>NC_091687.1:9802500-10427500 GCF_041296265.1 Equus caballus
GCAGCAGTGTTGCCATGGCAACATCTGTCAGAATTAGCTCCATACCTTCTTTAAAAACTAAGATCTTCTGCAGAAATGTCAAAGTCAATAAATTTTTGGTTAATTTGGTCTTTAAGGTCACGGCAGAATATCCAATAATGATACATATTAAAACATTAAAGTTTTAATCAGAGATTTATTTGCAAAGTGGATAGGAGAAGTGGATTTATCTTTTGAAGCAAAGGCAATATTGTGTACTGCACACTCTCCAAGATGGGCACACAAGCAAGTACTAGTTTCTGAAGTAGCCACAAAGCAGAGCCTCAATGGAGGTCACAAATAGCTTGTCAAAGAGGCGGTTTAAGGAAATGCCTTTACAGCGCAATAAACATTTTACCTTGCCTGGCTACATTATCTTTGAACGATATATAGAGCATTTGTTGCCACTGCTCAAACTGCCTTCTTGTGAGGGGACCCAGGCTTGGGTTGGCAGGAGGCAGACGCAGGGCTTCCAGATACACCCAGACGTGAGACCAAAACATGGTGATCTGCAAATTATCGAAATGTCATCATGCTCTGTTGACAAAACCCCAACCCTGACCCTGCCAAGAACCACATACACCTCCCCAGACAGCCTAGGATCTGGCCAGATGGTAGTATGGGGCCTGAATCTTGAGCAGGGGTAGGCAATTGACAATTGTACTTGAAAGACTCAAGTGCCAACTCTGTGATGTCACAGCCTTTGAGTGGTCCATGGCATTGGTGAGTAAAACCTACTCCATGATAATTTGTCACCCAAGTGGCTAGCAAATAGAGGCTGGAAAAGAAGCCATAAACAAAGGGTGCCCTCATTATCACAAAAGATGTGGAAATCCTTAGTTTTTTAATCTAGTAAGTTGTAGATTTTTGAGAGCAGGAAGAGAGTTCATCAGGCACAATCCTCTTAAAGAAGAGAGAAGAAAACTGGCAGAGAAGGATCCAATGATTTTCCAAAGGCCACTTCACTGGTCAGACACGGAACTAATTCTCCAGACTCCCAATTCAAGAGTCTTCCCAATACATCCTCTTAGACACTTGCTTTGCAGCCAAAGTGAGGGATTAGGACACACGTTGCCTCTGAGAAGCTCAACGTTGAGGCCACACAAACATTTCTGTTTCATTTTGACCCCTCAGCAACAAACCAGGAATATCCACCAAGCCTACGCATCAGTTGTAGAAAGTCCTGAAAGACTTCAGCCCGGTTGCGACCCTGATAGCTTTAGTTAGATGTGATATGAGGTTAGTCGATAGACGGACATTCAGAAAATCTATTCTTTTTATAAACATAGCCTCTGGCGTAGTCAAGAGATAGATATCTGTAGGTTAAAATGCCAGGATTTGAATTTCATGTCATGACTTTCCGGGTGTGTGGTCTTGGTGAAACCACTTCAACTCTCTGTGTCTCAGTTTCCTTAATCTGTAAAATGGGGTCATGATGCCTAAATAGTGCCTGTTTCATGCATTGCTGTGGGATAATGTGCATCAATGATCAACACTCGGTAGTATCTATTATTACAATATGGCCCTGTTTACTATAACTTAGCTCTCTTGGAGGTTTAGCTGTCCTGCCTTTCACTTGAGGCCACACACAGTAATTCTCAAAGGCAGCATTTGAGCTGTTTGAGACTCCATGTTGGAACAGAGGCAATTTGCCAGAGAAAAGGAAGGGACCTCTGATCTCAAATCAAGAACATTTTCCTGATCATACCAATGGTTCCAGGCCATGTCCACTAATGAGGAGTAGTCTGTGTAAAGGGCCTTTCTACCCTAGAGGTGGTGAGAGAATGGACAAAACAACAAAGGGCAAGAAATGGATGCGGAATTGCAACAGTTCTATATTATTCATGGACCAAATAAATCTCAGCATGGACACGTGTAGAATGAGAGAGCTGAGCCAGTGGAACACATCTTTAAGGTTTTGCCAGGGCTAAAATCTGACTTACAGGGTGGGACTACAATTGATGTTGAGAATGTGGGAGATGGGCGTTATTGTCTAAGCAGAGTTATCTTTATAACATTTGAATGGGTCTGGTCTTACACAGGCTCCCCAGCTGTGCTGATGGTTTCCTGAATGTTCCCGAATGGTTTCCACAGAGGCTCGAGAATCGAGCCCAATATGCACTAAGAAGAGAGAATAGGGAGCGTTTATTAATCCTGATGTTAATTACAACCGAAGCCACGTCAAAAACATCAAGCTAAAGCACTAGATTTAGTATGTGACAAAAAGTATACGGCAAACTAGACACAAAAAGGTCACATATTGTATGATTCTACTTATATGAAATACCCAGAGTAGATAAATCCAGAGACAGAGGGAGGACTGGCAGTTACCAGGGGCTGGGGGAGGGGACAATGGGGAGTAGCTGCTTAATGGGGAGGAGGTTTTAATTTGGGGTGATGAAAATGTTCCGGAACTAGATAGAGGTGATAATTGTACAACATTATGAATATACTAAAGCCACTGAATTGATCACTTTAAATTGATTAATTTTATGCTATGTGAGTTTCACCTTGGTAAGAAAAAAATACATGCCAAAATTAACAGTTAAGAATCACTATAGGGGCTGGCCCCGTGGCCGAGTGGTTAAGTTCGCGCGCTCTGCTGCAGGCAGCCCAGTGTTTTGTTGGTTCGAATCCTGGGTGCGGACATGGCACTGCTCATCAGACCATGCTGAGGCAGCGTCCCACATGCCACAACTAGAAGGACCCACAACGAAGAATATACAACTGTGTACCGGGGGGCTTTGGGGAGAAAAAGGAAAAAAATACAATCTTTAAAAAAAAAAAAAAAAGAATCACTATATACCCATCATCTACAAATGGCTTCTCAATAGTGGGAGAGCAATCTGAAACCTGATGTTCAGGTTCACATATAATTATAATAACACTCTGAACAAATGACAACATTACGCAAATCCTCACACGGGCCTGTTCAAGAAGGAGCTTTAGAATATTAGATCCCAGAAAGCAGGGAAGATGGTTTGTGTGTGCTCCTTAGCAGTTGGCAGGTGGTTAATGAATACTCAATGTCAGCCACATAACCAAACAGTGATGCTCCCATTTTCCAGACATGGAAACTGACACACCCAGGTCCACCTGCTCTGTGAGGTGTGAGGTGTGGGGAGCTGTCCACCATCTTGTTACTTTCATTTCAGTCTTAGCTAACTTCATCTCTTTCCTGTGACTCGGCACAATGGTAGGGAGAAAGAAAGATCCAGGCCCAGCCACTTGTGTCAATTTTGTATACGTCTCATTTGCCTTTTTTCTCTTTCTACGACCACCTGAAGGAGGATGCAGCCTGTTCTCCAAATGCCCGCATCTCCCTGGCAATGAAGGTAGGAACATTCCCTGTCAATGGATCCGGCATGAAGGGCCCTAGAAGAAAGCCTTCTTAGGAAGGACAGAGAATTTTGATGGGACACAGCTTCTTTAGGAACCAAGAGGAAATCTGTGCTGATGGGGGAGACTGAGTCTCTTAACGTTTCTAACATGCAGCAAAATGAAAAAGGAGGGTGTTATCTTCCGCATCTGTTGCCTTCTCCTTCTCAGAGGTGCCTCTCCTTCACCAACTTCTGCTTATCTGGGGGAAACCACTTTTCATGATCATAATGACAATACTGATATCAGCAAACTGTCATCGATTGAGGAACTCTATGTGCTGGATGCTCAACTAGTGGCACGTATTATTTCCAAGCCCTCACAGGAAACTTTGAAGGAAGTCATTATTAACTCATTTACATTTGAGGCAACTGGGGCTCAGCTGTCACAGAGCTACTGTGAATCATACTAAGAGACGGTACAGCTTTTGATGGCAATAAACAGCTTGTTTTCCCTAAATATAAAAACCAATTATCTGAATGGAAACAAAGAGGAAGAAAATGACAGTCTAAACATCTATGTTTTAAGAGATCCAGCTGTGGTCTCTTTCAGGACCCCTAGATTATATTGTCAATCAATCAACAAGTGAATGACCGAGAATTTACTGGGAATGTAGTATAAATACAGCCTGCTCTGTGCTGGGAACAAAAAGGAAACAGTGCCATTAGTCTGGCCTGAGGGGCACTGAAAATGTAATTAGTTGCTAATGGGAACACAGCCAAACTCAGAGAAAACCACCATTCCTATGATTTTGTTTTTTTCTGAGAAAGGTAAAAAGGTACATCCATCTCCAAGGCATGTATATATTTAGTTTAATTTAAAGCAAACATGCTTCAGAGTGAGCCCTTCGAGTTTGGAGAACACTCTATAATAAGCAATCAAGTGCCTCTGGCTTCCTCAGATCTTCAGCATCTTCCTCTTACATACCAGATGCTGGGAGCTCACATCTGGAGGCACAGTGCAAGCACAGGCTCTCATGCTTACTCCGTACAAGGAGAAAACTCAAATGCTGTTCCCCAAGCACATGACTGTCACAGAAGGAGGCCACGACCACTGTGTAATGTCGACCTCCTCCGCTAGTCTGTGTGAACTACGATGGCAGGAGCCATGTCTACTTACTGCATCATCACACTCGCCAGATCCAGAGCAGAGTCTGACATCTAGCAAGGACTCAACTATATTTGACAACTGAACGAAGGAGGAAACTAGCACAAGTATTCTATTCAAGCAGACAGAAATATTCATAGCAAGATGAAGTGGAGAGACTGCAGTCTGCCATATATACACATCTATTTGCCCGTTTAAATTGGTCCCAACAAGTCAACTTGAGTTTGGTGAAATTTTTAAAAAACAAAACATTGCAAAATCAAAAGTAAGAGTCTCCAAAATAATGTGTCAGTGTTTCATCTTCTAGAATTCTCTACCAATTCTAAAAACAACTGCACCTTGGTCATTTCCCCACTTATATGTTTTGGAAACAGTGCTAATAAATTTAATTACAGAACATTATTTCTTTAAAAATAAAATGCAAAAAAAAGGGTATTGGCCCAGTTCACATTATTTGAACAAAATACAGGAGCCGACAGAAATTTAGAGAAAATTAGAAGGGGACTCTTTGCAAGAAAATGGGAAAATGTGAGTAAAAATCATCTTTATGGGCTTTTTAACCTAATTCTCTGATACATATCTGAAACAAATATTGATCATTTTTTTTCCTAAAGAAAATTTTTATTACTTCTGTAACAGGGAAACATCTGGAGAAGAGGTAGCAAGTGTTGGATTTTAAAATGCATCCTGCAGATATACTGGTAAAATTGGGTGTAGTAGGGAAAAACCAAAGACAATATTAGCTACGTGGGGAATAAAACAACAAACAAAAATGTAATAATTAAACTTTTCTTGAAAGCCCCAGGTTTCTTTGTGAAACACTGCTAAAATTTCCTGTTTTTGAAATTACATTTGTCTCTTTGTTTTGTTTTTTTTTAACAAACCACCAAAAACTTCGCCTCATATGAAATGCATTCTGTCAAGACTCGAAATAATAACCATGTGGTGACATTTCAGCAGTGAAAAGGATGACCTCAAAAAGTCATGTCAACCCAATCCTGACTGATGACAGCCATAACCATGCTGTTAATTAATGCTCAGGATACAATGTGGATTTTTATGTCTTTACAACTAAATGCCACACATCTAGCAACAGAAGAGACCTTTCTTTAGAAAAAATAACACTAATATTATGTTAGATTATTACGACTAGAAGAAAGGACCTATACATCTAAGTTAGAGAACAAAAATATATTCTATGTGATCTTATTTTCCTAATAGAAGGGAGAATGTGGGGAAGAAATGACTTTATCCAAGTGTGTTAATTTTAAAAATATGGAAGGTAGCCACTTTTGATGAGCATTAGGCAAATTGAACTGCTGTAAGCTGCCCTGTCGCGGTTAACGCTATTACTATTATTTTTCAGTCCATACAAGGATGGAGAAATGAACCACTTGAACTTCTTCTTCTTGGAGACGGTGGCTCACACGGTGAGCTCTGTACCAACTGTTCTTACATCACCTCTGCGTCTCAGCAGGTAGGTGCCCGAATCCTTCATAAGACTCTCCAAACTGCCTTGTATTTCACAAGGAATCTAAATTTTTTAACCTCTAAAGTTTATAAGCTTTAGGAGACAAGGATTTTCAGAAGGAAGAACTCTCCCAAACATCTCCTTACCCGACATAAGGGAAGCTGGTTTTAGTGATGGTTGATGCTTATACTATATCGTTTTGTTAAATCTTTTTAATATCACTTGCTAAAAAGATGACAAATCTCTTATAAATCTTTACACATAGTAAGTATGTGTAATTGGTAGCTGCAAATATTTTTACTGGAAAAGCAATGAACTTAGATTCTAAAATACCAAAAACCTACTTATATAAGTTTGTTAAAAAAAAAAAGGATGGGTGTGAGAGCTGTGTGGTCATGACCCTCCAAGAAGGGGTCATGGAGAACCACGGAACCTGTATTTAACATGCCAGCTTGTCTATTTCACATCTCCAATCTATTGTATGACATCAAATGCCTATGCTCAAAACCAAGGGCATGATGGCATTAACCCTTATACTGAGTAGTCTGGGGCATGGAATCAATGTAGTTTGAAAGCACTGGTAAAGATGAAGTCTGTGCTGCTATTCAAAACAGAAATTTGATGAGAACTTTCCAGAATTGAAGCAATTTCTAAATCAATATCTGAACCTAATCAAATATCTTTTTACTTCCCTGGCATCATCTATATTCTTTTTTAAAATCAATTATCTTCTAAATTATAACAGTAGTCAAAAATTCAAATGTACCTTTCCCTTATTCTGTTACTTCAATAATCTTAAAGCCAAGTTGGGTTGACAGATCACAATCTGACACCAAATGAAAATGCTCTATCTGCACTGAGTTACTGAGATCACCAGTGAATCTAGGGGTGACAGTCAGGAAGAAAACCCCCGGACACCGGACCACAGAGCCTCAGCACTCCCCAGGCTAAAGTCTGTGCAAGCAGCACTTCTGGGAAGGACTCAATCAATCTAGTGGGACACATTTCTTGTTTTCCCTACAGGACTTGGTCCAACTCTATATCTGTGAATGGAAAATACGATCATTTTTCTTGAGTTATTCTCAATTCGTATTTCCCATCACCATCTTGCCCTGTTATTTATTTTTCTACTCTATTAATAAACTATAGATTTGATAGATGACCTATCCTTTTCCTGGTAAATAACATAGGGAACCAAGAGCAAGAGATATAACTTTTATTTCTTGTTATCTAATCTAGACAATGTTATTTTGGGGAATAGGGAGATTGCTTTTCCTCTTTGTATAGATTCTAAAGGTTGTGGTAAATGGTACCCTGACTGAAATTTTTGGGAAATACTTTAACTGCACTTCATAACCTTTTTTACTCTCCACGGGTGTTGTGAATTAAATTTTCCTTGTATTATTATTCTACGCTGTCATGAGTGTTGCACTATCCAATTCAACATGGTGCACACAGAGCTCATCCCAGCTTGTGACGGGGTGTGGTATATGGCTGCATGGAGCAGGGTAAGAGGAGGTTTCCAGGCAGGGAGATGGGTCTCCATCCTTGTACAAAATACATCCTCAAGGTCTCCTATTATACGAGCCAGCACCAGACTCAATTTTGAGCAAATGGTTGTACACATAGGAATCCTTATAGATTCATGGATTTGTGATATGGGATTTCAATCCTTTATTGGGCCTTAATCAACTTACAAAACTAATATTGTAAGAAATCAATATGTAGACATAACCAATGAAGTTAGTATCCTGCTGTTTGTCACCTGAAGGTTGGTCTCTAATGCAGGCATATCTCCAGCTGTCACAGGTAGAGTACAACGTTAATAGTTCTGATTATTTGTGATTTCTATAACCCATCTACCATGAAAGGGAGATATCAGAAAGAATCAAGGCATCCTTTTCTGAGAACCAAGCCTGTGACTGCATGATAATTTTCTCTAGATCACAAGAGCCGGTCTCTGGATATCTTCCTTTTTAAAAAATAAAAGTGAAGGGAGTTTCTCTGTCAAAGGAACAAAGGTTATTTGAACCTGGGGAGCCATGATGGACATGGAGGTGATTTCGTCCAGGTGAAGCATGGATGAGAAGCGAGAAATGGGGTCATGAGATGAGCATGGCTGCAGCAAGGGAGGCAGGTGGAGGGTGGGAGGGAGGTGGCGCTCACCACAGCCCCCTCCGCTGGCTCCTCAGCCTGGGTGTCCAGTCCAGCTTCCAGCCCAACAGCAGGTGTTGCAGCGGCAGGGGGCTCCTCTGCTTTCGGCTCTGTGGGTGGAGCCTGCTCAGATTCAGCCTTTGATTGTTTGTTTGGAGGGTTAGAGGAAAAAGATTCAACACGTGAATAGACAACATTACAGAATAATGGACAGTTAAGATTTTCATCATCATCCCACAGGCAGTTAGCTTCATTAAATCTGTGCTGGAAAAAAGCCCCACATTTGACGTCACAGGTCTTTACAGAACTGAAAGGTCTAGGAATGGACTCTTATTAAGCTTCTTTTTACCATCATCTGTCATTTCCTTTGAAGTGAGACAACGACTAGCATTTTGGCTACTCAGTTTACTTACTTACAAGTTACTCACTTTCTCATGATATCTATTAAGAGATCCTAAAATGGTACTTTCTGCTACTTAGCAGAGAGAGAAGAGATCCTAGGAGCTCCCAGCCTTGCCAGTTGGAAGAGTGAGGAAGAGCTCACAGGACACACTGCCCGGGGACCTCCCAGCTCTGTTGACATGCATTACACCAAAAAAACTGAGGGGTCATCCCAATATTCAGATCGAAATGCATTTATTTGCACAGTTAGGTCATTATAAAGCTAGTGTGTCACTGCCAGGCTGGGAGGAGCACACCCAGCTCCCTGGCAAACAGCCACCACAATCATAGACACTTAGCTGCCTTGAACATTCCTGTTCAATCCTTTCCCCTTTTCCCTCCAACAAAATCCTTCACAGTCACTTTATTTCGTATAATAAACTAATTCTTTAAGGAAGCACAGGGCAGTATTCTCCGGGGCACCAATTAGACTCTTCTAATTGTGTGGACTTTTCATCCCACTGTGACCCATATGCATAGACATCACCTTGATTCCAATTATAGGCAGAATCAGGCTTCTGGGATCTCTTAAATGCTTAGTTTTAAAATTGGCAATAGTAAATAACAGGCCATTAAACACAGCACAGCAAATGCCTGTTACCACAGTTACTGAAAATGATCCTTCTTTATCAATTTTGATTAACATAAATAAGCATATGTATTTAGAGTGATTATTTCAGTAAATGGATGGGCACTAGAGGGCATGTTAAGATCCTTTTCCATCAGAACATTTAAACTGTAAAAAAGTTTAAAGGCGTTTTCCTACAGGAGTAAGAAGTCTCCAATCAACACTTTGATTGGAGAAACCAATAACTTCTGCCAGACTCACCAATCAACAGCCACCTCCAGTTCTTACATCCACCTAAGTTGGTGCACATGACAAGTTCCATAGAGAAGTAATGGAAAAGTTATGCTGAGATATGGAAAATGAATAATGAATAGCCTAGTGTTGGATAAATACAAAAAATAATTGTCTTGTGCCCCCACCAAATCCACCACTGAGATTCATGCCACGATCACACTGCCCTTCTCTTCAAGGGGCATAATAAAATGAAAGGACACTGGTAGATAAGTATGCAGAGATTGGATATTTTTATGGGCTTTTATAACCTTTAAAAGGTGATCTGACACAATTGTTAAGAAAGGCGGAGATAAAAATTCACTCTAATATACTCTCAGGAGTCCTTTATGAGAAAAGATTTCACTTTTATTGTTCAAAAAGAATTATCTTTGTAATGGAATCAGTTTTCATAGCAGCAAAGAGATATTGTAAGCTCTCAGGGTATGATCTTACCATTTTGGAAGTCAAGGTGATTTGCTACGAGAACATGTTATCAAATGACCTACACAAGGAAGAATAGGAAGGGTAATTTGACAAAGCACCAAGAAATCCATATGCAGATGGCTGTCCCCCTGTGAGCTAAGTCTACACTATGGAAAGAGGAAGTCTGAAGTCAGATGAGGAGCCAAGAGAAGTTTCAAAATATGAGTCAAATAAATATATCATTGTATATTTTTTAAAAAACACCAAATGTAAAGATAGCTTAAAATGAAAAAAATATTTGCATCAGAGTCTGGGTTTCTGGGAAGACTGAAGAAATTCTGAAGTTTTACAGGAGGCAAGAATAAGTGGAGTGATTTCATAAATGAGTTGAACTGCATTTGCTTGCTGAAATCAGACAATGCAACAGACACATTGTATGAAGAGGACGTAGGATTGGTTATGTCCCCACAAGTCACAACATTTTCCCCAACATTATAATATCACACCAAATATTACAATATAGCAATACAACTTAACTAAAATTCCAGGCGATAACTATAATTCACCGAATGATGAGTAAGGATGAAACATGAAAGCACGATTGTACACAAAATTAGCTACTCAAATTTGGAAATAGAAGTCACTTTTCCATTCCTTCTAAGATAATGTAAAATCGTAAATCCTTTGTCAAGATAGAAAGAAAAATAAAGGGAAATTGTGACAATCTCTCGTGGAAAGATCTAAAATAGTCCCTGTTGGAATTGTGTCTTGCTTCAACCACTTTTTTTCTACAAGATGCCTCCCTTGACACACTTTTTTTCTACAAGATGCTACCTTGCCACACCTATTTTGGAGCTCTGGTAATGAATCCTTATTGTTTGCTGGAATAGCAATCATTATACATTCAGGGGAGTAAATATTCTTTATTTACTGACGGCAGCAGGATGCCATAATGGTCTAACTCTAAGACTCATACATGGAATTTTTCCTTTAGAACAAAAAAAGGAGTGTAGCCTTGGTGCACATTTTCCAGCATCCTCTGTGATAAGATGGAAGGTGGGTCAATGCAGAGCAAGAGGAGATGGGTCACGACAGCAGGCTTAAGAGTCTAGTCACACTCCAATATAGCATTTGCCTGATAGTCTTGCCTCTCCAATCCTGGGAGAGCTAATTTAGTGAGAACTGGAAAGGACCGTGCAGCCAACTCTGAGCCCTTGGGCAAAGCTTGCAGATTTGAAAGAGTTTGAACTTTGACTCAAGGAATATGCCATGGGGCTGTAAGATGCAGCCTGGGAAGACGTGCAGCTGACAACAACTTCAACATCCACCTCCCTCAGAACAGTCAGTGAACCAAATGTTGGGAAATTGTCCTGCCCCTGGGAAGCCTTTGTATAAACACAACTCAGTCGGAGATACAGATTCACTGTGACTTCCTAGCTCCTCACAGGGCAGAGCCACAACTGGCAGCATCTGCAATGCTGGGCATGACACAGTTAAGTTCCCCAAAGTAAAGAAGATTCAAGATGTCTGCTTCAAAGAATACATATCGAGAGAAGGGGAAGGCAGGCAATGGAAGCTCCTAAAACCAGCTATGGGGGCTGGAAAGATGTTCAGAGAAATTTAAAGCCACTGATTCTACGCCTGGACTTTTGTATCAAAGTAATAGGTGTGAGTTTAATTATGATCCATTGACTCTCCTTTTAGACCAGTATTTCTCCATTTTTCTTAACCCATTCACAATTGACAATTAAAAATCTCATCCTCACACATCAGTATAACCCTTACTCAATCACCCAGCCCAAGAATCACCAATGAATATGAACCATGAGTCTCCCTGGCTCCATTATTAACACCAATATAATTTGTATTTTAAACATTTGAATTCTTATTGGCAGGCCACGCACACTCCTCTTTTCACCCGGTTACACAAAAGTCAAAAGCACGACAATCTATGGACAAGGTGTTAGAGATACACCTGCCTTTGAAAAATATCATATTAACCTTTAAGACAAACTTCCCAGAACAGAATTCCTTACTTAGAAGTGAAATCATCTAAAAAGAAAAATTTGTTCTACTCAAGTGCAATTCCAAGCTTCCAATGTGAAAGCCAGGAGCTAGCATAATTATACACGATCCCCATGGAAAACCAGTGAGCTACAAATAACCCTTGTGCACTAACCTTCAAAGAGCCAAATCCTCTGGATGTATCACGAACAAGTTCACAAATGACATAACTCAAGGTCTCTTCATTCACCTTTAAGAGTAAGCTGCGGCTAGAAAGCTTTCCCATGATAACCGCCGCCGATCTTGCAAGAATCTCCTTTAACACCAAGAGGAACTCTGCTGCCTAGCCACTCCCTGGCGAAGCTTATTTCTCATCTCATTTGGCAGCAAAGCAGAAATCACACCTCTACTATGCCTTAGTTCTTTCTACAACTCACAAAATGAAGGGATGAGATGAGAAATGAGGTAGCTTCAGGTTCAAGAAAAAGCAAGGACCTATTTCAAAGCATGAATTCTTGAGGCAATTTCATTTTCAGTCCTGTAACTTAAACTACAGTCACGTGGAAATATCCGTGTCCTTGATGGATTTACTGTGTCCCACTGAAGCCCATAATTAGGAGACTTTGGTTTTTGCTGGGATCACTGTGCCTTTATAAATATAAGCAACCACATTCAAAGTCACACTGAGATTTTTCAGAAGCTTTCCTTCCTATTTTCTAGAAAACAATGGGCTGCAGAAACCACATTCTGGATATCCAAGCTCTAGATACCCTAGGATGATCAACCTCAGAACATTCATCAGTAACTAACAACTTCCCAAAAACACAAACCAAAATCAACTTACCAAGTTACAGATCATACTCTGGTCTGTCTGCATCGTGAATAGTGAAGTGTCCTGGGGCTGAAAATTGGAGAGAAAATAAAGATTAAAAATTATTAGGAATCCAGCTAATTTGATAAAAAAGCAACAACAAAGATAACTTTTAAATTAGCTCCCACCAATTGTATAGTGGGAAAACAAATGTTTAACAAAATAGATTTAATCTACAATGAAAACACTACATGTCAGAATTTGTAGGACTCTAATGAAACACTGTGTAAAGGAAATTTATAACTTCAATGAACACATTATAAAGTTTTTAAAAGTCTCCTTTTATTTTAAAGCAGAAAACCAAAAATAATGCAAATGTAATTTTTAACACAGTCGTTTTTCTAAATAAAAATCTGAGCTAGCAGAATATGATGGCATGTGAGAGACATTAAATAAAGGGCAGTGTCTTCAGGGGCATCTTCGCTCTGCAGCTTCTCTTCTGGACATCTACACTGAATTAGAATTTAGTAGCTCTAAGCTACACATTTAAACTTTTTAAACATTGGAAATCCAATCTTATTATATCACTTAAGTGTGACTTTTTTGGGTTAAGTATGAATCATAACTTAAAAATTGTATACAATATATTCATTGACCTAAACAATCAAGCTGGAGGAAGTCAAAGGGAACAGAGGTCTCTAAGAGAATATTCATCTCTCACTACACTGGTAGTCAGGCTTATACCCTCCAGACAGACCAGAAGAGTCTTTCCTAGAAAATCTGATCAGTTTAAAGGAAAAAAAAAGTGCTTAAAAATTTGATATCAGAAGTTCCCCAACAGAAATAAAGAGCCAATGACTTTAGGCTAAAGATGGTGGACTGAACATGTGCAATTACTTCTGTTACCTCCAGAATCCAAACCAAACAACAATAAGGAAATTTTTTTAAAACATAAATTTGTAAGAGCAAAAAGAATGAGAAGAAAGACAACAGCAATAAGATTCTGAAACTGAAAAGCAGACAAATGAACAGTAAGTAACTTGATGGGTCCAAAAACTCCGTACCTTGAGGTGATATAAGAAACGCCAAAAAGCAACCCAATTTATTACTCAGAACTCCCAAATGATCAAGAATTAGAAACACGAGGACCACAGGAAACGGAAGGAAGGAAGGTGGTGCTAAAGGCAGGGAACTGCGTGAAAGTCTATTAAAAAGTAATTACACCACAAGATAACTCTCATCTATTAGAAATCTAAGCAATATCCCTTCCACTCTTGAACAAGACTTGGGATTTTTTCCAGAGGCCAAAACAGAGGGTCCCTGGACTAGGGGACACACCGGCATATTAGGAAAGTAGCAGGACTAAGTGAACATTTACATAATAAATATCAAGAACATGGGCCCCTCACCCACTTGACCCCCAACTTCTTCTCCATTCACCTCCCATTACACTGGCAGCCAGGCTTGTACCTCCCAGACAGGAGACCAGAAGAATCTTCCCAGGAAAATTGGACCAGCTTAAGAAAGAAAATGCCTAAAGAATCTGACATCATGGGCTCCCCAACAGGAAAGATGGGCCAGAAAATCCTGCAACAATACCCACGGTCAGTGAGCTCTACCTACCTGTACAAGTTTCCTTTCGGCTTTTTAGTGTCCTATTCTTAAATATGATTAGACAGCCAAGGTCACCAGACATTTGAGAAGAGTCTCAAATATGAAAGTGAGAACACAAACAGTAAAAAAAAAATAGAGAGCAAGAAGAAGAAACAAAGACTTTACTGGAGGAAAAAACCTTCAAAAGTGATTACTATTACTAACACCCTGGGAAACATAATGGAAGATGTTGTATTCATGACATAAGAAGAGGATACTATTAAAAAACAAATATTCAGTAAACAAGAAGACCTCCTAGAAACTTAAAAAATAGAGAAGTGAAGAATCTATTGGAAGTGTTGGAAAGCAGAGAAAGATGACAGAGAGAAGGAAATAGCAAAGAAAAAAAAACAATTAGAAGACTAGCTCAAGAAGCCAAGATGTGAAAAAGAGAAGTAGTACAGAGTCAGAAAACACAGGAAATAGAGAAAAATCATCAGTGAAAAAAAATTTCCCCAAACTGAAAGATATATATTTTTAAATTTAAAGGGCCTGGTAAAATGTCTGAAAATAGACTCAGACCATAGCACATAATTGTAAAATTTCAGCAACAGTAGGGTAAAAAGAAGATTCTACAAACTTCCAGAGAGAAAGAGACAAAAAGGAGGGTGGGATTAGGTGTATAAGGTGGATCAGAGTGGAGAGAGAGGATTTCTTACAACATATCATGAATAAAAATGACAGTTTCTCAGTGGGAACACTAGGAGGTAGAATGGAGTGAAGCAATGGTTTCAAAATTCTAAGCGAAAATGATTTTCAGCTTCTAATATAATATCCAAACTAACCATCCATTATGTATATGGGAATAAAGGTATTTTCACATGCAGAAGGTTACAAATACATACTTTCCTGCACACTTTTCTCAGGAAGCTACTGGAAGACGTGCTCTACGCAAATGAGGGATTAAACCACAAACAAGGAAGATCAGTGTCGAGAAAAGAGTGGAAGAAAGAGGAGAAGGCGATCCCCAGGACAGATGTAACGGGGAGCCTGTGGTGACAGCTGTGCAGCAAGTGGCAGCCATGGAGTCCGCAGTTCAGACTGGGGCAGTCCAGAAGGACAGACAGGCAAGTTTGTCAAGAAGATGAGGCTGATTAATATTCAATATTTCCAACAAAATAAGAAGAGATTTATGTAACCACAGAGTATGGGGTTGAACTAGTTGAACTTATCAGTACCTAGAAAACGAAGCAAACCAACCAACAAGCAAACAAGTAAGACCCTACAATAATTTCCTCCAAGGAAAACAAAAAGTTGGCATAAAAGGAAATGTAAACTTCATGGCTTGAGCACTAAGAGCATTTACGTCATCGTTATAATATTACCATAGATTGGCCAGATGGCTATGATAGAACTACTCCAGAGGAAGGGCAGGAAGCTGACGAGAAATGTGAACTGGAAGGGCAGGAGGCTGAAGTGCTTTAAATCCTCACGGTCCAGAGAGATAAGTCAATAGATAATGCTTCAGAATCAAGAAGGAGCCTATAAGAAAGTCATGTACATATATGGGGGGGAAGCTAGTGAATTTGTTACAGTAGAGAAAGCGTTTACCTCTAAGAAACAGCAAATGGAGGGGGTGTATGATGGTCCCAAATTTTAAAATAAAAAACTCATAAAATTTTGTTACTCTTTCAATTACGTGCATTTATAACTGATAAAAATACAAACTTAAAAGAATGAGAAATGAATAACAATTCTTATGACATGACCTTTCAAAAGAGTTTTACGCAGATGGAAGAGATGCATTACAATCTCTGTGTTTGTGTGTATCTGTATGTGGGTGTGGGTGTGTGAGTGGGTTTTATCTTTTTATTGGTAAGATGGGGGAAAGTAATCAAATTTTTAAATAGAGAAATTCTAAATGTTAAAATTTGAAATTGTTCATGTCTAACATTCTGAGACAAACCATTCATCACAAATAAGCCTCTGGTTGAAACCTCCCTTGAAGAGGTTTTCAGAACTTATTCTATGAGTTTGATAGCCATGGGCTTGCCTTCTACATGAGCTACAACTGTTCATCTGTTGGACATGTACAGCGAATTGGACAGTCCATCGTCTGGTTCCTCTTTCACAGACTCCCAAGGAAAACACTGTCTTATTGGACAGAGCAAACAGCTCGTTTCTGATCTCGCAGTGGCTCCTTTCTGGAGAACCACTGAAGAGGGAAGGTTCTGTGTAGCGTGGCTCCCATACGAATCTCTAGAAGGAGGCTCCTAAAAACCTCTTGTATTTTCCAAAGACCCATCTCATTAGTTCAAAACAATCCTCTCTCTTCTTTTCCAACAGCTGAACCTAGTGGATCTCTCAAATCAAGACAACTTCTAACTTCTAGTAGAGGCCTCAGAAAAATCCCATGGTATAGCTAATAATATCAATAGCTAACTACAGCCACGGAGCACTTAGAATGTGCTAGGCTGCTGGGCTAAGTGCTCTACATGCATATCTCATGTAATCTTCACAACAACCCTACAATGGTGATACTATTACTGTTTCCATTATTGAATTCGTAAGGAGTGGGGTAAAGCTCTGTGCAGACACACTTAATCATTAGGCTACACCAGTAACACAGAGGTCCATATTTTAAAAATTTGCATCATTCTCAAAAGATGGATTTTGCCAGAAAATCCATTTCTTACCTGGGTGAATCCATTAAATGAACCAGCAGAAGCCTAAACAGAAATGGAAACCAGAGAATGTTATTTTTTCATCATTTTTGTATAATCGGTAAATATCCATTAGACAAGTTGGAAAGTAAAGACTGCCACAAATTTTAAAATAATACAAAAGGCTGCTGTGCATGAAAGTGCTTAGGAAATGCAAAAAGCAGTACTGTATTATTTTAAATAGGCTGACAAAAAAAAAGAAAGATTATTTTTACAATGAGTGCTGGTGCACAGCTCAGTGCTAACCATAATCCACTTTCTCAATTATGAGAAGATGCTTTTAGAGAAGAGTCACGAAGGGTTAAGTGACTCTTTTTTCAGTCTATTGATAGAATCTAGAAGTATTTCCAGTATTTCTCTAATATATCATTTTGATGAACAGCTATTATGAGATTCTATGGATCCAGTGGGCCTGGGTAGAGACATTTTACGTGTTCGTATTGGAATGGAATCACTTTAGCAACAGTAAATTAGTTCTGCTCTACATCTTTTTTAGTGTTTGAATAGCAAGATGAGAGTAGAAACAATAAACACAGTAAACGGGATGGTAAAATAAGACTCTGTTAGTTCCCAACACAATCAGTCTGCTTTTTGCGGAGTTTTTTTGTCAACCTATTTGTGTTTGGTTTGAACAGATTTCAAGAGGTACAAGACAAGCTGTCAAGGAGATGAGGTAGGCCTGAGAGAAGACAGTTATGAATAAGGAGGCAGGTGGGAAACATTAGGAAAAACAGAACCTACAGAAGTCTTGGACTAGTCTATACTACATATCGGGGTAAGTACCTCTTCTTTATCAGCCTCTATTTCTTGGTATAACAATCCATATCTCTGGTTAGCAATTTCATCTTCAGATAAATCTGAGTTGTTGATGTCATGGTCTTGGGGACTAGCGGAACTCTCGGTGCTAGCATTCTGGGAGGTTCCCAGGACCAGCGGTCTAGCTGTCTCTCGGCTTTGTTCCCAGCAGCTAGCAATGGCTCGTTCCCCACATACATCTGCTACTAAGTCCACCTCCAGCCCTTTCTTGCTCTCAACTATATCTAAATGTTCCCAGCAATTATCTAAGCCTCCCGTATCTCTGATAGGCCAGTGGTTAGTAGACTCAAGCCAACTGGCAAATCCACTTGCTTGGCCATCTGGTTTACCAGAGAATTCCAATAGATCCATGTTATTCACTGCTAATTCCAAGTTTGGCTGCCAGACTTGACCTGGATCTGTTCCCCTAAAGTCTGTTTTTGCAATTCTTGGCAAGTTAATGGTATGACTACAGTTCCCAGTCACTGTACTTTCAGAGCCTTCTATTAATGAATCTTCTACCTTACATAAACACCAATCTCTTCTGTTTGCATCAGTTCCCAGAAAACAATTAAGATCTGTCCTAGACTGGGCTGCCACTTCATGTGTTACTGATAAAACAACAGCCTGATTTTCATCCCTGTCACCTCCAGGATCACATAACACAGGCTCACACTGAATCTCTTCAGCATCTGCACCGCCCTGTGCTGAGGCTGAGTGATATATTAGATCATGGTTAGGAGGCTCTAGCAAATTTTTCTTTATGTCTTTTCTAGCAAAAACCCATTCCTCAGGGCTGACATCTTCAATGTTAGATACAGAGTCAGTCTGGAAAGGCAGATTCAAAAGACCTGTGTGATTGGCAGTTTCAGCTCCAGAGCCCTCTGTAATTTCACAATTATTTATTACTACTTGAATCCCCTCATCTAGCCCTTGGTCTCTGTCACTAAATTCCTCTGCCATATCTACTCCTTCCATGACTTTTTCTAATATGTCAGCTTTCTCAAAATACTTTCCATTGCTATTTTCCTTACACCTAGCTCTTAGATCTTTCCTACTTTCCTCTTCATTGATTTCTGAGGTCTCCTGGTTGCTCTTCCCTGCCATCTTAAGAAGATGTACTACCCTGTTTCCTGTACTTTCACAAGCTTTCTCTCCAAATTCCTCTATTCCTTCTAGTGCCTTGATATCAACAGCTCCAGTGTCTACCTTTTCACATGTCTCCACACCTGCCCACAGAGAATCTTCTGTCTTCTGTTTCTCTTCTTCTTCGTCTTCTGACCTTTTAACATCCTCTTGACTTTCTGTGACCAGGCCACCAGTTTCCATGGCTGGCATCTGTGACTCAGGCAAGTCATACGGCTGCTCCATCTCCATACAAGCAGCAACAGCAAATTCAGCCTCAGGCCTGGGCTTTGGGGACAACTGTTCATTTTCACATGGAGGGGCTGGCCCCAAGACATGATCACCCTGTTCGGTGTGCCAGTCAGCAGAAGGAAGCAATCCGGTGAACAATCCCGTGCCTTGCTCTGCTTCAGAGAGACACGCAGAGTCTTCCTGAGACCCACCTTGGGTAATTTCCTGGCTGACACTGTCTGTACTAGCATCAGGGCCCCAAATAAATGCACCTAGATCAATTTGAGATCTTTGAATTTCTTCAGTCAACCCACTGTCTGGAGTTTCCTCCATGATCAGGTTACACAGGGAAAGACTTTTTGAAGAGTCAGTCTTTAGAGTATGCAGAAGAGCAAAGGAAAAAAAGAAACATAAGATGAAACAGATCACGGTAAGACTTGATGAGAAACACACAGCTCTTCAGTGGGGCACCGCCAGTTAAAACTAGAGAGTATTTAAATTAAATGGCTTAAGGTTAAATTTGAGACTAGCAATGCCATGAGAAGAAAAGCTCATTTTAGATAATATACCATGTATATAATGCGTATTAAATACAAAAAATCCAGAATTTTCTGGATATTTACCTACCGGCTGTACCAAATCAGTGCTAGTCTGTATGAGTAAAAACAAAAATTAATAATAAATAATAATAGTAATCATAAGGCAAGAGAAAAAAATTCACTAGCACATTAAAATTCCATGCTGTCTAGAGTCAACATACTGGTAAAGGCTGTGACTTTACTGGTTTGAGGTTAAATATTACAAATCGTTTTGTGACAGGAATGAGTTTTGTTCCAATACTGTTGAAGACTACACAATTGAAACATGAAGAAAGCCTCTGTCATTTGCTAGTATCAAGAAGGATGTTTTATGGCTATTTCATGACTTCTGCTTTAGCAGACCCTGAAATGCAAAGTTTCAAATAAATAAATAAGCCTGAGAACACCAAAATAAGATCAAGCACTAGCGGCCACAGAATTACAGTCTCATCTCTCTGACACAGTTCCAGAAAAAACTCTTCCCCAAATTTCTCCTGCACTTGGTTCTGCCTTTGAGGTGGTGTTTGGATGGAGGATGGTCTGATACTAACCACTCTAACGTTCTGGAGGATTCGCCTCACATTCTCCCCCAAGTCCAGTAGCCCTGCCTGCACACAGAGAAACCACACAAGGAGCTGACAAGACTAAGAAATGTGACCAATTATGTCTAGGGAGCTACTGTTTTGCAATCCTGTCACTGTTGCCATTCCTCACAGGTTTGTCATTTGAAATAATAAACGCTCCTTCTAGATGATTCCCTCACCCTCATCATACCCTTTCCAGCTAGGGAAGGAAACATGTGGTAGAGCTCCAACTAAACATATGAAATATTGCAATAACAAAAAACTAACATTGTCCTCTTAATCTCCAAGAAAATTATCTCAAAGTTGAGACTAGAATTCAAATGTCCTGAACGTCAATCCACGCATCTCTTTTTGTGAACATACAAGTAAAACCAGCTCACTATAAAAAATATTTTCAATCAACATCCTTTAGCTCTTCTCGTGAGAGCTCTCTGTGATGCTCCAAGGATCCTAAGTGTGGTGTAAACCTGCTCCTGCGACAGGAAAGGGGACAACCATCTTTCTGTTTTAAGAGAAGAAAGCAATGTCCCTTCAGAAGACCAGCTTGTGAATAGCCAGATCTACCAAACTTTCCTGTTGTGTCTCACTGAAAAAGAAGAAAACATGAGTTCTTAAGACCACGTGACCAGGGCTCTTCTAAGACAGGGCAGACAAAGGCCCTACTCCGCGGGATGTGAGATTCTTAATGGGTGTGGCCAACCTCTTAAATGTCACAGCACAGATGCTGCCACCACACAGCTCTGTTTGTGTCTGTTTCCTGACTCTAAATTCTGGAAGTACTCATCAATGCACATCAGATTAGCTGAATAAATAACATCAGGAGTAATATCTACCTTTTATTGATACATACCAGGCCCTGGGCTAAATATTCTACAAATGTTATCACTTAATCTTCACACAACCCTCTGAGGTTGGTGTCACTACCCTTATTTTACAGATGAGAAAAACTGAGGCTTAGAGAGTTTTAGAAATCACTCAAAGTCACAAGGCTACAATAAGTCGAGTCTGGATTCAAACCCAGGACTGTCTGGCTCTGAAGCTCAAATTCTTATTGACTAAGCTTCATTGAAGATGATAATGAAAAAATGGTTCCCCGTGCAGGGTAGCCCAACCCACACATTTTCTCATCCATACTTGTCTTATATTCTACTTAAAAGCAGCAACAAAGGTACATGTCCCTCACTACAACATCTCCTCTAGCCACCAATAATTGCAGGGAGAAGCATAAGGGAGAATAACATCAAATTCTTGCCCACCCAGGGCTCTGGCACACGACATTCTTTTCCACCACTGGTTCCAGGTGCTAGAAATGCTTGGAACCATCAGGTGACTGACGATTGTCCTAGGGCACTACATTATCATTAAAAATTCATGGGTCTTCTTTCCATCACAGGTGAAATAAAACATAATAAGTTTTCTAAATTTCTAGGGATCCAGATACATCAAAATACAAGTTCTTAGTACTCTTACCGTCCAAAGGTCCCAAGGCAACGTCTGAAAGCAAAGAGAGCAACAAAAATATGGTTAGTGTACAAATCCCAAGCATGTAAAAAATGCTGAGGTGATAAAAGCTCTTGAAATAAAATCATAAACATTTTTGAAACATTTAGCGTAGCACTGTTCCATAGAACTTTCTTGGGTGATGAAAATGTTCTATATCTGTGCTGTCCAGTATGGTAGCCACTAGCAACATGTGGCTGTTGAGCACGTGAAATGCGCTAGTGTAATAGAACCAAATTTTTAGTTTTATTTAATTTAAATCTAAATAGCCACATGTGGCTAGAGGCTACCATATCAGATAGCACAGGTCTAGTCAATCTGCCTTTCTCTATAAGAGTGGAAAATTATATCCAAAACATGATGAATGGGCTTACTTTAATACATGCAAAAAAATTAAAATGAAGTAAACCAAGATGTCCAGATATCAGAGTTTATCACATCTTTGAGGAAATGAAGATCCTAATCATTGCTAATGGTATTTCCTCCCCTCCATCCACCAAATTCAAGAGGATGCCTTATGACCATTTGATGGGAAATGAATCTCACACAACTTATTCTTCAGTACATTGAATTAGATGATAATACACAGCTCAATTAATTGGTAATCATGCAAATTAGCAGGGTGCCCCCTAAGACATATGGATGAATTACACTTATTACTGGCATTTTAATTATAAAGCTTATTGATCCTAAGAAATGAATTCAGATGGTTCAGATGATTTCCACTGTGTGTGAGAAAGTGGGGGAGACCTCTCTTTCTTATTTTCTTTGTGATTGAGAATTACCGCTAAAGCCACATCCTTTTCTACCCATATCTTTGTGACTAGAATGGATCCATGTTTACTAAATGTGAACAGCATATTAGAGAGCCTGGCACTCCCATCTTAAGGATATGACGGTTTCCAGATGGAATTATAGATGCCTCCCATTTGGAATCCGTACTATAGAATGTGGACCTGTGGTTCTGACTGAACCCACCCACTTGTCTGGGCCTACTCTAACTACACTGCCCCCCCCCCCCCGCATCTCTGTGCAATCTGATTGCTCTCCGGGTTTGCATCTATTTGTAGAATGACTAAGAAAAAAGAGTAGAGCAGCTCCATTGAAAGCCACAGGTTTTTGCACATGGACTCCTTCTGCATCTGAGATGCATTTTCTGATTATCAAGAAGGTTTATGTTTCCTTGCTTCACAGCCCCTCAAGAATCATAGCTCCTAAGAAGCTACTACACATCCCTGCACAATGCAGACAGCACAAGCATTTTCTCTAAGGGAAAGCAGCAACGTGAAACATCATGTTTATCCATCCTCAGGATCATGAAAAGGATGTGTAAGCTCGCGTAGACGCTGCAGAGATCACGAGGTGAGGTAGTCTGCGAGCAGCGAGAACATCAATTCAAAACATGGGGTCAGGCGATGGGTAGGGGAGATTATTGTGAGTGAAGGGGAAAGAAGGCCAGCAGAATCTAACCACTCTACGCTTTGTGTTATCTCAGCCTAAGACGACCTCTTAGCAAAAGGGGAGAGATGTGATTAGAGCTGGATCGGAAGACGACTCTGCAGTGAGGTGACTCAATCAACAGCCACTGGGAAGCCAGAGGAGTTTATTACCTGGGGGAGGGAAGCAAACGGGGGCACACACAGCTTTCCCTAACTGCAGTAACGTGTTTTCTTCAGAACTAAGACTTTCCAAGATTTAACCAAGGTCATTTTTTTTTTAATTCTGAAAGAATCTCTTATTCCTAAATCCACACAAACTTTCAAGATTTATGGATTAATTTGATCATGAATTGATATAAAAGAAGTTTCCCTCTTGATTCAAACTTGCAGACAGAAATGCTGTGGATTCTCACCCACTGATCATCACAGCACCCACTGTGCAAACTTTCCTTCTGCCCGTAAAGTAATGAGCATTGGAGAGTCGGGCAGAGGAAGTCCCCTGAATTCTGCTGGCTGTGCACACAACGAGAAAGCTCTGAGAGGGAAGCATTCTGAATGATACGTATGTTCATTTCCTACTTTTCTTGGCCACAAAGACAGAACCCTCAAACTTACCAACAATTAGTACATTAGCATTTCCCAAAGTATGTTTTAGAGAACATTCCAAGGAATGTTAAAAAAAGTGTCACTAAAACAGATTTCTGTGGTCAAACAAATTTGGGAAACTCTAAGTTAAACAAATCTAAACAGTTTTTTCTTTTGATTGCAGGACTTCTTGGAGCCTTTAATATTCGAATACATGACATGAATCTCTTAAAAAGGAGTTAACAGAACTTTCTCAAACATTCATCTAAGAGACCAATTTTTGCACTACCTTTCAGGCTAGTGTCTGATCTACTTAATTTCCTGCTTTATTGACATCTCAGATTCTTATTGTTGCTACATTACAACAGGGAGGTCTTTTAGAAACCAAATCACATTCTGGGACAAAGCATGGATTAAAGAGAAGTTTTATTTATTGAGTTTCAAAATGAGCTGCCAGTTCCCCAGTGGTTTACTATAAGCCATCAAGAAGGCTTCAAGACCAGAAAATTGAGCTGGGTCTCAAGTCTTAACCTGAGTTTTATAATACAACTTCGTTAATTAATTTGAAATATATTCTAGAATCTTGGGATTTGCCTAAATTCAAAGGTGAGGCCTCAACCACATCCAAAATACTGATATAAACACTTACTGTTTAGCCAAACTTTTGAGTTAACTTCCTACCATGAGCATAGATAATTGTAAGCTAACTATATTCCAGGAATCACCCACAAGTCATTACAGCACCCACCACCAGTATTCCTCTGACAGCGAATGCTACTGCAATACCTATCAAAATGAGAAAATTGTCGAGAGTGAGGAAGTGATGAGTAAAGAGAAAAGGTAGGCTGGGATATGCAAGGCCAACTCTGCATCAAGCCATAATCAAGATCACATAAGGGAAGCTTCTGGAATATGGAGAATGAGGACAACATCATCAAGTTCAGAACTATCAATACTAAAAAACATTTCTGTGGGGCATAATCTCATGGTTATTTCTATTATGCCTTAATTTGCAAAGTATGAGGAAGGAAAGTAGAGAAAACAGTGAGAAGATTAAACCCAAAGTCAAAAGAAAAAGGTTTACTTAAGGAAGCCATAAAATGTATCGTCCAAACCTGGACAGTTCTGAGGGCAAAAGGGAACACTATTATTAATTACTCTGAGATAGACAATTCTTGGGCAAACTGGAATGTCTGGTTATCCAGCTCTACAGACAGGGAATGTTAATAGTATGAGGAGGTTTGGAATAATTGCTATTGGTGAGGTCCTCTTTCTACCCTTCCTTACCATTAGGAAATACTTTTCAACCAAAAAGAAACAAAAGTAAATAGTCATTTGAAAGGGAGAGGGGTCATGGAAATGTACCTGTTAGCTTACTGAGCTTATTAAAGTCAATGAAGTATCATCCTCAAACATCAAAAAAAAACCCCACTTGATACCTGAGACATGGGTGAGTGGGTCACTCCGGCAGAACCCGCAGACACTACTTCAGGCTTGAAAGGGTCAAAGTCCAGATCCAACAAAGTCTCCTCTTTCTTCACCTCGGGAACTTCATTCTGTCAAAATAAAACAAAACAAAACATGCAATAGATTGATTCTGATAAGACTTCATGATAATACCCCATGTATAATCCTTTAATATCATCTCATATCTTGAAAGCATGCTTTGATGGTTTACCATTTAGGTGGCTTATCCATATTCTCCTAGAGTCACTAGGTAAATGTGACGAGAGGGGAAATAACCAGCTCTGGTCAAATATAACCTAAGACACCTGGGAACATGGCCCAGAATCCAGTTCCTGTCCACTGTCCGGCTCCAAGTCCAGCCAACAAAGACAATGTCTGAGAGATGTATCCCAAAGCCACCAAGATCCAAGCTATCTCCTTCTCTGCTAGTTCATAAATCTCAGATCAAGAATACAGATGACCACATAGGCAAAATGGACCAAGGCTTGGACGCATCACAGTAACCACAGTGGTGACATTACTCCGTAAAGCTAAAATTTAAAAAGGAAGAGATCACTGTCTACTGTTGACCACATCCCACCTGCCTCATCCCCTCAGAGGTACCCTATCCCTTGACTTAGTTATCATATGATCCACTCTTCATCCATAATATTGTTTGTCTCCACTGTATGTATGAAGGAAGGAGAGTGAAAGGGAGGGAGAGAAGGAGACAGAGAGAATCATGTCCCCTAATCTTTCCTGCAAAATGAGCTCCCACTCTAATAACATTCTTGGAGAAGGTAAATCAAATAAGACAGAGAATGAAAGTGTTGCTATTATAATAGCAAAAAGATTCTAATACTAAACATTAACATTTGTTCATTTATTGCAGTATCATGGTATACAGGAAAATAATATGGGCTTGAAGTTGGCCTAACCCAGGCTCACGTTACACAGTAAGGGGCACAGTTGAAAGAAAGTCCCCACAAACTACACCGCAGTGAAGAGAATCGGGGTCCCACACAATTCAAGTTACATGTATTTGGTATTTGATATGTCCACTCATTGTCTAAAAATTGAAAGATCACAACAATAGATAAAGTATTACATAAGAATACAGATGTTTAAAGAAAGATTTTAAAGAACAGGAGTTATTTTAATTAATATTGGTCATACACATAAAAATTTCAAAACTTAGAAACGTATGAAAAGCTTGGGAGCATAAGATAACACTTTTCTTAGTACATCTGCACTCAGTGTAGAAGGAAATGCTTAGACATCATATATCGTAAATCATGCAATTAGTCTTGAGTTACCTATTTAGCAGCATGATTACTCCCATATACTTTTGAAAATTTGACAAGGATAATGCTCTTCTGAGATCCCTCTTTCTTTAAAAGTTACCATCACAAAACTGTCAACTGATTCCCTTGGCCCCTATTCAAAATCTCTGTAAGTTTTGTTTTTCACCAACTTTTATGTTGGCACAAATTATATTTTTCAAATTATGCAAACACTTATATTACACTTAGAAAGTGCTTGGCACTGTTCTAAGAACTTTATACACATGAACATTAATTCATGTTAACGCACTTTGCTGCAGTCTAATGACGACAACACCATTATCGCCTTTAAAGAATTGCTTTTCTACATTCCCCAAACTGCATTTTACCTGCATTGTCTAATCCTTAAAAAAAATCATGGGGCAGATGGCATCATTTCCCCATTTTAGGATGAGGAGAATGGGCTAAACGAGGTTATATTATCCCGGGTTCCTCAGCTGCAATGCCGTTGACACAGGACCGTGCACAGCCAGATACATTTGACTCCAGGGCTACTCCAGGCTTCTGATGAGACCCGGTCCCACATTTCCCAAACAGTTTGGGACCCCAAGGATCTGCAGAGGAATTCTTGACATTTTGCAAGTTCTCCATGAAAATTTAGCCCACACAAATATCCCCATTAGTCCCTTATGAGCCTAACAGATCCTCTTCGGGAATCTCAAATGGGAATTTAGAGATGAAGGATGAACATAGGCGTTAGATTGTAATGAGCTATGCTGAGACCTTTATTGAGATAAATCTAGGTCTGTACCCCAATTTTGCCACTTGCTTGCTGTCTCTGTCGAGCAATTAATTAATTCAGCTTCTTTGAGCCTCTATTTCTTCATGCAGAAAATGAAAGTGATAATACCTAGTAAGATCATCATGAATAATAAAGACAATAAATGCACTATACACAATATAAGAGAAATACTCAAAATGGAAATGAAAGCTATGTTGTTATTAGTTACTATTAGTAATGATGTATAGGTGTGTAAAATTACTGTCATGAAATATCCATAATACCAGTTTGGCTGACTTCAAAATGTGCAGCTGGCTTCTTCAGGCTCAATTTCTATGTGGTTTTGCTCCCTTAACCTTGAGTGTTATCCCTCAAGGCACTACATCAAAGCGTGATTTGACAGAGCTACAAAAAGACCAAAAAAGGGTTGCCTGTTTATGTAGTATCTCTTCATAAAGGGCAGAGAAGTACTCACAACTCTGTCATTACATGTTGAAACACAGTCACATGTAATTTCCCTTAACATAACAAAAGGAAACTTTTCTCATTCCTTACACCTACATCAGCATTAGAGTAGGTCTGATGTGGTCCCAACATGCTTGATCTTAAGTACTGTTTTGCCATCAGAAGTCTGGGAAATGGGACCTGGAATGTGCTCCTAAGGAAGGAGATGTGGAAACCACAGTGGGGAGATATATTCAATGGGAAATTAGTACCCATTATAATAATCTTCTGTGTTATACTTCATGAAGAGTCTTCTGCTAGGGAGTTCTATGTTTACAATTAAGGGACCAGATTTCTTCCAGTAGAGGTGTACAATTTAAGCATAATCCTTATGCCTAGCCTTGCCATGGCCTCATGATAGATGGAGTTTACTTCCTTATCCCTTGGCTTGAGATCGACCAGGTGTCATGCTTTGGCCAGAGGATGTTAGTGAATATACGTAAACAAGACTACAAAGGTGCATGTATGGCTGACTTGCTTTTTTTGTATCCCTGCCATTCACCAAGAAATGTACAAGCTTTGGGTGGCCACTGGCCAAGGAGGATGGGAGACACATGGAGCACACCTGGACCCATTATAACTAAATTTTTCAAATCCAGTGTTAAAGAGAAATTCTGAAAAGTGGCCAAAGAAAAAAGAAATGTCACTTACAGAGGAACGACATAAGAATAATAGCAGATTTAGCACCAGAAATAATGTAAGCAAAAAGACAGTGGAGCAATATCTTTGAAGTACTGAGAGAAAGTAACTGCGAACTTAGAATTTTATGCACCTTGAAAATATTTTTAAAAAACAAAAATGAGATGAAAATTTTTTCAGACGTACAAAAGCAGCAAGAATTCATCACCATCAGATCCGTACTACAACTAATGTGAAAGGATATTTCTCAGGCAGAAGAAATAATCCAAGATGGAAATATGGATCCACACAAGGGAATGAAGAGCACAAGAAATGGTACCTACATAGGTAAGCAACTGATTGCTTAAATAAAAATAATATAAGTGAAGTTCATAACACAGGTGAAAGCAAAGTGCATGGCAAAAAAAGCACAAAAACCAGAAGAGAAGAAAAGTAAGTATACAATTGTGAGCTTCTTGTACTATACCTGATATGGTATACTACCCTTTGAAGGTAGGCTCTAACACTTAAAATGTATACTTTAAGCCCTTAACTTAACCACTAAAATAACAAAATAGCAAATTACAGCTAATAAACAGAGAAATAAAAGAGAATAATAAAAATGATTAGTCCAAAAGAAGGCATAAAACATAGGTATAAGGGTACAATAGAAAACAAATATGAAGGTGCTAGATTTAAGCTTCACCATGTGAATAATCACCTTAAATGAAAATGGTCTAAATAATATAACGACAGGCAGAGATTATCAGACTAGATTCAAAAAGCAAAACTCAACTAGGTAACTGCCTACAAGAAACTACCTTCAAATACAGAGATACAAACAGGTTAACAGTAAAGGATGAAAAAGATACTATGCCAATTTAACCAAAAGAAAGCTGGAATAGTTATATGAACGTCAAAGTAGGTTTCAAATCAAAGAATATTACCAGGGTTAAAGAAGGTCATTTCCTGATATAAAAAGAAGTCAATTCCTAAACATTTATGCATTCGATTTTAGAGCTTTAAAATACATGAAGCAGGGGCTGGCCTGGTGGCACAGCAGTTAAGTGTGTATGTTCTGCTTCAGTGGCCCAGGGTTTGCCGGTTCAGATCCTGGGTGTGGACACGGCACTGCTTGGCAAGCCATGCTGTGGTAAGCATCCCACATATAAAGTAGAGGAAGACGGGCACGGATGTTAGCTCAGGGCCAGTCTTCCTCAGCAAAAAGAGGAGGATTGGCAGCAGATGTTAGCTCAAGGTTAATCTTCCAAAAGAAAAAAATACATGAGTCAAAACCAAGAAAACTGCAATACAAAATAGAAAAATGTACAACTTTGTAGGGGAGATTTCAATAGTCCTCTTTCAATAACTGAAAGAACAAGTAGAGAGAAAATCAGCAAGTTATAAAAGATAAAGACAAGACTATGACCCAATTTGACCTAATTTACACTTATAAAACACGCCACACAACAGCAGAACACACATTCTTTTCAAGTGTGCATGAAACATGAAACATGACAGACAGTATTGTGGGACATAAAAAATTCTCAATAAATTTAAAAACATTCAAATCACACAAAGCATGTTCTCTGACTACACTGGAATTAACTTAGAAATCAGTTACAGAATTATCTCTGGAAAATCCATAAAAATTTGGACAAGAATAATACTTTCTAAATAACCTGATGAGTCAAAGAAGAAATCAAAGGGCTGGCCCCATGGCCTAGTAGTTAAGTTCGGCACACTCCACTTCAGCGGCCCAGGTTCAGTTCCCAGGCACAGACCTACACCACGAGTTGGCGGCCACGCTGTGGTGGTGACCCACATACAAAATAGAGAAAGAGTGGGACAGATGTTAGCTCAGGCCAAATCTTCCTCATGCAAAGAGAGGAAGATTGGCAACAGATATTGACTCAGGGTGAATCTTCCTTAGCAAAAAGAAGAATAAGAAGAAACTGAAGTGAAAATCAGAAAAGATTTTGAGCTGAATGAAAATAAAAACAGTATACCAAAATTTGTGAGATGCTGCTAAAGCAGTACTTGGGGGAAAATTTATAGCACTAAACCCCATATAAGAAAAAAAGAAAGCTCTCCAATCAATAACCTCAGCTTCTACCTTGAAAATTAGCGGGGGGAAAACACAGAGCAAATAAAACTCTAAATAGAAATGGGGAAAATTATACATATCAGAGTGGAAATTTATGAAACAGAAAACAAGCTAGGGGGCTGGCCCGGTAGCACTGCAGTTAAGTTTGCACATTCCACTTCTCGGCGGCCCAGGGTTCACCCACAGGTTTGGATCCCGGGTGAGGACATGGCACTGCTTGGCACACCATGCTGTGGTAGGCGTCCCACATATAAAGTAGAGGAAGATGGGCATGGATGTTTGCTCAGGGCCAGTCCTCCTCAGCAAAAAGAGGAGGATTAGTGGCAGATGTTAGCTCAGGGCTAATCTTCCTCAAAAAAAAAAAAAAATGAAAAGAAAAGAAAACAAGAGAGGCAATGAGTATCAATAAAACCAAAAGGTAGAGCTTTGAGAAGATTAATAAAATTGATAAGCCTCTAGCCAGAGTGATAAGGGGGAGAAAATAAAAAAAAAAAAACAGAGAGGGCACAAATTACCAATATCAAGAATGAGAGAGGGGGCATCACCACTGATACTAAAAGGAATAATAAGGAACTATTATGAGTCACTTTATTCCAGCATGTTTGACAATTTAGATGAAACAGACAAATTTCCTGAGAAACGCAAATTCTAAATCTCACTCAAAAAGAAACAGATGAACTGAATTGCTCTCTATCTATTAAAGGAATTGAATTTATAGTTTAAAACATTTGTCCACAAAAAAACAACCCTGCAGGCCCAGATGGCTTCTCTGGTGAATTCTACCAAACATTTAAGGAAGAAAAAATACCAGTCCTACACAATCTTTTCTGGAAAATGGAAGAGGAGCTAACACCTCCCAATTCATTCTATGAGGAAGCATTACCCTGGTACTAAAATCAGAAAAAGACTTTAAAAAAACAAAAACACCCCATGGACTAATACTCCTCATGAACACAGGTGCAAAAATTTTAGAGAAAGCTTTAGCAAATTGAATAAAAATATATATAAAAATATAATGCATCATGACCAAATGCGGTTTATCTCAGGAATGCATCATGGATTTACCATTTGAGAACCAATGGATGTGATTAATTCATCATATTAACTCAGTAAAAAAGAAAACTCATATGATCATCTTCATAGATGTATAAAAAGTATTTGAGAAAATCCAAATGCATTCCTGTTCAAAAGTCTCAACAAAGTAGGGAAAAAAGGCAGCGTCCTCAAACTGATAAAGGGTATCTATGGAAACTTACACCTATCATCATGTTTAATAATGAAAGACTGGATGCTTTTCCCCTAAGATCAAGACAAGGATGACTGCTTCATACTTCTATTCAACGTCATACTGGCAGTACTAACAGTGAAATAAGGGAGGAAAAACAAAAAAAAAGCTATCTAGATTAGAAAGAAAAAAGTAAAACTATCTTTACTCTCAGAAGATATGATGATCTATCTAGAAAATCCAGTGAAATATACAAAAGGCTAAAGGAACTAATATTGAGTTTAGCAAGGCTGCAGGATATAGCATCAATATTAAAAAACTCAGTTGTGGGGCTGGCCCGGTGGCGCAGCGGTTAAGTGGGCACATTCTGCTTTGGCAGCCCGGGGTTTGCTGGCTCAGATCCCAGGTGGGGACATGGCACCGCTTGTCAAGCCATGCTGTGGGAGGCATCCCACATATAAAGTAGAGGAAGATGGGCACAGATGTTAGCTCAGGGTCAGTCTTCCTCAGCAAAAAGAGGAGGATTGGCAGCGGATGTTAGCTCAGGGCCAATCTTCCTCAAAAACAAACAAACAAAACAAAAAAACCTCAGTTGTACCTATACATAAGAGTAGGAACAACCAGAAACTAAAACTTTAAAAATATGATTTATAATAGCACTAAAAGTATGAAATACTTACAGATCAACTCAACAAAAAATGTGAAACATCAGGACACTGAATACTATAAAACATGGCAAAGATCAATTAAAGAGGATCTTAATAAAGGGAGAGACAGACTGTGTTTATTGGTAAGATAAGTCAATATTATTAAGATGTCAATGCTCCCCAAATTGATCTACAGATTCAAGGCAATACCCATCAACATCCATACTGAGTTGAATACTGTATGCCCCCCTGCCCCGCCACCCCCTGCAAAATTCATGCCCATCAGGAACCTGTGAATGTGACCTACTTGGCAATAGGGTTTTTGCAGATGTAATGAAGTTAAGGTGAGGTCAAAGTGGATTAGGATGGGCCTTAATTCAATAACTGGTCTCCTTATAAGAAGAAGGAAAGCTGGATACAGAGACACAGGAGAATGTCATGTGAAGATACAGAGCACCCACACACACAGGGAAAAGGCAGTGTGATGACAGAGGTAGAGACCGGGATGATGTATCTATACACCAGTGAACACCAAGGATTGCCAGCAACCACTAGAAGCTAGGAGAAAGGCAAGAACAGATTCTCCCAAGAGCCTTCAGAGGGAGCACATCCCTGCTGACACCTTGATCTCAGATTTCTAGCTTCCAGAACAACGAGAGAATAAACGTCTGTCATTTTAAGCCACTCAGTTTGTGGCACTTTGTTACAAGAGCCTAGGAATCTAATTCAATATCCCAGAAGGTGTTGTAGAAATTTACAAATTGATTCTCAAATTCATATGGAAATTCAAAGGCCCTAGAATAGCCAAAAAAAGTCTGAAAAGAGGATAACAAAGTTGAAGGACTAAGCCTATCTAATTTTAAGACAGGATAAAGTGACTAATCAAAATAGTGTGGTACTGGCATAAGGGAGGCAAAGAGATCAACGGAAAACCACAGTCCAGAAATAGAAACACACCTATGGACAACTGATTTTCCACAAAGGTACAAAGGCAATTCAGTGGAATAGGGAGAGACTTTTCAACAATTCTCCATCCATATGTAAAGAAATAAACTTCAAGCCATACTTTGCACCATATACAAAAATTAACTCCAAATTGGTCACAGACCTAAATGCAACACCTAAAGCCATAAAACTTCCAGGAGAAAACCTTTGTGACCTTAGGTTGAGCAAAGATCTTTTTTGATGTGACATGAAACGTATATTTCATAAAAAATGAAATGGATAAATTGCACTTCATCAAGATAAAAATCTCCTGCTCTTCACAAGATATTGTTAAGAGAACGACAGAACAAACCACACACTGGGAGACAATATTTACAAATCATACATCTGATAACAAACTTGTATCCAGAATATATAAAGAATTCTCAAAACTTGATCAAATAAATTAATAAATAATTACACAAGCAAAAGTTTTTAATAGACACTTCACCAATGAAGATATACAAATGTAATAATGTTCTCCAGACTCATCCATGTTGTGGCAAATGGCAGGATTTACTTCTTTTTTAAGACTGAATAATATTCCATTAAATATACATACCACATTTTCTTGATCCATCCATCAATGGACACTCAGGTTGCTTCCATAATTTGGCTATTGTAAATAATGCTGCAATGAACATGGGAGTACAGATGTCTCTTCGAGATACAGATTTCATTTACATTTATTATGAATATAGACCCAGAAGTGGGATTGCTGGATCATAAAGTAGTTCTGTTTTTAATTTTTCGAGAAACTTCCATACTTTTTCTATAATGATTGTACAAGTTTATATTCTCCCCAAATGAGTACAAGTCTTCCCTTTTCTCCACATTCTCACCAATACTTATCTCTGGTCTTTTTGATAACAGCCATTCTAATGGGTGTGAGGTGATATCTCATTGTGGTTTTGATTTGCATTTCCCTGATGGTTAGTGATGTTGAGCACCTTTTCATATGCCTGTTGGCCATCTGCATATCTCCTTTGGAGAAATGTCCATTCAGGTCCTTTGCCATTTCTTAATCCAATTATTTGTTTTTTTGCTATTGAGTTGTATGAGTTCCTTATATATTTTGGATACTAACGTTTTATCAAATACATAGTTTGCAAAAATTTTCTCCCATTCCTTAGGCTGCCTTTTTACTCTCTTGATTGTTTTCTTGGGTGTACAGAAGGTTTTTATGCTAAGAAAAATAAGCCAGACACAGAAAGACAAATACTGTATGGTCTCACTTATATGTGAAGTCTAAAATAGTCAAACTCATAGAAGCAGAGAGTAGAATGGTGGTTGCAGGGGCCGGGGGAGGGGGAGAAGAGGAGATGTTTATCAAGGAGTATAAAGTTTCAGTTATGCAAATCCTAGAGATCTAATGGTCAGCATGGTGACTGCCATTAAAAATAATGTTCTATATACTTGATATTTGCCCAGAGGATAGCTCGTAAGTGCTCTCATATCATCAACGTCAACAACAACAAAAAGAAGGTAACAAGGTGAGGAGATGGGTATGTCAATTACCTGGATTGGGAAAATTAGCTCACAATGTGTACATATATCAAAGCATCAAGTTGTATACCTTTGTTACATACAATTTAAATTTGTCAATTATATCTCAATACAGCTGGGGAAAAAAAGAAGACATACGGATGTTAAACAACTACATGAAAAGATGACTAACATCATTAGTCATTAGGGAAATGCAAATTAAAATCACAATGAAATACCACTATACACCTACTGGAATGGCCAAAATTAAAAAGAGTAATCATACTAAGCGTTGGAAAAGATGTGGAGGAACTGGAACTCATACAATTCTGATGGAAACATAAGTCTAACTACTTAGAAAAGTTTGGCAGTTTCTTAAAAGGTTAAACTTATTCCTACCATATGATCCATACACCCCTAGGTATTTACCCAAGAGAAATGGAAGTGTGCGTACACACAAAGACTTGTATACAAATGTTCCTGGCACCTTTATGTACAACAGCCAAAAATTGAAAACAATTCAAATATCCATCAATAGATGAAAAGAAAAACTGTGATAGAGCCATACAATGGGACACCACTCGGCAATAAGAAGGAAAAAACTACAGATACATGCTACAACCTGGATGACTCCCATAACAATTATGTTGAACAAAAGGGGCCAGACCAAAAAGGGTACATACTGTATAATCCCATTTAAGTAAACTTCCAGGAAATGCAAACTAATGTGTGGTGACAGAAAGAAGATCAGTGTTTGCCTGGAGATGGTGCAGTGTGTGGGGAGGAGCAGGAGGGATTACAAAGCAACACAAGGAAATTTTTGACAGATACCTTCCTTATCTTGACACTGGTGATGGTTTCATGGGTGTAAACATATGTCAAAACTTATCAAAATGTATGCCTTAAATATGTACAGTTTATCGTATGTCAATCATACATCAATAAAGCTGATTAACAAAAGAAAAAAGAAGAAAATATCCTAACAATAGGAGATTGCTTAAACACACTACATACAGCACATCTTCAGAATAACATAGTGTTCTACTGCAATTTAAAATGATGCAATACAGATTAAATTGACACGAAAATATCTCTGCTATGTTTGTAGTAAAGAAATCACAAATTACAAAACTGATATACAACGATCAAATTTCCAAAAATACACCTTTCAGTCACTATTTAGAGAGAAAGAAAATGTGGCATTATATAAATTAAATTAGTAAGAGTAGTTTTTGCTGGAAAATAGAAATATACTTCCTTTTTTACTTTTTGTTTCTCTGTAATTTACTAAATTTTCTATAGGAACCATGCATTCTTTTGGGTATTATTATTTTTTTTTCGAGGAAGATCAGCCCTGAGCTAACATCTGCCAATCCTCCTCTTTTTTCTGAGGAAGACTGGCCCTGAGCTAACATCTGTGCCCATCTTCCTCTACATTATATGTGGGACACCTACCACAGGATGGCTTGCCAAGCGGTGCCATGTCCACACCCGGGATCCAAACCGGCAAACCCCAGGCCACCAAAGCAGAATGTGCACACTAAACCACTGCGCAACCTGGCCAGCCCTGGGTATTATTTTCATAAGCATGTCTGGTAACAGAGATTTCATCTTATAGCTTAGCCACAAAATATTCAGGAATAACACTTATAGTCTCCGAACCATCCCCCAAGGCTGCTCACAGATAGACAGACACAAACACACACACCCCCATAATGATTTATCCTGCCCCCCGGCCCAAAGCCCCTCCAACATATGGTTGTATATCCTAGTTATAAGTCCTTCTAGTTCTTCCATGTGAGCTGCTGCCACAGCACAGCAACTGACAGAGTGGTGGTGTGCTTCCACGACCAGGAAGCAAACCTAGGCCGCCCAAGTGGTGATAGCACCAAACTTTAACCATTAGGCCATCAGGGCTGGCCCAATGACTTCTTAGTCATAACACAACACTACAGTGAGCCAGATTACAGGGAGGCCACAGGTATCACTTCTTCCAAAGAGTTTTTTCCATTTTTTTCTTTCATTAAACCTATTTTGAGAACATTTACTATATCCCAGGTATTGTGCTGGACATTTATCTCATAACTTCCCAATGAGGCAGGGGAGTTTGGATAAGGATGCTCAAGACAGAGAGGATAAATAAAGTTTTTAGGAAGAAGGGCAATTGGGAGTTGTTTTTCTTATAATAAAATGCCTTTTACTGAAAGGGCACAAAATAATTTACAATTTTTATCAGTGAGTAAAACAGCATTTTATCAGTAATTATGATGAAGTAGTGGCCCAAGGAAATTTAACTTTGTGGTTGGAAGCCTATGATAAGACCACTGTGGATGGGTACGCTGTAGTCAATACAAATAATGGTAATGACTATAGGACACTGACACGGTTCAAGAGTTTTATATTTGCAATCTTAAGGGGACATCTTTCAAACATTTAAAATGATGTTTTCAAGATTTCATTGCACAAGTTTATTATATATAAAACTTAAAAAAGAATATAATTAATGCCCATTTACCCATGACCTAGACTCGTCAATTTTTATCTTGTTGCCACATTGGTTTCATGTGCTGACTCCCATCTACACAATCCTGCAATACCATAACGAGCTGACAAAATAAACTAAACGTTCTGGGGAACTGTTTTCCTAGGTTTTTTGTTTGTTTGCTTGCTTGCTTTTTACTGGAACCAGTTGCTAGACTACAAACTTATTCTTAGCGTAGCATGCCATGAGTTTTGCTCATTGCCCTCACATATACTATGACTAAGAGTGTAAAGTTGTCAGTAATGAGAATAGACATGGCAGGGAAGACCGATCAGGCCTCTGCTTACAATGAGGTTCTCTTAAGACTAGTGGACGGACAAGTGGCTAGAAGACCCTTCTAGCACTATCCAGGTATTTACCAATAACATCACTGGTGTGTAACAACCTGAAAAACTTTGCTAACATCAAAAACCCAAAGAAGTTCTAAAGAACACGTGTCCTGAATATTGAGAGAAGAAAGAGTTAAAATAGATTTGCTCATGTACTGGATGTCTAGTCTCTGCTATTCTTCAGGTGCTTAAAAGGCTGGTGCACATGGACTACAGCCTTCTGCTTTCCATGTCTGCCCTGGGAGACCACAGTGGGGCAGAAAGATGACAGGCTCCTCTCTAAAGCAGGGATAATGACCTGCAAATCACAGGAACGATGGCAAAACCGGACTGAACAAGACCCTGCATATATAACAGACTCAGGAATATAGACATTCAGTAGCCATCCCCATTCTGGCTGGGGGCTCAGCCATCACTCATTCGCATGCTTCCCCATCCTGAGCTCCTTCTCTACTCCCCACTCATCCTTTGGCTCTTTCCTTTCCTCCTCCTGCTTTCCTCTCTGTGCCAGCTAACCACCACTCCCTAACCCACACCTCAAACCACATTCGAAAATACAAAAACTCAAAAAGGGTTCAATCACGAGATGCCCTATAAGGGTGTACAACAGACGATACAAAATAGGGGGAAACTGGGAGGGGTCTGGCCATTGTTAGACGCTCTAGAGGCTGAGAACCATGGAAGGTTGTGAGGCCAAATAACTCAATGATTGAAGAATACTGTCAGAATCCCATATGATAAACGAACTGCACGGTTTGGTTATCCCTGCTCAAGGAACGGAGCAATGCTGTGGGTGATCCACCACGGCGATAAACTGACTGCATTTGGGCTTGAAATGCACTGTATATTTTTCTTCCTTCCAATTTTCACCTCACTAATTCTTTCTATCTTAAAAGAACATTAACATGTTTACTTTGAAAAAATATCAACTGAAAGAAGAAGCAGCTGGTCTAGAAAGATGCTACATTAAAAAGAAAAGCCATGGTGGTATTTAAAACCAGGTTACAGATACCCAGGAATGAGCAGCGCATATGCGCATAATTGCAGGCTGGCCTCATCAGGATTGTGGAGAGAAAAAGGGGCCATTTGATGACCTTATTTTCCAAGTTGAAAACCTATTTCAGTCTGATTGGCTAGGAAAAAGAGGATGATTTCATGAACTTAAAATGTAAGATGCAGTACTTGGCTGCAAAACAGAAATATAAAAGTAGCATAGTTAATGGTGCTAAATGGATCCCGACAGACACAGGATTTAAAGGCTGTGCTGATGTCTCCCCTTCCAGCACAGCAGGCACCCCCAACAGAAGCCATGAGAAAGGCTTGGAGGAATAAGCTTGGGTGTTCAAAAGATAATCCCTCTGGATTTGTAAATGGGAAAGCTCTATCAGAGAGAGAAAAACTGCAACATCATTGTTGGGAAAAAGATTGAGGCAAAATAGTTGGGGGTATCCGCTATGAGAAAAATCCCCAAACAGGCCATCTTTTCTCCCTTCTGCCACTTGACAGGAAGATGGGCAAGCACAGACGCTGCCCCAGACCTTACACCAAAGGAGGCTCCTCCACTTTTGAGCACCTTGCTTGAAATTTTCTAAATCCTCCTCTGGTTGTGGGGACCAGCTGTGGCTGGCAGTGCCAGTGGTCAGGGCACCCCGAGTCTGCACTACAATCTGCTTGGGCCTGGCCCCATCTCTCCTCTTTGGAGCACTCCCCGACCCTACTCCATATGGAGGGTCCATCACATGCCCCAGGAACTCTGGGGGTCACATCCACCAGGTTGTTGGGACCGTGGTGGCCAGGCTTGCTTCCGACAAGGTGGCTGGTGAGCAGTTTGCCCCTCTGGCTGGCATGGCATTTCATTTATGGAATCTCATGAGACTTGCCACCAAGATGTTGCTAACATGCTCATGTCAAGTGACTCAAACTGTTTAGGTGGACAGAGACCTCCAAAAAAATTTGCTCAGGGCCACAATCCCTAAGGAAAGCCCTGGTGAGAGGGAAGCATGAACATCTGAATTAAAGTTAAATCTTCAAGCGAAACTAGAAAGCAACTCAAAACATTCCTGGAAGAGAAAAGAAACAACCTTGCACGTATACATATCTATGTGTATATAAATGATGGCTTTTTTCGTCTTGCTCTCCTGTTAAAATCTTATTCCTATGCCACAAATTTAGTTTCCAGGGACATAATAGCTTTTAAATCCTCCTTTTTAAAATGTCTTACCAAACATCCATTTCCCAGGAACAGGGCTTTTTGGGGAAGGGGAGATTGTCTGGGAAACTCTGATTTAAACAAATAGGGCTTTTGCTGCAGAATTTCTCAGAGATTTGAACATGCTGACATGAACTATGAAAAAGCAAAAGGGGATGCAGCCCCTCCCAGCCTCATATGACCAAGGACCCCCTTTTCCCAGCATCTTATAGGAATAGAAGGAAAATGCGGTTTTAAAAGAATAATGCAGGAAAACACACACACGTATACACACGGGATGTCTATTAGGTGTCTGGGAGGGAAAAATAGAGAAGGATGGGTTCATCCTTTGGCAGGTCCATTTCTGTATACAGCTCTTTGAGCTTGACACTCAAGCATCTTCCGGTAAGCAGGTAAGGATATTTCCCAAAGATTCTGAGATGTATTTAAGGTTTGGGCCATTAGAGGGCTCTGTAGGCCTGACCGATTTCTGTTTCCAATCCCAGGACACACTCAAGAGAATCATCGCTGTGATGAGGAACACAAATCCATCAGAGATGAGGAACATTGCAATCATCACATTTTGAGCTTCTGGGTGGGATTAATACAAATGCTTTTCCTCCCCATAAAGCTTATGATAAAAATAGCCAACTGGGGACATAAACCTATCTGTTAAATATAGAATGACCCATTAAATATTTTTTAAATATTAAAATAAAATTTAGATGGACCACTCTCTATTATTACAATATATGTGTCTGGGAGAAACCTTTTCAGATACATCTGAGCTGTCTAGCTTTCAATATTCTGTTTCCTCGCAGCTGACATTTCATTTTCTCCTGGCATTTCTATTTATTCTTTTTCATCATTTCTCTGTGCATGTCCAAAAACATTACTGTCCAGATGAGACAAACCATTCATTTACAATACATATCTTGATGGACAATCTTATCAACACATAAACTACTATACGCATACATGTGTGTGTGAGTCCAACAGCCCTAAATACGGAACATTTTAAGTCACACTATTTTTAAAGGGAGCAGTTATAAATGGTCAGTCATGACATACACTTGACTCAAATAGATATTTCCCTGGAAGAAATCTGTTCATTCACTGTGGTAGTTTGTTCATGGCCACAAATTTGTACCACATGGAAATCCTGATGGCCTAAAACTGGTTCTCACAACGTGGTCCCAAGAGCAGTGGCATCAACATCACCTTGTTAGCAAAGCAGATTCTTGGTCCCCACCCCAGATCTGCCGAATCAGAGTCTCTGCTAGTTGGGACCCAAAAGGCTAAAGTAACACAAAATGGCTCTATTGATATCTACAGAGGAAACTGTCAAGACGCTTCAGGAAAAGGCAGCATCTGTAAATTTGTAAAGAAAGCTAGATTACATCACTCGATAAGTGAGAAAACAGACTGAAATATAAATCACTGCTTCATTCTCTCTCTTGACATCAGGACGTGAGACTAACAGCCACTGAGTCAACGCAAATGCTTCAAGTCATACACTGTGGTCCACCTGCTAGAGCTAGATTGCTTCTCAGATTCAGCAAAAATGACAGAAACCCCCTTCTGCCTCCTCCCCAGATTAAAACAATACAACATAAATGCAGTTGAACCCCCAAAATGCACCCCCATAAAGTCTCTGGCGGTCAGTTTTTGCAAAATCACCTGGCAGACTAACGGACATGACACACAGCCAGTAAGTTATAAAAGGTACTGGTGGAGGGGTGCTTTTCCTTCCCTTCCCAACAGGCTTGGAGTCGTGCATTCAGACAAGGCAAGCTGGGGCCGGTGGCTCTACCAGCTGATGGCGTCACTGCAGCAGCCACAGCTGGAGATGGTTCTGCTTTGAAAGGTGGGTCCTCTCCCTCTCCTTCAACTCTTCACTTTTCCCATCACTCTCACTCAACAATACCAGCAAAAGTTAATGCTCCTAGAAGTACATAGGGGCCTCTTCTGGTATTTGTAATTTTAAAATGTGCTTTCATTCTTTTTTTTTTTCCGTCACCATGAAGGACCCTTAGATGAGTTAGGAAACTGCAAATAAAGAAACATTTTAAAGAAAGAATCCCATCTTTATTTCAGAACTAGTGATACATTTTCTCTACTTCGGCTGCCTTAAATGCTAAATGGAAATGTCGTCAGCTAAGTACACAAGGCTTCTAGGTGACCACATTCTCGATTTGTGATGGAATTGAGAGGGTGTTCTTGGAGGGTCCCAGTGAAAGCAACTTGAGTAAGGGTATTATCACCGTCCGACACACTCACTTCGAAAACTGATGCAGCAAAAAAGAGAACGAAGCTGAGCTATTAGCAGACACAAATGGCCAGCACGACTTGGAAATGAGAACCATTCAAGTTTGGTGCCAGGCAACTGGCAGATGCAGGGACAGATCATTTGGCTCTAAGACAGTTACCCCTGGTGGCCTCTGTGTTTCCACAGACATAATTGTCCATGCACTGATAACCATGCTATTCCCCCTCCTAAAACGAGCTGCTAAATCACATTTCAGGCCTGAGTTAGCTCATCAAATTCAGCATCTCGTACAAACAACAGGAGGCAAACAATCACTAAAGCATGGTACCTACTGATAAATGCTCTTGAAAGGGATGATAAACGATTTGCCACCGCGTTGCTCCTGAATTCTTATTTTCTGAGCTCCCTGTTACTAGTACATTATTTCCATTACCATCAACAGTATGTGACTGTAATTGGGATGTTGTACATAGTGTTGTTATCAATGCGTTCCATAATTATAGTATCATGTTCACACCTCTTGCAAAATGTAACTATTTCTGACCCTGAGGACACTGGGAGGAAGTGATATTGGCATGGCTTCCCTTTAAGACTTTCACTCCTAAAGCAAAGACATGGCGTCTATGGCATTAGGAGCAGCCCTGGAAGTCAAGACTATTCTTGAGGCAATGGGACAGCCACACCACTAGCAGGGACAGGTCTGCAGACCAACGAGAGTACTGTCGGTGGAGCACACGCACCCAGGGGTCTTTGAAAGCAGGAGGAATGCTAATGTTTCCATTTGCCAAATCACATAAATGGATTAGACTCTGCTAAAGGTCAAAAGACTTAAAAATAGGCGCCTGTTTTCATTTCATTTTCCTATTCTCTACTAGGAATCAACATGAAAGAAATAATGAAGGCATAAACATGAATGAATAGTGCTGGCGAAGTAACAGAAAAATTGGAAGCAACCTGTGGCCACAATCAGGGTTTGGTACATCCATCTGATAGAATACTCTGGCTAAACATTTTTTTTGAAAAGACAGTATTATGATATGAAAAAAATGCTCAATAAAATTAAGTAGAAAAGTCAAGAATACACAACAATACAATCTGAATTTTGTGGTGCAAAATCAATAGATACCTAGAAAAAAACTGGCTAAAAGAAAATAAACCCAAGTCCATTAGTGGCTTTGTCAGAGTGGTCTGATTTAAGTGATTATTAAAATTCTTCATTTTGCACTTTCCAATATTTTCCCAATTTTCTAAAATAAGCATGTACTCCTGTTAAGAATTTTAAAAAATGAGTATTTTCAAATACTGTATCTCTCCTATTTGTGAATGCTTCATACATACCAAGCAAACCTAAACGACAACTGAAATTAGACTGTTGCCTCTAAGGCCTGCCGCTTTCCTTAGAGGGGACCTCAGAGAGTCCCTCCACCATGGGACCTTCGTGGACATCCCAGTGTGTACCAGGCACTCACCTGGGAAGGTGTCGTCACACTGATTTCCGGAACAAAGTTGTCCTCAAAGAAACTGATGATGTTCTCTGGCTGCAGTTCCTTTGTCGGAGTGACTTTAGGCAGCGGTGGGACAGGAGGACCCTTCCTTGTCTACAAAGCATTCAAGACAAACAAACAGTGGTTAATTCAGCCTAAGAGGATGCACACGAGGTGCAGAAATGTCATGTGAAGGGAGCGAGGCAGACAGACTGACCACTGATTGAAAGGTAGCTCTGCCTATAGAAATAACCTACCTGATTCAGGTAAAGAATGCAATCTACTTGGGCGGCTCTCTGAACACTGACAAGCAAGGGTCCAATGAGACGTATTCAGGCTACGAGGCTCCATTCATCCCAACACAAGTGCTATCCACACAGTGGGCCACAGGGTCAGGTCCCTGTGCCTCTAAAGCTAAACTAAGGCAAGACCTTCTCTGAAGTAAACTGAAAATGATATCTCACTCCAGCAATAGATTAGAATTTTAAAACTAAAATCAAGCAAGCTTTTCACTGGAATCAGCGAGATCACCTATAGGCAGCACACATTTCACTGTCCACTCCAGTATTCTGAAAAGTAAGAACTTTGGAAATCTATCACATACATCTTCTATGACTCTCCTGAGGTCCAGCCACACACACGGAACCTTGAACCAGACTGCAGACTTCAAGATTCCTAAAGAAATTTCATCTTCACCCAAAGATAAGGGTGGCAATTTTTCTCTACATGTACCTTTTCTGGCCCTTACTGTTTCTTCCTTTCACTTGTTCCACACACTTTTGGTGAGCACCTACTCATATGCAATATACTGTGGCTGATACAAAAAAAAACGTGAAATGACAGATAAACAGAACAGTTGTTCTTGGCCGTATTTGCCCCAAGTGTTACCTAAGGTGCTACAGGAGGCGGGTTTCATGGAGAAGGGAGGATTAAACGGAGCCTTGAAGGAAAGGATTCGGAAAAGCAAGAGATGGGAGAAGAGAAGACCATGCCAGCCTGAGGAAGCTGAGATTGCATAGAGAAGTCTCAACACACTCAAGCAGAGAAGGTATGAGGAAATATAAAAATCCACCTAAGAAACTAAGGGGAGTCCTTAGTGACGATCACAGTGCCTGGAGCCTCACCCCTCAGAGACTCTCCACCTGGAAACTCCTCTTTATGCCCCAGCAGCGTGGGTTTATCCCAGCTGGGGTCGTCTCACCACGAGTTCTTCCATTTCCCCCAGTATACTTGATCTCTGTCTACCTGCGAAGGTGACCTAGGCCTTGCTGGTGCAGGAGACGCGGGTGCCAGTGTATGATTGGGGCTTGCTGTCGGGCTCGGGATGGGCGAAGGCTCCTCGGGCGGCGATGGCGTCTTCGCGATGCGGAGAGGACCAGAATCACTAGATGCACACATAAGAGTAAGTAAGGGGCCTTCTCAGAACAGTACTTATTTATCAGGGGTCCTCCAACCCAGAGAAATCCTGAGGCATAACAGGTGCTGTGTCATCTATCCCCCTTTCCAGGTTATTCTGGTTATTATTGATGGTGATGGTGATAATTGGTACCATTCACTGTACACTGTGTGCCAGACCCCGTTCATATGCTATCTCTAATCACCACAACACTCATGCGTTATTGTCCCCACTTTACACGTAAGTAAAGTTGGGCACAAAGAGGTTAAAAACCCTAAAGACACTCAGTAATTCAGAGGATCTGAATTCAGGCCTTAGTAATGCAAACCCCCTGTTCTTTCCACTATGGCAAACAGGCTCTACGAGAATCTTCCAAATATACGCTGAATTAATGGAACTCATTTCACTTCTGATTTACAAAAGAATCTTGCTGTCATAATCTATGAAAAAAAAAATTCTACCCTGAAAATGATCAATTTTATGTAAAAAGGCATTCTTAGGATGGTGCTAAGATTTTGTAGGGGTGCTTTCTGACAACATTTGGGAATCAATTCATTAACTGTTTCTCTTTCTACAACTTATGGAACACAATGATGCAACTCAGACACTCGGCAATGTGCAAACAAATTAAGTGACGGACCAGACTTGGGAATGTGTCCTGAGAACCCGCCACGTTTCTGGCACAGGGCCAGATGCTTGTGAATAGCCCAAAGGCAATGACTAAGAGGACACTTGGGACACATCCTTCACTCTAAGAATTTCTAAAGTCTACAAATCAAGGGAACAGGTATGTACCCCAAAATAAACGAGCATGTACACCATGGCACGGTCTACATATTCAAGGGGCCGAGGGAACGGGTCCTGTGGAGAGAACACGGATGTGCACACGATTGGGCCCATGCCAGCAATCATGGCCTCCATGATTGGTCGGGAGCTCAGCCCCAGTTGATCTTAATAAGATCCCACTGAGCTCACTCACCCCCTCATTTTGCGGAGGAACGTTGAAAAAAATGAAAGGAACATTTGTTAAGTGGCCATGGCCCCATGTTTATCTTCATTTAATCTGATTCAGCAACATTGAAATTTTCAGATGGATTTGTCTTTCACCTTTCTATCAGGGAGCAACCCTTAATTTTTTTCATGTACTTCATTCCTAAAACATTCTAATGTCATTTTGATGTTATTACAATTCTCTCTTTGTCCCCAGCCCCATATCAAAATAACTGTACTGGAAACAACAGCTCTACCCCTTTCATGTATTCTTTTAGGCAATGGTCTTTCCCGTAGAAAGAGAAGATATACGTAAGGTTCACTTGGTATAGCAGCCGTGGCAGAGACTACAAGTACAGCTAACCCAAAGAGCATGGAATAAGAAACTCAGCTGTCCCCAGAGAGATCCAAACACTGAATATGGTGATGGTGGTGCCTGTGTAGGAGTGTGTGTGTTTTTATATGTGCAGGCGTATGAGTGTATACACTGACTGATGTTAAAATCACAAATATAGAATTTCAGGACTGTATATTACCCTAGAATATCTGTTTTATTCAATAGCATCTTTTTTTTTTCTATTGACTAAAAAAAACGAGATCTTTAACCAGAGAGGTTATTGGACTTAATCAAGGAAGGCAAAGCAAGTTAACTACAGTCATAAACCTGAAAGCTGGGTCTTCTGACTTCCAGCCAAGGCTCACTAGCCTGCATTCCTTGAGTACATAATGCCTGAGAGGGATGGAATAAAAGGGATTCCAAAAGCACAGGAGAAAGCTGGTGTGAAGCCAAATCCTGGCAAGGCAGACAATATACCTATGGATCACTGGGCCGTCGGTGTATTTGACAGGCATACCCAAAATAACAACGTGTAGTAAACCAAAACAACACAGATTTTCCCAGGTCGAGTTAGGAGGGAAGATGATTGTGAGGTCTCACTGCTTCCTCTTTCCTTTCCCAAAATGGCTTCATTACAGATGCCAGCACCAATGATAAGCACCCGGATGGTCCTGAGTTTGGGAGATTCCTTTCTTCTCCAAAGAAAGTAACAAGTACACAACTAGAAATTATATGTTAAAAATTTACAGCATTGCTGTCAGGTCCTGTGGAAATCAGAGAGAGGCAGATAATCTATTCCATCGTGACAGTGACAAAAGCCCATGTAGGGTAAATCTGAAGGCTAAAGGTAGATGTTAAAGGACAGACCGAAGGCTGGCGTCAGCCTCTAGATGGAACGGCCCCTCGGTTTTGGATTTTTATAGGATGAGTAGAACAGTATAGGCTGGGACAGACTGCAGACACTGCAACAAGCATGGCATTCAAGGTGCAGGGACATGAACTTGGCTGTGATGAACATGGCCTACCTGGGAGCTCCTTGAATGGTGAAGGCCTTGTCAGCGTGCTGGTCGCCCAGTTTCGTCATCACTTCATACAGTTTGTGGCAAAGCTAAAGGGACAGAGGCCACTTGTCTATTAGCTGCAAGTCATTCTGGTGCCAATTCAGGCTATTGCCCCAAGACAGGAATTGCTCATTGAAAAGCTAAGAATCTTATGATCGTATCTATGGTACCAGTATAATTTAAATTCTGTATATGGTCCCACTTAAAATTCATGTCAAAACGGAAAGACTACGAACAGAAATAAACTAAGAAAAACCAAAATATATTTATTAACCAGAGTATACAGCAGAAAAAAAAAACATTATTTACATTTACTCTACTAAAATCACACAACCACCCAGCTCAACTAAGAAAATATTAGTGGATGACAAAGTGGCTGATGATCTGAATATCTGGAGATGAAATTTCCCTCAGCCTAAAGTATCACTTAAAACTCCAACTTTAAAAGCTGACTGAAAAAAAAGAAGACTGTGACAAGAGAAAAGGAATTTGAAAACAGAAATAAAATCAGGCAGCGATTCATGACAGTATTTTTTATATCTAAATTTTATAACTAAAACCTCTAGAAGATATAAAAAACTATGTGGTCACTACAAAAAACTGTAGAAATATTACTACGAGTCATAACACTTAAAAGAAATATGCAAGAGAGTGAATTCTTCGCATGACGCTACACCGTTTCATTTGCTGCCAGAATAAATGTTCATTTACTTTACATTCCATAAGTAAAAATAATCATCGTTACTCACCACCGCAATTTCCTTATGAAACTTGGCCTCAAGGCTGGAGACATTTTTGAAAGTATTGACATAAAATCCAACTCGTCTGCCATGTGGAGATTCAAAGAGGAAAGAAGAGAGGAGAAAGGCCAGTCTGCAAAACTGTGTTTTTAATGTCAACGAAATCTACTAAAAATAGGTTTTCTTATATAATTTTGAAAAACACTAGATTAAATAAAGTAACCCAAAGTATGCCCAATCTTTCCTGTGAGCAAAAATAACATTTTTGAGCATAGAGCGTGACCTCCTCTAAAATGTAATCAATACTGTAAGACACTGGTTTTCACACTTTAATGTGCTGCAGAATCACCTGGAGTTTGTTTTGGATTCAGTAAGTCTGAGGTGGGGCCTGAGAACTTGCATTTCTAACACGTTCTAGGTGATACTGATGCTGTTGGTTCCAAGACAACACTTTTGGAATCAATGCCCTAAGAATTTGATTGTATTTTAGATAGACAGACAGATAGATAGATAGATAGATAGATAGATAAAGGTTTGGGGATACAGATTTTTATTACTAATTCTTATAAAATATAAATGGGCCAGTTTTGGTACCATATATTTGGACTCTGAAATTTGTTTAACAGAGGGAAATTAAAAAACCCACAAATTAATTACAATTCTTTAGCTAAAGTGAGAACGTGCTATCACTAAGAAAATAGAAACATAAGCTGTCCATTCACAGCACCTCACATGTGTTTGTGAAGCAAAGTCATCAGTGGCGGTGCTCTGTGACATGAGCAGAGTCCCTCAGTCTTCCTTTTTATGTCCCTAAGCACACCAATCACACACGGATTCAGCCCCATGCACCCAGTATAAGCTCCCTCTGTTTTTACATGAGGGTTCTTTGGACCCTGAATTGACTCAATCCTTCTGAATCCATCCAAGTAAATTACTGCTGTGACTTAATTCATGTTCTTGTTTCAATAACATTCTCGAAAATAACCCCAGCAATCTGATTAGTTAATTAGATTCCAAATCTCAATCAAGAATCAAGTAAGGACCTAGATACAGAAACATTAGGTAGGCCTAATATATGGAACAAAAATATATTTAGGGAGTTTAGAATATAGTTAGGGAATAAGAATGTGCCTGCACACAGTAGGCACCCATCTTATTTAAAGAGTGAGCTGAAAGGATAGAAAAAAGGGGTCTTCCCGTAGTCGAGCTGCAACTTGCTGTGTGTAGGATTCCAACAAGCAGAGGTGGAAGAATGCTGCATTGCCATGAAAGCCAAAAGAAAGAGCAGCCATCTAAGCACTTTCATACATTTCCTCACTTAATTCTCATAACTACCCCTGAGGCAGCGATCCTCAATTTATATCCAGGGAAACTGAGGCATAGAGAGATTAACTGTCCAGGGTCATGCAATTAATAAATGAAGAACCAGTATTTGAATTTAAAAGGAGGAAAATGCAATAGAAAAGCACGGAATGTTTGTCAGGAAATTCTGCTTAAGCATGAATAACGTTATGTCAGTGCTACCAAAATCTGTGTTTTCTCATGAATTAGGTGGTTTGGAATTTTAACAAAATAAAAGCTAGAAGTCCAATTTAGAGATTGAGAGATGAAATAACAGTTGAGTGCTAAATCCATCCCGCTGGTAAGATTTACTTTTTCTATGGCTTATCCTGTACCTTAAATTCCTACCACGTCCCAGTTAATCTTAATTTTCTATACCTATTGTGATCATGTGTACCTGATTTCACATAATTTTTCCTCTAATTGATTTAAAATCATATACATAATCATGTATATGTGTGTGCATATACATAAAAAAATCCTGACATGGTGTGTTTGGGAAATAGTACATACTTAGGAGTGTCAGACCAGAAGCCTGGGAGATGAGGGCCGGGTGAGGCTGATCGGTGCTCTGAGGCAGGGGACCGTCCAGACCAGGACCCACGGCAGTTACTTGCAGGCAATGGTTATTTGCAGCCCCTGGCTGTGTTTGAGACAGGGGAAAGCTGACGACTTGGATGTGTATTTGAAGAAGCTAACTAAGGCGGCAGCTGGATGGGAGAGAGAAGAGATTGCAGGAGCCCTGACAATATTATGCAGAGGGACTTGGCTCATTGTGTGGTTTGCAGAGAAATCTCCCTGGGCACTTTAAGTGGCAACCCAGGATCCCTTCTCTAGGATCCCCATAGAACAGTAATTCCTGTTCCTCATTTGATTACTCAACAAAGGGCCTAGGAGGCTCTGGGTGCATGCCTAGTGGTGGGCTAAGGTGACTCCAGGAACTAACGCAGTTAGAGGAGCACCAGAGGGGCTGATCAATGAACACATGCTACATTCATACTGGTAGGAAAGGAGCACATTTCAAAACAGCATGTGAATGTCAGTTACCGCAAAAGACCATGCACGATTAAATATCGAAAATGAGCAGATACAGACAGCTAAAGGAACTGAAAGGAGAGGGGAGCAATGGGCCCTGGAGTAGCTGCAAACATCCACTTGAGAGGACAAACCTAGGAGACCTTGAAGAATGGGTCAGACTTAAACAGAAAATGGGCGCAGATGCGGGCGGGTGTGGTGTAGTTGAAGTTGATTGGCGGGTATTATTTTATTTTCGTTGATTTTTTCACTATGATACACAAAACCCTGATGAAGATCTATGAATGAGAACTCTGTGTACAGCCTTACTATTTCCTCAGAGTAAGTTTCTTGAGTGTAAATGCCGTGTGAAAGGCACAGACAACAGAAGCTTTGACGGCCCCGCCAAACTGCCCCCACGCGGGCTGGGCTTGCACATTCCCTCAACTTTGAATGCGACTTCACACAAACCTCTGTAAATTTGCAAGGCAAGAGCCAGCATCTTTGTGAGTCACTTGTTCATGTTCTTTGCTTATTTCTTAGTGCTTGCTCTTTCTTATTTATTTGTAAGGGATTTTCTATTAAATATATCGAAGCTTGAATATTCCATCTTTAAGTTTTGTTTTCTGATATACGGCATATGTTAACTCGTTTAGGTTAATTATTACTTAGAGAAATAATTGGTGCAGTGCCAGAAAGAAATACCTTATTTAGAATGTCTAAACAAATTATCTATAATTTTCTAATACTCTTATGGTTTCTTTTCAGAATTTAGAAATTAAATCAACTAGGATGTATTTAACTTAGGAAAAAAGTGCTCAGCATTTTTGATGCAACTCATCAGACAGTGATTTTCTCCAATTCATGAAACCAGAGGCTCTCAAAGTAGGAACTGCCTGTGACCACTTCACTCCTATAGGCCCAGCATCAAATACAGCACCTGGGCAGAGCAGGCAGGCAGTAAATATTTCATGAATGAATGAATGAATGGATGAATGAATGAACGAACAAGCCAATGAATGACCCACCATGGCACTCATCTGCCTGGGAGGGCATATTCTGACTGCAACCCTGGCTTGAAAAGAACTAGTGTCACCAGCAGTGACATATGCATCCACAAAGAGTACCAGGCTCCGAATGCTGATATTATCTGCTTGGGAGGTTTCATCTCACAAGTTCTTCATAAACAAGGGACTCTGAGACATTACCATTTCCCCAAAGGACTTCTCAGAGGCATCCTCAGGCCCCTTCTGGTTAACTGTCAAGACCAACTTAATCTCTTTATTAAGACATTTCTTTGTTCTTGGAAACAATGGGAAGGATTGACAGCCAAGCTTATCATAGCCACAGTTTGCAGGCCAGGACACTCTCCCCTCTGCACTGCCCTAAGAGAAACCTGTGACCCAGGGTGGGGTGGGGGCCAGAGGGCATGGTGGTCACTGCTTCCCCTTGAGGTCCCTGCAATGGAAGAAGCATCCTCTGCCATCCCTGACTTAGCATGATGGTGAAGTGGGAGACAGAAGAGTTTTCTTCAGCTCTCCCCTGATCTTCTGAGCTTATTTATACTTCCTCCTCCGAGATTTATCCCACACATATTCAACCTCTTCACGGTTCACCTATCAACCTCCCAGCACCCCCGCCTAAGCCCATTCACTGTCCACAAGGGCACATGTCTCATGGTTTCCCTCTCTCTCCTTCACCAAATCCCAACACTAACACAGCAGATCTCAACATCCATGTGACTATCCAACCAAAACACAAACTTCCCTCCCCCCATATCTACTGCCACGATTCCTCATGCCCATCACAGTCAAGATCTTCAAAGTAACAGACGATATCCACTGTTTCTGCTTCCTCCTCCCCCATGGAGTCTCCAATGCCTGTAAGCAGGCTTGTGACCCAACCTGACTGGAACCTCCCTGGAAGTCCACAGAAGGCAATGCATCTTTAGTCCTCATCTACTTGATCTCTCTATTGTAATGACACTCTTGGCACTCCCTCACTTTTAAAATTCTCTCTATTCTTGGCTTTTTGAGATAATATTCTTCCAGGTCTCTTCCATGTCTCCTTCTACATCTCTGATTATTTCTTGTCCGGTTCTTCTGAGGCTCCTCTTCTGCACATTCCTTAAATATTGGTGCTCTCAAAGGTTCTGTTTTTGGCCCTCATCTTGCCATCTGACCTATTCCACTACTAACCTCATTAACTCTCATGGCATCAATTACCACCTGTAAGATAATGACTCCCGAACCTCTTTTTAAGATCCACACCTGGTTAGCCCAATAGACATATCCTTTGGGACTTTCTAGTAATTCTTCAAACTCAACATATACAAAACGGAGAGTTTTCCCAAAACTTCCTTTTCCTCATGTATTGTCAATCTCTCTGAGAAAAGCCTTTGCTAACCATCCAGTCTACACTGGTTAGCCCACCCCATGTCACCCTCTATTAAATTATCTTGTTTTATTTTCTTCACTGAACTTATTGTCTGATGTTTCATTCTCTATTTATTTCCTGATAATTGCCTTCCCCTATTCTTCAAGGTAAGCTTCTGTACAGGATCTTCAGCACCTGAAAGAGTACTTGGCACACAGTGGGTGGTCAACTGATATTTGTTGAATGAACGATAAATAAATCTGACCACTGGCTCTCTCCTGCTTTATCACCGCAACCCTCCTCCTTGACACTTTCACTCTGACCTCCAGATACAGTAAACTAATTAAAGTTCCATGAACCCACACATCTTCTTCAAGCTCCATGCCTTCATGCATGCTCTACCTCAGCCTAGAATATCCTTTTCAATGACTGGTGACTTCACTCATTTTGAAGATTTAGCTACAGTATCCACTTTGGAGCTGTCCTTCTTTGTAATACCTCTCTATCATCTCTTATGAATTGTCAGCTCGTTTACAACATAAAAACATACCCTAGTATTTCCTCTTTTAAAATTGAACCTACATCCCCCCATCCAGGTAGTACTTTATTTCTCTTCTCCTTTATACATCCAAAATTTGAAACAATTTCTACATATGGCAGTGATGAAAGAACAGAAGAACAAAAAAGACCTAAGACATACTGGAAACAATTAGCAAAATGGTAAACTACTTTATCAGTAATTAAATTAATGGACTAAGCATGCCAATCAGAAGGCGGAGATTGTCAGAATGGATAAAACATACACATATACACACGATCCACCTATATGCTGTCTACAAGAGACACACTTTAGATTTGAAGACACAAATAGGTTGAAAGTAAAAGAAATTCATGCAAGCAAAGAGCAATCAAAAGAGAACTGGAATGGCTGTAGGAATATCAGACAAAATAGACAAATTTGTTACTAGAGACAAAGAAGAAGATTTTATAAAGATAAAATGGTTGATCCATCAAGAAGATATACCAGTCATAAACATGTATACAGCTAACAACAGAACCCCAAAGTACATGAAGTAAAAGCTGACAGAATTGAACAGATATAGACAGTTCACCAATAACAGTTGGAGACTTCAGTACCTCACTTTTAATAATGAAAACAACAACTAGGCAGAAGGTCAATAAGGAAATGGAAGACTTGAAGAACACTACAGACCAACTGGATGTAACAGACATCTACAGAACACTCCACCCAACATATCGAATGGTTATGAGTGTTTGCTTCAGGACTGCAGGCATTAATCAGTTAATACATGCTTGTTACTACTTGTCTAGAATTACTTGTTTCACCATAGGAGGCACAGAAGATACAAAGGACAAATTTCAGTTTCAAGGTGGAGCAATATGGCTGGGAAGAAAACATATCTATTCATAAAATAATTTTATGAAATAAATTTTATTTATGAAAGACTACATGCAATCTCATTTTAAATAAAGAGAGGCCCTAAATGCATCAAAATCTATAGCAAAAACCACAGAAGTGTCTTTAAATGCCCGCTTTAGGATTCACAAACTTCACAATTTTAGGCAAGGTGTTGAAGCAACAGGATCCTTAACTTCCTCATGTGTAAAATGGGGATATGTGTAATAGTGATAATTAGAGATTATGTATGTAAAGTATATAAAATGATATGTGGCAAATAGAAAGCATTCAATAAACAATCTCTTTCTCTTTCACACAAAAAAAGACACACAACACACACAATTACGGTGGTTGAGTAATCTGGGTTTAACCAAGGAACACACTGCATTTAAAGAGAGGCCTAAGCTAGGTTTTGATCAAAGGGCAGGATTTGATTGACACAAAGAGGAAAGAGATTTGAGCGCTGAAATGAGAAGTTAGACTCTATTAAAAAGCACTGAAACATTTATACTGGGTATGACCAGCTAAGAGGAAAGGTTTCTCTCCAAAATTTCCCCCTCAAATATTCCAGTTGTGTTTAAGTCCCCAGAAGTCTTTCATATTAAAAGACACTGACAAGTTTGAATAACTAAATACTATTTGGGAAGGCACATAAGCCTGGAATGACATCAGTCAATGCTAGTTTTAGATTCTTCTAGAAGAGCACTAGAAAAAAAAATTTACATACTCAATACACATTAAGGCAAATAATAACTGTCTTTTTGGCAATTTTCCCAGGAGTATTATCTCATAATTGGAAGTGTTGAACATTGTGGTACCCAAGCCTTTTTAAAGATCAGTTTAAAAAGCAATAAAGAAAGTAATTTCATTTGAGATCACAAAAATTCCCTTACAGAAGAAGTGAAAAGAATAACTGTCTTAATTATATGCAAACGACAACTTGCGTTTGGGATGGAATATCTGTTGAGGAAGATGATAAACTCTGGACAACCACTGGCTGACTTGATGAGTATCTTTAATGAGGACAAAGACACAGATACCAAAGATGGATATAAAGATTTTCAATACAAGTATCTTGAAATACAAGGGCGCAAAAAATAACATTTCTTAAAAACCACACAATTTCATAGAATTTGTAATTTTTTTTTCTGCTTTACCTCCCCAAACTCCCCTGTACACAGTTGTATATCTTAGTCGCATGTCCTTCTAGCTGTGGGATGTGGGACGCCGCCTCAACGTGGCCCGACAAGCGGTGCCATGTCCACGCCCAGGATCCGAACCCTGGGACCCCGCATCAGAGCGTGCGAACTTAACCACTCGGCCACGGAGCTGGCCCAGAGAATTTGTAATTTTAAATGAATAACTTATGATGGTTTGACTTAGGATTTTTCAACTTTATGATAGTGTGAAAGGAATACACGTTCAGTAGATACTGTACTTAGAATTTTGAATTTTGACCTTTTCCCGGATATAGCATAGCAATATGCTGTACAATCCTCTCTCGTGACACTGGGCAGGGGCAGCCCCCACAGCTCCCAGTCAGCCATGCCTGCCATCAGGAGGGTAAACAACCGATACAGTGACAACTATTCTGTACCCATCCAACCATTTTGTTTTTCACTTTCAGAACAGTATTCATAAATTATGAGATATTCAACACTTTATTATAAAATAGGCTTTGTGTTATATGATTGGCCCAACCATAGGCTAATGTAAGTGTGCTGAGCACGTTTAAGGCAGGCTAGGCTAAGCTATGACATTCAGTAGGGTAGGTACATTACATGCATTTTTGACTTACAACACTTTCAACTTACAATGGGTTTATCAGCACATAATCCCTTCGTAAATTGAGGAAAATCCGTAAATAACTTAAAATTATAGCTATTTGTCTCATCTATATCTCTAAAAGTTTTACATATTTAAGCTGTTCAAAATGCTGACTGTGGGAGAGGATAGGTGTTCTTTGGGCATATACAGTAAGCTCCTAAGCAGGTCACAGAGATGAATGAAGAAGTGTAGAGGATGAGGTCAAAGATGGAAAGGTGAGCGCAAGACTACCACTTTAATTCACAAGAGGATGATGAGGGTTAGGGTGATAACAATGAGAATAGAGAGGGGGAGACCAATCAGAGGAACACACAGGAAAAGGATTGTTTCCTTTAACAATCGAGAGTCCTTTGGTTTCCCGTAGTTAATGACTCCAAAGCTTGGAGGCTGGGAGCCCAGCAATGCTGGTACCAAAGACAGAAACGCAGATGTTGAAAGAATGAGTAAATCCAGCTGAGCAGTGAATTAAGTTCACACATGTTGAACTTTGAGTTATGGCTGGACATTGAAGACGGCATGTCCTACAGACTGGGGTTTTTTTAAATTTTTTTTATTGCAGTAACCTTGGTTTATAACATTAAATAAATTTCAGGTATACATGGTAATATATTTCCAATTCTGTGTAGATTATATCATGTTCACTACCCAAAGACTGGTTTTATAGTGAACTAGCCAAAATTTCCTCTAGATATTTCAGTAGTTCAAAAATAAACACTGAGTGGTTACTATTGGCAAAAAATTGAGAGCACTAAGGATGAACACAGAAATGGACAAACTCCAATCTAGACCCTCAAAATGCCTATAATTCTGGAGGATAAGTAGCCCTATAATTTCTATATAGGAAGGTTTTAGGGGCAACTATCAGTTTGGAAGCTGGGCTGGAAGATTTTACTTAAAGCAAAGGTTTAGGGTAAGCACAATTCTGTTTATTTAGGGTGGTAGCATGGGAGTGCTGATGGCAATTGAGAGACATAAGGTCCACTTCACCCAACAACTTCTTGTTTCTACCACTGAGTAGGAAAACTGCACCTACTGCCATGAGAAATGCAAAGTACCTGTAAATAAGAAGAATATTTAGTGTCTAAAATGGGAATGAAGTTCAGCTTAATAAGTGAGGGCTGAAAGTAGAGGCTTGGCATCGATGCCAGAAGACAAGGTAAGCTCTTGGAATAAAGGAAGTTCTGCCTAGAGCTGAAAGGGAATTCTTGTAAATTTCAAGGTTAAGGGCAATGCTCCCTATGCCTCTAATTGAGATTTGGTTCTCCACTTGAGAACTATACCAAGGTCTAAAATTGTGCCATGCAGTACGGTAGCTGCTAGCCATATGGGGTCATTTAAATGTAAATGAATTAAAACAAAATAAATTAAATTTAAAATTCAGTTCCTCAGTCACACTAGCCATAATCCAGGTGCTCAACAGCCAGCCACATGTGGCAAGTAGCTACCATATTGGAAAGCATAGATTACAGAATACTTCCATTGGAAAGCACTGAAGCATCACAGGCAATGAAGACAAGATAAAGGATACACACTGTTCTTGAACTTCTAAAAGGGACATACACAACCTGCACAGAAACATCTTTACCTTGACCATAACGATGGTAACTCTTCTTGTAAGTCAACGTTAAACTCTTCAAACACTTTCTGTGCTTTCTGAAATTCCTCTTCTGCCTAGAAACGACACACATGTGTTTACACTAAAACAAACAAAAAAAAATCACCTAAACACAAGCCATTTCTATACACAGCAACATCATTTAATATAAAACAGGAATAGCTTTATGGCATCCTGGAAACATTTTAGGGAGAAAAGAAATCTGGTTAAAATCCACACGATTTTTTTCAATAAAAGTGAGCTATTAAATTTTATTTAAAAAAGACAACTGGATTGACTACAATGGTTGCTCTGGCAGTCTCTGACAGCTTCATTCATTCTACAAAAATATGTTAACTGCCTCGCTCATAGACCACTCTGCTCAGAATACTAGAAATGGATGCTTCCCCAAGAAATTCCCCGTCTAGGGATAAGTCTAAATAATTACATTATATAATAGGCTTACAAGCCGTTAGAGAGCATGCTATTGAGGAAGAAGATGCAGAAGAAAGAGAAGGTTTCACATGGAAGGTGATACTTTAATCGAATCTTGAAGAATCAACAAATGTTTGCTAAAGGAGGTGGAGAATATACTACAATAAGCAAAGGTGAAGTTCCTAGGGTTGGAATTTTAGCTTACTAACCATGACAACTTGTCAGATTGCTTTACTTTCTGCACCTCAGATATCCCATCCAAAACATGGACATAGTGATGCCCGCCTCAGAGGTGTTGTGAGTATGAAGGGAAGATGACATAACGGAAGTGTGGACTGTGGTGCCTAGCATCCGTGGGGCCTCCCATGAAGGGCAGCTGTTATTGCAGCTGCTCAGAACCAATGTGTAGGTCACGGAGGCTCTGGCTTAAGAGGTGTGCATTGAAGAGGGAAAGGAGGGAAAAGAAGACTTGAAAGTTGACAAGGATGAATAAGTGAGTCAGAACCAAATTGTGAAGGTCGAACACGCCCTGCTAAGGAATTTAGAATTTTTTCTACAGGCAATGGGAGCCATTAAAAGACTCACAGAGTAGAGAAATATATCTAGATATGTGATATAGAGAGACCATTCAGGCAGTTGTGTGTAGGCAAATAGGAGGAGGCAAGACTGGAGGCATAGGGAGTAGTCAGCAGGTGTTTTCAGTGAGTTGGCATCTGTAAATGACTGACATACGTGGTAAAAGCTACTGAAATGGGTTTTCCAAAAGAAAATGCATGTTATGCAAATCTAGCACATGTATGTACCCTCAGACACTCATAAGTTATGTTAGAGAATTTCAAACTTAGTTTCCCATCGGAATCTGCATTTCAGGATCACGTATGGGCCACAACCACAAAACAAGTGCAGGAACACGCATTACTTTCTTTGATCCTACAGTATTGTTGGGGACCAAAGCTTCTGCTGATCAAAATGTCTGAGTCAGTGTCACCCATGTGAACTCTATAATAATGTAAAAAGCTTTCTTTTTATTAAAAACTATGGAAAGCAGCCCACAAGCACCAGGTTTCAGTTTAAATTCTGTCCCAAATCCAATCTCCACTAAAAAAGAAACATTTGATTTTAAAAAGCAAAGTTGCTATAGGTCAAAGGATATGGAGACTGGTGGCAACAGGGGGATCAATCCCTACCTTAGAGATTCGACTCTCATCCTTCCTCTTGGAACTCTGCAAAGCTTCCAGATGGTGGCGGGCACTGTCATAGTCCACCAGCTTCCTGCTGCGCTTTGCAATGCGATTCTGCCAACAGGGAAATACAGGCACTAAGAAAGAGATATGGTTATAGGTTCTCTTTTTGACGGCCAAAATGCTTTCCTTGTCCAGAGCAGCTGAGGATCTTGACTGGCGATTGAGGTGAACCAGAATTTCAGTAGACAAATGATCCCTGGAAATCAGACTATACCCTTCAATCCTTTGTGCGAAAACCATGAGGTAAATATCTCCCCTTCTGATAATAATTAGGCCAATCAAGAGGAGCTGAAGGCAGAATTTGCAGTCAAAGACCAGAAAAATTCCAGAGTCGGTTGAGGGGAGTGGGTAAACCTATACTCTCTCTTAGTCTCTATTCTAAATCTTAAATGCTCCACTTTGAAGATAGTGGAATCCTTCATTAGGATTTGGTTTTATAATTCTAATAACACACACTAATAGCAGTTCTATAAAGCAGATTTATAAAGCAGTTCTACAAGGCCGATTCTTAGGAGTAAGAAATCCTTTTTCCTAGAAGTGTTTGTCCATCCTTTTTGTTCATTAGAATCATCTGAGGAGTTATATTGATTCCTAGAGACTGCTATTTCCAGCTAGGATATATAGAGCTGCAAAGAATGTTACTCTCATACTAATAACAAAACAATCTGGGAAATCTATAAAAGCATCATTCCTCTTGATTATATCAGAGACCTGAGGTCACAAGGCAATAAAGTAATCTGAATTCTAAGAGGGACAAGTCTTTCCAAGGAGAGATGGGACACATAAACCATTTGACCTTTAGCAAGGCACAGGTAAAAGCTGTGGCCACCATACAAGTGGACAAGAAGAGGTCAGCTAAAATTTTAACTAATTGTTAAAGGCCTAGTGTGGGCTAACACATCGGTTTGGAACAGCTGGATGTCCAAGACACAAGACGGAATTGCATTTATGGGCGAGCTCTTGCCTTGGGCCTCCAGTGGATGCTATGAGGATGTTTGGGGACAAAGCACTCCCTCACAGTGCAGGTGAAAATGAGGGGATCTATGGCTGCTACGGGGTGGGCACAAAGCCCTGCCCGTTTCCATGGACATTTTTCCCTTACAAAGCAAAAGCTTTAAGCTGCTTGAGGAGAGAGCAACAAATCCTCCTGCCCACAGAGGCCAGGCAAAGATCCACTGCTTCTAGGGGGAGGGGTAGAAGCAAAACCAATCTGGCCCTGGGGAAGGGATAGGATCCCCTGTGACCCCAAGGATACATGCAAAATTAATTGCTATACACAGAAAGGTAGAAGAAAATATCTCTACCCCTAGAGGAGGGGCATCAAAGCTTCTTGGGCCCAAGATCTGAGTGCTGTAACAAGAAGAGGTCTGTTTCTACTTGGGCAGGAAACTTCTGCTCAAGACCAACCACAGATATGAGGCTGACTTTGCTTAAGACAGGCCAGAAAAGTACAGCAGAAAACAGCCCAGACCCCACTACAAGTCTAGCACTGAACAGCAAGCAGTAGATGCCTACCACTGGAGGAAGGAGTGCGAGGAGAGAGACCTGTCTGCATACAAGGTCAACTGAAATCTGACGGGGAGCAGAAACAATGGGAAAAACTCTCTGGCATCCAAGGGCGCCCCCTATGCAGGTCAAAGAAGAGGCAAAAACTAGACTTCAACCTAAAAGCCTTAGACCATTATAGATGTTAGAATATAAGCACAAGGCTTTAGCAGCCCAGTTCCAGAGGAATTTGAAAGCCATAGTGCACTGAAATTAACAGCAGCCACAACAAAATCCAAATGCAGCTCAACTTGCAATCAGATTTATTTGAACTGCTATACTAATGGTCTGACAAAAAGGCTTGCCTATTTCCAGGCATAAATATTACTTCAGTCTTCACCATTCTATACTTGATGTCTGGCATTCAATCAAAAATTATAAAACACATACACACACACACACACACAAAAGAAAAACAACCCATGAGAAAGAAAAGCGATCAACAGAGCCAGACTCTGACATGACCCAGATGTTAGAAGTATCAAACAAGAATTTTAAAATAACTAGGACCAATATGTTAAAGTATCTAGTTGGAAAAGGTAGACAACATACATAAACAGATGGGGAATTTCAGCAGAGATGCAGAAAATTTAATAGTCAAATGGAAAGGCTAGAAAGAAAAAAAAATGATATGAGAGAAAAAATTTCTTCACTAGTCTTAAAATAGCCGAGAAAAGAAACAGCACAGTTGAAGATAGATCAAGAAAAATTATTCCCATTAAAATACAAAGAGAAAAAAGAATTGACAAAAAAAGAAAAACAGAATCAAGCATACAAGACCCATAACACAACATCAAATAGTCTGATATAGTGTAATTGGAGTCTCAAAAAGAGATGAAAGGAGGGGCTGTCCCAGTGGCATAGTGTTTAAGTTCACGCACTCCGCTTTGGAGGCCTGGGGTTCACGGGTTCCGATCCCATGTGTGGACCTACACACGGCTCATCAAGCCATGTTGTGGCAGTATCCAACATACAAAAAAAGAAAAAAAATAGAGGAAGATTGGCACAGATGTTAGTTCAGGGACAATCTTCCTCAAGGAAAAAAAAAGAGATGAAAGGAAGAGGAAGAGTCAGAAGAAAGAGCTGAAGAGATAATGACTGAGAATTTTATAAAATAATGAAGACATCAAAGTACAGACCTAAGAGACTCACAGAATCCCAAGAAGGATAAATTCCAAACAATACACATCCAGATCCATCACAGCCAAATTGCTTCAAATTAAGAATAAGGAAAAACAGTAAGTACAAAGGTAAGAATTAGGGAAGACTACACTTCAGAAAGTATGCAAGCCAGAATACAATGGAGTGGCATCTTTAAAGTACTGAAAAATAAAAAAATCAAAACAGATCTCAGAACTCTATTCCCAATGAAAATACCTTCCAAAAGTGAAGGTGAAATAAAGGTGTTTTTTTTTTAAGACAAACAAAAGCTAGGAGAATTCATTGCCAGCGTAAGAATTTTAATACCAAGTGGAGCTACACAAAGAAATGAGTACCAGAAATGGTAAAAACCAAGGTAAATATAGAAGATTTTGTTTTCTTACTTTTAATTGCTTGAAAAGGTAATGGATAATCTACAAGCAAAAAACTGAAACAATGTATCGTGGGTTTATAACATATGTAAAGGAAACTGGACGACAGTAATAGCACAAAGGAAGGGAGACAAGACCTGGAAGGGTACTGCTATAAGGCTCTTAGGCAATCCATAAAGTGCTGTAATATTATTTGAAGTTAGACATGATAAGTTAAAGACGTTTATTGTAAACTGTAGGGCAACTGCTAAAAGATTGTTACATACAGAGGTACAACTTATAAGCAAAGAGTGTAAAATATACTGACTTCTGAGCCTCAGACTAAGCGATTCTGATGTAATTAGTCTGAGACAAAGCCCAGGCATCTGTCCTTTTATAAAAGCTCCCCAGTGGTCCAGTTATAACATGGAAAACTACAACAGAAGAAGATTCTTAAAAAAAACTTTAAATTTGATATGGCAGGAAGAAGAAAAACAGTGACACTATAAATGTTTATGGCTTACAAAACATAGTCCCATGGATCCTCACAGCCACCCACAGTACGGATGCTCCAGTGGTTATTCCCATCTTACAGGTAGACAATTTGAAGTTGCATAAGATTAACTTCTAATTTGTCCAAAATTGCTCAGAAAATCTGTAGCAAAAGATGAATTAGATATCAGCTCCATGACCAGTGCCAGGAGTAGGGTGACATGAGACACCTAGGGCACAAAATTTAAGAAGGCCCTCACTCTCAGGGTCAGCAAGCGAGAGGAGGTGTCTCCTTGTATTCTGAATCCTAGTGCCCTCACTGGGCCTCAGCCCTGCTCCTCACTCTTGGTTAGAGCTCCTTCTAACAGCTCCCACGTTTCTCTGACACACTCTATCATTCAGCCACCAACCGTCATTCTACACTATTCCTCTATATCTGCTTCAGGACAGTGAGAGGTGGGCTGGGGTGGTTACTCTCATTTAGCTGCTTCCACTCTCTTTTACTTTACTCTCTGCACCTATTACTTCCAGCTGGTGTTAGTAGTGGAAAATGTGGCTGACACACCGCATTCGTTCAAAGATACGTGATGAATTAGCCCAGGCAGGGCAGAGTGGAGCCCTTCAATGAACGACGGCAGACATAGTGTGCCTGTGAGGTGACAAAGTTCACTATTTTTAGTGAAGGTATGGTTTGTGGACTTGTGGAGGGAGCGGGGCGTGGGGCTGAGTCTCCTGTAATACCTTCTAAGAAGCAAATCTTGATTCTTTGAAGACGAATTTGATTTTTGAAAAGAGCCAGAATTCAATTACTCCCAATCTTGGGAATAAGGTGGAAGAGTACCTTGGGTAATCTTATTTTTCGTTCAAAGTGAAATAAATAATGTGACTCATTTTCTTGTAACTGACAAGTCCACCACAGACTACAGCTTACCATGGCATAAGTGACTATTTTGAAGGCCATCATTCATTTTGATGTATACATTTTTGTATTGGAAAAACAAATTGATCTTATTTCCTTACCTATCTGATATTCGGGAAACTTGAAAAAAGAACCAAATCTCCTAAGTAAGGGTAGCTTGTATATAGAAAATGATACAATTCTTATTTAACTATCCGATAGTAAATTCAATTAAACAAATGTTCTGGTTTAATAGTAAATAGTTTAATTACATGCTTTAATTAAAATTTTTTCAGATTTCCCACTGTACACTGACCTTACACAGTAAAGAAAATAATTTATTGCATTTTTTTATTTCAATAATACCTCCAATTCGGGATTCATTTTGGCACACTGCTGTAAATATATGCTTAGTTGCTCATGCATGGTTGCCAAGATAGAATCTAAACCACATTTTACAATAAGTACTCACAGCTGTAAGCCTGCCTGGGTTGGTGACAAGCTGGCTCTTATTATAACATTGATTTTATATGTCAGTTCCGCCTAGTAAGAACCATAAGACTGGGTACCCTGCCAATCACAGTTGGAAAAGTCAAACATCATCCTCTCATGAATGGTACTTCACAGCCCTCCCTGAAAGGCTGCAGTAAATATTTGGGAATTTGCCTGAGGTTTTAACTACACATGGCCTGTTGATTTTAATGGGAGTCAAGGATGTTGATTGTGTTCCACACTTTGAAAATTCTCCACTCAGCATTTTGCATGATAACCCTCCTTTCCATCAATAACCTATTCATTACATCATCAGTCAGCACTAACTATATGAAGTGATGGAGTCTGTATGTATTCCCTTCTAACTTTCATCCACTGAGTACAGGCACACAGAATGACTTAAGTGCATTTTCACAGTAGAAGAGTCTTTGAAATATTAGAAACAGCTATCCTGTCTTCTCTCCAATTCCAAATTGTTTCCTTCTCAAGTTAAACACTGCTATTTTCTCAACTGTCTTGATTGATACCCTACATATATGCTACTTGTGACTTCAGAGAAAGAGAGAGATTGTTTCAGCCTCTTTCCCTGATACAGGTAAAATCATGACATCCATTTCACTTATCTTCAGGGCATCCAGCTGGATGATATTGTTCCCAAATCTCTAGTGTAAAGATGGTTCAGTAACTAGAGGATCATCTTTGTGCACGACCTCAACCATCTGCTTAAGTAAAAGTTCTACTGAGTTCTTCATCTTTCTGACATGGAACAAACTGACTAGCCAATATAATCCATCATGATTTTATTTTAATCTCTCTTTCTTTCAACGCAGGTACTTCTGTGTGTTATTTGTTTTCCAAAATTATATGCTCCTAGAGGGTTTGGCCAATTTCCAAATAACTATCGGTGGGCAGAACTACAACAAATAAGATCTTCCATACTTTTTTGATGATACTAAGTTTTTGTTCCTAAAACTCAACAACTTTTCAAATGTGTTCTTCTCTAGTCAATCGCAGCCTTCATTTGCTTAGCTATGTCATATTATGAACATATATTATATGAATAGTTTAGACAAGTTGCAAGCTGCTTTGCAATTTTCAGGTAGGAAGACAAAGTTTCTCGATCCTCTTCTGATTTATTAAGAATTGATTTTTATGGAGATTAAATCACCATGCAATAAACAATGTTCTGAAGTGTGATAATGATTCTGAAACTGCTCCATGAATGTTACAAATTCCAAGACAAAATTCGAATGTCTATTAAATGACCTGAAGAGCTCCCAAAACACACTTCCTCTAGGCTGGTGCATGCAGCCTTACAGAATCTTAAAATGTTTTTAATATAATTTAACTTCTCAGAAAATTTTTAAAACACTGATTTATACCTTTTAATAAGGATAAGTTATCCAACGACTCAATTAAGTGCATTGGTGCCCATTATGGCAGCTTTATTGAGATTCCATCATTTGGATTTGTTCCCTGTGACATTTTGTCAACGAGGTTAATGTATCTAGTCTGATCCAGTTAGGTTCTTGTCTGGTGTCCCTGGTGTCTGAAAACACACTTTGTATGTTGGCCAACTAGCGTTAGGCATTCTTTGTAGGATCACGGAAACTAATGTCATTGATGTGAGTGCTATTTTGGCCAAGAAAATTCACTATGTTTCATGGCGAAAGCCAGCACACATTACTGCAGATGGCTTCCTGGTGTTTGGCAATGGCTACAAAGAAGGCCAGGTAAAAGTCGAACTCTGCACCAGAAGACACTTAACAAGGCACCACAGATGCTCATGGATGCTTATTCACGGCCTCCTCACCCTACAGGAAGGGAAGGCATGGCTGTCTTACCTGGCACTCCTCCTTGAGCAGGGAAGACAGTTGGGGGGGCGGGGGGAAGCAGATCTATTAATGTTACCTTTTGCTATATACAACCCAGATGGTTTAAAAATCCGTCTTTACCTCCAGAATCAACTCCAAATCTACGAAATTTAATCCTTTACCTGTGTATTTCTCTTTCTATAGACCTAAGTGTCAAATAAGTATCAAATAAGACAAACGTTTTAGACAAAGATATTTTTAGATCCAAATGCAAATGTATTTGAAATGCCTATATCTTAATAGTTCAGTTTGAACTTGAAAATTTCCAGGAGAGAACAAATATGCAGGTGTGCTGTGAACAGATGCAAAATAAACAGTAAACAAGGAAAGATTAGATTTTGCTCTCATGTTTGCAATGAAGTTTCTCCATTCCTGTGACTGTTGATTATTCTAATGGAAATTCTTGTCCAATGCTTTATAATAAAAAGGTTTAAACATAAAGAAGATTGAGGTTTTTTTTCGTATCTGACGTACGACTTTGTATCTACAGGAATAAAAACACTTCTGTAGAGAAAGAAAAGCTGAAGCAGTTCACTAAAGGGGAATATGTGATTTCTGGCTACATTTCATTTAAAACAGATAGGAACAGGATAAAAATCCTATGCTTAAATAAATGAAAAGTTACCAACTGTCATTGATACCAGTTTGAGGACTTTTAATTCCACTTATCTCTTGCCCATGTTTCAATAAGTACATGGGACCATTTAATTCTTCCCTTTATAGACACAGAGTAAAATACCTTTATGTCAGGAAATTGGCCCAGATAGGTATCCAGTGTCAGCAAGGATCCATCCACTAGTTTTTGATGGAAGTCTTCCCACAGAACATCACATTTCTGAAAGAAAAAAGAGAAATAAAGTGATAACTGCTAAATTAAATTGGATACCTTTCACCAAACTTCTAAAAAATCTGAAAATATAAAATTAGATAAGAAATACTTTCATAGATAGTAAATGCTAGAAAGAATGTGGATTTAATAATACAATACAATTTCAAGGCAGTTTGGAGACCAGTTCTAATGTACTAATATAGACCATCTAAAGCTTAGCTCATTAAAAAATGTATCTCTGATTCTGAATTACTAAAGAAGGCAGAGGCTTCACAAGGACCCCAGGTCTTCACAGGGGGACTTCGGGGCTAAGAGACTGTAAATAATTCCACTGAGACAGCTTGCTTCTGAAACATTCCACGAAATTCCAGACAAACAACAAATCATTTCTGAAGTCTCAACAGAAAAAGAAGAAAATTTACAGTCACATTGGGAAGGGCCCTATCACTTGTGGAGTATCAACTATGACAAACACACACTGACTAGTAGGGATTACTACTGCTATCACTGTCAAGGCATTGGGTTAAGCACGTTATGTGAGTGTGCGTGTGGTCATTTAATTCTCAAATAGCCTTATGAAGAAATTCTCATTGTTGCCACTAGACAGAAGAGGATACTGAAGCCCAGAGATGTTACATAACTTGGCCAAGGTCATGCAGTTGATAAACAGCAGACTCAGGTTTCTACCCAGGTCTGTCTCTTCAATTTGAAGCCCCTGATCTGTCTAGTATACCAGGCTGCCTCACCAGAACAGGATTCATACCACAGCTGTGCGATTTTGGAAAAGCGAACCTCTCTGAGTTGCCATTTCCCCAGTTAAACGAGTTGACAACGTAAAGTGCTTCACAGAATCCGAGTCACACCGCAGGTGCTCAAGAACATCAGCTCCACCTCTCTCCCATCACTACATCCTGTCAGAGTCTGCTACTTGTTCCCCAGGATCTACCCTGTCTTTCTTTCAGAAATAAAACCCCCAGTTTGAGGCAGGTATCTAGCAGCAGAGGATACAGACTGTATTACCCAGCCTCCATTGCGGCTAAATGTAGGCATAAGACTAAGTTCTGGCCAGTGGGATGCTCTTTCAGGAAGTGTTCCTAAAAGGAGAGACTGGGCTTTTCTTCCACGCTTCCTCCTTTTTGCTGACTGCAATGCAGAAATGAGAGCTGATGGCCAGCATTCAAAAAGTTATCTTGAACCCGGAGGAGGCAGCAACGATGGCAAAGACGGGCCCCTGATGCTTGTGGACCCGCCACACCACACCTGGGCTGCCCAGGTCCAAATTCCCTTATGGGAGAGAGATAAGTTTCTATGCTGTTGAAACTTCTTTTTCCTTATTTTCTTTGTTTCTTTTTCACACTTCAAAAACTAATCCTAGGGGCCGGCCAGGTGGCGCAGCAGTTAAGCGTGCACGTTCCGCTTCTCTCAGCTGCCGGGGATTCACTGGTTCGGATCCCGGATGTGGACATGGTACCGCTTGGCAAAAGCCATGCTGTGGTAGGCATCCCACGTATAAAGTAGAGGAAGAGGGGCACAGATGTTAGCCCAGGGCCTGTCTTCCTCAGCAAAAAGAGGAGGATTGGCAATAGTTAGCTCAGGGCTAATCTTCCTCAAAAAAAACCAAAAACTAATCCTAATTGTACAAATCCCAAATCAAAAATTTTATGCAAACAAAAAATCTAAATCTTCTGTATAAAAAGGCTCGTGTTCTGATGTAAGTAGACCCTCTGAACACGCAGTGCTCAGTTCCTTCACCATCAAAAGAGCCCATATTTGGATCTGCAACTGAAGATTCCACAAACCCCGGCAGCCTCAAGGACCAAGGTAAGATGGCAGTCATCCTTTAGAAGAAATGTCAATGGTGGCACCTGCCATACAGAGAATGTAAGGCGGTGTTCTGAAAAGCCATTAATGAAAGTTTCTCTTACTCCTTTCAATATTCTTCTTTTCATTATGAATTTTTAATTATATAGCATTAATCAGAAATTTACAAAATGAGTTAATCATTTAACAACACGATGTTGAAACACAGTGTCTTTATACTGAAGAAATGTGAGAAGATGCAACGACTTAATAATTGCATTGGAAAATGGTGAGTGGAGGCTGGTTTTTCCAAATTCATATCCCGAAAGTTTACAAAAGAGGTAACAGGGCCAAGATGAGCTTTCCTCAAAAGCAAATCTCTGTTGTTATCTCAGTCACAATGGGATTATGAAGATTAATGTGGGGATGTCAGAATTTCCTTGGAGCAGCATGGGGCTTCAGGGTTAACCTGATTCCGAAGGCTGCACAGACGGTCAGCTCATCACATATCAGACTTCCCCCTGAGCTGGGGCGGCCACATCTCTTGTGTTTCCTGTGCCTAAATGAGTAGCAATGAGCTCACCTGAAGTGGGGCATGACAAACAACTGCTCTTTGTTGTAACAAAGAACTTGGACGTGAGAGAATCTGACAGGTGGTTTCCTAATATCCGTAATAATCACATGAACTGTGCACTGTTGACGACGCGAAGGCAGTCTTGAAATGTGTTATTAGTAGGTATAATTATTATTCTCATTTTGCAGATGAGGAAACTAAAGCCCGAGAAGATTAAAGGGCTCGCCCAACATCACATAGAGCTGCTCTGGGTCTCCACCCCATTCTGCCACTTCAAAGCAGCAACACCCACTTCCTGCCAGCCAGCCAGATGGGCCTCGGCCAAAAGTTGCACCTCAGATGTTGATACAGGTCTAGGGACAAAGCCTTTCATAAGTTAAATTCCTATTAGCAGACCAGCTGCGTCTGTCCTCAGGTCCTGCACACCAGCGAATGGCCCTGCTGGTGTTGAAGTGAAATAGATGCTCTCCCCAGCTCCCGCTCCTGCTTTCAAGGAGGGATGGGGCAAGGAGGGGCAAAGGGGTGAAGTCAGTACACAAAATCACGCCGTGAGCCAGTTCTCCTGCTGAAATGAGCTCGTTAAGATGGGTAATAAGGCAAGGAAAAATGCTACTCTTATTCTTAATCCACAGCTTCCACCCAAGTGGTTTTATAATCATGTTCACTCTGAGTTTGGGACAATCCGATGGCAGAACTGCATGATGCCTTCTGGGGACATGGTGTCCCCTCACGATTAGGCCCTGAATGACAGGAGGGGTTCAGGGGATCGGCTGAGTGTACAGGACTTCTGGGAGCCTCACAGAAGCCAGCCCAGGCCTCCCACGTGCTCCGATCCTGGCTCTTACCTCGCCAACCATTTTCACATCTTCCCGCCCATACCAATCCGGCTCGTAGACTTCGTGCAGCGACTCGGTGAGCTTCATGGAGGCCTCTTGCATGCCTAGCAGTGGAGAAAAGCAGCTCCCGTTAGACAGAAATGGGTGGGGAGTCTCTTCCTCCTCCTCCTACTTTTCTAAGTAAGAGAAAAATCTTGAGTACTCGCCAATTACTTAAGGAAAAATTGTGAAGGCACGATTGCTACTTGCCTCTGCCGTCACGTCTTCCCATGAGGTCTCTAAAACTCATCTGATTACACTGTGCATTTTCTATTATTTACATGATAATGACAGATACCAGGTCTTCAAAAAAAAAATCAACGAGTTGTCCTATTCTGAAAACAACAATAATAATGTGTCCTATGATGTATGCTGTCACTTACTAAATGGCATGGAAATGGAAATGTATAGGACACCTGAAGACCAGTCCATAAAACTACAGAGTTCTAAAAATAATATTCATCCTTAACAACTTTAAATACAAGAAACAAAGCATATTTTTAGAAGCAGGTAGAAGCAAAATCAACCGGGTTTTAGGGCATAACAGTTAAAAGCGGTTTAAGTGGCCTAAAAATTTTCAAAGAAAAATGTTTCCCTTTTTTCCAATATTATTAAAAGCTATAGATACAGTTTTAAATCACAACTCTCAGAAAGTTTAGAGTTCTTAAGCCTATGGATCAGAATTTTCATAAGAGGTGCATTTGGTACGCTGCAAAAATGTGGTTATTAATAAGAGGAAAGAGGTGAAGTTTCAAGTACAACATGGTCACTGAAGTATCACCAAGTCTTTTCCAGTCTCCCCTCCGCCTCCCCTTCAAACAGGGAGGGTAACATGGGGATTGCCATGGAGACCTCAGCTCAGGGCTGAGACCAAACGAGGAGGAGTCTCAGGCTGGTGACTTGGAGGAGCAACTGTCCAGCACCAGACTCTCCCTACCAGCTGGAACGTGAGACCTGGCCAGTTTGGTTTCTTGGTCTTTGTCACTAGCAAATAGGAAAAGGAGCTAGATAAAGGGAGGGGAGTGAAACAGCAGAGTGCTGTCATTAGAAATAAAACACATCTCACAAACTTAGTGCCAGTGAATCAAAGACAGAACGTTCCTGTTAAACTGTAACACTCTAGACTCAATCACGTGCTTGCTGGATTTAAGGTCGCCATTTCCAGGTTCAAGTGTGAGAGAAAGGAACAAAATATAAGAAGTCTAAACTGAGAGAAGTATAGCCTTGAAGAGTATGTACAAAAACCAACACATAATTTGGTATTTCACAGGACTTTTCACTCTCAAGCATAGAACATCCCTACTTTCCTTCCCCTCATAGGATGCAGATACATACACGGTCTTTGCACATTCAAAGTTTGAACGTGTTTCTGGGCCACATGAGGTGTGGTAGCCTGTAAGTTTCTCTCCATGAAGTATATCACTGGGCGCATTAGAGGATGCCCTTTACAACGAGCTGTACGGCCCACACTGGCCGTAATGACTTGGCCACCACAAGATGCAGCCCCGGCAGGCTGGGGTAGGAAAGGACAGTGATGACTCAAGTCTCTGGGGACTCTGACAAAATGGTCACAGAGGTGACAACACAGCCAAAAAATAATGAAAACCCTGCATCTGCCTCCTGCATTCACCACTTTGAATCCAAATGAGGGAGAATCTCTCTCTTGTACATGTGGGCACCGCTGAGGTAGCAGCAACATTCTCTCAAGTACATATATTCACCCATCCCTAAGTACAAGCAAATCTATACAAAGAAATGTGCCCCTCAAATTCACACCAAAAGTGAGTCACTAGTTATCATTCTATCATTCGGATGCCAAAAGGCTTCTGAAGTTTTCTTTTAAATCTCTGTCTTAAGTCTGATGGAAATTATAAACAGCTGGATTGATAGGTTCTTCATGTCTTAAGAAGAAAAAGAAATGATGGCATGGTAGGACAAATAAGCTTTGTGGTGAAAATAAAACTGAATGTAAGCTTAAAACAAAATATATAAGACCTTACTCATTGAGGCTAAAAGCACAATGTTGCAGTAAATATATCTGTTAGCAGTCAAAAAGAATTACTAATTGCTGTGTGGATAAGTAGTGACTAACAATTTGGAGAAAATCCATTTTGACATAGAAATTCGTTCTAGAACACTCCATAGGAAGTACTCTGCTCGATACAAAAGTGAACAAGACACAAGCCTTTCTCTTAAGGGGCAGAAAGACTGGTAGAGATTTTAGGGATTTAGAATTTATTCTGCTGATAAATCATAAAAGAAAAATAAAGATAACACCCAAGTTCCCTTCAAAGTAATTCGGCAACATTAAAACAGAACAGATGCTAAATGGCATTTAATAATCTCTAACATCTAATCTTTTCTTAAAAGAGTAGTAATTTCTAAAACTACAAGATAAGTGTCCAACATCATATATAGAAGAATTATCATTTTACTACTGGATAGGAAACATTTCTCTCTTCAAAATTTGGGACCCTCTCCACGGCATTTATTATAATACGCTCTATTTCCACTTGCAACCAAATTTGTGAGCTTCTATTTTCATTGTCTAAGATTTGTTGCATAAATGCACTGCTACAAGAGTCCTCTTCGCTTGAACAGCCTGAAGGTATATGTCTAGTTAAAAAGAACATCAGTTAAAATACATTATGACAATAACCAGCAGCAGCTATAAACCACTAAAAGAATATCTAAAATACTGTACGTATCTAGCTGCTTTGCCATTGTTTAGAAGAGAGTTGTTTAAGAAGAAAGCAGTTGGGGGCCTTCCTGTGGTATAGTGGTTAAGTTCAGCACATTCCACTTTGGCAGCCCAGGTTCATGGGTTCCCATCCTGGGTGCCAACCTACACCACTCGTCAGCCATGCTGTGGTGGCATCTCACATATAAAGTGGAGAAAGATTGCACAGATGTTAGCTCAGGGCTAATCTTCCTGAAGCAAGAAAAGAGGAAGATTAGCAGCAGATGTTAGCTCAGGGCTAATCTTCCTCAGGAAAAAAAAAAAAAAAAAAAAAAAAAGACAGTAGTTGCCTCAGAGAAAAGGAAGCCTTTCTCCCTGAGTCTCAAGGAGGAGAGGTGGAGAGGAGCAAGAATTTGGGAAAAAACAGGCAGATAGTGAGTCAGCTCAAGAACAGTCAGCCCTGCCACTGGGGTCCTGCTTACACATAAGTCACACACAACTAACAAATATTAATTACAGCACCTGCAGGCTCCACTTAGAGCTTGTGTTCTCGTTACCCCTGTGTCTAGCCTCCACTGCCACCCACATGCCAAGGACTCCTGATTCCAAATCCCCACTGGACATCTCCCCGTGGATGTCCTACCAGTACCTGAAACTTCACAGTCCAAACAAACTCAGAGTTTTCCTATCCGAACCTGCCCTACTCCTTTTCCCCATCCTCATGAATGTCACCCAGTTGTCCCAGTTAGAAAACTGGAAGTGATCCCAAATTCATCCCCTAACACAGAACTTGTCACCAAGACATACCCGGTCTGCCTGATTCTCACATGAAGACCTTTCCTTCCCCGCCCACTGCCACTGCCCTAGATTAGGTCCTCATCATCTATCGTTTAGATTAGAAGAAATAACCCACGTAAATGGTTCAGCAAAGTACTTACAAACAGCAAACATTCAAATGTCAACCATTATTATGAAAAATATTTTTGGAGGAAGGATGGCATAATAATTACAATTGGCCTTTGTTAAAATCTTAGTCCATCACATATCATCTGTGTGATCTTAGGAAAATTACCTAACCATCCTCAACCTCAGTTTTCCAAAGTGTACATTATTAATAAATAATAGTACATGCCATACGCTGTAGTGAGAATTATATGAAATGAGGCAGTAAAAAGCTTATGTCAGGGCCTGGCACATAAGTGGTCAATAAATGTTGGCTATAATTATTATTAAACTATTGGATTAGATTTCTAAGTCTCCTTGAGGTTTCATTTCCTCCAGCCTGAATTACACACAACCACAATTATAATTTTTCTAAAATGCTAATCTAATCACGACTCATTCCGCTGCCTACAATAAAGTAATGACTCCTTTTCTCCATTGACAGAATAAAACTCCAATATGATTGATGCATACACATTTCTTTATACAAATGCTGCCTGCCTTTCCACGTCTCATCCAGCTCAGTTTCCTGCTTGCACCTAAATGATGTACTTGTTCCCTAAAGAGCCCAGGCTTCCTCCTGCCTCCTGGGTCTTTGTATATGTTGCTGCTTCTACCTGGAGAGTCCTTCCAATGTCATCCTCTTTCTCTAGCACATCTTATTACCTGGTGACTACGTATATCCCCTTCCTGGGTCCATTCAAGTGTAAGTTCTTTGGAAGGACCATTCCCGATCCAGTCTATCCTCTGTTGTGAGTACACACAGTGCGCACTTATGTTAAAATATGTATTACTATGCATATTTGGTCTCCTGTTTGTTCAGCTTTCTCCCTGTCTCTACTGCAAGCTCCATGATCACAGGCACTGCATCTTGTTCATCTCTGCATCTCCAGCACCTAGAACAGTGTCAGGCCCATAAATGAGGCTCAATGAGATGTTTGCTGCCAAAATGAATGAGAGCATAAGATTCACCTTGGAAAGCCCAAGCATCAGCAGAAATAATAAAGACCTACAGAGGCGAATGCCCCGACCCAGGGATTAGCGATAATAAGAGGAAGGGTAGAGTTCATTTAACCCACTTTCACAGGATCCCAGTTCCAGAGATTTGGGGGGCTTCTCAGAGCAACTGCAGCACCTTAGATAGGGAACCCAAGGCAGCTGAGAGGCTGAGTGATTTTCCCACAAACCAGACCCAGGGCCCCTCACTCTCCAGGCCCAGATCTCATCCCTCTATAATGCTGCCTGCATTACAGGACAGTTAATTGGCTAGAGGTCTTCTTGTGAAAACCAGAAAAATTGGCCAGGAAAGCACTCTGCACTTTGAAATTCACAACTGTACTTTGAATACACAAATTATGATTTACTTAAGGCATGACTCTTGTCTTTAAGTGTTTTCGCAAAACCCAAAATGTGCTCCAAGGAGCGCTAATTCTTTGTAAGACTGAGATGAGAAAAGCATCCCACAGTCAAATAACTGGGAGACAGACGCTGCCCACCCCACAGGCCTGCTGGAGATCATATTAGCATTTTAAGGGTTCTGATAAACTTTAGTAACCTGTTTAAAAATTGATTTCAACCAGTCTTGGCCAAAGTAATTTAGACATAGATCTCTTTCATGGAGTACCATTTGTCAACATCACTCAATTAGCAAAATGTGATTGGGGGGACAAGCTAATATAAGGTCCTTTCTCCTTCCTAGGGAGATGTGGCCATTAGAAGCGGAATGCAGGGCACAGGCCGAGAGAAAGGCTGCTCTGATGCTCCATCCAGTGTCTCTGGGAGATAACTCCTCACTCAGTGGAATCACCTTCTAGATCACATTAAGGAAAATTATTATGTCAGCCTTTCCAAACAGCATTCTCCGTACTAACAAGGTAAAAAAGACCAAAATATACAGACTTAGGAAAGAGACTGAATTTGCTCACTCAACAAAGTTAGCCACATTTTTTAAAAAATCAGCTAACAGAGAAAATCCCGTGCTTGAAATAATACACAACTTCTTGTGTTCAACTCCTAAATCAATAATGAAAGAAATACCTAGAGTGCCTTCTATTTTCCGACCGAACAGTTATAAATGCATTAGGTTAATTTCACTACAGCAGTTAATTATGAGTGAATTTGCGGAAGTTAAATTCTCTGAGGCTTACTTCTTTGCAAATGCAAAATAAGGCTAATGTCACGTATCATATAGCTGTGTTGGGGGTTACAAAGAGGTAATATGCCCAGAATGCGTAGAATAGAGTCCAGCACATGGTAAGTACCCACTAAAAAGTAGCAGCAGTAAACTGTCATTATTCCATTGTATAGATGAACAAATTAGAGTTTAAAATATAGATGAACTCTAATTTGTGAAACCAATGCCCAATGAAGGTAACATAGCTAAAGGCAGTATAAGACAGAGGATAAGGCAAGGCCTGAAGAGACACAAGGACCACAGTAGCATTGACCCTGCTGTTTACTAGGCTCATGACCTTTGACAAGCTATTTAACCTCTGTGCCTCGATTTTCTTATCAATAAAATAAAGATAACAAAAGTACCTGCCTCAGGCAGTTGTCATGAGGATTAAAATTATATGCCTGGCATATAAAAGCTTAAACAAATTTCAGTTTACAAATCGATTTCACTAATTTTTTTATTATTATGACGAATTTTTTATCACTAAAATCTTCATTACTTCATTATGTATCACTATCTTTACAATCAATTTCACACATCCATATTGAAACTGTTAGAATAAATTCTTAGAAATGGAACTTCTGCGTCAAAAGGCAGGCCAAAAACAAAATAAACCAAAAAACAAGGCGTTTAAAGGCTTTTGCCAAATTGTTCTCCAGGAAAGCTGTCTGACCAGTGGTATATGAAAGGGGTTTGCTCCCCACAGCTTTGCCAATTATTACGGTGTTTTCTAAAACAATTTTACTGTCTTTGAACATGTGAAAGAAAAATGACAGAATCTCCCTTTCGACTTTATCTAATATTCTTTGATTACTCGTGAGGGTGGCATTTTTCACATTTATTACCCATCCATAGTTCTTCCTTGGCTAACTTCCTCTTCAGAGGTTTTCTTTCAATCAACTCATCTTCATCTAGTTTACACACCGAGCTCTTTATATCTTGGTTTGCTTTCATTAAGTATGTTGTCAAAATAATGTTTCTTTTTAAACATCTGTATATCAGTTTTATATATTTGTGAGGTCAAATCTCTCAAGCTTTCCCTTTACGGTTTCTGTCTTTAGGGTTATCCTTGTAAGGACTTTGTCTCTCAAGACTAGAGACTAAATCTACTGTATTTTATTCTAGCACTTTTGAACATCTCTTTGTATACAAATCTAAAGCTTTACTATATTTAGCATTGTGAAGGAGGGAGTAAAGTGTGAGGCTGGGAATCTCACATTTTTCTGAGCGTTTAGCCTGTTTATCCAAGACCCCTTGTCAGATAATCCATTCTCTCCCCACTAATCTCAAAGTCTGCCTAATGATCCAACACATCGCTGGCTGCCCTTGGACCCAGCTCATTCCGGGGTGCCGGATAACGTACAGCAGGCAGAGGCGAAGCACACCTCCCTATTGCTCTCTCCCTCCTCCACCACTAGCTCATTTCTATTCCTTGCGTGGCTGAGGCCAGAGACCAGTGCCAGGGCCTCTCTGTCCTCAGGCAGTGGCGGAACTGCAAGTGCAGCTGGCCTGGCAAGCCACAGGCAGGCAGGGCCGTGATTCCTGACAAGCCTCGCCCTGCCTCTGCCGCCGTCCCCTCCCCGTTCCAGCAAGAGGGCTTAAGCGTGTGTGAGTCTGAGTGTTCTGCTCTCGGGATATGCTCTCCCTTGGGTGTAAGCCAGCTGCAGCTTTTATTAAGGTCTCAAGCTCACTCTATTGAACAACTCTTCCTAGAAATCTCTGGCACATGGGAAGCATTTATTCCCAGTTTCCAGCATGAGGACAGACATACTTTCTCCTTGTATATTCTGATTATCATTTCAATGGGAACTGAGGGGTGGGTGGAAATGAACACCTGTGCTCAAGTACCCATCTTGCCAGAAAGCCAAATGGCTTTGTAATTAACACTCGATCCCGTCACTCATGAATTCCAAGAACAACCCGTGCTTGGCAACATGCAGCAAACAACTCACACACATTACCTTTGATAGCTGCTAAATATCCTCGGAGTTCTCGCTGAAGTCTGGTACCCTCTGCCTGAAAAACACACAAACACAGAGATGGTAAGCATCTTGTCTATATTTTGCATGCAAACATGTATGAAGCAATAAGTCTCAGAGTTATTATTGCCAGAGGCGCATTCCTGAAAGAACATAAATATGTGAACACAAACTAAACAAGGTGCCCGCCAGTCTAGATATTTACAAAGATTTTATTCAGCTTAAAAGAAAAGGAGAAGGCAAGTAAGATTTTGCTAAGAATGGAAACTATGACCCACCAAAAAGCCTCCTACATATTCAACAGCTAGCAAATCTCTAAATTTTGATACATGGGCTATAACGGTAGAGAATTGGTCACCACTGTCCAATATAGTAGCCACTAGTCACATGTGGCTTTTGAGCACTTGCAATGTGACTAGTCCAAATGGAGATGTACCATAAGTGTAAAATTCACACCAGATTTCAGAGACTTAGTACCAAAAAATAAAATACCTCATTAATGTATTTTATATCGATTGCATGTTAAAATGATAATATTTTGGATATATTGAGTTAAATAACAAAATTATTAAAATTTATTTCACCTGTTTATTTTCACTTTTTTAAATGTAGGCACTAGAAAAATTTAAATTACGCTATGTGGTTTGCATTCTATTTGTATTGGACATTACTGAAATAGAGAAACTGTTAAAATGTAAATTTTGACCTATGAATCCTCGTTTTGGTTTGGATTACTCTTAGAAACTCTGAGACTCTAATCTGAGATTAGATTGCAAGTAGTTTAATCTGAAGTTAATCCAGGAAATGTCAATGAGGGTGTGGAGAAGTGAGGCCCGGAAGGGAAGAGAGCCAATGCAGGGTGTATTATCAAGCAAGTCACCACAGGGGGCAACCTGGCCTTAGTCCCTCTGGGAAATCCTGGGAGATAGTATCAAACACCCTATAGATATCCTAACCAGGGGCAAGGGGGCTGGAGCATTTATCCATCAACTCCTGGGGTCAGTCAATGGTTGAGGGCTGCTCCTCGGGGACATTCATTCCCCTAGTATGTCCACACAATGGCAGAGAACTCTCCAGTAACCAGAGAAAGCCCTCAGGCAAAGAGCTGCCCTTGCTGGCAGTTGTAACTAAGTCCAGTGGGCTCAGAAAAGGTTAGATGCTGGGGGCACATGGTTGGGCACACACAGTGTGTGCTATGACACTGCGAAGGAAAATATAAACATTATATGCATTTTAATTGCATAATCATTTAACAGAACTGCAGACAGCTAGCAATACAGAATGACTCCACCTTGATAATTAATAATATAGCATCTATATTATAATTCTAACTTGACTGTTAATAATACAGCAACAATAATAGTCATATTCAACTCAACATGCAACTGCTAGTGTTTACCAAAAAATGGAGAAAGGGTGAAAGAAATAAACCTACTTCCTTCAGAAAATTACTATCTAATAGGGGAACTAAAATACCTAAATAAAAAACTGCAAAATTGCAAAGCAGATTACATTTAGCTCTGTAACAGCCATTCAAAGTGTTTGGGGGTACAAAAGCAAAGACAAAAAGCCCATAATATTTAAAGACAGATAGTGATTAATAGAAAGAAACTCTGAAAAGAAGTGTTAAGACTATGCTGGACCCCAAAAGGGATTCTGGATGCGAATATCCTCTTATAGGTATAGTGCCAGTGTAGGGACATTATTCCGATGAAATCTATGTAAAGCTCACGTGAGGTTTTCTTCATCTGCATTAAGCTCCAGCTGTTTTTGTCTGCTCTCTAAGCCCAGGTACTACCAGATACAAGTTGAGGGTTAATTCATTTGCTGTACATACAAACATCAAGCAGAACAGTTCTGTTCAGAAGGAAAAAACAGAAATCATCAAAGTTCCCAACAACTGACTCCCTTCCTCGTGTCTCAACGTGAATTAAAATCAAAACTCTAGGTGTTGCTTGTCTTGTTAGGTCATTCAGAAATATACAAATTTCCACAAGATGGATAAAAAACTAAACCAGGATGGATTTCCAAAACATCAAAGTATAATAGAACACTATTTCTAGGGAAAGGATGGGGAGAATGAAGAGAAAACACTGATGATAAACACCTGGATAGAGGTCGAGTCGGAAAGGGGACCCAGATAAGAAACAGGTGGAGTCAGACCGAGGTCCTCAACGCCACCACGAAAAGAATTTGGGAAAGAAAAGAAGTAGGTCTTTCCTCTACTTAATATCTATTCTGTGACAGGCACTGTGTTAGATTCTGAGTATACAGAAAGCTGAAAAGATATGGCACTGGGAGATTTTGTTGTTGTCGAATCTACTCTGTGCCTCCTTACAGATCCATTTGGAGAGGATCATGCTTCCTGCCCCATCAGCATAAGGCTTGGCCATGGGACTTGACTTAGCCAATCAAACGTGAGTGGAAGTGACATGTGCTACTTGTGAGCAGAAGATATAAAAACCATCACATAGGGCTCCCATTTCTATTCCCTCCATCCTGAGCTCTGTAATGTTCCAGACAGGAACACGGAGTGAAGGGAACGTGAAACACAGCTGTCGTTTTTATTTTCTCGAGCAAGAAATAAACCTCTGCTCTTGAAAGCCATTAAGGTACTGCTTCCACGGCATAACCTGCCCTACACGACCTGAAAAAATGGTGCGCCATCAACAGTGGAGATGCTGAAAGATGGATAAGGCTGAGATTTAATGGAGGAAAAAAAAAAGCCGATGGAGTTAGCAGAAAAGCATTAAAGACATTTACAGAAACATTTCAGAAAGGAAATCAAATTGGAAAGATTTAGGACAAAGTGGATGGCTTAGCAAATGGAAGCCCGAGTGCTGGTCAAGTGATAGAAAGATGTAGAATGGTACTAAAAGAGGACAGCAAGGCCTGGGATCATTTTCCCAACAGACGGCAGATAACTTAGAGAGAATAATATCTAAATCAGACGCGATTTACCCAACAGATCTAGACCCAGAACAATCTAAAGCCTACAAGGTACACTTAGGAGGGTCTGAATCCCTAAGGCCACATTTCTCAAATCGTTAAGTGTAGACCTTGGGGGTACTTAATGTCTAGAGCATATAAAGCCACAAAATAAACCTAAAACATGTCTCTGGAACATCAATTTATTAAGGTTGGAAAGGAGCAAATGGAGGAGAAGGCATTCTTTTACACCACTAAGCCACCTGTTAGCCAGCGAGGGTGGTTAAGATTCGGTGCTGTCACCACCGGGTCCAGGATTGTTTCCCAGGGAACCGGGAAACACCACCTGTATGTAGGTTGTCATACTGTGGTGGCTGTGTGTTGCTGTGATGCTGAAAGCTATGCCACCAGTATTTCAAATACCGCCAGGGTCACTCATGGTGGATACATTTCAGCAAAGCTTCTACAACTAAGACAGACTAGGAAAAAGGACCTGGACATCCACTTCTGAAAAAGTTGGCAATGAAAACCCCATGAATAGCAGCAGAGCTTGTCTGATACAGGACCAGAAGGTGAGAGGATAGTGCAGAAAGACCAGGCAGGTTCCACTCTGCTGCACACAGGGTCCCTAGGAGTCAGAACTGACTTGATGGTGCTAACAACAACAAAGCCACCTATAATGATGTAGAATGAAAAATTGCATGGAGATGAAACACAGAACTTCACAGACATCTCCTGCTTTCAGTTGTCTGTTCCAGGGCTCCGCTCTACTACCGTTTGTGGTCTTTCCCTGGAAAAGTGAGAGGCACCGAGCTTAGGAAAGGCTCACTTTTCACCCAGAAGGATGCTTTCCCCTCAGAAAGTAATACAAAGCCTGCCACGGTAACTGATGGTTATGAGTCACCACGATTGTTCAGAGCATATGGAAATAGCAAAAGAACAGTGGGTAAGGGCATTCTTGTCCCAAGTATTTAGGGAGTAAAGCCTGTCAGATTAAGACCACAATTAAGTCATTCTTTTCTTTCAGAACAAGAAAGAGAACAAAATAATTTAGGCTCCAATCCATACACTGTGTTCATCTTACCCAAGGGAAACAATAAACATTTTTAAAAAATGAAAGAAGAACCCCAAAAGAGACTTTTTAGATATTATAAGAGTGGGAAAAAGTTCAAACTATACAATAATGGCTTAAATAGATGAGTTCAATTTAAGCAGGTAAACTGGAAGCTAATTTAAATGACTTGCTCCTTTTCCAACTATTAAAATTCTTAATCTCCCCCATGAGTATTAAGGTTCATAAATCATTTGGTAAAAACCATATTGAATTTCATCTAAAATTCTGCCTAAATCAAGACGGCAAAGGCTCTGGAGAGAAATTTTTCTCCTACAATATGCCATAGAGTAGTTCTCCACAAAACCTAAGGCATAATTAAAATTTTCTTAACATCATTATTCTACGTGAATCACAAAGAAGTTCTAAATTAGAAATAAATTCTTATAGCCCTGCTCAGATTTCACTGAATCTGAAGTTCATTCCAAATTCCTCTGGAAATTACCATTTCATTATTAACTCAGGCTTGAATTATGTATTGTGCTTGTGCGTGTCAAGAAAAGAGATTCAAAATTCCACAACCTTGAGACAACACGTGTGTATTTTCCCTTCTATTTCTTTATGTCACTCTCTACAAGATAAGATAAAATGATCATTCTATTTCCCGGTCACACTTTCCTCAATGCTTATGGCAACACGAGGGCAACTGAGTCTATTATAATTAAGCTGTCTGCACTGCCTACTCATACATCTCTTTGAACAAGATCCAAGAAAGATTTGCCACCTACAAAATTCCTTGCACTGACATATAGTATAACGTGGCTCTGGTGTTAGTCAGAGGTTCTTCATTTACTTATTCAATTGAATCATTTATCAGTGTCAGGAGCTGCCGCTTCTCAAGCCAAGACGGTCCCCCAGGCCCCCTTCTTCCCACACAGCCCAAGAGAATTGGCTTGTTTTTCCTTCCTCATTAAAGCTACTCCCACTTTCTCCCTCCCTTGGGTGTCACACTCTTGCAAGGCTGGGGGAGAAGGAAGCAGTCTCCCCAGTTCTCTGCTTCTTGACTGTCCCGGAAAACAAGCCAGGGTCATTTTGGGTTTCATCACAGAGACATCAAAACTTAACAGGCATGCAAAAAGTATACATGGTTTTAAATCTTTACACAGGTCTGAGAATCACTGCCTTTAGTCAAAGAATCCCTTTATTCCCCTGCTGAGTAGTATCTTGAAGCTGTTGTTTTCTTCCCTTAGTCCTGTGTGCACCACTCGTGATATCCCCCCTAAGGATTACCATGAAGTTTAAAATCTAATTAAATACTTCAAGAAAGAGTGTGGCAGGCTCATCACCATGCAAGGCTTCAGACGCTGTTGTTATTCAATACAAAGAAATCACATTCCAAACCTAATTAAACGTGTTTCCAAATTGTTTAAAATCATATTAGTCCTCAGTAACACCAATTTCTTAATTATTTCACGTATGTCTTGGGCAGTGGGGGTTAGGGGTAAGTGGGAAGTCGGTTCCCAGACAGGCTGGGCTCCGGGACAGCTCTCATTTGTAAGTTCAGCACCTTGGACAGCTCCAGAACACCGCTGATTCTCAAACGTGACAATGTCATCTACACAGCATCAAAAGACCAGCTATAAATTCTCCCACATCAAAGTTTCATACTGCACTTTGGTAAAAGCATAGAAGAACTACCGACAGATTTCCTCCAAGGTGAGCCAAGTCTCTGGCAAGAAGAGCTACCACAGACTGTCACGCAATTTCGTCTCTACGCATTGGGCTTAAAAAACAGGGCTGCATTGGGGCTGGCCCCGTGGCCGAATGGTTAAGTTGGCGCGCTCCGCTGCAGGCGGCCCAGTGTTTCGTTGGTTCGGATCCTGGGCGCGGACATGGCCCTGCTCATCAAGCCACGCTGAGGCAGCGTCCCATATGCCACAACTAGAAGGACCCACAACGAAGAATATGCAACTATGTACTGGGGGGCTTTGGGGAGAAAAAGGAAAAAGTAAAATCTTAAAAAAAAAAAAAAAAAAAAAAAACAGGGCTGCATTAAGCTGTGACAAATGACAATTGAAATTAATGAGTGTTTAGATACACTAAATTCTGAAGCATTAAAAATGTATCAATATGTGTAAAAACTTATGCCTAGGACCTCAAGAGCCAAAACAATTTTGTTAGCTCAACCTTTAACTAACTTACTTCTGCCCAGAAGAAAGAAGCCATATCTGAGGTATTTAATTTGATCGAATTGTAGACACAATGCATAGAATAAATTAATTATTTCTAGGAACTAAACTCAGGCAGCAACCACTGAAATTCTGGGGCACCATGCCCACATACTACCATGTGCATGACACCCCTAGGCAGGCATGTACCACTGAGGCCCTAAATGTATTTGCAAAATCAAATCCAGTGCATTTTATTCATAAGGTTACACAGGTCTAGCCAAACACCTTGAGGCAATAGGTATTTAGTATCTATCAAACAAGCAACAGCTTGTTGAATTGACTTGTTAAAATATGGCAAATATAGTACTGATTTATATTTGTAGGTAACTCTTGTTACAAAAAGAGTTATAATTGACAGGAGAAAGAAAACAACACACACAACACAGAAAAACTTTTCCTCAAATTGCCTCTTTAAATCAGAAACTATCTGTGACTTGATATTTAGAAAGAGGCTCAAGTGGAAAATTAACAGATATATGAAATTTGGATCTGAGGAGATAGAACTTCACAAAGCTGTGATTTCACAAAGGCAAGTCCTGTCATCTCATCTGTGATCATGAGCCTAAGAAGTGCCCACAATCGCATTATTATTTTTGGCCTTTACTGACATTTTTCTCTTGAAAAGGCTAAGTAACAAGTCAAAATTAAAATTGGCTCAGTTTCTCAGAGTTCAGACATGTTAATTCAATCTTGAAAGCAATGTTAATAAATTTTCTGAGCATTTTTGAAGCTTAGAAGAAAATTAGATTATCAAGGAGATGAGATTTAATGAGGCCATAATCAGCACCTTGATTAACAGATGACTAATAAGGCGTAATATCTGAGCCCACTTACGACCAAAGACAATGCCAGGCTGCTGAGCACCGCAGGCACTCTCGGTTTACCAGGAAATAGAGCTCGCCCTATGACAAGTTCAGGTGCCATTAAATTGGAAGACGAGAGTTTTTCAAAGGTAAAAGCAGCAGGGCCTCTGAAATTTATGTTTTTGTTTTCTTACTGTGAGCTCTTTGTAGTAACAGGAGCTTTTGTTAAGAACCTAGCATTCATTTCATGGAACAACTTCTCCATTTTTTTAAACTTCTTTTGGCATATATTAATGCAAAAGATATGAGACAGACAGGAAACAGGAATGGATTTTGAAATCATTTTCCTGGGCTGATGGCAGTAGGGGGTGGTGCATAGAAGGGAGATGGATATCAATGAGATCACCTCAGTTTCTATCATTTTATTCAAGATTCATGGCCCAATTTCCAACTATCCCTGTCAGCAACCCGAAGAATACTTATGATCTGAAAATCAAATCTAATATACTTTCTATCTTTCAACAAAACAAAATAAGAAAGCTAGCTAGTAATACATGCTCAGGTTTTCCATAAATATCCCTTAAGCCAGCCAACTTGAGTTTATACAGATCTCTATTCTGGTCGCTTGGTAAAGCTAACCCACTGTGTGTGCAAGGGGACAGAATTACCTAGTTAGTACTATTAAAATCACCACAGGCTGCAGACTGCATACGATTTGAAGATATGCTTTAGTGCCTTTAGCCAATTGAGTTTGTGACCCTTGAAAAGTCATTCTGACTTTTTTCCAAGTGTGTGTGTGTGAGAGAGACAGAGACAGACAGACAGAGAGAGAGAGAGAAAGGACTTCACTTATAAGGTGCATTAGGGGCATTATATAAATACCTTTTCAACCTCCGCCTCAATACCTAGAGCACAGTATTGCATATCGTGGGGTGGGGGGAGGGAGAGTGACCCAGAAATTAAGTAAACTCCACAGGAGACCCATCCCAACAAGTCTTCCTATGCCTTATTGTCCAGTGTCTCCTTCTGTGGGTATGGATGCCAGCTCTATCTATGATGTTCTATCCTGACCAAATTGGACAGGATGTAAAAGTATTAAAAAACTATTGCTGTGTCAAGTTACAAAGATGCATTCATGAGAGGGAAAGACGCACCCTGTCTACCATTACTCCAGTCATAATATAAGCTCCAGAATGTTTCTGAAACTGCCATTGGTGAGGTCTGTATTAGTTTGCTAGGGCTGCCATAACAAAATACCATAGACCAGATGGCTTAAACAACAGAAATGTATTTCCTCACAGTTCTGGAGGCTAGAAGTCCTAGACCAAGGTGTTGGCAGGTTTGGTTTCTCCGGAGGCCTCTCTCCTTGGCTTGGAGGTGGCCACCTGAGTTCTCACTCTGTCCTCACAAGGACTTTTTTCTGTATGCGTGCATTCCCTGGTATCTGTCCTGCTTGTTGCAAGGACATCACTCATAGGGCTGAGGACCCACCCATATGACCTCATTTGTCCTTAATTACCTCTTTAATGGCCCAATCTTCAAATACAGTCACATTCTGAGGTGTACTGGGGGGTTAGAATTTCAACACACAAATTTAGGGGGTACACAATTCAGCCCATAACAATGTCCTCAAAGCAAGACTTTAACACAGCAACATAATAACAAAGGCTAACACTTACTGAGTGCTCTCTTTGCTCCAGATACTGTCCTAAGTGCCACGGCTCTATTAACTCACAATCTTCACAATAACTACAAGGCCAGTAGACTTTCACAAAAGGGAAAACTGAGGCACAGAGGCTGAGACACTAGCCTGTAGGCGACACATCTAGTAGACGGCAAGCTAGTATTGGAGCCCAAGTAGTCTGGATTACTCCGGTCCCATAATCCTCCTCAAGAGCCCACATGCTTGACCACTGTGCTCTACCACCTTTATGCCCCCAGGCTGTAAAGGCATGGCTGCCAGCTGATGATGCATGAGGCTGTCCAAGAAGAATCAACTGTTGACCAACGAGCAGAATTTAACTAAAGGTACCACTCTCCATGCTCTCATGATGCAGTCCTATCTGTACATAAAAATACCAATTGTTCACTTGTTTTTCTCAAAAGCTCACAATCCACAGAGTATCTTCCATGTGATTCATATAGCATGGTGGCTAAGTCTGTGGGCTCCGGGATCACACCGCTTGGTTTTAAACTTTAAGCTCTGCTACTTCTAACTGTGCAAGCTTGGGCAAGTCACTTAACTTCTCTAGGCCTTCAATTCCTCATTGGTAAAATGAAGATGATAATAGTACTCACTTCCTAGGGCTATGATGAAGGTCAAGGGAGACAGTCCATGGAAAGTATCAGCAGAGTGCCAGGCACATAGTATGCATTCAATAAACATTAGACGTCACTATTATTACTCTACTCAATACTTTTTAAATGATAAACTGTGCAAAGCATAAGCGTTTCATAAATCCTTGACTAAATTACATGTCATATCACAAAGGAATATCTTCACAAGGAATACATAAAACCTCCCCAAAACAAGCTACTTGGGAATTAAAATGCTTCCTTGTTTTTTTATTTGTACTTCTAAGTCTCAAATATACAGCTATCTTTTTTAGAAAGTATTTTTATAGCTTTAAATGTTGCAGTAATAGAGGATCCTAAAATACATGGGACTAATTTATGGAGATAATATGACTACTTAACAATGGATCTGAGAAAAATCAAGCCAATATGATAAATTACTGTGAGAAAACAAGCATGAATACCAACAGTCAAAAGAAAATTCAAGCTCATTCCCAAAATAAAACCTTTTACACCACATACTCAGTTTTCTCATACATAAAGCAGAATTATAATTACGAATTGTTATGAGAATCAAGTGAGATAGTATACAAAACACTTTATAAGTGCCAAAGCCTACTTGTGGAAGGTCTTAATAATAAAAATACTTTATTGCTGCCTTTGCCTAAACCAAATTTAGTTTGGCTTGGAAATTTGTAAATTTTTAAAGCTTCTTAGAAGATTCTTATAATCATCAAGGTTTAGAAACACATTCAAAGAGATGTGCAATTAAGGGAACGATTATCTTTACTATATTGATGCAATCTCAGGCGTGCATCCAAGTTGTTACTGCTATATGATGTCTCTTTACAGACGCAAGTCAAATGTGTGACCTAATTCAGAAGTCTGGAGTGGGACCCAGGAATCAGAATTTTTAAAAGGCCTCCAGGTGATTCAAAAGGTTATTTGGGAACTTCTACTATAATTTTTTACTGTGTCTATAATTTAATTGATACTTAATATGTCGATGGAAACTCTAGAATGTAGCTCTAGTATGAGATGGCCAAAAGACACTTAAAAATATGTCTGGCTCCAGGTTTCAGTCAGTCACCATCAGACACTCCTTCTAACGTACCTCCGTCACTTAGATTGCGACTCCAATGCAAAGTCAGCATGGGGCTTTCAGGGTGAGTTATGAGAGAGAATTACAGGCAATGGGAACCAACAACACTGAAACAAATCTGAAAATCAACTGCAGCTCATCTGTGCAGATGTTCACAACCATTTCAGACAGTCTCCTTAGGCCTAGATGAGAGATATGCCTAATTCTCTGGATCCCATTACCAAATAGTACAGTCACTCAGGGGCTCATTTAGAGAGGAGCATCCAAACTAGATAATGAGCTTACTTCTCAAGGGGAAGTGTAAGAAATATGGAATCGGTCTCTAAATGAATGCTGAGGAATGGGATACTAAACCCTCCCCAGCTGGAATGGTTAATTAATGCAGTAAGATGGAATACTATTAAAGATAGGTAATAGAATAGGATAGATAAAAGGAAATCTTCAGAGCAATAACATAAAGAGCTTTCACTAGAAGTGATTTCTTAAATGGGGAACTGGCTCCATGGGAAGCGGCACAAACAGTGATGCCTGGAACATCTGTAGTTTGACTGGGTCAAATTTTAGTGAGGTTTCAGGCAAAGCTTTTGACTTATATAGGCCATCACTGAAGAGATATTCATGTAGATGGAATGAAACAGACAAGAGTAGAGAAGGTAAAAGATGGACAGGATCTCCAAGGAATGTTTGTGTCTTCTTTCTCCCATCTGGCACCGTGGACAGCAATCCCCAACACACAAAGTAGGCAGACTCATTTTGCTCCTTGAAAGCAAGCGAGCAAAAAGTGGAGGTGTAATGACCGTGTTCAAAATGAAATATATCGAGAGACTGTAAAAAATGCAGGACAATTTGAAGAGCAAGGGCCAATACATTCTTTCGACAGGTACAGGTTTCCACTATCTGCTCTCTCCCACAGAAGTCAACTGTATTAGCAATCATGGTTATACTTATCAAAGACGGACTCTAAATCAAGCCTCTATACGTAAAACACATCTCTTCCATAAGAATAATATTACAAAGGAGACTGACAGTCTTAACTAAAGACTTAGTAGCCCTTAGCAGCAAATTATATTCCCTTGCTTTTTTGCCATACAGCGACTATAACTACATATAAATCAGTTATACTAAGAATTTCACAGCCAATCATAACCATTGCATGAATAATTAGTATGCTATTGGAGCAGCTCTACAGAATGAGAGCCTTTGGAGTAAGAATTATTAGCAGCCATTGAGCCTGGGGAGTCTAGCTGGAAAAGAGATTGAGGAAAGATGTAGAAACCTTTTTTTCTAAGAATACCAACTGGGTTGAGAGTATACTCATGTGTTAATGTTAAGTGGTGAAACTAGGATATCCAAGTGCATCATAATGAAGGAAGTACAGTAACATTATCTCAAGATCCTCTGTCTTTTTATACTACTTTAATTGCTTCAAAGGAAAGACGACTTCTGCACACTAGAACACAAGCTTCATAATGATAGGAACTACATCTGAATTGTTCATCGTTTTGTTTCCAACACCTTGTGCTTAGCAGACACTCAATAATTATGTGTTGAGTCAGCCAAGAAATGCTTTGATAGATGTGTATCCCCAGGAAAGTTAGATCTGGCCTTTTACCTGTTATCCTTGATTAAGTGTCTTGCTCCCAGCTCAAGTCAATCCCTGCAGCTGTGTACTAGACCCCATCTCCTCCTGCCTAGCCAAGGACAAAAGTCAGCTGCTCTCCCCTTTCTCTGCTGAGCCATCACTTTGTCCTCTGTACTAAAGGAGCCTCGTCAGAATACACATATTTTTGCCATCCTAAGAAAATGTCCTTTTGATCCCACTTCCCCTCCCAGCTATAGTCTCCTTTATTTGCTCCCCTTTGAAGCAAAACTTGAGACTTGCTGTCTCCAAGCTTCCTGACACCCTCCATCTTGCTCTATTTATTTTCTACTTGTTTTTCCCCACAGCTCACATCATTTTCTAGCAGACAGTATAATCTGCTTATTTATTGTGGTTTGTTTATTGTTTGCTCCCCAATGTTATGGAATGTAAGATCCACAATGGCAGTGTCTTTTTTTTGAGGAAGATCAGCCCTGAGCTAACATCTGCCAATCCTCCTCTTTTTGCTGAGGAAGCCTGGTCCTGAGCTAACATCCATGCCCATCTTCCTCTACTTTATATGTGGGATGCCTGCCACAGCACAGCTTGATGAGCGGTGCAACGTCAGCACCCAGGATCCAAACCAGTGAACCCAGGGCCGCCAAAGTGGAACATGCACACTTAACCACTGTGCCACTGGGTCGGCCCAACCTTTGTCTGTCTTATTCACTGAAGATTCCCAAAGACCTAGATTCATCCCTGGCATGCCGAAGACACAAAATATATGAGGCAAATGGATGTCTAAACAGTTACATATTATTGTTCTAAACGTGTATTCACACGCGATTATCTATCAAATAACCTAAAAACTTCCTTGAAAGTCGATATTAAAAGAAAACACTTTAAATGTTAGAAAACATGTGCACACTAAAATGGTGTTCAGTATTACAGAATTCTCAGAGAAATTTATAGCTACTTAGACATAGGAGTAACTCTAGGTAAACTTTATTTCCAGAGATGCAGACATATACAAATTCCCTCATAGAATATTGTGTGATTACTGAGTTTAAACTTTAATGGAAACTCAGGATAAATTTAGGCAACAAGACTCACAATTCCTTCAGACGTTCATCAGACACAATTAACTGATACCAATTAAATATATTAATGCTCTGTGGTAAAAATATTATCCTATCAGAGAAGAATGAGCTTACTCTAAAAAAATATATTTTTAAAAAAATCTACAAATCGGAGAACATAACTGGGATTCAAGGACTAAAAACATTCTTCTGCATAATTAAAATGACATTATATTCAGTTAGCAAAAGTATGTAAAGCTCTTAAAAGATTGAAAATACTGTAAATGCCAGCAGATATAGATGGAACAGCATGGACCCAGGGCAGCTTGGAACCCAGGGCAGGGCCAGGGCCTTGTTCTAGTCTTGATAATAACCCTGGTAGGAACCGAGTCCAGGCCAAGTCAGACATTCCCCAAGGAATATTTTGCTGTCAAAAATCGGGATGAAAGAGGTAAAGTAAACGACAATGAAGAGGGATCTGATATTGAATAAGGGAGGAGGCATGTAATGTCCAAGGCAAAAGGTGAATACAGAGAATGTGTGTGACAAGGAGGGATATATTTACTGAGCACTTAATAGGTGCCAGGGGACATGGAAGATTTTTGAAACGACTAAGGATGTCTTCCTTTAAATATTTTATAACCTAATGAGGACAGAGATGTACATCTAAATAACTTTCACATAAGAAAACTGAAACAAGGACTATCGTATGAACACAAATAACGTACGACTAGAGTATACAGAGAAAGAAAGATCCTGGCTGAGGGGACTGGAAAGACATCAGGTAGGAAACATCTTGTAAGCTGACCTTAAAGAAAAGTAGTGAACAGATGAAGATGGCAGCCCAGGCAAGGGCAGTGCAATCATAACGAAGCAACTGCAGGAGGGGGAGGTGAAAGAAGAGCTTGGAAGCAAGCACTCCAGTTCCTAAATGACACCATCACCAGGGACCACCAGCTATTCACTCCACCAACTTCCGCCCTTAATTACACCAGAGCATCTTGATTCGAATCAGCTCCCTCAACGTGATGCCTGAAGAGAGAAGCCATCTGCAGGGCTGCTAGGCTCTATCTGCCAAATACTAAAAAGGCAGTGCGATTAAATCAGGGTGCAGCTGAAGAAAAGCTTAGTGCTCTGAATGTGAGAAGCAGCCCAAAGCAATTTGTAGCTCAAATAATTCGTGCCCTACAGAGCAGGGACTGATAAAGACAGAGATCAACCAAGCAGAATTTTTTCCAAGTGTACAAACACATATTCTGACAAGGGTAAATTAAAGGAACTATCCCAGACAGAAGGCCGGAGAGTTTCCTGAGTTAAAATGTACGTGTGGAGTCAGACATTTTTTAGAGAATGGAGCAAGTTATTGGTAGAGAGGTTTTTGGGTAAGTGCAGGCTGAGTATAACACACCCCTCCAGCATCACCTCTTGCTTTATTACACTTCATTAAAGGAAAAACGAGTTATTGCCCACTTCATTTTTATGCTGCTTTCTTGATCTATAGACTATTTGTTCTCTGTTAGAAAGGTTTGATATGAGGCATGACTTTCAGTAATAGCTTCCCTTACACACTCTTTACTGAAATGGCTCCAGAATTCTGTCCTCCTGGTCTGCCATGTCCATTTAAGACCTGGGCAGGTGTTCACCCAGCATCAAAACACATCTCTTTCCCCCTAACAGCCTTATCCATTACATAAAGGACCCAAACAAGCCTGATCCGATTTAGAGCTTGCTGTGTTCTGCCAAAAGATATCTACCAAAGGGCAAAAACTGAATGTGAAGGCAACCAGACACTTAGCAACACACCATTAAAGAATGTCATGACTATCACGACACTGCACTTGCTATATTTTGACCACACTGTGATCTCCAAGAGCCCTGCTATATTTGTGTCAACATAATTTAAATATTTTATTCTTCTACCTTCCCTTGGCCCTGAATGATTTCTTTTCTCAAATGCATGACCTGAAATAATGTCTATTTTAGATAAAAGTATAAAAATCAACAATGGGAGGAATATGTTCTATAAATAATACACCCATAATTTGCACCAGAGCTGCCCTGGCACGAGTTAAGCCCTCATTCCAGTATTGATACTCTACTGAGCTTTCCCTCAGTAGCCACAATGGAAACAGGGTAATTAGGGCCAATTCTACAATCCTGTGAAATTTACTACTACACCTCTCATAAGAAATTCCTGATACTCTGGGGGGAACCACATTTTAATTCTTCAAGGGTAAATGCAACGTGTACATTTATAATTGATAACAATCATCCTATTAAAGTCTAAAAAGAAGATTCCAGTAAGTTAACAGACTACATTAACTGCTACCTTTCTTTAGGGTGCTAATAATGCTTATTATTTAGTATACTTATATGTATAGTAATGCAGGTACATTTAGCATAGTGCAGCCCGTGAGTCAACTTTGTCCCACAGACATGGCTTTTTTCTTTAATAGATCCCATTGTAAAATTCAATTAGGTGCTAACAAGTAATAGCTGAGTAATTTCCACTGGTGCACAGTCAGAGTTAGTGGAGGTAGAGGGGAAACTCTCAGAAGCTATGGTGCCAGAAGCCAGGGCTCAGAGAACTTCCAGCAGGCACACCACTAGGCAAGGGGGACCTCTCGGCTGGTGCACCAAGTGGGTGGTGAGTCTTGGCCAGCGGGCCTCTGGAGCAGAGGGGAGGGGAAAGTGCAAGCTGATATGAATCAGCCCACAGCCAGGGAGCAGGGAACGCTTTCCACTGGTGCGACACAGGAAATGAGGAGATGGGTTACATAAAGGGGATGCACAAATAAATATGTATATTGAGAAGCCAGATTTCTCACTCTCAAAGAAGGAAGTACAAACACAGAAAGAGAGAAGGCTCAAATAAAGCAGGAGACACTGAATTATAATTGGAGATGGCATGGTTTCAGAAAGCTGAGAAATAAATAGTATAGATGTCTGTGCGTGTAAATACACGTGTGTGTGTGTGTGTGTGTGTTCTGTCCACTTAGAAGGCCTAGAAGCACAGAGAATACTTCCCACCCAGATCTTGGTTTCTAAATGCCATTCTCCACTGAAAGAAACCAGACTCCTTGAGAAACAGCTGATTCCAAGGCTGAGTAAAGAAAAGCATGACATGAACCTGGAACATCTTGTGCCAAAAAGTAAGATAGAGTTCTCAAAGAATGATGGGGACATCTGAAAGGGACACAGGATTCCACTCCCAGGAGTCCCCACTGGCCAAATTGGGGACAACTGTGCTTCAAAACCACCACTAATAATAATAATGTGTCATAACCCATTGAATAAAATAAGAATCCATAAGTCCATACCGACATAATTAATTAGGGGAGAAGAGAAAGTTTGACCATAGAGTAGAATGCTAATTAATAAGTGTATAAGGAATTTTTAAAAAATCATCATTTAGCAACCATCAGACTAACAGCTAATTTAGACAAGAAGCTTCAGTGGCATCCCCTGAGAACTTGTCAGAAATGCAGATTCTCAGGCCTCATCCCAGAGCCACTGAATTGGAAATTCTAGGGGTGGGGCCCTGCAACCTGCACTGTACCGAGGCCTCCCAGGTGATTCTGATGCAGCTAAAGTTTGAAAACCACTGCTCTGCTGCCCACAAAACTGGCCACCTGAGGTTCTTACTCAAAACCCAGAAGGTCTAGTGACCTGACAGGAGGCTCTGTGGCTGACGGAAGGTCTCCACACTCTGAGCCAGGACACTGCCATTTAGAACTCGACAATTACTCAAAACAGACCCAATGAGCTCACATTTAATCAAAGCAGTGGCTATTTCAGAAGGTCACTATTAATATACGAAAGGTGGATACACTGACATGATGGCCATCTGTGGCACAAAAAAAAAAAAATAGTTCTAAGGTACTCGCTAGGCCTTTTGCTCAAGCAACCTGCAAAAGTTTTCAGAATGTAAATATGATTTCCCATAAATAAAAATTTTATCCACACTTTAACCCACTGTCAGAGTACATTTTGTATTTACATTCTTCTTAGAAACTTCTCTTCTGTAATTTTCCTTTTTAATTATTTATATAAGCACGTCCTAAAAAATGTCGTGAAACTGCTTACAAAAATTCACACAAGATTCAACATCTCTTCCATCCCAGGAATAAAAACATGCTCTAGGAATGTGCTCAAAATAATCATTTCTGCCACTAGGTTCAGCTTCAAGTTTAACAAATATTTTAAAGCTTATGTGCAAAGCACTCAGTCCTGTGGAGATAAAAAGATGAAAGCAGGCAAACAGGATCCCTGTGCAGAGGAGAGATGACGAAGAAGACATGTTCCAGCTTTCAAACCATCATTGCATTATCCTCATAAATGGAATTGCTGGTTCCGAATTCTCACCACTGGAGAGGATTTCAAGCTCTCGATATTTCTTTTCTTCTTCTTTTGTATTACACCAGAGTTAGACTGTTTTCGGTGGTGGGCATGGAGAGAACCCGCAAAACTACTCTGCTATGGTATTTAAAAGAGGGAATGAGAAGCTGTGGTGATGTGAGAAGTGAGACCTCCTTTTCCTTTATTTGAGGGACTGTTCACACGTCGCACCTCCAGTGGGGTGCTCACATCTGTGCTCACAGAAATGGGATCAAAGCTGGTTATCTGGGCCCAACCAGCCCCTGTGTCATTTTGTTGTTGTGTTAGCACACTTGCCACAGGCGTGCCATCTTAGTGGGCAAGTTTATTATCAAGAAGGAGGGAGGGAGGCCAAGGACCTTTGTTCCACTTCCTTTTCTCTGCTCATTAATGGATCGTCAACAGGCAACCAGGTGAACTGAAAGGAGTTGATGTTCCCACCAGCAATTCTGCTACTTGTTAGCAGCTCTGGTAAGAGAGGAAAAACAGATAGGAAGGGGAAAAAAAAAAATCCTGGGAGGAAATGTGGAAGTCAGATTTTGTTCTTCCTGCTGGATTTCTATAACCCTTGCTTTCCTTAGCGCTCTTCATCATGAAAGTCCTGAGCTCTCTGCAGAGGAGCTCCCTCCAGTCCCTTTTGTTCTACTCTACTTTCCCCTTTCCTCCTGTCCTAACTGGGCAGTTTATGAAACCTGGACCTCAAAGACACTGCAATGGGGAGTCCAGTGGACAACTGAGAGAGCAGGAACAGACCCTGCATCCATGCTCTTAATCTAATGCAAACTACCTTTTAGGAAAAGAGGTTTGGGATCAAAAACAAAATTTGGGAGTGCAATCAAAGAAAAGATAAGCCTCAAGCTAGAGTTCAAACATAGACCCTTCTGCCACCTTTGTTTCCAACATGAAAAAGTAGGGACTATGTCAATAACTATGAGGACCCTTACGATTTTATTAAAGGGAATTTAGAATCAAGATCAGGGCTCAGAATGTTTGAACAATTTCTAGAACATTCCAGAATGGTCTACTTTTGATTAAGTGTTAATGGAGTGTGGCCAGATGACTATCATATAATGCACAGATCCAAATATAATTCATTTTATACTGCAGATAGTAACTTTTTTGGATTTGAAAAATACATATTCACAGAAAATTTAAATATGAAATCTAGATTTCCTAGCTCAGATAATGTCTTCAGAGTAGGCCGCCTTTAGATAATGCCTTCTGCCTTTAGAGTAATGACTCACCATTACATTAACACGAAAAATAATAGGCCTTGTAGAGGTTACCACAATCTTGTATATCCTCCTTCCTAGCCTAACGCTTCCACATAAGCAGCACACCTTTTCAGCATAGGCAACAGGCGTGAACTGGTCACCAATACATATTGGGGGTTAAAGAGATACATTTTTCCCTCTATAGAGTATTAATAGATTCAGCCTTCAGCTTTTCTTCCCAATCTTTACTTTATTTCTATAGAAAATTAACAGTTCTCTCTCCTTACCTTCCTCCCACCCCTTCCTTTCCACCCTCTCTCCCTCTAAAATACGGACGGGGTAAGGTACCCTCTCTCCTCACTGCAGTACAATGACTATAAATTCACTCATTCTGATTAAAACAAAAAATATCAAAATGAGCATGTGCAAATACAAGATGTTTCCGATCCAAAAATATTTGCAAAGGATACCAAAGGGGGTCAGGAGACCCTCTAAGAAATGCTATTTCTTTATTTCGCTTTATTTGTCTCACTCTCATAAAGTAGAACTGCTTGCTCAAATTTCCCCAAATTTTGAAGTTTTACCCAGATCTTAAAATCTGCTAATGTTCTTCAGAGACCTAAGGTATTAGTCTTCAAGAACGATAGTATACGATTTGCTCCATAACATCTGAAAATGTGTATAGCGACAGGAATTGATGGCAGGGCAGCATTATAAAGTTACCCCATGCTGATGCTCTTTCTGGCACAGATCACTTAACCGATGAAGTTGATGATTTAACCAACTGCACTTTTCCCTAATACCTTAGACAAAACACAATCCTCCCATGGTTCCGTCAACAAAGTCCAAAATGCGTAATAAAAATTCAATGTAATGGAAAAAAGCAGAGCGCCTCCTAGTCATGAATGCGTTCCTGAACTTGATGTTTCCCCAGGTTAACCTTCTGGGGAGCTAACAACATCATAATGCCATAGAAATGATAGAGGAAAAATCCAAGAGCAAAGAACTAATTAGCTCCATAGGGACACACCAGACAGGAAGGCTAAGTTCCAAAGGGTAGAGTGTAAACCCTCAAGCAGGGAAAACTATAAACATGACTCACTTCTTTATCCAAATCCGATCCCTTAAAGCAGACATTTGGGATTGCCCTGTGAAGTAAGAGGGCACTGATTGACAAGTTTTTCGGTGGGAAGTTGCTGCAATCCAAGACAATGATCGGTATGAGTGTTATCCACATGCATGAGAGAATGCGCGAGAACTTGGCAAATGAGAACATAAGGAGACGTGGAGAATCTGTTCTCCTGGAGGAGCCTGGGGGACAACTTCTTCTATGCGCCTACATCCAACATTTCTCTAGGAATTCTCTCTTCTACCTTGGTTAATGCAAAGCTCTCTCTAATACTCAGTTATTTGGTCATGATCTGTTTTTCTATCACTGTTTTCTTCTCCACCTCCCCTCTTGTTTCTCACTTTCAGATAGAACGAGATTCCCATCCCTCACAGTAAATGCAGTTCCTATCTGCACATGTCCACGCTTAGTCTCGGGATGAAATTGAAAGCATTCAGGAATGTGTTTTGGTGGAGACTAGTCTACTGGCTCTATACCTACTGGATTTTACAACCCCTGCTGGTGAGGAAAAGAAATAACATGTTACCAGCGAGAAGACAATGGGAACCCTGCTACACATATGGAAGAAAGAAACCTCCAGGATCAGGGATCTGCAAACAGAAGCAAAGAGGGTGACACAAAACCTGTGATGATCTCCCATTTTGGGGTGTCATCCCTGAAGCCACACATCCTCACCCCTGAGGCCACAATTTCCTCTGTGGACACTGGTGGCTCGAACGATAGTAGGAAAAACAAATCCATGTCCTCACATTATCCCCATGTCCAAATCCCATTTTCCAGAGTCTGCTGGCCCAGCCTTCTTCCCACTCCACCTCTAGAATGATCTCCAGATTTGAGGCTTCTAATCTCAGAGGGCCTGGCTTGTATCTCTCCCCCATCCCTGATCTTCACGCATGCTCTCTAAAGAGTGATACACTAGCCAACTATCAAAGCCTTGGAGATAGAAACAGCCCATTTCAAAAAGTTTATTTCTTTACACATGCATCTGTTGAGCACATAGCAGCCCATTAAAGGAACAAACATCACAAACTGTGTTTCTCACCCATTTTTCATTCTTGCCTCCCCTGAAGGGCCTTTTTAGACATTTTTTTTCTAATCGCACCCCTCCTTGGACAAGTTTAATACCATAGATATACTATATATCTGTTTCGTGACATGTACACATAAAAAGAGCATGATTTTTTTCACCCACCAAGAACCAATTTTTGCCCCTTGGGAGAGACATAATGCCTGCTGAGGATGCATGATCTTAAAGCAGGCAACAATTAAAGTAATTTTGCCAGAAGTGTTTAACCACTGCTTCTCTAATACTTAGTGGCGTATAAATCACCGAAAACATCATCTCCCCTTTAGATCAGTCATCTGTATTAAGGAGCTCCAGAGAAGCAAAGTCTTAATCTCCTGAGATGCTAAAACACAAATCTTCTTCCCGCAGCGCCTAGTGCCTCTTCCTCGGCCCTCCAGAAGAAAGTCTACAGCATTAGCAAGCATTAACCCTCAAGGAAACACTAACCCCAATGAAGTTCTTACAACCTTAAAGCATTTTAATCATATACTACACAAACCCAATCAACTCATTTCCCACTCCCTTAACTAGATAAACATACTCACTTCTTGCCGTTTGAAGTTCTGGACATATTCTTCAAACTGTTCATCTTTTGTCTCATCGGCTTTCCCAAGCTTCTGAAGGACCTAGTTTGCAAATAAAACAAAATGGTTTGATTTAATAACGTTTTCCAATAATAGGCAGAGCAAGGTTGTTGCGTTGCTCTTTTGAGGAGATGTCACTCTTAGCACAGCTGGTTTTTCTGTTCTGGGACATCCTGGCTTTGGAGTTCAACAGGCTTTAACCACAAACCCATCACTCCCAGGCTGCGTGACTTTGAGCAAGTGTCATGCTACACTGCCTTTATTTATTTACGTATCTGTTCTCTCCAGTAGGCTATATATGACTTAAAAGACAAAATCTATGCCTTGTCTTTTTGGCCAAGGCATCTGGCACAAAGCTTGATGTATAACAGGTATTCAACTGTTTGTTAAACAGTGAACCAAAGTTATTCAACTGAAGTATTAACTTACTTCATAGGGATGGTATTAGAGTCACTGCAGCCAGGCACATGGTAAGTTCTCCCTCTACCATCTTCCCACATTCCCTTCAATTCGAAACTCTTGAAGAGGCACTGGGATACGCTAGGCCCCACGATAAGCACTGGTCATCCAGAAATACAAAAACGAATAAAGCAAGGCCCCAGCACTTAATCTTAAGAAATTTATAATCTAGTGGGGTAGACGAGACAGGTTCACAAATAACAAATCAAAGACAATGTGTAATAAGCAACATGAGGGGCTTTCAAAGTGTTACGGGCAATCTCCTTTAGAGCTGAGGGCTTCAGGGAATGCTCTGCAGAGGTTCCTCAAACGGTACTGGAAGTTCCAATAGACAGGAAGGAGGCAGAGGACATTCCAGCCAAGGAAGCAGCCTAAGTAAAGATCACTGGAAAAATCATTACGACTGTGGGATTGGGCATGAGTAGTCCTGTTTTCCTAGAGCACAGGACTGATTATCAGGAGAAGTCGTTCTTAGAGATACAACAGAAAGTTACTATGAGACAGAGCAGAAGGATTCTGAGAGCCACAACTGGGTTCACTATTCAAACTCCTGTATCTAGTACCTAAAACACCAACGTGTTTAAGAATATAAAAACTCTGCAAACACTGCCTTCTCAGATACACGCGCCCTACGGCATTACCAAATATATTTTTGTGAAACATAAACATTCAGGTATTAAAACATATATTCTTACAAAGCACTTTCTATGGCTAGGTTTTACACGAGATTATACCAATTTGTTTCCTAAAATCAAACCTATACCCTTGTATAAATTAAGAAGTTTTAATGAGGTCTTTCAAGGCCTCATTAAAACTACCTAAAACTTGGAAAGAGACAAGAGACATTACTGGGCGTCCTTTGGTGCTGTGCTGGATTGCATTTCTGATTGGCCTCCTGCCGAATGGGCATTTTACAGCTCCACAGGGACAGAGGTTAACTCGAAAATATCTCTTAGAAAGGCATGATAACTGTTTCCGTCCAATGGAAAAGATAACCCCAAAGATTATAGTTTATCACCCTGTAGGACTTTAAATAGTTTTGTATCTAACTCAGCAATCTTATTTTAAAATCTCTTCATTAAACAGTCCATAAATACCCAGCTCGACAAATACACTGTGAATCAGTTTTAACATCATACTGGGCACTTCATTAATTAACGAGTTGAATAAAATCTATGACACATATATTTTATGTTTACATGAAAATCTTGTCTTTAGTTTTCAAAAACTACAACAAGAAGATCAACCTAGAAGAGTTATGCAAACACAGGATATTGTTACTATTATTTTTATTACTATTGTTGTAAGAGAGAGAGGGGAAAGCAAAATTACACAGGCCCATGAGCAAGAAAAGTAAAATTCAATCACAGAGGGACTCTCGAGCTTGTTACAAGATCCCTTCCCATCTATGCCCATATTTTCATTCTAAGTAATGCTTTAAGAAAGAGGAAGTTTGAAGAGTGATGTCAGCATCATGGGGGAGTGAGTTGTTCCCTTTGTCTCTCCCCTCTACGTTACAGCAACTGGACATCCACTGACAAACAGAGGATTCCTTACACAGCACAACAGGATGCCTAAGGGATCCATGCATCTATACATCTAAAGGTGGGTGGACTGGACCCCCAAGAGGAAATGGAACTAGGACAGCACCCTCTCCCCCTCCCCCAGCAGCAGTGACCCAGGGCACAGTGATCACACAGGCCCACACACCTGCAAGCAAACTTGGCAGGGGCAGGAAAGAAAAGGTGTGGTTTGCTCCCTGCCCATGTCCCAGCAGATCCAGTATGCACACCCCCTCCCCCTGCCCCTGGAGTGGCCAGGTCTTTCCAACAATGGGGATACTATACAAAACTCAGATTTTCCCAGTTTGGACAGGGTGCCCTGACCTGAGTTTTGAAAACACACTGGCTAGCACCAGAGACCAGAGGCTGCACAGCAAGCAACAACAGAAACCTCTCCCTGCTTAGCTGCTGCTCCCCGCTAGTGGTGGCAGGAGAAACCTGCGACCAGAGATTTCAGGAACCACAGCAGAACCGGTGACCCTGCCCCCATGGATGGCACCCCGAAAACCAGCTCCACTAGCAGCAAGGGCTGCATACAAGTCCCTGGGTCCCCAGGCCCCCAGCAGCAACAGCAACACTCATGAACCCAGCACCTCTGGCAGCAGTGCAACCAGCATCCCCAGACAACCCAGGAGCAGTGGCATAGACAATGTGCAGGTCAGCAGCATCTGAGCCCATGGAGAGCCAATGAAGAGCCAGTGGAGGAACACGAGATCCAGGCAACCCCAGAAGCAGCAGAAGTGCTTGGAGCCTGGTAGCCTCATTGGCAACACCTCAGACTGCAGGGACATCGAAAGCAGCAAGACACAAGCAACCTGAGAGGCACAAGGAGCACAAAGAGGGCACTGACGACACCTCTGGCAGAGGCAGCAGAGGGTGGGAAGTGCAGGCTGTTAAATACCATCCGAAGCAGCTCAGAACCAAAGTCATCAAAGCCTTACCCAGATAAGAAAGGTGGGTACTACCACGAATGCACTGGCAGAGGATCAATTCATCAAACACCAGGAACAACTACAGTAACACGGCAGAAGAGAAAGAGAATAACAATTCTCCAGAAACCAAACTTGAAGTCACAGAACATTACAATCTAACTGACAGAGAATTCAAAATAGCTGTCATAAAGAAACTCAAGGAGTTGGAAGAAGATTCAGAAAGACAGTTCGATGAGCTCAGGAATACGATTAATGAACAGAAGGAGTACTTCACCAAAGAGATTGAAACTCTGAAAAAAAAAAAAAACAGAGAAATTCTGGAGAAGAAGAACACAATTAATGAGAAAAAATAATGTAGAAAGCATTAAAAATAGAGCAGATCATATGGAAGAGAAAATTAGTGAGACTGAAGATAGAAACCTAGATATGACCCAGGTGGAGGAGGAGACAGAAATAAGATTTTTAAAAAATGAAGAAGTTCTTTGAGAAATATCTGACTCAATTAGGAAAAGTAACATAAGGATTACAGGTATCCCAGAAGAAGAGAGGCAGAAAGGAGCAGAGAGCTTATTCAAAGAAACAACAGCTGAGAACTTCCCCAACCTGGGGAAAGAACTGGACATGCAAGTCCAGGAAGCTAACAGAATTCCTAATTACCTCAATGCAAAAAGACCTTCTCCAAGGCATATAATAGTAAAACTGTTAAAATTAAATGACCAAAACAAATATTAAGGAGAGCAAGACAGAAGAAAATAACCTACAAAGGAACCCACATCAGGCTTTCAGCAGATTTCTCAGCATAAACATTATAGTCTAGGAGAGAGTAGAATGATACATTCAAAATACTGAAAGACAAACACTATAAGCCAAGAATACTATAACCAGCAAAATTATCCTTCAGATATGATGGAGAATAAAAGCTTTGCCAGACAAACAAAAGCTAAGGGAGTTCATCACCACTAGATCTGCCTTGCAAGCAATATTGAAAGGAGCCCTCCTACATCAAACAAAAAGGCAAAGGTTTACAAAGCTTTGAGCAAGGTTAAATAGACAGACAGAGGGGCTGGCCCCGTGGCCGAGTGGTTAAGTTCGCGCGCTCCGCTGCAGGCGGCCCAGTGTTTCGTTGGTTCGAATCCTGGGCGCGCACATGGCACTGCTCATCAGACCACACTGAGGCAGCGTCCCACATGCCACAACTAGAAGAACCCACAACGAAGAACACACAACTATGTACCGGGGGGCGTTGGGGAGAAAAACGAAAAAAATAAAATCTTTAAAAAAAAAAAAAAATAGAATCAGAAAGCTGCAGCTCTAAGTCAGAAGAGGTTGGCAAACCCTTAATTATACCATAAAGGACAAAAAGAAACAAAGCATCAAAAACAACTATACCCACTTCAATATGATCACAAACTAACAAGACAAAAAACATAATTTATGAAAACAAAAATATAGAAGGGGAAGAAGTAAGGGACAGAACCTGCATTGGCAAATGGAGATGAGGCAAATTGAATGCAAAAAGACATTAAAAGGATGATACACCATGATCATGTGGGATTTATTCCAAGGATGTCTCAAAATGCACAAATCAATTAATGTGATACAACACATTAACAATATCAAGAATAAAAATCACATGATCATCACAATAGACGAAGAGAAAGCAACTGACAAGATCCTACATACATTTATGATAAAAATTCTCAATAAAATGGGTAAAGAAGGAAAGTATCTCAACATAATAAAGGCCATATATGACAAAACCACAGCCAACATTATACCCAATGGTGAGAAACTGAAAGTTATTCCTCTAAGAACAAGAACAAGAACAAGAAAAGGATGCCCGCTCTCACCAATCTTATTCAACAGAGTACTGGAAGTTTTAGCCAAAACAATTAGGCAAGAAAAAGAAATAAAAGGTATCCGATTGGAAAGGAAGAAGTAGAACTCTCACTATTTGTAGATGACATGATTCTATATTCAAAAAATCCTAAAGAATCCGCCAAAAAACTATCAGAAATAATCAAAGAATACAGTAAAGTTTCAGGGTACAAAATCAACATACAAAAATCAATCGCATTTCTAAGCACTAATAATGAACTTTCAGAAAGAGAAATCAAGAATACAATGCCATTTACAACTGCAACAAAAAGAATAAAATACCTAGGAGTAAATTTAACCAAGCAGGTGAAAGACCTATACACTGAGAACCATAAGACATTATTGAAAGAAATTGAAGACGACATAAAGAAACGGGAAGAAATTCCATGCTTATGGATTGAAACAATACACATATTTAAAATGTTCATATTACCTAAAGCAATTTACAGATTCTATGCAATACCAATCAGAACCCCAATGACATTTTTCATGGAAATAGAACAAAAAATCCTAAAATTTATATGGAATAACGAAAGACCTCGAACAGCTAAAACAATCCTCAGAGAAAAGAACCAAGTTGGAGGTATCACACTCCCTGAGTTCAAAATACACTACAAAGTTATAGTAATCAAAAAAATTTTGGTACAAAAACAGACACACAGCTCACTGGGACAAAATTGAGAACCCAGAAATAAAACCACACATCTGTGGACAGCTAATTTTTGACAAAGGAGCCTAGAACATGCAATAGAGAAAGAAAAGTCTCTTCGATAAATGGTGTTGGGAAAACTGGACAACCACATGCAAAAGAATGAAAGTAGACCATTATCTTACACCATCCACAAAAATTAACTCAAAACGGATTAAAGATTTGAACGTGAGACCTGAAACCATGAAATTCTTAGAAGAAAATACAAGCAGTACACTCTTTGACATTGGTCTTAGCAGTATCTTTTTGAAAGCCATGTCTCCTCAGGCAAGAGAAATAAAGGAAAAAATAAACAAATGGGACTACATCAGACTAAAAAGCTTCTGAACAACAAAGGAAATCATCAACAAAATGAAAAGATAACCCACCAACTGAGAGAGATATTTGCAAATTATATATCTGAGAAGGGGTTAATTTTCCAAAATATATAAAGAACTCATACAACTCAACATCAAAAGAACAATCTGATCAAAAATGGGCAGAGGATATGAACAGACATTTTTCCAAAGAAGATATACAAATGGCCAACAGGCACATGAAAAGACATTCAACATCACTAATTATTAGGCAAATGCAAATCAAAACTACAATGAGTTATCACCTCACACCTGTCAGAATGGCTATAATTAACAAGGCAAGAAATAAGTGTTGGAGAGAATGTGGAGAAAAGGGAACTCTCATACACTGCTGGTGGGAATGCAAACTGATGCAGCTACTATAGAAAATACTATGGAGATTTCTCAAAAAATTAAAAATAAAAATACCATATGATCCAACTATTTCACTACTGGGTATTTATCCAAAGAACATGAAATCAACTGCTCAAAAGGATATATGCACCCCTATGTTCATCAAAGCATTACTCACAATAGCCAAGACATAGAAGCAACCAAGCGCCCATCAACAGATGAATGGATAAGGCAGACGTGCTATATATATATATACACTATGGAATAGTACTCAGCCATACAAAGACAAAATCGTGCCATTTGTGACAACATGGATGGACTTGAGGGTATTACACTAAGTGAAATAAGTCAGAGAAATATCGTATGATTTCACTCATATGTGCAAGATAAACAAACACATAGATAAGGACAACAGATTACTGGTTACCAGACAAGAAGGTGATCAGGGGAGGGCAAAAGGGGTAAAGGGGCACATATGTATGGCAGTGGATAAAAACTGGACTATTGGCGGTGAACACGATGCAGTCTATACAGAAACTGAAATATAATGATGTACACCAAAAATTTACACAATGTTGTAAGCCAGTATGACCTCAGTAAAATAATTTTTTTAAAAAAATTGAATTGTGGTAATGGTTACATAGTTCGGTAAATCACTGAATTCTATACTTAAATTAGTGAATTTTATGGTATTTATATTATACCTCAATAAAGGTGTATTAAAAAACTATCTGTAATAAACATAGCAAAATAATTTTTTAAAAAGTTTGCTTGAGGGCCGGCCTGGTGGTGCAGCGGTTAAGTGCGCACGTTCCGCGTCTTGGCAGCCCGGGGTTCGCAACCCAGGTGCGGACATGGCACCGCTTGGCACGCTGGCCATGCTGTGGTAGGCGTCCCACATATCAAGTAGAGGAAGACAGGCACAATGTTAGCTCAGGGCCAGGCTTCCTCAGCAAACAGAGTAGGACTGGCAGTAGTTAGCTCAGGGCTAATCTTCCTCAAAAAAAAAAAAAGTTTGCTTGATTCCTCTTTTTTCCTTTTACCTTTTTATAGCTGTGTCTCCCAAATGACCCCCCACCACAAAACCAACAAATTTTAAAAAACAAGAAAACTAAAGTAGCAGGGGAAAGACACCTAGCATTTACCATATGAATTTTTCCCTAATTCTTAAAATCTACTAATTCATAAATCTTTGTTACTCTAGATGAGGGAAGTCATGGAAGCAGCAACACCTCATCCGATGGCAGCGGTCTACAAGGAAGGTTATCAAACTCTTCTGGACAAGCAGCAACAGTCCAATCCTCGGTTCTACAACTTTGTATGTTAGTGAAAAGGCACTCTTGTCTCAGAGAATGGGAGAAAAGAAACAATCATTTATGAAGCATCTGCTACGTGCCTGAAACTGGGGAAAGTGGCACAGCACCTCTTTAGTTGTTGCTACCCTCCTATCTGGCACTTATTTTACCCACATGACAGCGGAGGAAATAGGATCACACAGTAAGTAGCTTAATGCAGGCTCTCAGGAAAATCCCCTTTCTGAGGCCTGATACCTCTATCACCACCCACCCATATAGCCTTTTCCCCTCGTTGGAAGCAAATAGGATTTATACATTTTAACTATTATTCTCATCTTCTCGTTCAAGATTCCTGAATGCTACCATGCCCTAAGAAAGCCATGTCTTCTAGGCTACACATGTACAACCATACAGGCAATCTTCAGCAGACCCCTTGCTGAAAGTTCTTTATGCAAACTTCGAATCATAGTTCTTCGCTTTTTATGTTTCTAGAAATTGTACAGTAAACTAAAATAACAAAAACACTAACGACAAAAAACTGCTCCTGGGTGTAAAGAGAGACAAAAGAATTATAATTGGATGACATCATAAGCCCACACTCTGTCTTCTAAGGAAAATAACGAAGGATTCAGAACTCCTCGAGTTATTGCACACCCACATCTTGATACCAGCTGCCTCTGATGGCACAGCCACAGGGGAGATGGAAGAGGCAGGGGAGAGAGGCAGGAAGGGATCCGGCCAACACTAAGAGCCTTCTCCAGGCCAGTCACTGCGTTAGGCACTTTGTGTCTATGATTTCAGCTGATCCTCACAGGAACCTGCACATCTGACTTCACAGACGAGTGAACTGAGACTCTCAGACTTCACACAACCTCCCCAAGATCATACCCTTTACAAGCAGCAGAACCAGATTCAAACCCAGTTCTTCTACTCCATTCCTCACAGTGCCGTCGCCACAAAGACAGTACCAAATGGCTGATCCACGTAATAAAATGGATGCTTATAATATTATGAAATAGAAATGCCAAACTTCTCTATCAAAATTTTAATGTGGTCATAGGGAGTGGTATCTATAACAGGTGCTAAATTATTTGCCTTTATTTCCACATAGCAAATCAATCCATCAAAAACCCATGATGATTCTTCTCACCTATAACAAAACCTCTGTTTCTCGATTTTGTTTCTCCAGGCATTTTTAATCTCTTATTTGAAGTAGAGCAAGACCTACTTTGCTAAACCATCAGATTCTACCATCACCACCTCTTTTCTGATTTTCCCAAGGTTTCCAAGCTCTCTTTTCTAACATGTGCCTCTGGACATCTTATTTCCCTCCTCTAAGTCCTTACTCTGCTTTCTCGAATCAAATCCTAGTTTCTCATGAAGGATCCCAAAGTCCCAACGCCCTGCCGACACTCTTCTTACATATCAAGAGAGCCAGCATGTGGCAGAAAGAGCAGTGGTTGGAAGGGTAGTGAGACACCGAGGTCCTCGTCCTGAGAAAGTCACTGAGAGGCAGAAGAGCAAATATTTGGCATGCGTGCTGTCATATTCCAATGCTGTGGGGAATCCTAGTTTATCACACCATTCTATCCTGCTGAACCTAGACTTGACCTCAGAATAGTTTTGCATGAAACGTATCTAAGTTGGCCTGTGAGCTGAAAGCTATTTATCATCCGTAACTTAAGATCAAGTTATGATGGGGCCGGCCCGGTGGCGCATTGGTTAAGTGTGCACGTTTCGCTTCGGGGGCCTGGGGTTCGCCGGGTCGGATCCCGGGTGCATACATGGCACCGCTTGGCAAGCCATGCTGTGGTAGGCATCCTACATGTAAAGTAGGGGAAGATGGGCATGGATGTTAGCTCAGCGCCAGCCTTCCTCAGCAAAAAGAAGAGGATTGGCAGCAGTTAGCTCAGGGCTAATCTTCTTCTTCAAAAAAAAAAAAACACCAAGTCATGATTCTAAAAGCTCCAGGCTTTCTTTAAGCAATGCTTCATTCCTACATTGACTCTTCCCATCATCCCCATCCTACAAAAATCCCTCTCCCATTATTCAATCATGAAGCTTCCCAGATCCTCCATGAAGCCTGACCACTCCAGTCTGAGTTACAACATCACCTTCTCTCCATCCAACCTAGTACCAAAACTCCCATAGCTATGGGCTTCCTGTTATTCCCATAATAATACCGCGACTGGGCTCTTCCATGCTCCAGGCACTTTTCCAAACGCTTCAGACGTATTAACTCATTTAATTCTCACAATAACCCTATAGGGTAGAGGCCATTAAACCCACTTTACAGATGAGAAAAATGAGACACTGAGTTTAAGGAACTCGTCCAAGGTCTCAGAGCTAGTTACTGGAGGAGCCCAGGTTCTGATCCAAGTAGTATATCCCATTCTACTGAGAGTTCATACACTTGCTCTGACCTTGTCAATACATTTTATTTCACTTTCAGGTTGTATTTGGCTTATCTTCACAGAACAGTGTTAAGAGCACAGGCTCTAAAGCAGTGGGGCTCCAAAACTGCTGCACGGGTGGCCTGAGAGGCGGCAATCTCATTTAGAAGACAAAGTTCTCAGGAAATCTTTTGAAGCTGTGTTGGTGAGCACACATTTTAAAGTAGACTACACGTGTCTTTGTGAGGATTGAGGGAGGGCTGATGGGGATGATGGAGTGGCTTTAAAGGCCTGCTTCTCCTGCCATCACTGTGGCATGTTGGCCAGACCCACGTTTGTCTATGCTGTAACATGGGCACTGTTACTTCATAGTACCTAGCCTCTCCTTGCCTCTCCTATAAAATGGGATATAATATTATTATATTCTATAAAGGGATATAATATAATGGGATACTAACATCATCTATTTCATAGAATTGTTTCAAATTACTAACAAAACCTTATATAGTATTTAACAGAGTTTCTAGTATATATTAAATGTTTGTTAAATGTTAGCCACTATTATTATCATCATCTTACTTCGGTTTGTTTGTACGTAGGCATCACGCTGCTACTAGTTGAGACTACACTCCTGGAAGGAACATGGATCTCACAGGTGTGCAGCGTCAGATGCAGGCCCACCTGACTTTGCAATGCTAACTTCACTGAGCCACCCATCCCAGCAAACAGACCACCAGGTGGTAGAATTTAGGCCCATCCAGTGCAGTTACAAGCCTTGAGTTGCCAGCGCTCCCAGAATAACGTGTATGGTGACAAATCCGAATTTTCTCCCAGGAAAAGAAATATGAATTAAAGGAACTCATTTTCTGGCAAAGAAGTATTATTTGATTCAACAAGGCTTTCCAGAAGAAAATGCGAAAAGGGCAGAGAGAAAATGAATGAACTGGAAGAAAGCAGTCCACTTGGTAGATTCAAGCGGAAGACAGGAGAAAAATCAGATGCCCAGGCAGATGTCATTCTGATGTTGCTCAAATGATCAGAACTGTTTTGGGTTGAAACAAAAGGATTCCGGAAAATAAAGTTGTAGCGTACGCAGTGGTTAAAGCAACAAATCACCAGAAATGTGTAAATGCTTCCTCTAGAGGAAGATGATTTACCAAAACATAAGGAACAAATCGTACTTTCTGTTTGAAAATTAGGGTAGGAAGAAGATAATACTATACTTTGGGAATAAAGAGAGAGAAACCACTTTCCTTGAATACAAAATAAGTAATAAACATGCCTTTTTTCATCAGACGTTTTCTTAGCTGCTATTTTTCATTCCCCCTTAGACTTGATTTATAATGTTTTAAATAAACCAAAGTATCAAAGTATTTAACCAATAAATCAGAGTCCGTGCAGATTGTTTCAAGAAATAAATTTTCTTTGGAGGAAAGTAGTAATCATTCTAAGTATACAAGTAAAAACCGCTTGTGTTATTCTATTCTAAAACTAATTGTTCATAATATATGCTACTACGCCTTCCTTTGGCACTAATAAACAAAGGGTTTTTCTTAAATAAAACTGTATACAGATTCACACACATTATCAATTACTCAATATCACACAGTTTCATTTCACAAACCAACGTTATCTATGAATAATATGAAAGATATATTATTCCACATTGCAAATTTATTATTTAAAAAATGCTGGAAGGATCCAGTAACATAAATATTAAAAGGACAAATAATCACTCTATTAACTAATAACTTCCTCTCAGTTATGAGTCTCTTTGAAAGAGCAGAAAATACTGCATTTTTTGCAAGAATTGGGCACTATAACTTGGGAATAAACTGATAAGCATAAAAAAATGAGATCATGTATCAATTTTTAAGAAATTAAAAAACATTTTAAAGTTAACAGTGGTTATTTCTAAAAGATAAGATTCAGGGTGACTATTATTTTTTCTTTATAATTTTCTACATTTTCCACAATTTCCTCAATGGTTATACGTTACTAAAGCAAGCAGGAAAAAGCATAAAGATAGATAAACAAGAGTTTATCATACTGATATCCTGTATATAAGAGATTTTACATAATAGATTCTAGTAGAAGTTAGTGAATTTGTTAGTAACCGGTTGAATCTCCCCAAAAGATACTGATGAGTGAATTAACATCAACTAGAAGAAAGATCCCAAAGGCAGCCCTCAGGGACCTATACCTGAGGCAGTGGCTCACTCAGTATGAAGCGTAAAGTGAGGGTATTAATGGTACTTCACAAGATTGCATGTAACTACCAAGGATACACATGGAAATGCTGAGCTATGATACCTGGCATATAATAAATGCTCAAGAAGTATCTATTATTATTATAGATATTATTATCTAACCTAATGAATAATTTCATCAATGGCATAAGCTTATGTAGACAAAAAGCTGGGGAGGATACTGGATACATTATATGATAAGAATCAGGATTGACAAAAAGAGCTTCTCTAACAAGATGAAATTCAACAGGGATAAAAGTTAGGTCAGAGATGTAATCGTACAAGTACTAGATTTATGTATTCAACTTTCAACCAAAATGTAACAGGATGAACGCTAGGAATACATGGCTTCTGCCCTTAAGTAGAACTAAGGTACGACTTTAGCAGATACGCAATACGAGCTGACAAAGTGATGTTGCTGCCAGAGCATCTAATGTACTCTCAGGCTGCACTAATAAGCATGACAGCTACCAGGAGAGCAGTCCCAAATGCTCCTCTCGCTGGATGAGTTGGTAAACACATAAATACATAGACAATCTGGAGCCAGCTGAAGGCTCCCCAGAAAGGCAGAGAGTTGACACCAAGGGGTAAGAGGTATATTTGATACAATTAGCTGCATTACTAGGGAGAAGAGGAGAGCAAAGAGCGCGGCTTTCTTCAATTATCCAAAGGAACATCACAGTAAACAGAGATTGGACATGTTCCATTAGAAACCAAGATCAAGAACTAACATTGGCAGGTAAAAGCTATAAAAAGAAAAATTTTGCACAAAAACTTTTCATTATGGTTTTCTGGAAATTAAATCGTTTGTTGGTAGAGGTAATGAGTCCACTGTCCTGGCACTTATTTGAGCTTAACCAATACAGAGGCTGGGGAAGGGGTTCATTTACCAAACAGGTGAATGGAATAAACATCTTCTAATCGAAATTATAATTCTAATTTTAAATATCTTCTAATTTTTGAATCCATAATAAATTTATCATGTTAGCCATTTTCCCTAGAGAAGAACGCAAATCGCAACGAATGGTAGGCAGAGAAGAAAGTATTCATTCCTATCTCCAACTTATACTGACTTGGGAAGACTGCATGGCAAACACTGTGTTAGGGGCTGCAGGAAAGCGAGCTGCAATCTAGGGACTGACAGTGTTGAAGCACGAGGTGCAAGATGTGGAGCTGGGCTAGACAAGGCTGGAGTGGTAGGCTGACGGTAGATTATGGAAAGGCCTCCTGTGCCAGACTAAAGACTTCAATGTTCTTGCATAGACCATGGAGAGGCAATGAAGTGGTTCCCGGGAGGCAGCCACATGATTCGATTTGCACTCCTTGGTGACAATGTTAAGGACGATTAGAAGAGAGAAAGACTGGAAGAGGCAGACCAGGTAAGGGGCTATTTAAACTATCCAGGTGATAAATGACAGAGCCTGAGCTAAGGAACAGATAAAAGAAACCCTTAAGAAGTGGCTCCTGGGATGAAAAGGATGAGGGACAGAAAAGACGCAAGGCTGACCTCAGATTTCTGCGTGGACACTGAGCAGGTCATCTGCCAAGAGCCAGGGGGGCCAGGTTGCCGTAGGGACTCCAGGGAGAGGGAAATGGTTCAGACGTGGGACAGGAAAAGGTCAGAACCAGAAACACACAACAAGACTTTTGGCAGAAACCATGGAAGTGCAGTTGCGCACATTAAATAGCCGTCCTGTGATTTTCTATACCAGCCTCGATAAAGGTGATGAGACTGATCAGCTACATAGAAAACATCTTAGGGCACCAAAGACCCTGAAACATAAAATTGAGAGGATAAAAATATATCTTTTACCTTGTTTTATGTCACACTAGTTGACAGTGAATTCATAATTTAGGTGACCTCTCTCGTTTACTTCTCTACTGGCTATGTTGAAAATACCAATTAAGCCTGAAGGAGTTTGGCACCATTGATATTACAGGAGGATTACTATATATTCATGCATCTCATATTCAGACTTTGACAACATGACACATCTCCCACCTACAGGCAAAATGAAGAAAATTCTGTGCCTTGTGCATTTTGGCTTAGGACTTAAGTCTTATACTTCAAGGATAATTTTATCTACATTGACACTTTACTATTTCAAAACAATAAGATTCTTGTTACTTTTGTTGCCGCTGTTTTTCAAATGCAAAATAATATCCTAAATTGAATCAGTTTTTGCAAACTGCCTTTCCTTTCCCGTGAGATTCTGAAATATTCCCCTGGGGCTAGCTGTGTGCTCATTCTCTCACTTTCAGCCCCAAGTTCAGAAGTTCTGATCTGATTCTAAAAGACATCATAACATAGGCAAATAAAAAATTAAATGGAAAGGAAAGGCAGGAATATGGTAACTTGGAACACCTCAACAAATAAATCCTCTTTCAGTGTCTCCTAAAGCAGTTAGTTCCTCAGCTTGGGTGGCCAATTTTCTCCAATGATGTCAATCTCATATTCTTTTCTAGAACAATTGCTCATGTATAAAGTGCCCAAGTAAGGCCCCTACAAATTTAGAACTCTTTAATGTGGGCAGTTTGCCCATACCGTAAAGCCAAAATTTTGATCAAGTTTCAAATCCTCACAGTCCAGTGAAAATTAAATATTGACTATTATGGTATTAAGAGAATAATGAATACCCTCTTAATATTTTTAAATTAGAAATGGAATACTATGTTGGCAACTTTCAAAAAAAGTAGTTGGCATTTTAAGTCAAAGAAAAAATCTGTAATCTTTTATTCCGCAAGGAAAAGACTTCTGTCGTTAGGAAGGAGGATCAAAGTAAGGTCAACCTACGGTGACGTGTGGTCCCAAGGAAGAAAACTGGTCCTACCATCAGAAGTGGGGAAACTGATAAGAGGAAAGGATGCAGACTACAAAGTAATTCAAGATGAAGGCCACAGGGCTGTCAGAGACAGGTTTTTATATATGGCTTCATACTGGGACAAAGGTGATGATAAAAAGAATTCAGCGGGATTGGCTACTGGGATGCCTTAGAGAGATCCATGCATTGGATGAGGGCTCAGACTAGACAAATTTCCAACTCTGGGTGATTCATGCTTCCCTAGGGCAGACTAAGTCAAGGAGAGAACCGCACAATTTAATTAGTCGCCTCTGAACAAGGAAGCACCCCTCTCTTCACACTTTCTATCTTCATAAAGAAAAAGAGCACAAAAAATTATATATACGTTATCCAGTGAATCCAGAATCAACTACATGGGATGACCATGGCCTCTTCTAGACAAGACATGGAGGATTGGTCTCCACTTCTGCCCATATTCAGATGATTCATTCATTCATCTGTCATATACGCACCTGCAAAGCCAAAGCATTAATCAAGATCTCACTCTGACACTGTGCAAAGTTCCAAAACCTTGGGCGGGAGGGAGACCATTGGGTACATGCAAGCTCAGGGCAGCTGCCTGTCCTGAAGAGACCTGCTGGGAAGGCACTGCACTGTTTCCTCAACTTTGGGGTACTAGTTCTTTGATCTCTCTCTGGGTAAATTTCAGGACTTAAAGAAGTGGTTTTAACATGCCCTAATTTAAGAGGAACGAGAAGAATCATCCTTTGGTATGTGCCCGTCAAGGTCCTCCCTTTGCCCTCCATCTGTCCTCTGCAGAATTATTTCTGCACCATATGACATCCACTCCTGGCTCTGGCAGATCTCAACAGTACATTAGCCATCACGTCATTAAAGCCTCTTAGAAGCTGGCATGACCCTTCCTGTCAATTCTGGGAAACGCTTTTGGAGAAGAAAGAACAACAGATGAGAGAGGGGATGTTCATAGCCTTCTGTTCCTTTTGAGTGGCCTTCAGACTTAAAAAGTTTGAGAATATGGCAGAGAGAGAGTACACATCTCAGACAGGTTTATCCTAAGCGGGATGAAGGCAACTGGGAGTTAGAAAGCGATGGAGGAAAGAAAGTCCAGGAGCCTGGAAGGGAAATAGAGGCACGTGAGAAGGGCTCCCAAAATGCAGATTGAGTAAGCACTGGCCAAATTTGCTTTCAATCATGTGTCTACATGGTGAGGTATCAGGTTCCAGAATTCTGCTCTCTTCTATCCTCCCCCATCTTTAAAGTTGAAGACATCTTAGTCCTCTGACTTAGAAAAAGTAAATCTTGGTGGAAAAAGATGGCTTGAGGAATACTGATGTAGCAAAGATGAATGGATCGTGAGTCCTGGCATCCGATGCATCCTTCTCCGGGAAGCCAGGTGTCTGCTCTCTCCCTCTGGGCTGGGTCACCTTGCTCAGAAATACTTTTCTATGAAAGCTGATACCTGCAGTATCCAACCCAGAATACAGCATTTACACCAAAGTTCCATCATGTGGCAGTCTGCTAAAGCCTGCAAGTCGTCCCCTGAGGCTCTGAGAGGGACTGGCTTTTCCTTCTCCAGTGGCTCCCTTCAAGGATGGAGCTCCCTTCAAGGATGGAGCTCCCTTCAAGTCTCATGCCAATAGGGCAGTCTAATACAGTGATCCTCCAATCTCTGTAGATCATTTAAATTAATCCTCATGCTCCTTAGCTAGGGGAAGATACTCTTCCATTCACCACTGACCAAATGTTTGAGAGAAAGCATGTCTGCGAAATGGTGGCAATCTACCTGTGGACAACTGCTCCCAAGACACGTGGCCATGGAAGCCAGGGAGGGCTCCACACCCAGGCAGCTCACCAGGGAGCCATTCTGTTCCAGACTCCTTTCTACAGACTCCTCAGGCAGTCTTTGCGACCTCAGTTACCCACTATACCAACAGAAGATGAATCAGCAGTTTCAAAACACTGACCTGAAGCACAAATAGGAAGGAAAATGTTAACTGAGGTAGAACGAAAAGTCCACAAAACCGAACCCAGGATTTCAATCAGGACTGTAAATTGCCTAAGATAAGAGGGAGCTGTTAGTGCTGATGGATATGAAACAGATGAAAAGGTGAGTGCTCCAGAAAAGGGAGAAAGGACATGTTCTTGCTTTCTTCCTCTTGTGAAAATGCCCCAGCTTAATAACTCCATAATTCCCTAATTCATTAGCTATCGTCTACAGAAATTTAAAATATACCAAGCATAGTTCTAAATGCATCTTACCTAAAAATGAATTTAATCCTCCCAACAATCTTGTGAGCTAAGTTACAATGATTATCCTCATTTTACCGATGAGAACACTGAAAATTGGAGAGGGTACGTAACTGACCACAGCCATAGAGCTGGTATGTAACTGAGCTGGGATTCAAAGCAGGCAGTTTGACTGCAGAGTCAGCTTTTAACCACTAAGCTATAGCGCCCTGAAGACAGCAGCAAGGAAAGAATCATGGCCTGGTGACCATATACTCTTCCTTTGACGACTAAGTCCTTTTCCTCCATCCCATACCCCACTCCCACTGACTGTATCCCGTTGTCAGGAATGCTAATATAATAACTGCGTGATCTGACACCATCTCCACCCAAAATAGTTACTGTATTAATTCAAATACCCTGGGTGAGGGGCGCAGGTCATACAAAATGTGTATTGTCCCCCACTCCACCCCCACTTGGAGAAAAAGCTTCCAATTGGCCTCTGACTAGCAAAAGGCCTTGGGAGGACATCACCTCCTTGCAAGATCAGGCCACACAGAGTGCAGCAGCAGGGCATGGTGCTGGAAAAACAAAACAAAACAAAACAACCTCACTTGATTCCATAGACGTCAAGACAAGATGATTCCATTAGGACAAGTGACAAATTCCCAGGGAGCCTAATGCAGAGTTGGACTCACCATGGCTTTCCACATGGCTGCCTCTGGTGTCTAGGTCCAGGTCATCTCTCATTACACCTGTTCTGACCCAACAGCACCAAAGGTCTGGTTCTTGCCACCACTCACCTTCATGAGCCCCTTAAAGCCCATAATCTTTGCACCACAAGACATGTTTTCAGCAAATGCTCCCAACTTCCCTCTCATTCTGGCAACAGAGTTCCCATGCCGAAGAGTATTCCCTAACTTATTAGAAATCATAGGGAAGACTTGGGAAGTTTTGTTCTATCTTTATCAACAAGCTTTCTCCTATATTTCAAGAGGTGAATTGAAAGGTTGAAAGGTGGGCAAATTCAGGTATGGTTGGAAAAAAAATTAAGACCGTATGTTGAGCGCCTGCACTAAAATCTTTGATAATGGATAGGACTGAGCATGGTCTCTCTATAGTACTTTGGGATAAAAGCTTATCTGCTTTGCACCACACGAATCAGGAGCACAATCAGAATAAGAATGCCTGCCCACTTTCTACTTTGCAGGGATGTTGTAAGTTCCTATCAGGCTGGCATTTGGTTTTCAGCTACACTTTTGATTTACCATCTTCCTTCTGAAGCAGTGTTTCCCAAAGTGTGTTCTGTGGGAAGTAATCTCTGAAATCTCTATACCAAAAAAGGAACTAAAATTCCAGGGTCAAATCTGTTTGAAAAATACCAACCACCATATCAAAGTGTCAAAGAATATTGTTAAAGGATAAAAAAGGAAAAATCACGATGTCTATACAAATACAAAATGAACATCTGTTGAAGATTATTTTTTTACCTCATTAATTAATGAGGGAACTGGTAAGATATAACAACCAGTTCCAAGAAGAATTCAACGAACCCACCTATATAGGCAATAAGGAATGTTGAGACAAATTTACATAAAGATGGAAAATAAATTGGACAATAGTCAACTGCACCCCCAAGATAATTCATAAGCCTTTTATAATTTTCCTGATCACTGGTTCCAAGAAGTCCTGCAATAAGGAAATTCATGTAACATTATTTAGCCCTGTGTTTCCCACACATATTTGCTCACATGAAACCATTAACATCTCATAAAGTTACCATTCAATGGAGCACAATTTGGGGAACCGTTTCTTCTCTCCATGCATCTTACGGACTTCTCTGATCTTCCCTACAAACACAGGTGCAGAATCTAAAATCCCCTGATCATTCGTAAGGAGAGTCTCCTTCTTCATACTGGACTTCTTCAGAGAAAAACAAGCAAATTTAAGAGCAAGAGGAATTCAGATTGTGGGTGGGAGGTAATTCCTGATTGGTTGGTTCAGGTAAAAACTCCACAGTGAATTTTCTGGTTTTGAAAAAGTTTTAAAAGAAAACAGAGAGCTAAAATGGCGAATGTTCGCTGCGGGTAGGAACTAAGCGACAGGAAGCAGCATACCAGAGTGACAACAGGGAGTTTGAACAATGCAGCTTTACACCCCAGCCCCGCCCCTCAGAGTCTGCCCTGGGTAAGGCTCTTAATCTTTCTATGGTAGTACGATAAAATGTGTCAAACTTTTGTTTCAATGCCTAGCAATAAATGCTCAAGCATGTTGGCTGTTAGAATTATTGACATCTAACACATAATACTCAATAATCTTTAAGTACTTGATGTTAGGGGCTCATGGATGAACCCTGAGGCACGCATCCATCTTGAGACCCTGTGATTTATCCCAATGGGGTAAATTTCCCTTTCTTTGATGAAAATACATCCTCAGGAACAATCACAGGGACATAGTCTCTCCAACTGAAACCCGCAAAGTGAAGACCATGAAGACTGGCTGTTGATCTCCCTTGAGGAAAAGAAAAATGCCCATGGCCTCTCTCTAGGCAAGGAGCTTTCTATCTGGGGTCCATGGATAGATTCCACAGCATCCATGAATGACCTGAAATTATGTGCTTTTTATTAGGAGGAGTTCATAGTTTCCATCAGATGAAGAACCAGTGCTCTGAATTCTAAGAAACATCACGGGCACAGCCCAAAGAAAATTCAATGTGAAAGTCAAACAAAACTGCATCCCACTCGATTATCCATCAGATCTGAATAACCTCTGCAAAATTTTTAACTTCACTGAGCCTCAGTTCCCTCATCTTTAAAAGGGGGAGAATCCTGGGAAGACAATGAGAACACAAGTAAAAGTGCCTAATTTGATGCCTGCCCCCAAAAAGTGTTTAGTGAGGGTTATTTTTCTTCTCCTTGATTTAATATGTTCATCGCAAACTGCAATATGAAGGAGCTGACTGGGAGCTTAGATTTTATCCATCCAATTCGTTCATCCAATGGATGAGACTCCGAGGAAAGTCAAGTGTATTGCTGAGGTCACATCTTCAACCTTCTATGATACAGATGGATCTTTTAAGGCTAATGGGACACTGTAAAGACTATGGAACCATCTTTATTTGGAGCATGGTTTCCAGCAATTCTCTATCCGCAGCTCGATAAATGTCTCTAAGCAATTGTCCAGCTCCAAGAAACACACATGTGTTGGTAGCATTGCCAAAACAACCAAGAAAGCCCAGAATAGCGGCCTAGCTTCCTAGAAATGGTCTTCACTGGTGACTCCTTCGCATTATCTGAAGCATCTGAGGAGAGTTTTGCAGCAGCAGGACTAGAACCCTTCCACGTGCCCCTCGTTAAACCAGAAGACCAAACGCTGCCGCACTGCTAATGTTTCTCCTCGGAATCATGAAAACCCGGGTATGGGGACTGAGGGTGGAATCTGGCCTCATACCAAGAGCAGCTTGCCTTGTCCCTGTGTAGGTTTTATTTCCAAGACTAAAAGGCATTTAAAAATGCAGCATATTTTGCTGGAAAGGATAGTGTGACCAGAATCCTCACACCAAAGACCCCACTGCAACCCTGCTTAGGGCCGCTGATTGATATCAGGAAGGTCACTGGCCCTCTTCAAGCAAACTGCCCTCCATTTTTTATTAAAAGATGCCTTTTTGTAACTTGTCCCTTCCTGCCTCGTAAACACATTGTGAATGAAGAAAAAGAGAAAGGCTATAGGGTACTTAGAGAACTTTCGAAAAAATATTCTGCATAATCCCTGACTAGAGTACCACCAAAATTCCACAAGTTCTTAAATGGTCTCCCAAAATCCATGCAACATAGTCCAAATGCCAAGGCTCATTATTACCAAGGATTTCAGATGGATCCAACAGGTTGTGAGGCCAAAAGGTGATTTCACTGGTGGTTTCTATCTTTAATGTTTATTGATTCCAAAGTAACAATAATCTGATTTAAAAAAAACAAATATTATACATATTGCAGGTTTGAATGGAAGTCAAAAAAAAAAAAAAGGAGATTGCTAATAGACTGAAGACCAAATGGTACTTCCTCTGGAAATGAGTCCTAATATAGCACTGGGCGCAGTATTTTCAGTTCAGAGTGTTCCTGTGGTTGTTTTCTAAAGATCTGTGCTCAAGAAGGAACTCAGAGTGCCTGCATAACCTTTCCTTAAAGAGCACTGGGACAGAGGGCCGACAGAAGGTGCTGGAGAGACTCGGGCGAGAAAGAGGTTGCTCCTTCTGGCCGCCTGTGTCAGAGGACCCCGCCTCCTGCTCCCAGGGACTCAGAGCTGAAAACACTTCTCGCTGCAGAGCATGTAATTGCCACAAACAAACAAACAAACAAGAAAATCATGCAGTACTAATTATTTTTGCATATATTTCTCTATTTTGATTGATGCCTTTGTAGTTTTCTGCAGCTGTTTTTAAAGTCTGATCTGCATGGAGATAATTACTAAAGAAGAGCAACTCTTAAACCTGGTTTTGTGGAAGGCCGACCCTTCAGACTGAATTTGGGCTTCTCGAGCTGGAATCACCATGTTCCTATGCTTAACGTGGATATTTTATAAAGTTAAATGCAAATTTTGTATGAATTTTTAAAATAAAATTGAGGCTTCAAAGAAATATTGTGTTAACAGTATGCTGTTTGGAGCTGTATCACAAGACTCTTGTCTGCCACTTGGGAATAGCTTAGGGGGCTGTTTTAAGAAGCATAGTTTGGTGACTGTGAATTACTGCAGGACAGAGTGGGGCGGAAGAACACAATCGTTTTTTGGAGACCCTGAGGGATATTCATACAATACACGTATAAGAGAAAGGAACTTCTGGAACAGCCTTTCACTAGCTGTTCGCGCCATCTGTAAATACTTGCAGACACATCTGTGGTGCATTCTCTGCATTTACCGCTCCAGATCCACACTCCACCCTTTTCACCCTGCTCAGCACTCCAGGAAGCGGACCACTAGGGGCTGCATCCTGCCCTGGCCCCCTGGCTTCTGTCTGGATTCAACCAATGGGAAGCGCCAGCAGGAGATGGAAGGGCAAGAGAAGGGAGAGGTTGGAGCACCGGCTTCCTGGCTCCCTCCCTACGCCACCATCCCAGAAGCCTCACTCCCTTTCGGTGGTCCCTCCAACAATTACATCTCCTCTCTCTGAGTTCTGATAACGGCTCCCTCCTCCTCCTCTTCAGGCCTGGAGGTAAAAGGTCCCCAGCATCCTCCACTGCTTCTAGGCACAGAGGCCTTCCATCCCATGCCCTGTGGGGAGGGTTTCCCTTAACTCTCCCCACAGGACATCCTGCAATAGAACTGGGGTCTCAAAATTCTTAGCTCAAAATCTCCCACTACCTCGTTACCTCTCAACTGTGAGAAATAATGAATCAAAACAATCCAACATACTTGTAAAAATAGGACCACGTTGTCTCACCCTGCACAATTGGTCTAAAAACAAACCAGTACAATTCACCCCACCAGAAACAATCGGCACAGTAAGCAAGTCTAAGTATACTGATCCCACAACAATGGGGTTTTGCCAACAACGACACTTTTCAGGAACATGAGCCCTACAGTTGGCAAAGGATAATTATCATTCAAAAGTGTTTAGTCGGATGTTTTCAGCCTTCAATTGAAGGCATCTCAAAGGACAGAAGCTGTTTTTCCTTTTAAAAGGTTTAGGACTTTTATCACAAGAGTTTGCATAATATCATTTTATCAATGTCGTTAAGATGTCGACTTTCTTCCATTGAGAATTCAAGGTAATCACACTCAAAATCCTAGCGGGCTTTTCTGAAGAAACGAATAAGCTAACTCTAAAATTTATATGGAAATGTAAAGACACTGAATAGCCAAAACAATTTTGAAAAAAGGAGAATAATAAAAGGATGTTACATCCCACAATCTCTCTGGAGACATTAAGGCGAACTTCCAGAAGAGAAAACTGAAAACTTCTGTCATACCAAAATAGCGGCTTCATTCAAAATTTTGACCTCAGCACCTAGTAAATCCTGAACACAGTAAAAAGTAAACAACTCCTACAAAAAACCCACTTCCTATAAATCTTATTTCATGTCCACAGGAAATCGAATCCCATGCAGGGTCCCTGGAGTAAAGCACAGAAGCCACAAGATAGAAATCAATAGAGAAAAAGCTGGGGCTGTGTTTTTGGAAAAACAACTGGCTGTGTTTCTAGAATAAAACCTCTCTCCACAAAATGCAGGCTCAGGAGATAATTACTTTAGGTTCACTGGACACACCGGTTCCACACATTATCATATGCCACATTGTAGAAGTATTACTTTCTAAAAATGTTGGTTCTTTTCCCTCTGCTCCTGTGTACCTGGTTAAAGCCATAATTTATAATAACATAATATTTGATTAGTCAGAAAATTGAAAGAATACTATAGTGCCATCAATATAATGTCCAGGTTAACTGAAAGAGAGTAACCTATAAACACTTTCAAATCTTCTTATTGCACAGCTTACAAGAATTACTGATTATGATGAATTTACCAAGCAATAAGTATAACTGATTCTTTATTTGATGGAGTCCTTTCATCCTATTCACATTTCCTTCTCTAAATCTTTCCAGTCAAATCGGGTCCTCACACCAGTAGCATCAGCCTCACCCGTTAGCTTGCTAGAAATGCAGAATCTTGGGCCTCTCCCAGACCCACTCATTTGGAATCTGCAGTTTAAAAACATTCCCACGCACATTAAAGTTTGGGAAGCCTGCTCTAAAAATGACAAACTTTATGTCAAATCCTACAAGGAAATAAAAGAACCTACGTCATTATTCTGGGCATTTGTTGTACATGCAGAAAAAAAAATCAAGGTTATCAGATTGAATCTGTAATGATCTTAAGATACACCTTGCATGCTGGTTACTAAAACGAATGCATGATCTCTGCTTAGCATTTCCTCCATTCTCTTAAAGCAGACGACAGAAAAGTTTCCAAATGGTTAATGTTCTGCAGAGTTGACTGGGTTCTGGTTGTTTGTGGTTTAATTTGCATTTTAATGAAGTCAGCACAATTAGATTTTTATAAAAAGATGATTCTGCAAACCACTCCATAGGAAGTGGAATCACTCTAATTAGTCACATTTTTGTCCACAATACGTGAATTAAACTGGAGTTTCTGGCTCAGTGACATCCAATAACTTCATACAAATGAAACAGGAACATTCAGGAAGTTTTTCCTGGCCATCCCCCCAAATGATAAGTCACCACTGGCTTGCTCAAAACCCCATGGATGCTCCTGCCCTTTCATGCGGAAACAATTGAAACCAAAGGAGCAACATCTAGTTTGGGATTTCAGAACCAATGTTTCAAGCAACTGGGATTACAAGCCAGGAATTTTAACATCGGACAATCATAGCTGTAAAAAAGAGCAAACCTACTTCTATGTCAAATGTCCTATGATGGCTTTTTACATAAAATAAGAAATAGCCTTTAACCCAGTAGTTTACACGCCATCACATCATTACCACCGGACCCATCTTTGCTTCCTCCTCCAAAACCTAACGAGCAATCTGTAACCAAGTGCCCACTCCAGCACCTGGTGTGAACAAGACATCATGTTTTAGCCCAGCACAGAGTATGTGCAAATACCCACAACAGTCACCGCCTCCTCTGAACAGAATTGTGGCAAAGGGGCTGTTCTCTCCCCACCACTGCTTCTCTCCTTTTTCTCTTCCCTCCTCACCTCTTACTGGGAGTCTCGTGACAGACTTTGTCAGCATAAAATACACTTAAATTATGCTGTGAAAAGTGGCCGGTATTAGCAAGAGGAAGGTGCTTTTTGAAGAAAGTGAAGGACCTAATTCTCTTCCAGACGTGCCCAGGACCTCAGAAACTCAAATTCCTCTTCTCCCTGATGAATCCAGGACGTTGGGGGGAATCGCGAGGGAAGAGAAGAAAGAGACAGAGAAAGCGAGAGAAAGACGCAGAGCCGCACGTTCCAGGCAGGCTGCTTATGAAATGTTAAGCTATACACTCTTAGGAAATGGGAAAAGGAAAGAAATGTCTGTACCATACTCGGGTCTCAAAGCAGGTGGATGAGCAACTAAAATGTGTTTTCTTTATGAATATGGACTATATAGATGAACTCTCCTGGGTGTTAAACGCCAAACTAAAGAGTTCCATTACTAATCGGAAAGACAAAAGATAAACTTAAATAAATGTAAATTTAAATGATAACTCACCCTTAAACAAAATTATTCAGGAAACTAGAAGACTTCGTATGGCCTTAACATGCCAAGTGCACTCTGAATCTCCAAGGGGGAGACGCAGAATGTAGTATTGTCCAAAATGTTTTTGACCAGAGAACCTTTTTGTCAAAGGAGTATCTCAAGTGACCGATGTTCTAGGAAACCCACTTGGGGAAACCCTGAGGTGCACCATAGAGATCTAGCCCTGGGGAGCCCCGCAGCTCTAAAACAGGGCTCCTCAACCTGGTGGCCTGAGGCTCACCCGGCAGACTTCTGTTGTAGCCCGTCCGCACAGATCATTCTGATGACCACAGAAGTGCTGGGATTTGTCAGATGTGGGCAAATCCTTCAGCTTATTCCTAAGGAGTAGTTATCTTCATTTAATACCAAATTATATAACACCCAGAAGTGAACCATCCCTCAGGAACATAAATGATCCGATGTCCTGTTTCGGCCAGACACCGGTTCTCTATCCCCGGATAAGTCACTGAGGCTTCATGACTCTTCCTTCCTCGTTTGTCCACCACCCCAAGGCCCCACACAGGGGTCTGAAGATCATCTGTGCCCAAACAGAACCCCTACATTGTAACCCCTGCCAGGCATAGTCCAGCCTACTAGAATACACAGATGAGCACCATTAATTGCCCTGTATGAGTAATTCAATATAAACCAGGCTAAAATAATGGAGTGAGGGGGGAGAGAAAGCTGTGGTTCATGACCCACTCGGCCAAGTGTAAGCTAAAGCTTTCTCCCCTTGTCCTCTTCTTCTCCACTGCTCTTTCACCATTTAGCCGATAAGTGCTGAAATAAAGCCATTTGTGTGACTCTCACATCGAGACCGTCCAGAGACCTAACCATCCACTGGCCCCACACCTATTCTCTACAGTTCCCTGCACCCTGCAGGATGGAAGCAACCAAGCTCCCACACCTCCAACTTCCTGGGCAATGGGAGGCACCAGCAGAAGAAAGGGATGAGGAGAGAAAGGTCATGCCCTGCTCCATCCCAGCTTTGAGTTGCATTTCTGGCTGTGCTTACATCCCTTCACCCCTACAGCTCCCATCTGGAGACCCCTCTTTATGACTCCAGCTCTCACCAGGTCTGGCTGCACCATTTTCTCCCCTAGCCCCTTCAGGCCTAGCAGTGGTTACAGCTTCTTGTTGTTGCTACCAGTCTCTGGTTGATTCCCTTAACACTTGCACACTTGTGCCAACACTCCATTCACTAAAGGCTCTTGAACCATCCAAGCTGAATTCTGCCTCCTGCCAGGCCCTGGCTGACAGCACGAGACCATCTGCTCTGGTATGCCCATCTCGAACCCCTGGGGTGGGGGCAGGGGCACGTATTTGCAGTTTTAAAGCACAGATGCACATACACATAGACACAGAACAAAACTAGTCTCAGAACAGGTTCCTAAGCGTCCAAATAGACCATTTTAATGTGCACCAAGTAGTGTGCATTTAAATACGTATTACACTGAGTCAAAGTTCCAAAGGCTCGGGGCCGGCCTGGTGGCACAGTGGTTAAGTTCACACATTCCGCTTCGGCGGCCTCGGGTTCGCCGGTTCAGATCCCGGGTGTGGACACGGCATCGCTTGGCAAGCCATACTGTGGTAGGCGTCCCACATGTAAAGTGGAGAAGGATGGGCACGGATGCTAGCTCAGGGCCAGTCTGCCTCAGCAAAAAGAGGAGATTGGCGGCAGACGTTGGTTCAGGGCTAGTCTTCCTCAAAAAAAAAAAAAAAGTTCCAAAGGCTCAGGTGTAAAACAAGCCTGCATCCTAGGAAAGGTAATAGATATTTACTCAGATTAAAGCCCTTAAAAACTGTTGTCATGAACTTTTGCTAAGGTTGACGGGGTCTCGAGTACTTCCAGAATCTGATTTCTGTAAAACAAAATTTCAAAATTCAAATTGATATAAAAGCAGAGTCTGGCGGTTTTTAGAGGCAGTGCCCTGTGGGAGGACCAGAGCCACATGCTTGGAGCCTCATCTTCCAACTCCACAGGCTGGAAAGAGTTCTGTTTTGCTACAGAAGGGGCGACAGGTCATTTACAGGTTTCACCAGTTGCTAAGCACATTAAGCTTAGTGAAGCTACAACCAAAGAGCCCAGGTTCTCTAAGCATTGCTAGATTCTGCCTCCAGAAGAAGCCCTTCTCAGAACATGCTCAGAGGTGCTGGAGGCCTGCAAACGCAGGGCTGGGTCCTTCCCGCTGCACCATATCCCATTACCCATACTCCTCCACTTTGCCCACCTGGCTGAGCCTGGCTTCCTCTCATCAGGAAGATGCACAGACTCACAGTCCAGGCATTTTTATCAAGGCTGCCCAAGGTTTTTTCCCTTTGAAGCCCAAGAGGGAACTTAGATTCATGTCACTGATGGTTTCTGGCGGTCTCCAGTGTTCAATAGAGAACTGAGTAAATCTGTGACTTGAATACCACCCAGGCCATTGGGCATATGGTCTGCCCCACATATAAGCCACAGAAAACATCAGTCATGCTCTCTAGAGGCCTAAAATAAATAGATGAGCATTGTTATGAGTGTACAATCTCATTCGCTCTTTCTGGAGTACAGTTTGGAATTGTGACCATCTGGCAAAATCTTTAAAAATGTCTATACTCACTGACCTAGCAATTCTACTTCTATGAATACACTCAGGAATTAATCAGAGATGTTTCCAAAGATGTCTCTACAAGAATGCTCATTATAACTTTACCCACCACAGCAAAGTGGTAGAGACAAACCAAATAGCAAAAAATAGGAAATTAGGTAAATATGTTACTGGCATTTCTCTTTCCCACATTACAATGAGCAAGAAATCTAGAACAACCCTCCCACCTCAAATTTCCAGACAAAAGATAATAAACACTGTTTTCACTGTATTGCTGAGCTGGCAAGAAGTAAGACATTCCAAGAGGCCAAGGAGAATTGTCTGGGAGACTCCAGCCCAGGGAGCATCTTCCACTGCTCTGATGGCCACACTGGTTGGATTGACAAGAGACAAAGCTTAGCTATGGCTAGCCCAGGGTGGGGAGTCCACTGGGAGACCTGCACCCTTCTCTCCCCATTCCTGCATAAGGCTGAGATGCCAAAGGGCTATATTTGCAGTGACACGGTGAATTTGAACTATCCCTGTCCCTAGAAAGAGAACGTAAGAAAAACTTTCTGTTTGACCTTGCTACTGGGGGAGTAGAAAGAAACCCATTTCTGAAAGTGGTGAGCCCAATTTGGCCTCGCTGCATTTGAAGCCCACATCCCACTATCTGTGGGGTCAATGGACACAACCTCAAGCCGAGTAGTTTGCTTAAAGCAACCCTGCACGGATAGACCCACGGTTCCCAGGGGTGACGGTGCATCCAGGGGCCTGGCCTTGGCAAACACAAATCCCCTCTGGAGGAAATTAACTTCAGCCCTCTCCTCAAAGAATTCCCATAGTTTAAGTTCTAAGGACTATTATAATAAAGAATACCATACTAATGATCCTAGTACTAATTCCAATGTGTGTGGGAACTATACCACCAAACAATTCTACAACACCAGCTGAGTGTCCTTTGATTCAACTCAATTCTGACACTGTCTACCTGAAGATAGTGTCGTATTCCACAGGTAAAGGGCTCAGTCCTACAAGACCACCCTATTTCAGATGCCAATCGAAAGTCCAGGTTGTCATTTGTGCTTCTGACCGGCTGGCTACAGATTGGAGGTTCCAACAACCCCTGTCTTGGGTGCAATTAATTTGCTAGAGTGGCTCACACAACTCAGAAACACTTGACTCACTAGGTTACTGGTTTATTATAAAAGGATATAACTCAGGAACAGCCAGGCGGAAGAGACGCATAGGGCAAGGTATCTGGGAAAGGGTGTGGAGTTTCCATGCCCTCTCCAGATGCACCAGTGTCCCCAAATCTCCACATGTTCACCAACCCAGAAGCACTCCAAACCCTGACCTTTTGGATTTTAATGGAGGCCTCATTATGTAGGCATGATTGATTAAATAACTGGTAATTGACGACTGATTCACCCTCCAGACCACTAGGCCCTCTCCCCTCCACAGTGACCTGGGTGGGGGAGGGACTGAAAGTTTCAATCCTCTAATCACCTGGGTTGTTCCCCTGGCAACCTGCCCCCATCCCTAGGCACAGTTCAAATCACTCATTAGTATAACAAAAGACACTTTCATTGCTCTAATCGCTTAGGAAAGTCCAAGGGTTTTAGGAACTCTGTGCCAGGAATGCGGGATGAAGACCATTTCTTATTATAAATCACAATATCACATATATCTAATAACAAATAAATACACACCTAGAATCTTCGAAAGCAGGGAGAAATATTCTCAGTATTTTATTGTGTAAAAAAAAATAAGACAATAAGAAAAGCATGCTCCAATACGTGTATGTGTGCATATATAGAGACATGTGCAGCTTTTATATATAAAGGCTATGCAGCAACTATGTTACCAGCGGTTAAAGGTCAGCAGAGATAGAATTATGGGTTTTTTCACTTTTATCTTCATAATTTTCACTGTTTTCCAAATTTTGTACAATGCACATATGCTTTGGAAATTAGAAAAAAAAAATTCTGAACAAAACTTAACATAGAGAAAAACATCCCAACTTTTAAGAAAACACTTGATCTAATTCCTGCTATATTTTGTTTACCCTAACATAAACAGTGGCAGAAGCACGGATGTGAGCATTGCATAACTTTTACTTTTACTGTTATTAGACACCTGCTGTATGCCAGACCCTGCTAGGACAAGAGACACAAGGATGGGTGAGACCCAGTCCTGGCCTTCAGGAGCTCACAGCTTAGACAGGGATGCAGAAATGTGACAAGTATAAAACCCAGCCATGTGATGGGCTCACACACCAGGTATTGGGGAACACCTGGGAGGGCACCGCCCTCTGCCTGTCCAGCTGTCCAGGAAGGCTTTCCGGAGAGAATGAGCCCAGATCTTAGTCTTAAAGGATGAATGGGAACTACTCTCAGATGCAGAAGGGAAGGGAAAGAGTGCTTGAACAAAGGAGAACACATGTCCCACTCCCCTCCCTCTAGCCCTTCCTTTCCGCCCCCTGCTCTGCTCTGCTTTCCTTCATAACAAATAGACTACCCACCATTATGTTATTCATGTAGTGCTTCCATTCCATCGTAAGTTCCACAAAGAAAAGGGCTTTGTCTTGTGTGCTGCTGTATCTTCAGCACCTAGGACAGGGTCTGATGCATAATAAGTGCTCAAACATTTGTTGAATAAACGAAGGAAAGACAGAGAAGCAAGAAACTGAAGCATGAATGCAGAACAACACCATTTTTCAGTCCACTGTTGTTAGAGTGTGGGCAGACCCCGACACAAGAAGAGGCTGGGAGGAGACGGGGGCCGGATGATGGAGGGTCCAGGTACCACCATCCTAACAGCAATGGAGTTGTGAGGAATTGTGGAACAAAGGAAGGATATGGTCTAGGACAGCAATGTGGAGGACCAACTGAGGGGTGGAAAATAAAGGAAGCATGGGACAACTGAGATGGCTGTGGTAGAAGGCAGGCAAGGAAGAGAAAGATAGACTGAACCGAGATGCAGTAATAGGCATATTCATTCATTCATTCCACCATTACTGATCGTACACACTATTGCATGCGGTAGACACAGCCACAGTAGCTATTACTGCAGCTTTCAATGTAGCAGATTCTACACCAGGCACTGTGCCAATCTCTGGGGACACACTCGTGAAGAAAAGGGACAAAGGCCTTTCCTTCATGGACTTTACATTCTATTCTGAGAGAGTAAAAAAGAGTATAATAAACCAAATAATTTCAGGCAGTGTTCAGTGACACGAAGCAAAACAAAGAAAAGGAGAAAAGAGAAAGATTTGAAACATTAAAGAGGGAAAAACTGCAAGACAAGCTGACCACTAGGCTGCCTAGAAATGTTCATAATGCTCATTACTGACTTAACTACTGCAGCAAATAATGTTGTTCTTGAAACCTTTCTGAGCCCAGATCCTAAAGAAAATCCATCCAAAGGAGAGCACGTGACAGACAGCTCAGAGAAAGAATTCAACAGAACACAACTTAAAGGTGGTGAGCAAACAGGTGTGTGCATTGATGGCTTGGGGCTGCCTGTGACACCAGGGGCTATGCACCACCAAACGTGATAAACGCAGGTGAGGCACACCTGGCCCAAAACTGCTAACTGGGACTCAAAAGCTACACATCAGGGGTCCAGCCTGGTGGTGCAGCGGTTAAGTTTGTACTTTCCACTTCGGTGGCCCGGCGTTCACCGGTTCGGATCCCGGGTGCAGACATGGCACTGCTTGGCAAGCCTTGCTGTGGTAGGCATCCCACATATAAAGTAGAGGAAGATGGGCACAGATGTTAGCTCAGGGCCAGTCTTCCTCAACAAAAAGAGGAGGATTGGCAGTAGATGTTAGCTCAGGGCTAATCTTCCTCAAAAAAAAAAAAAAAAAAAAGCCACACATGGGCATTTGACAATGCAGTCCTGCAATTAGGGGCCTAGTTTTTAATTTGCCTCTTGGTCTACTCAGGGAACTGAAACTTTCTGGACCTAAAAAGTGGTCTCCACCGTGAAACTTTCCTCAGATTCAATCTGAGGAACCATTTTAAACACTTGGACTAATGCTATTTCTAGTCCTCGGGGTGGCGGAAAGAAAGGAACAATGCCGTGGAGGAGGGACAAGACTGGTTAGTAAGCATCTGGTGGAGAAAGACAAAGCATTTTCTTTTAAAGGAATGTTGGTAGGTTACAAGATTCGAAACAACATGTTATATAACACTTTTCACATCTCGAAGAAAGCGGCCTTCAAAAGACATTGGTGACTGAAGGGTGTTAGTCCTGTGACTTTCAACATCCGAGCTCCAGTGACCGGGGTAGTTCAACTTGGGGGCAAAAGATGAAAGAAAATAACGCTCATTGTTTTTGTAATTGACACGTGCGAGACAAACAGACCTTCCGTGTGATGAAGCTCACTTTGCCTCCTTCCATTGTAGTCACTCCCTGTAAGTCATCCTGGCGGTGACACGCCAACCAGGAAACAGTAAGATGTAGGAAAGTATAGATTTGGAATCCAAGAACAGTTTGTTTAATGAAAAGCTCAAGTCACAGAAGACACGCTCCTTGCATGTGCACGTCGTAAAAATGTATAATTCATATGTTTTCCAGCCTCCTCAGGTTCCTCGCGGGTACAATACATGCAGCTCACCAGCTGCCAGCATTTTGTAACCCGGCCCATGGGCAAGCCCAGCAGGCACACTTCTAAAATCACAATCAGGTAGCCAGGTATATTTCTTGAGCTCCCCTCTTGATTATGCCAACAGTGAATGACAGAGCAGTGAAATGCCTGCAGACTTTACAGCTCCCCCATAAGAGGTGAACAGAGATGAAGGACAAAGGTGCAAATCTAACTTTTAGGCTGCAGGAGAAGAGGCAGTGGCTTCTACAGAATGTCCTGGAAGAAAGAGAGACCTGGGATTTCAGTTCACTGGGTTTCCGAATAGAATGGGGAGCCAGGGATCCCAGCAGTATGCTCAGTCAGCCAGCATTGCCTGCAGGCCCGGATGCCCCACTGGATCCCCGAGTCATATAAAATAGGAACTAACGGGAGTTCCATCTCGGCTCTCTGACAAGTGGAGATGTCTGATTCTAACACCTTCACGTACAGAATGCTCATGCTGTGCCAAGAACTGTGCCACATGCTTTATTCCATCCAACTCTCACAAATACCCTATAAGGTAGGTACCATTATTAGCCCCATTTTACAGATGAGAACACTGAGGCTCACAGGTATTGAATAAATGGCCCAACATCACACAGCTAGGAAGTGACAGAGCCAGCACTAGAAACTCAGGTGTGTGCTTTTAATAACCTATTGTTCACGATGCTGAGCTTGTGGATTATCTCAAATCAAGAGACCACGTGTTCCTTGTGCAGTTCACATCTGTGCCTACAGACTGTTGGCCAAGCTCTCTTAACACGGCCTTGCTTAATTATTATAAGGCCACTCAAAATATAAAAATATAAGAATGTGTATGTCCAGAGACAGTTCTTATGTTTCATATGGAATTCTACTAATTGGAATACTGGACAAAATGCCCACAAAAGTCTTTCTTTTCCCATACCCACACTGCTCTGCAACATTACCTTACAGCTCTTCCCATCAAGAGGTACAGGCTACTTCTCCATCACTTGAATGTGAATTTGGCCGTGTGATTTACTTTGGCCAATGAGAATTTAGTAAACTTTACGCAAGTTGAGGCTTGAAAGGTCCCTACTCAAGAGCATGCCTTGTTTTCCTTGGGAACCCTGGACCCAGCTTTCCACGGACAAACCCAGGCTAAGCTGCTGGATAATAAGGCACACGCAGCCAAGGCATTCCCACCACCCCAGCCAATAACAAACCAATGTATCAAGCGAGTGTGGCCATCCTAGACCATCTCGCCCCAGTTAAGATGCCAGCAACCTCAGCTGACATCAGCCAAGACAGCCCAGACCACGACAGCTGCCCACCTGACCCACAGAAATAAAGAAAAGATAAATGTTTGTTGTTTGAAGCAAGTAAGTTTTGGGGTGGTTGTTACCCAGCACAAGCTGACCTCACAAGTATTTAGAAAGTAAAGTTCTGGCATCTTTGCAGTCTTCATAGTACAATGCGACCCTGTGGCTGCATTTCCCTCATCTAAGCCACACTGCTCAAGAGGTCATGTCTATTCAAGATGAGAATCTGTTTTGTTTTGTTTTATATTATTTGTAGCCAACCTCATTCCACTGGTGGTTCCCATGCCTGGTTGTACAGCAGAACCACTTGGGTGCTTTTAAAAAATATCGATGCATTAGACCCATCCTCAGAGATTCTGATTTCATTGGTGTGGGGTGAGGCCACAGCATAGCTATTTCATTCTGCAGAAACAGCCTGTGAGGGTTTTATTCCAGATCTGCCATTGGCTGATGGACATGTTATTTTTACCGCTGCTCTCTCAAACCTGAGCTATAAGGAAATTTTAAAAATCCACCCATTTATTAAAGAAAGTTAACCCTTTCACTCAGAAAAGTTATCTTTGATGAAGCATCGACTCTCCATCTTTTTTGAAGCACCCTTTGATTCTTGGTATTCAAAGGCCCAGGAGCCAAGACTATCAGCAGGCACTTGCTGGTGTGTGGCTATTTCTGTGTGAATCCACAGGCAAGACGTTTAACCTCTCCTGTAGTCATGTTTCCTATATAGAAATAGGTGTTGAAGAATGAACCATTAGGTTCCCTTCCAGCTCTGAAAATACGATTGCATAACAGTTACCAGCATTCCAAACTAAATGATCAACACTTGGTTCCTCTCATGAGGTTAGAGAGCAAGGCCTGTCTCACCCTCTGGAAAGTTTCATGTTTACAGTCCAGGGAGGTGCAAGCACATGGGTCATGATCAGTCAATGACTCAGTCAAGAAATACCAAATACCAACCACATGCCAAGCACGGTACTAAGCACTGAACAACAGAGGAAAGCAAAGTGCAGGGGCTCCTGGGCTAATCAAGTTTATGGAGAAGCAGAGGAGAGAAGATCAACCTACAGAGCCACATGACTGGCACATGCGTGAACCCTAAAGGAAAGAGGAAGGCAGAATTACTCTGGCTCAGACAAAGGAAGGTGCTAAGGACTGAACGTGTCCCCAAAAAATCATAGGTTGAAGCCGTAATCTCCATGCAACAGGATCTAGAGGTGAGGCCTTCAGGAGGTAAGTGGAGCCTCCAAAATGGGATTAGGGACCCTATAAGAAGAGGAAGAGACCAAGACCCTCTCTCTCTCTCCATGTGCATGCACAAGGGAAAGTCCTGTGAGCACACAGAGAGAAGGCAGCCGTCCACAAGCCAGGAAGAGAGCCCTCACCAGACAGCAAATCTGCCAGCACCTCCATCTTGCACTTTCCAGCCTCCAGAACTCAGAGAAGTAAACGTCTGTTGTTGGAGCTACTCAGTCTATGGTTCAAGCTGACCAAGACTGAAGGGTTTCCAGAAGAGATGGGACCTCAGCTGAGGGGCCAAGTAGAAAAGAACATGGGAAAGCTAGACAGATGGAAACGGAAATGGGAGGAAAAAAGGAAGTCATTCCATGGATGGAAAGACTGGAAAAGAAAAATGAGAAAAGTCAGCAAGGCAAGGAAGGAGCAACCTGACAGCACAGAAGGAGGAAACCTTCCTGTTTAATCCGAAGCAAAACACAGTAATATTTTCAATTCTTTCCAACGAACCCTGACATTCAAAAGAGAAAGTCTTTACCACCTGGCAGCATTAGGCAGCTGTCTGACAGGGTGAGGTCATACGAACTGCTCTGTGCTTTCCTTTTCTCATTAAATCAATTAATTTTAAAACACATCTTAAGTTGGGCTGACGTCATTTATACTACTGTGACAGCATCCATACGGACTCGCTCGTGCATAAATATTTATGATCGCCTAATGGCAAAGCAGGAGAGAAGAAGGGGAAACTGAAGAAACACTTAAAGGCCTCCCACACCAATGAAGAGACAGAGCCAGGCTATAGACACAGATTCTCAAACACGTGAAGGGGTGGTGACACCAACAGCCTCAACTTCTGAGGCAACAGTGGGCTTGTAACAAAATACTCAAAGGCACCATGATTTGATCACAAAAAGAGAGAGGAGAGGAGAGGAAGGAGAGGCATGGGTATGGAGAGTACCAGTTAGAAAGAGGAGAGAGAAACAGAAGCATCTTTTATTTGTGATTTGCTGTTATAAGAACAGAGCAGCAAAAAGAATAAACAAACAAGAAACAACAATGCAAAAGCTGTGTCTTCACACTTACTCTTCCCCTTCTTTTACGGGAGAAAGCTTCACTTGAAACAGAATCTAAAGCCATCATTAGTCTCAGATGCAGCTTCCTGGAACGTTTCTATAATTCTCCTTACTAAGCATAGCCACCAATATCTGAATTTAATAGCTGTAACTTGAGGTCAAACACATTTGCACCCTGCTGGGAAACCAACTGTTAAGCATTTTACGTTTTCCTATTTGAATTAAAATGTATTTTCTGAGGACAAGGCATTAGATCAAGACTTTTTGCAGGCCTATCATTATACATATTAAGATGCTCATTAAGTATTAAATGGTGAATGAATGAATGAGTGGGCGAATGAATGGATGAATGGGTTCCATGGTTCACTCAGGGGCAGCTTGTTAAGTGCATATATAAATGCCCCAGAAGAACCAACCAATCTCTCTACTCTAGGAGAAAAGACTTTCTAAATCAATCCTTTTCCATTCATATATTTCAATCATTTATTCTCCAATGCTATTTGAGAACTCACTAGGCCAGACACCAATAATAAACACACCATGATCAAATTATTTCAAGACATTTGGTAAATAGACACACCACACTTTTCCCAGGAGACTATGAATTCCACAGGGAAGAGGCCTGAGTTAAGTAACTTTCCAGAAATCACGCACCAACAAGTAATACAGGTAAGATTTGAAAATATCAATCTGAACAGGACCACCTTTACAAGAACTGCATTTCTCAAAACCCTCTTACCACATGCCCCACAGTCTGCTTCTTTCCCTAATTCCCTGTGATTTTTATTTTTGTTTCTGTTCCATTTGGGGCACCTGTTTGTCTGCTTTTGTAGCATTTTCTTTCCCATTAAGAGGTAAAACTTCATTGGAACAGCCACTATAGAAAAGAGAATGGAGGTTACTCAAAAACTTAAAACAAGAACCACTGTATGATCCATCAATTCCACCGCTGGGTATTTATCTTAAAAAAAATGAAAACACTAACTCGAAAACGTATCTTCACCCCATGTTCACTGCAGCATTACTTACAATTTCCAAGATACGCAAACAACCTAAGTGCCCATGGATGGATGAACGGATAAAGAAAATGTACACAAAGGCATATCACTCAGCCAAAATACTGTGAAGTCTTGTTATCTGCAACAACATGGATGGACCTGAAGGGCATTATGCTAAGTGAAATAAGTCAGACAAAGGAAGATAAATACCACGTGATCGCACTTATATGTAGAATCTAAAAAAAAAAGAAAACTGAGCTCGTAGATAAAACAGATAGATGGTTGGCAGAGTTGGGGAATGGGGGTGGGTGAAATGGGTGAAGGGGGTCAAAAGGTACAAACTTATAAATAAGTCCTGGGGATGTAATGTACAGTTAATAATACTGTACTGTATATTTGAAAGTTGCTAAAGGAGTAGATCTTAAAAGTTCTCATCACAAGAAAAAAATTTTTTGTAACTATGTGTGGTGACAGATGCTAACTAGACTTATTGTAGCGATCATTTTGCAATATATACAAATATCAAATCATTACGTTCTAGACCTGAAACTAATACAATGTTATATGTCAATTATACCTCAATTAAAAAAAGAGGGGGGAGTAAAACTTTTTGACTCTGACCAAAAAAAAGAAAAACTAATGATTTTAGGAAAAGCACCTTGAGATGAAAGCAACTTGTCCTAATGGTGTCAAGCTAAGAAAGAGCTTGAATCCTCTTGAAGCTCATGAGCTTTAAGACACACTGGGGATAGAGTTATTACGACTGCCATCTATAAATCTTCAGATCACACTCTGTAAGGGTATCTGCCCTTGCACAGCCATGCCGTCATCAGATGGATGTCACAAACCTGAGCTTGCAACTACAGGAAAACCTTATATTGGCAACCTTGTACTGTTTGGAAAATCTCAAGTTAAAATTATATAGGATAATTTGTAAACCAAGAAATGGAGTTTTGTGTGTATACCACGCTGCCAGCTCCACCAAAATTATCATCGTTATCATCATCATCAAACTATAGAATTAAGTGCCTCCTTTGAATCAATGCTGAAAATATTTATGCACAATTTTTCTATCACCATTTCAGGAAATCATTGTTTTAAACATGCATTTTAACATTGATAGCATCTAAAATGTATGGGGAAATTGTAACAATATAATAGATATAAATGGGAATACTTATATAATTATTTATATTTATATTTTCTCATTATATATTGATATAAAGTTTCTTTGGAAATGCCTGTAAAATTTTACAGATATATTTTTTTAATTCTTTCTTTTTTTATTAAGATTATGATAGTTAACAACCTTGTGAAATTACAGTTGTACTTCATTATTAGTCATGTTGTAGGTACACCACTTCACCCCTAGTGCCCTCCCCCCACCCCCCTTTTCCCCTGGTAACCACTGATCAGTTCTCTTTGTCTATATGTTAACTACCACCTATGAGTGGAGTCATACAGAGTTCATCTTTCTCTGTCTAGCTTATTTCACTCAACATAATACCCTCAAGGTCTTGTTGTTGTGAATGGGACGACTTTGTCCTTTTTTATGGCTGAGTAGTATTCCATTGTATATATACCACATCTTCTTTATCCAATCATCAGTTGCTGGGCACTTAGGTTGGTTCCATGACTTGGCTATTGTGAATAATGCTGCGATGAACATAGGGGTGCATGGGACTTTTGGAATTGCTGATTTCAGGTTCTTAGAATAGATACCCAGCAGTGGGATGGCTGGGTCATAAGGTATTTCTATTTTTAACTTTTTGAGAAATTCCCATACTGTTTTCCATAGTTGCTGCACCAGTTTGCATTCCCACCAACAGTGTATGAGGGTTCCTTTTTCTCCACAGCCTCTCCAACATTCGTCCCTTTGGTTTTGGATATTTTTGCCATTCTAACAGGTGTAAGGTGATATCTTAGTGTAGTTTTGATTTGCATTTCCCTGATGATTAGTGACGATGAGCATCTTTTCATATGTCTATTGGCCATCCGTATATCTTCTTTGGAGAAATGTCTGTTCATGTCCCCTGCCCATTTTCTGATTGGGTTGCTTGATTTTTTGTTGTTGAGCTGTGTGAGTTCTTTATATATTATGGAGATTAATCCTTTCTCGGATAAATAACTTGTAAATATTTTTTCCCAATTACTGGGCCATTTTTTTGTTTCAATCCTGTTTTCCCTTGCCTTGAAGAAGCTCTTTAGTCTGATGAAGTCTCATTTGTTTATTCTTTCTATTCTTTCCCTCATCTGAGGGGTTGTGGTGTCTGAAAAGATTCTTTTGAAGCTGACGTCAAAGAGTGTACTGCCTATATTCTCTTCTAGAAGACTTATTGTTTCAGGCCTAATCTTTAGGTCTTTGATCCATTTTGAGTTTATTTTAGTGAATAGTGAAGAAGAATGGTCAGTTTTCATTCTTTTACATGTAACTCTCCAGTTTTCCCAGAACCATTTGTTGAAAATACTTTCTTTTCTCCATTGTATGCCCTCAGCTCCTTTGTCAAAGATAAGCTGTCCATAGATGTGTGATTTTATTTCTGGGCTTTCAATTCTGTTCCACTGATCTGTGCACCTGTTTTTGTACCAGTACCATGGTGTTTTGATTACTGTAGCTTTGTAGTACGTTTTGAAGTCAGAGATTGTGATGCCTCCAGCTTTGTTCTTCTTTCTCAGGATTGCTTTAGCAATTCCGGGTCTTTTGTTGCCCGATATGAATTTTAGGATTCTTTGTTCCATTTCTGCAAAGAATGTCATTGGGATAGCGTTGAATGTGTAGATTGCTTTAGGTAGTATGGACTACAGATATATTTTTGTTTGTTTGTTTGTTTTGTCTTGAGGAAGATTAGCCCTGAGCTAACTACTGCCAGTCCTCTTTTTTTTTTTTTTTCCTGAGGAAGCCTGGCCCTGAGCTAGCATCCATGCCCATCTTCCTCTACTTTCTATGTGGGATGCCTACCACAGAATGGCGTGCCAAGCAGTGCCATGTCCGCACCCGGGATCCGAACCGGCAAACCCCAGGCTGCCGAGAAGCGGAACGTGCGCACTTAACCACTGCGCCACCAGGCCAGCCCCTTACAGATATATTAAATATGATTCCAAAATAACTTTCCCAAGTGTCTTCACACTCCCCAAGACTTTTAAGAAACACTAACTTTAAAGCAAAACCAGTATTGTTCATTACTGTTGAGGTATTACAAGCAAATACAAATTAAATTAAGTAGGCCACTTATATAATTTGTAATTGCTAATATGTAAAGAATCCTTCCTTCTAAAGTTGTGACTATTCCATAATGGATTTGAGCTAATACTCACCCAAACGCTGGAACAAATAAGTTTTAGCATACACGGCTGCCTGAAAAACTGGTTGAGAGATATTATTACTATAATTATTGTCACTACTATTATTGCTCTGAAGCTGCATCTTGACTTAATAGGGAAAAGTGCTGCATTTGATGATTGATGCCTGCCACAGGCATGGGACAGGCACAGCAGCCCATGGAGTGCTATTTCCATCCCTACTCCAGGACCATGTCTGACCAAGCTAATCACACCTAGTGCCCAGTCCTATCAAGTGTAGGCATCTGCTTTGCATCAGAGCACGTGTGTGTGGCGGGTGCCAATGGAGGAGGACAGAGCTAATGAGAGTGCAGCCTGGCCCGGGAGGGGAATCAACACGTAAGCACTGCCCAAGGACACCTGATAAATTTGTAACAGTAGCTCATGCGACAGAGGAAGGGGGAGCCTCCTCTGCACAGTGTGGCAGCAAAGAGAAGCCTCCGGGAGGGCATGACAAGAGTCGCCCCCAGACTCTGACAAGGGTGCTTCTCCAGGCGTGCAGACCCTTCATACCAGGAAGAGCCAAAGGTGGGCTAACTTCTCAGGAGGCTGCTGTGGAAGCCCCTTGAGCTGTGGATTCTTTCCGACGTCCAACTGGACTCAACCACTCCTAGCAAGTCAGAGAGATGTTTTGTCTCCCTTAGGCACTGGAGAGGTTATGGCTAGACCCCTCTTGGCTCCCCAGGAAGAATTAATCTAAACTAATATTGGTTGTTTCTACACGTAAACAAGCTCAGACATCCGCGGAACAAAGCTGGAGATCGCCTGCACTCACTATTGACCAACCATCCCTGGGTCTTTTATTCACCCTTGGGTTTCTGTCTGCTCTCCTGCATCGCTTAGGGTGCATTCTCTCTCCCTCTGCCCTCAGGTGCAAAGGAGTCACTTAGTGCTCAGCCTCTGCATCTGAGACACTTACAACAACAATGACTATCACTCCTGCTACTGCTATAATAATACAAACAATAGCACAGACTGTCGCCAAGTGACAAGGTTCAACTTACGATTTTTCAACTTTACAACAGTGTGAAAGCGGTATGCATTCAGTAGGTAGCACGCTTCAAAATTTTGAATTTTGATCTCTTCCTGGGCTAGCATAGGCAGTAAATAGGACACTCTCTCATGATGCTGGAGCTCCCAGTTAGCCCCATGACCACGAGGGTGAACAAGAATACAGTGACAACCATTCTGTCCCCAGACAGCCATTCTGTTTGTCACTTTCAGTATTCAATCAATTACATGAGATATTAAATACTTTAATAAAATAGGCTTTATCTTAGATGATTCTGCCCAACTATAGGCTAATGTAAGTGTTCTGAGCACATTCAAGGTAGAGTAGGCTAAGCTATGTTGTTCGGTAGTTAGGCGTATTAAATGCATTTTCGACTTAATATTTTCAACTCATGGCAGATTCACAGGGAAGTAACCCCATCATAAGTGAAGGAAGATCTGTATTAATTAAACTCTTTCCACATGCCAGGCACTGTGCTAAGAGATTCACATGTATTATCTCATGTACCCCCAAAACTAGCCCTGTCCAGTGGAAATATAATGTGAGCCACATATGTACTTTTAAATTGTCTACTGGTCACACTAAAAAATCAAAAGAGGGACTGGCCCAGTGGCACAGTGGTCAAGTTTGTGCATTCTGCTGTTCAGATCCCAGGTGCAGACCTAGATACCACTAATCAAGTCAATGCCGTGGAGGCACCCCACATAAAAAATAGAGGAAGACTGGCACAGATGTTAGCTCAGTGACAATCTTCCTTAAGCAAAACAAGGGAGATTGGCAAGAGATGTTAGCTCAGGGAAAATCTTCTTCACCAAAAAAGAAAAAAAAGGAAATAGTTCAAATTAATTTTAATAATGTATTTAACCCAATATTTCCAATACATTATCATTTCAATATGTAATAAATATAAAATTATTAATCAGATATTTGTATTCTTTGTTGTACTCAATTTTCAAAGTGCAGATTTTACACTAACAGCACATCCCAATTCAACTAGCTGTATTTTAAGTACTTAACAGCCTCAATGTGCCTAGTACCTACCACATTGGGCACCTCTAAACAATGGGTGATATAAATGCCATTGTTACTGAGTTATAAACTGATGCTTAGAAAGGCCCAAGGTCACATAACTGAGTGGGGATGAGACTCAAATCCACGTCTGTGCAACAACGACATCCATGCTCTTCACCAGTAACAATATGGCCACTAGAAGATACGTGTTTTAACACTAGACGTAAAATGGTGACATGATTTAATAATCCAACCCTCACCTATTTTGGCTGATAAATATAATTTGCATAATATGAATACTGAGAAATTATTTATGCTACTTAAGGCAATAGTCTAAAACCCAGAGATGACTTTATACAAAAATACTCTCATCATAATGTTATTTGTGAAAAGGAAAAGAAATGACCCCAAATTGGTGAACTGCTAAATAAAATACAATGCAACATTATGCATTTTATAATCATGAAAGGTAATTTTTTTAAATCATTATACTCAATTTCTAGTGCTAGCTGACATTTTAAGTTATATGGTAGCTTAAGTTTTACGTGTGTATTTGTATCTGTTTGTACTACAAATATTGTATTACTGTGCTTATACAGTTGTACCCAAAGGAAATAAATACCAGCCCACATTATATGAAAAACAGAACCACCTGAGAGAAGTACACACCATTAGTGCAAAGCATATTCAAACTGAAACGGGGGGAAAAAAACAAGTAACATAAAGAGTAATAATGGCTAGGATAGGGCTTTTTCCATTTTCTAATAAATTGGTATAGCTTATGTATAAAAATATGAAAAAGCACTTTTTTTAAAGAAATTTGCATGGATGTCAGAATTCAGAAAGACTTGGGATATAAAGCAAATCCTGGCTCAGAGCTCAGAGGTCTGACAGGTGGGGGGGTTGGAACACTGTGATCATTGTGAGAGGCTGGCACGAGGGGCTCTCTGAGAGAGGGACCAGAGAACTTGAGGTGATTAAAAAGTCATATGTCTATGTCTTTTGAGGTATTTTGATTTTGATATTTTTGATTTTCTTATTAATATAAAGACGGAAGCAATTTTCATAAAACAGAAAACTGAAATGTTCCAATTATGTTACATTTGTAAGGTCATAAGTTTCCTGGAAATAAATTACTGAAACAAATGAATTCCATTTCTTCAATCTAAATGGTAATCCTCCATGACAGCACAAATGTTACATAACACTGTGCACAGTGCAAATGGATGTTCAAGTAGGTTCCAACACTGCAGCCTGCCTGGAAATTGCCCTAATGAGTCCTGGAAATTGGAGGCAGGACTCCGAGCTGGTTGACAAGGCTCAGTCTGAATCTCCAAGCAGCCCTTTGGCAAAGAAAGTATACTCCAAGAAGTAACACAAAGAAGACTTTTATAATAAGTCATGGATTCCACACAGCAATGAAGACTAGATGGTGAGGCCAGTCTTCAAGCTTCTCATTTGCATTATTTTGCTGATTAGTGAGATGACATATCATCATCCAGAATCCAGCCAGATCAGTTGAGATCATCGGAAAAGCAGAAACCACTTCCTATATTTGCAGTATGGGAGGTGGGGGAGCTGAGAAGCCAAGGGGGACAGTGAGGTATTCCAAAGATTAGCAACTCTGGGAAGCTGCTCGCACACCTGAGTTGGAGAGAAACAAAGAGGAGGTGATGTCATTAATGAGCCCAGGGGCCAAGGTCACCTGATAGAATTGGCATCATAGGAGGCCAGTCCATGGGAAGTTGGACCCATGAGGAACACACAACTGCTGCTACAGGAGGCACCCCAGGTAAAGTGGGAAGGGGAGAAATACTGGTTTCTATCCTTCCGCCCACCGTCCAACCTACCAACAGTGCTTCCCATTGGCCAATCCCAGCCAGAAGCCAAACTAGGAAATGTAGCCTTCAGGGTCCAGCCCCTTCCAACACAGAGAGCAGGGGAAGGGGAGCATTTGCCCCAGAGGCAGGCATCTGAGGACAAACATGCCCAGGACCCTCGTGGTAGCCAGACTGCATCACAATACCAGCATCTTCAACTCCAAATCACTTCCCTGTAAATTGCTTTGGTGTGGGGCCACCAGCCTATACCAACAGAATGAAATGGGTCATTAGCATTAACGCTATTAACAAAATGGTGTCAAGATTACTATCCATTAAATTACCAGTAATTTGTTTGAAGACCCTGTCAAGAAATTTCTCTGCCGTTCTCAGTATCAAAACTATTTGTACTTCCCTTAAATAATTCGGTAGATTTGGGCTTATGGACACTGGATGGTAAGGCTGCTCTGGCTTCCTACATTGCTGTCCATCATAGCTGCATGGGGCTTGGCCTCAGTCTTCCATACACTGTTTTTCTCTTCTTTTTCCCTATTTTTCACATTTGCTATTTTGCACTTCTTGCATTACTCTAAGTGTACTTAAATAGTTTATGGAAAAAGCAGGAAAGAAATACATACATGCACCCACACGTACATACACTCCTATCAGTGTACATGCATAATTTTGAACATGAGCTAGTGGCAACCACAATATAACACAAGGTAAATCTAAGGCTGAGCTTTGGTGAGCACCAAATTGGGTTTGAAGCCTAACTATTACCTCTTCATTTGTCAGACATAGTACAACTATTTATTCTGTATTTTACTTACTTTTAATGTTGCAAATACTTTTGCTGTGTCGGTTGACCTATACATTATGGACTTTAATGTTTCCGTAGCTAAAGCTATCAGTCCTTTGTGGTTTCCTGCACTGAGTACACGCTTAGGGAGTCTTTCCCGATCTTAAGATCAGATAAATATTAATTTATATTTCCTCCTCATTGTTTTATGGTTTCTTTCCACAAAAAACATTTACTGCTTTAGATCACAGTAATAATAGCAAACAATTGTATGGAACCTGCTTTGTGCCAGATACTGTTATAAATTACAGTTCTAAGCAGCAACTACTAGAGCGACTCATTTAATTCTCACAACTTCCCTAAGGTAGCTACAGCTACCATCCCCATTTTGCAGATGACAAAATGGAGGCCTACAAGGTGAAGTCACTTGATCAAAGGGGCAGAGCTAGGACCTGAATGCAGGCAGGCCGGCTCTAGACAAGCAGGGCTAAAATACAATGCTAGGCTGCCTCCAGGATGGACTTTGATATAAAGTGTAAGGCAAAGATCTAAAGTTCTTTTTTTCTCCTTCCTGAGGAGTCAGCTAACACTGCTAGCAACATGACTGGATCGTCTTTCCTTCCCACGATGAGTGATGTCAACTTTATCACATATATTCTTATTTTCCTTGCATCACAATGAGCAAGACGACAGAGGATTTGTTATTCCCATTGAGCACTTAAACAGATTCAGTAAGAAAGACAACAGAGAAGGTGATTTATCCAAATCCCACAGCAGCAGACTTTGCCCCACGGCATCTGGCGGGCAGACGAGGCAGCCTCTGGTGAAGTCCTACTCAGACAGCAGGGTCCTCAAGACACAAGCGAGCACTCACGACCTCCTGGAGATTAGAACTCCAGCCGACTATCACCCTCTCATTAGGATCTCCCCTAAATGCAAGATTCAGGAAGTTGAAATAAGATTCGCAATCAGCAGCTGACGTTCACGCAGTCTTTGCCACTTATAAGAGAGAAATGGCTGGCCCGAAAAATGTGCCAACCAAAAAACCACTTATTCCAAAAATAAATATTTATGGGATGAGTAAAAGAATGATCGTGGTTACCAACATTATCTTCACATGGAAGGACCATGTGTAAGTTTTTTATTCTATTTTATACAGACTTTCCAAAATTCTATAATTGGCATTCATTACTTTTACCTAAATAAAAATCATTATTAAAACACTTCACAGTGACTAAATAGTATAAGTGTGGATCCCAATTTTCCCGTTGCATCCTTCATTTATGAACAGATGCGTTTTCAGCCCCACTCTTTGTAGAGCCTCCATCAGGCACTGGGGATAGAGGAAAAAAAGAATGTTCAGTCTTATCTGTAATAATTTGATTTTTTTTAACCTGGGAAATACAGTCATGAATATTTGTGTAATTAAATGTTAATTCTTTAAATGTTTATAAATGTACAAAATGGAGAGCGAACACTCTGTGTCAAAGCCAGGATTCTATGGGAAGTCATCAAAGGGCAGCGTGATGCTCTTTCCGCCTCGCCTGCCCCTCACTTCTCCACGAATGTCCAGCCTCTGCAACCCGCCTTCCCTCTGTTCTTATGGGGCGCTCACCCGGGATCAGAGCCAGACAGAGGAGGTGGGCTTCCCGCCGGTCCTCTCCAAACTTGACAGGGCTGCAACAGCAAAGGCACTCCTGTAACCTCCTCCACCCACAGCTGAAGCTTTTATTCACCTTCCCTAAGTAACTGTTACAAGGAATCTTCTGAACTGATAAGCATTTTTTAAGCCTCTGGGCTAGACTGCCACTGGAATCTCACACTGTGAGATGTGGCACTGTGTAAGACCACAGCTCTAAAGGACACAACCCATAACTAAAACATCTTCACAACAAGCCTTTGAAGGGACCATCCGATGCTGGAGAATTCCAAACCTTCTGAAGGAGGGCACACCACTGGGGAAAGTCTAACTGAAGGAAGGCAGGGATAGAGGGATGGAGGCAGGGGAAGAGGAAACAGAACAAAAGAGCTTCCTCATACGTACTGAGCTCCACAATTCATAACTGTCATTTCGCTTTATCGGGTCTCCTAGCTCAGCTCTTCAGGACAGAACTAATCCCCGCTCCACACAACAGCCCTTCAAATGTTTGATTTAATATCCTCAGATATTAAATTGTAGCAATTTTCATTATAATGTATTGCTGTTCTGTCTTCATTACTTTTTCCTGTTTTCATACTTATCCGCCTGAGAATACCCAGAATGAACCATCTAGGGCCTTCCAGGAAATCATCTGGAGTGATAATCAGATGCCCAGACAATGCTGATCTTGTCTTCTTTATCAACGGAGAGTATGGAAGACGAAAGGCAAAAGAATGGGGCGTGCAGGTGACTCATTGTTCTTTTCCATCTGTATTCCTAAAGAAAAGGTTAAAGAACAGGACAGAAACCCGAGCCTCGTGCCAGAGAGATCTCCACTTAACTCCTTCCTGTGTCTAGCACAAGGAAAGCGAGGGGCGCAGCAAGCAAATGGATGAGAACATGGACTGAGAGACAGAATCCGGACTCTGCCATGTAACAGCTATGTGATCTGGGGCAAGTCACTTAACCTCTCTGGAATTCGTGTCTTCACCTATAAAATGGAAATGGTGAAATCTACCTGACAGGATTGCTTTGAGAAACCAAATGAAATAATACCTATAAGTCTCATAAAACACTCTCAATAACCACTACTTATTATTATTATTTCTTAAAGAAGATCCATACGGGGGTAGGGCTTTCCATCTTATTCTCTTCTAATCTACATACAAATCATCTTTACCAGAGCACGAGGAAATTTGGAAATAGATTTTTATGTAGCAGGAATAGGCAGAAGATACGCTGCTTCCAACATAAAGCTTTATTATAGCTAAAAAAAATAATGCTACGAAGCAAACGACATCCAAAACCTCATTTTAAAAACATCAAAAGGAAGGAGAGGAACAAGCTGCATTGTGGATGAATGCACCCTGGCGGCATAGCAGGTCTTCAAACCGCATGCAGTGGAGGGAAACCACCTCGCTGCCGGGGCATCCCCCTTCCTCCCTGGACCCGAGTCCCAGCCCTGTCACGTATAGGTTTGCATACGAGTCCTCTCTTCTCTATATGCAAATGCTAAGAAACCAATCCACTGGAAAGGACACTCCTGCACTGTAAACTAAGGCATCTACATTCTGGCTCATATCTTCATTACCTTGTGAGCGTAATTAGCACAAGTCAACTGCAAAGAATTCTGAGATACTTCAAGTTCCTTGAAGGCAAGAACATCACTTTTTGGGTTTTCTCCAGCACTTAGAATAGTGCCTCATACACTGCAGAATGCAATGAACAAATAAGAACATTTTTGAACAAATGAGAGAAAATAAGAGAGAGACAGAGACAGAGACAGAAATAGAGACAGAGAGGTAAAGGAGAAGGGAGGAAAAGAGGGAAGAAGGAGAAATAATGAATGAATCAATCAGTCAGTCAATCAATCAAATAATGCCAGTGAAAGCTCTTGAGGGGGCTGGCCCCGTGGCCGAGTGGTTAAGTCCGCGCGCTCTGCTGCAGGCGACCCAGTGTTTCGTTGGTTCGAATCCTGGGCGCGGACATGGCACTGCTCATCAAACCACGCTGAGGCAGCGTCCCACATGCCACAACTAGAAGGACCCACAACAAAGAATATACAACTACGTACCGGGGGGCTTTGGGGAGAAAAAGGAAAAAATAAAATCTTTAAAAAAAAAAAAAAAAAAAGAAAGCTCTTGAGAGCTCGCCCTGTAGCCCTCTCTTGGCAAAGTCCAACGGCTTAACACTGGAAACAGGCACAGTAACTGCACCAGCTATGCAGGCTCTGCTATGAGTGACAAAAGACACAACTACCTGTCCCTAGTAATAAATGACAGAGAGCAGGGCTGGCAACACTTGCTCACATGGCCACATGGAACCAGAGTGGCCCTGCATCCTTACAGATGATGCTCTTCAAGTAACTCTCAACTCTTTCCAGCAGAAAATCACACCCACCCCTGCAAAGTCAGAAAGACATCAAGAAGAACCCAGTGTGCCCTTACTCATGAAAGCTGGTTCCACCACCTGCTGAGCTGGCGGTCAACAAATAAGCAAGAAGAGCCTGTGGTTTCTCCACTTTCTCCCCACACAGAGTAGGTGCTGAAACGAGCTCTCCCTGTAGAACAAGGGGTAAGCAGTTAAGATTGCCAGATGAGCAAATAAAAACACATGCAATATTTGGGACATGCTTATACTAAAAAAGTTCACAAAGATCTTTAGTTTATGGCAGTTATATCTCATCAATATTTACCACATTCAAATTTTAACCAAAAATTACTTAAAATATTTATGAAGTCATTTAAAATAACAATAAACCCCTTGGGTATGTCAATATAAATAACACATTTTATGGTTTAGTTTTTTGGCTTCGTTTTTACATTTTTGCAAAGCTCTTTACTGTCTGGCTTAATAGAAGACAGCTGAATCCTCACATCTACTTCTGCGTTCACTCTGCTGAGATACCAACGTCTGGAAAACTCCACTGTATACTTGTAAAAGAAGGAGAGTGATAAAAGCAAATAACATCTCAGCATTATTATGAAAATGATGATGGCCTCAGAAAGCCCATGAAAGGGTCTTGGGCTCTGCAGGGGTCCCTAGACCACGCTTTGAGAAGTATGACTCCAAGCCAACCAGGGACAAATGGAAAGACTACAAAACACCCGGCAGAGGCTGTGTTGGTGTCCCCTGCTGGGTTCCAGCTCGTCTACAATGTGCAACAACGCACTGTCAACAAGTCACTGTCTATGACAGTGGGAGAGAAAGAAATGCCCATTCTTGGCCCCTGTCCAGGGATGTCCCCAGGGGTCACTCTCCTCTGGCACAACAGAAACATGGCCAGACTCCCTTCACCATCTGCTGGCTTTGCTTTCACCTCCAGCACCATTCTTCAGAGAATGGTATTCTTAAGGCTCAAAGTAGGTATGGGTGACAACTTCACTTCCAAACTAACAATTCCTAAGTTGTGTCTTAATATAATATACATCAAGTGTAGGCTGTCTCTTCCTGGGTGGTGGCTACAGCTGTTGGGATATATTGTCTTGACTTACGATCAGTCATCAGTTGGTATGCACTGAGATCTTAAGAGAGAACTTAATAGCCTAAGATGTAAGAAATATCTGGCCCAGAACTCTTCTTACAAAAGCAGCAATAATTGTGTTGAGTGCAATAATATTTATGTCAATGGTCATACTCCCAGAACAATTCTTTAAGAGATAAAGGAAAAATCAAAATCAATCATGGGAAGACATTTTAGGTATTTACAGGCGAATCTGAAGTACTGACATTAATGCCTACACCTGAATTTAACTTTGAGCCCCTCTCTGATAGAAACTTGTAAGTATACCGTGCATAGGGAAGAGAAGGACAACGCACACAATGTAAGATCAGGCCCCAAGTTACAAGGAAACGTTTCTGTAAAAAGCTAGCCTAATGTGAATCTCCAAAATGCCCAGCCGACCTCTTAGCATTATTTACAGATTCTCATCCAAGCACTGCTCCACTTCCATGTACATAAAGTACCCTGCTAGACTTTGTTCCCATTTTGGAAAAAGCATTTAATTACAAGACCTTCCTACTTAATTTTTATGTCTTTCTCTTCCTAGTGTTGGAGGCTAGAGGAAAGATGAAAAAATGTAACACATACAAATAGTGAAGCTCATTACTATACTCAGTAATTCCCCCAGTGAGATGTTACAGGAACAAAGGCTCTGTATTCCAATAAGTGTGTGAAACACTGCATCCTATACATTCTTCTTAGAGGTTTACAATGGACAATAGCAAAATAAAAGCCCTAAGAAAAGCAGAAACTTTAACTGATTATTTCCCAAATTATTTTATCTTGAACCTCCCTGCTTTTTGCATAACATCTATTCAAACTGCCAAGCCTTCATAGCTGTCGGGACTGTGTATCCTCCAACGTCCAACCTGGGTCTCCAAACCCCAGGGGTGTTAGGTATGATGACCCGGATGGATGGACCAGACCTGTCAGGGGAGTGGTCTTTCCTGCCAGTATCCTAAGGATCCCAAGACAGTCACCCTCTTTATCAGTGCTGTTATCTGAGTATGAGAAGTTGCAAGATAAATGAAATGATGATGATGATGATGATGGTAATGATGACGATGAGGACAAGGCTCTGAGAACCCTACAGCACTTATTCTGAAAGCATCGTTCCACCCTGAAGGCCCTCCACTACAAAATCAATTTATGCCCAAGGCACCCAACCACATAGGTGTGAGTCTATACTGTAACCTCAATATAAAATTAGGGCCTTCCTATGATCAAAGTCATGCCTTATTCTAAGACATTTTTAAAGTTATACATTATTTTAAATATTCTTAAAATTTGGAGCCTAGAGGGGCTGGCCCCGTGGCCGAGCGGTTAAGTTCGCGCGCTCCGCTGCAGGCGGCCCAGTGTTTCGTTGGTTCGGATCCTGGGCGCGGACATGACACTGCTCATCAAACCACGCTGAGGCGGCATCCCACATGCCACAACTAGAAGGACCCACAACAAAGAATATACAACTATGTACCGGGGGCCTTTGGGGAGAAAAAGGAAAAAATAAAATCTTTAAAAAAAAAAAAATTTGGAGCCTAGAATTGGCTAATGCTATTACATTTCTTTGATTTTTTTTTTTTTTTTTTGAGGAAGATTAGCCCTGAGCTAACATCTGCCGCCAATCCTCCTCTTTTTGCTGAGGAAGACTGGCCCTGAGCTAACATCCGTCCCCATCTTCCTCTACTTTATATGTGGGATGCCTGCCACAGCATGGCTTGCCAAGCAGTGTGTAGGTCCGCACCCAGGGTTCGAACTGGTGAACCCCAAGCCACCAAAGTGGAACGTGTGAACTTAACCGCTACACCACGTGGCTGGCCCCTCTTTGATATTTTCAATAAATTCTTTCTCAACCTAAGGAAATGAAATAGACAGTTTACTTCCCACTCATTCATTCATTTAACAAAAATTCAGAGAGTCTAGGAGATGCCAGACACACTCTAGGCACTGAAGAAACAGACATAATAAACTGTTGCCTTAATAGATTTTTCAGCTGTGGTTGGAGAGAAGAAAGACAATTTTTTTAAATAATAAGTAAAATATACAGTATATTAAATGGTGAAACATGTCATTGAGAAAAATAAAGCAGGAACGGGTGTTGACAAGAGAATGTGACTTGAGAATGTGATATTTGAATAATGGTCTAAAGTTATTTTTTCACAGCTTTATTGAGGTATAATTGATATACAAAGAACATATTTAATGCGTACAATTTGATGAGTTTGGACATATGCAAACAAACTCGACACCACCACCACAATGAAGGTAACAGACATTTCTATTCCTTCCCAAACTTCTCTTGTGTTCTTCTGTTTTTGTTTTGATAATAGAGGGAACCCTGCAGAAGAATGGCAAGGGGTACTCCAGGAGGATGATGCTGTAAGGACAAAAGGCCAGAGGCGCCACAAGGATGTCAGCGCGAGTGGACAGAAGTGAGCCGGGGAAGAGTTAAGGAGATAACGGAGATGGCTTTGGGGGCCTCTTGTAAGAACTTTGGCTTTCTTTCTGAGTGAGATGAAAAGTCACCGGAGCATGTGGAACACAGGAGTGCCATGATCTGACTCTCCTTTTAACAAGAACAATCTGATCGCTGTGTGAAGAAGAGGTTACAGCAGAGCGCGGGAGGGACCAGGGGACAGTTCGGAAGCTCTGCAGTAACTTCAGCAAGATATTATGGCGGCGATAGCAGCTCAGGTGGTGGAAAGTAGTAGGATTCCAGATACATTTTAGAATTTGAGCCAGATAAGGCTGGGTAATGGACTGGATGAGGAGTGTGAAAGAGGGGTTGAGAATGACTCCAAGTTTTTGTACTGAGCAACTTTAAAGACGGGCATTTGTGGAGATAAGGAAGCCTATGGGAAAAGGTTTGCTGGGGGGGAGCTGAGCAGCTCAGTTTTGCACAGATTAAGTATGAGATGCTATTAGACATCCAAAAAGAGATGTCAAGTGAGCAGTTGGCTATACAGATCTGGAGTTAAGGAGAGAAGTCAAGGCTGGAAATATATGCTTGGGAGTATCTGTACATAAATGGTGTTTAAAGACACAAGTTTGGATGATGTCCGCACCAAGTAAATAATGTAGATAAAAAAGAAAAGAAGTTCAAGGACAGAACCATGGGGAACTCCAGTATAAGAGGTCAAGGATATAAGGAGGAACCAGCAAAAGAGGAAGTGAGTCTGATACCTGGGGAGGCAAATGAAGAAAACAGTTCAAGGATAAGTGAATGATAAACTATATCAAATGATTCTGAGAGATCGAGTAAGGTGATGACTGAGAAACGGCCACTAAATTAAACAATGTGGAGGTCACTGCTGACCATGACAAAAGCAATTTAAGCAGCATGGTCAGGGAAAAAGCCTGATTGGAGTGGGTTCAAGAAAGAAGAGGAGAAATGAAGATCACACAGATAAGCAATTATCAAAGTATGGTCCACGCACCCATCGGGGGGGCCCCAAGACCCCTCAATGAGTCCACAATGTCAAAAATATTTTCACCCTTATACTCTCATGAAGGTATAGTGGAATTCTCCAGACTCTCTATGACGTGTGATGACACCTTTACTCTGACGGCTAATGGAACGTACGCCCATGTATTCTTAAGTTTTAAAATTTTCTGTTTTAATTTCTAATATAGGAAATATCAATCAATATAATTCAAATAAACTGCAACTCTTTGGGTCATCAATTGTTTTTAAGAGTGTAAATTGATCCTGAGACCAAAAAGTCTGAGAACCAGTGAGTAGGTAGACAGATAGACAGTCTGGCAGACATATAGATGGTAGATAGAAACACAAACACATACTGAAAGTGTGAATGAACGTCATGCTCCTCTGTATGGCTTCCCACGCTGCATTCTCCTCCCAGTTCCACTGTCTAAGGTTCTAAGTCACTCACATGCATTTCTTAAACTACTAATCAACCATCAGCTTAAGCAGACATAATGGCCCCAGTAGTTGGCATATGGCAAAGCTTTTGCCCAAAGGGGCATGCTGAAGGATACACACGGTCCCAGTCAAAAGCAGACTCTATTCAGTGCAATCCGTGACTATCTGAAAGGCTCTATCCTAAAACAACCTTATTTATTCAAGGCCTGATTTTAAAACCATCCCATATTGAAGCACAATTTGGCCCACGGATTCTAACTCCATTTATCTTCACTACATGTTTGTCTAAGGGGAAATTTATCTTAGAATGCTTCTCCATACATAATAGTAGACAACCCCCTGGCAATCTCATGGTTTATTACTAAGGGGAATAGGGAATTCTTTTAATAAAATGTCAAAGTTAAAATAATCACCACTGTCCTGTTTATGCATTCTCAAGGATTATATTCACCAGAGCTCCCTTTCACCCAAAACATCCGTGAGCCCAAGATTACATTTCTTTATCTCAGTGTAGTAAAAAGAATATAGACTTTGGAACTCCACAGACCTGGGCACCACCACTTCCTAGCTGAGTGACTTTGGCAAGTTAGTTAAATTCTCTGAGATTTCATTTCCCCATCTAGAAAACAGAGATTTCAGAGGTTTGTGAGGGTCAAACAAAGAAAGCTTTACAAAGTGCCCAATCTATAGCCTAGCAAATGGTAGATATTAAATAAATGGTGGATTTTTTTTTAAGTATTTCACTATTAGAGTACAAGCAATACACCTTTTAAGAGTGCAATAATAATATCAAGATACACACTTATAATAAGCAAAAAATATATACAATAAAGGATTTATGGGGAACACGCATATGTAAATATTCATAGTGAAGCATCTTGCATTCAGTTTTCAGATGACCCACTTCCTAGGATAGACAAATTCATCAGGTACTTACTCATTCAATACACACTTATCAAGCGTTACAATGTGCCAGGCACTGGGGCAGACAATGGGAACAGTGATGAGGATAAATCAGAGCCCCTGCCCCCTGGGAAGCTCGTGGTCTAATAGAGAAACAGCCCTGAACAAAACAGCAATATAAAGGGACAATGCTTTGAGGGCCGTGCACCGGGGAGTGGGGAGGCAGAGATGAGGAGGGGTCAGGAGCCACCCCATTGTTGCTGTCCGCCAAGTCCTGTGGTCTTCTTTAAGTGAGTAACAACCCTTGGAAGTTGTCCCCTCTCCCACCCTCACCACTGTCACACCCCTCAGGTCACTGAGTTCTGCTCTCTAGTGGCAGAGTTAAAGAGAGATGGGACTGTCACTGTGCTTTGAGGGTTTAGGATTTCATCTTCATCTGCCTGAATCCATGAAAAATGACTTGGTTTACAACCAGTTTATTTTTACATGTGCATATCTTTTTAAACATTTTTAGGATCATTAAGAGCTCATTAGTTTTTATATACTTGATGTTTCAACCCATTGTAGTTATTATCCTTTTGATGCTCCTCTTGTAACGTCTCAGGCCACCGGGAGAACTTTCAAGGTGGCATCTGTGTCCTTTGGAAGTGACCCTGGTTAGTCTTTGATAGCTTCCTTGCCTTAGGGGGCCACAAGATATTCCAGACTCATCTTCTACATTTCCCGCCCACACGTGGAACAGCTATTTCTCCAAGGAGCCCTTGCAGTAAGATATTTTAGTAGGAAATCGTTCCTTTTAGTAGGAAATGGGCCACTGTTGCATGGATATCATTGATTCTAGGCCTCTCTATTAGAAATTGTGTATCTCTCTAGATGTGGCTATCCTCATGAGGTGTCTCTGCAGACAGGTCAGTCATTTACTACCACCTACCACCTTCCTTTCCAGGCACTGCCATCCAGGAAGGACTCTCTTCTGGAGGCAGTTATTCGACCCTCAATTAAGGTTCCCCTTAGGGATATGCTGTTTCTTCTCTGGTAAGTAATTCTTGGCATTTAACCACGAATCCACATCACGTGGTAGCAAGGGGAAAGGACATCCTAGGGATTTGGAAGATTTGTGATAAGAGACGGGAAATCAATGCCATGGGCAGGAGGCTTTCTGGAAATGTTCCCTCTGTACTCTCTTGGGCACAAGGTCTGATTCAACTGCTGCCTCTGCAGAGACCCGAGCAGATGGAGCCACGTCCTTACAACTTCCACCTAAATAAATGGCCATCATATAAAGACCTGGGCTTGCATCCAGCGGGCAAGGGCATACGTGTATTTTGGCCAAGTAGCCACCAGTTCTACGTTTTCCCCACGGGCTTCAGGTTTTAGACAAATTTCCTCTCCCTTCCAAGTAGGAATTACAAAATACTCAACTTTGAATTCTCCACGACAACCAAGAAAGAGGGAACTTCCAACTTCCAGATGCAGCAAGCTACATGTTCAAGCATTCAGACTTCAGAGTCAACGATTCATAATCATAATAACAATAATCCACATAATTATTCATCGGGTCCCAGTTAAGAGAGGAGCAGTATCTTATTTCCTTTCACAATAGCGCTATAAGGTAGATATCACTATTATCCCATTTTACGATGAGCAATCTGAGAATTTGTGAGGCCGTGTGTCACAAAGCTATTAAGAAGTCGTGTTGGAGACTTAACCTCAGGTTTGTCTGACTCCACGGTCCAGGCTCGAAACCATTACTCTTTGAGAAACAGTGAGCAAACATCCTTTTTCCAGTTGGCATGACAGAGGGTAGTGGATATAAGTTGATCACCAGCTTTCAGCTGGAGGGAAGGAAAGATGCATAAACCTGGCCATTAACTGTGGCAGGGCGCTCATGGGCTCTTGCAAAGTAAGAGGATGCAGGTGATGGTGACAGCTAGCCTTGAGTCATCTGTGGACCAGGTCGCAGAGACATACCCTTGGCTGAAGAAAAATACATTTTCTCTTTAAACATAAGCATCCTTGAGGAAGCAATGCAAAAAAAGCGCTTTATATTAGGTTTTGACATTATTTTATACACAACCGATCTAAATTTAGCATAAGCTTTTAATACATGGATCTATTAAGTAGCCTCATGGTCCACTGTGCCAGCGGAATTTTCCTGTCTACTCTAATAGGCTATTTCAATGCAGTGAGGGCTATTTTTGAATGTCCTTCATCATTTAAGTGCCATATATGGAAGAATTTCTAAATCTCCATAATGCTTCAGCACTGATTACTTCTCCTGGTGGAAAAATTAAATATAAATGTATGCATAACTATGGAGTCTGCATACACAGAGGATTTCACTTACATAATCCTTAAATCAGAGGACAATGAGATGGCAGCTATCCTGAGAGATTTCTTTCTAAGCTTCATCTCTTTGCACTGAGATAACGTTCTCACGTTTTTTTCAAATTTAGCTTTTTAGCTTTTACCCTTTTAAATCATCTCATCCTACAAAGAACGACATAATACATTAAATAACACATAAAAGATGGCTGCATGAAGTCAGACATGGGACTAACACACGCCTATTACTTCTGAAGAGTCCAACAGGAAGGCAACCGTCCCAGAATTTTCTAAACGTGGAAATTTTTTACCATGGGAATTTTCAGAATTCCCATACAGATGTGGAGATAACAGTATAATAAACTCCCATAGAGCCATCAACCAGCTTCAATAATTGTCAACGTTCTGCCAGTCTTGTACCATGTGTCCGCCCCGTTCTCACCAGAATCTTCTAAAAGGGCTTTCTTTGAGCAAAACAAACCCTACATTAGAATACCAGTGGTGCCCGAAATTTGGTATTTCGTAACAGCATGATGTGAAGTGACAGTAATTCCTTCAGACTTCTATCCTGTGTACCAATCACGGAGGATCTCAAATCAAGAGCATCTGCTCAATTTCGAAACTACTCTAGATAGTAACTCACGCTCGCAACAAATCGAGATATGAAAGTGCTAATTGCTGGTGAGTCAGCAACATGACCAGCGACTGGTCTTTTCTCTTACATTTATCACATTCACACAAAAATACAAGGATGGAAGGAGTGGTTTAAAGCTAACGCAGTGTACAAGATGAAAGCACATTACCCAAACCAGGAAAATCAATAGCCTATATTCTACCACACCAGAGTTGGGACCATTGGTCCCAATTTTACTTATCATCATCATCATCATTTATCTCCATCATTACTATTTACCGTCAACTATTCTATCCTGCATCCTGTGCTGGGCACTCTCCCACAACTCTTTAATATCCAACAAAATAGGCACTTTTATCATCAATTTACAGATGGAGAAATGGAGGCTTAGCAAGATTACATGAATTGCCCAGTAGGGTCTAGATTATAAACCAGGTCCTTTTTAACTTCAGTGTCTGCATTCTTTTCCCTGTAACACACTTCGTTCCCTAGTAATATTGACCCAAATATTATTAACTATATAAATACACGCACACACCACTATGTGTGTACCACACTAACTCCACAGCTATTCTGAATTTCTACAGTGTTAAAGAACAAAATGATCAGTACCTGTGTGATATCTGGTTAAAATCTGAGATTATGAGGTCCTTTAGCAACTTTATAGCTTTTCTCATGACTCTTTAAGGAGTAAATAAATGAAGGAGTTGAAGGCATGCCAGTCTGCACGCTGGGCGCCAAACCCTTCATTGCACTTCAGACCACCTCAGATATCAGGAAACATTAAGAAACAGTTCTGGGCACCAGTGTCTCCTACAGCAGGTGGGAGACAAGGTTCGGCAGTTGAGACTGTTTAGTCCCATCAAAGAACAATCTTGACATCAACTGGAAGTGCTTCAGACGAGGTGCTTCCAGGGGAAATTGTCAGCTTAAACTTCCCAAGCTATCAGTGGTGTTTAAGTCCAAGTAATAAAAAATCCTCTGATACTTAAACATTTTGTACTGAAATCAACTGAAAAGGGATCCAGAGAGACTCTGACAATTAACTAATGAAAGCTTGCAAAAGAGAAGGCACTATGTGATAACCTGGGATATTCACCAGGGGCTGGGAAATGCAAATCAAAGTCCTCTGAGCTTAATTTTTGGAACAAAATCTTTAATTAACAAATGTCCCAAACAATGAAAGAAATCTTTAAATAGCACAAAACGCACTGCAAGGATGATCCGACTTTGATATACTAAAACGTCATATATCTATGTATGCCAATGCCTTTGACTCATTCCAAAAGAAAATCTTCATAATTATTGTGACTGTCAACTGTGCTCATTCTCCAAGTCCTAAATCATTATATTTAACATTAAGTCCCAAACAGTCTTGAGTATTCAGCTAGGCTTCTTGGCTTCAAGGTTCTGAACTTCAAAACAGCTTATTAATTATCATTTTCTAAAACATCTTCCATCTTATCTCAAATAGCCTTTTCCTCCCAGCTTTAGGTCTGTGCCATTCTCTCAACATCTACACATAAGGCAGTTCCTTATTATCTTGAATCTTTTCCATTGAATTTGGGTTCCCTAGATATTAAAAAAAGCAAAGGAATTCTAAGCATAGTATAATCATTATAAGTCACGACTCTTCTTTTCCTCTCTTAGTGAACTGATCTGGGTAAGGAAAGGTTCTGTGATTTATGATTTTCTAAATGTCTACTGTATGTGCCAGACATGTTAATGCCACCACATCAAAATAGACCTGTTAAAATGTAAAACATTGTTTTTTGCCAATTAATATGCCCTACTCACATTCCTGACTTTATTCTATGCCTGATCAACCCTCCAATTAGGGGAGGCTATCTTGGATTAATTGTTTTGGGTATTTACTATTTTTATAACCAGGAAAAATAACAGATATTTTCAGAAAACCATTAGAACTGGTTTCGAGTCTAAACATTGTGACTTCTTTACCACCAAAACATCAGTATAAAGAATTCTTGATACTATATTTAATATATATTTTAGTGTGATTGTGGCCATAATTGTTAAAATTTAACTGAATATTTCATGGATATCTGAAGTTCAAATACCCTCGTCCACACTTCTTCTTGCTCCCTAAACCACCACTCCCAACCGATATTCAGTCAAATAAGATTAGCATATGGAAGCCTACAAACAGCAGGTGTGCCCATTCTCCACATTTTAGAAAAGAAAGCACCATAATTTGTTATCAATCAAATTCCAATTTCAATTAACAAGTTTATTAATTGATACTAAAGTATCACCATTAAACATTAAGATAGAAATCGGATAATCTGAGATTCAGACCATACAAGATGCAGAGAGAGCAGATGTCCCTTTCTGAAATACATAAGTGTGGTAAACAATTTACTCTTGGTTATGTGGTTTACAGTTTGGTTGCGATATGTGGTACATGGTCATGGTGGTTTAGCTGCCAGATCAGGTCTAACTCTTGACACCAGCATTTACCCAATCTCTGAATCTCATCGAATTCCTCACTCCGTTTTCATCCCCACTTGTACCCTAATCCTCATCTCAGGCTTGGTGAGACTATAAAGCTTACACACAGGATAAGGATGACTGTTTTATACATTACTTGGTAATTTTTAATTCCTCCCCAAAGCCCCAGTGCACGGTTGTATATCCTAGCCGTAAGTCCTTCTATGTGAGCCACTGCCACAGCATGGCTACTGACAGATGGGTGGTGTGGTTCCACAACTGGGAAACGAACCCAGGCTGCCAAAGCAGTAAGAGCACCAAACTTTAACCACTAGGCCATTAAGCCTGGCTCAGTAATTTTTTTAAGTAGCAGAATGTTTAATGACTTGGTTTCTAGACTATAGAAAACCTTCTAGACTAAAAAATAACCTTTTTTTTTTTTTAAAGATTGGCACCTGCACTAACATCTGTTGCCAATCTTTTTTTCTCTTCTTCTTTTTCTTCTTCTTGTCCCCAAAGCCCCCTGGTACATAGTTGTATATTCTAGTTGTGAGTGCCCCTGGTTGTGCTATATGGGATGCCGCCTCAGCATGGCCTGATGAGTGGTGCCATGTCCGCACCCAGGATCCGAACTGGCAAAACCCTGGGCCACTGAAGCAGAGCGTGCAAACTTAACCACTTGGCCATGGGGCCAGCCCCTAATTTTTTTTAATGGTGGCACTAGGGTTTATTAAGCTGTGCCTTAGCACAGACATCAGGGCTTGTCCATGGTGTTCTTGATGTATAAAGCCTGGATGTTCTGTCAATTCTTCTTGAACAATGACTACTAGGAAATTGACAGCTAAGTGGCTATTGTACACAAGCTCATCATCCGTCCTCTTTACGTAGCCAACAGCTGCTGCCATCCAAAGCACCTTCTTCATCTGGAACTTGATCGTGGACTTCACTTCATCAACTTTGGCCACCAGAGTCTCACTGTGGGTCAGCAAGAAAGGATCAAAACATCACAACAGCTGCATCTAAAGCAAAATGGTCATGTCAAAATGTGGTGTATTCTCTCCACTATCTGAATTATTTCATCATAACAATCTTGCACAATACTATTTCTGCCTGATGAAGATAAGATTTCATTAAACAAAATGATTCCTCTAAGAATAAAGGCCTTGTATTTGGTTGCTTACACAGTAATTCATACTACATAGCACTCAGTTATTAAATGAGAACAAGAAAGTAGAGTTAGGGGTATACACAGTAACCTGATCCAACATCCATCAATGCCAGTTTTATACGCCCATAGAGGACACCTGTGAACACACAACAGCAAAGGCTAGACCTCGTCATAGGAAAAGATTTTAGAAATCACTTGAAACAATTCAGTGGGTGGAAATCACAATCACAAGTGGGATGGGTGAAAAATAAAAAACTATCCTAATGGCTTCTTGTTGCCTGGGATAAAATTTCAAGGATGGCATCATACAGGTGACTTATTTCAAACAACTTTGACAGAATATTGAAAGGCTCAGAGAAACTGAGACAGAGAAATGAAAAGGCAGCTCCACTGGAAACAAAGACATTGAGATCAAAGATGCATGCGAAAGGCTAAAAAATTGTGTGATAAAATGTAAGAATAGAAAAAGCTACTTCCCTAAGAGAAGATATGACTTTTATATAAAATATTTTTAAATATATGTGACTAAATTAATACATTAATATCATAAGTCGACATTCAACTATTTCAACTATACCCTCATAAGTTCATATATACACAAGACAAAAAAAAAGATTGAGCGTGATTATTCTCATGGGTTGTCTTATATTCAGGAGAACATGATAAATACGATTATCATCATTTTAGAGAAGGAAAAACATACCACACAGCTCCTTACTGATAGATGGCAATCAATACCCAGATAGATCTATGTCCAAGGCCCAGGGTTGTCTTTCCACTACACCATAAGAGCTCTTCCAAAATGAAGTCCCATTATTGTTTTCTCCCTTGAGCCCAGGGCTAAGTTAACTGGCCCCATGCTCTCTAGTCCCCTAAAGCTAAGGCAATTGCCAAGCAAATATTATCCCAACCAAGAGAGAGAATAATGTACACATTGTGGGGGCCTGGAATTGGCCACCCCAAGATATGTCTCCTTAGCATGAGGATTGTTTGGGGCTGGTTACTTTTAATAAACTGCAGACAGGAAAGCAAGACTGAAAACCAGAGTTTACTTACCCTTTGTTAAGAAATATTTACATTGTAAAGGAAATCTCCATCTGTAAAGGTGCCTCCCTCTCTGTACCAGGAAGACGGGGGAATGACCTTATCTCTAGATACTCTTTATCAATGCCAAAGGCAAGGACTTAAATCTGTATCTTGTTTACTGTACTTGTGTAGTAATCTCCCATGATTGACTCCCCCTCCACCCCCAACATCCTCCTTTGCCTTTAGCTGAAGATGATATTTAAGGTGGTGGCTTCAGCCATTTTGGTGAGCTGCTCAGTTAGCCTGAGCCTCTCCCATGTATACATGTTATAATGCTTTGTTTAATTTTCTCCTGTTATTCTGTCTCATGTAAATTTAATTCATTCTCTGGCCAGAAGAACCCACAGTTGGTAGAGGAAATGTCTTCCTCTCCTACAACATCTTGGAGGCCCAATGCCTCCTTTCTGTCAACTCTGCTCTCCTAAGTTTGAACGGGTCCCCAAAAGTGGGGAAATACTGCGAAGTTCCCTAGGTCTTCATCATCCTTCCCCTACTTTGCCAACAATAAGCTCATAACCAAAGTGCTGGCAGCCCCTCAGCTGTACTACTCAGCACGCCCCCTTGCCCACCTCCGTCCTGTTCACTGCCCTGACACTGCAGTCCTCGACAGCCAGTTCCTCCATTCAATCTTCCCTGACGTCTCTCCCTGCAGAGATGATCTTTCCCCCCTCATGGACCATGGCACCTTCTCAGCCATGTTGGAGTGGAAAGAGATATGACCTTGGGATCTAACGACCGTGATTCAAATTCAGTTTCTTCCATTGCAGGATTTCACCTGTGCGATCTTGAGCCAGTTACTTAAGCTCTCTGCATCCCACTTCACTAATCGATGAAGAGGGAATAGCAATACCTACCTCCCAGCTGATTAAATAAGGGTTTCTGCTTTGACCTATACCAAGGACAGTGTCTGGCATATTCTAGGTCCCCAGGACTATTAAAGCTGCATGTCTTTTATCATACTTGCACACCTGCTCTTGCGGTTGCATTGGAATCTGCGCTATCTCTCTGACTGAATTGCAGACATCTTTTTGATACTTCTCTTTATATCTTATAAAACACCTGGCACACAGTAGGGAGATAATGAATATGTCAGCTAAATGATATAAATAAAAGGCTTTCTAGAGGAAAGAAACCATAAAGCATCTTAACAACAGGTCAAACATTTAATTATTTTTGTCTTTATAAAAGGATCTATTCCACTCTTGTGAAACACAATCTATTCTTTCAGTGTAGGAATATATACACTAAATTGCTTTGAATGCTTAAAAAAAAATAGCTCCAGGAGCTCCCAGGACCCTCTAATGAATGTGTATTCTAAGGGAGCAGGCGCTGTCAAATTAACCAAGGTCACATCCATAGCACCAAGGGATAACAAGCAGTCCTCCTGGGTGGCTCTCACATTTCATGAAATAAAAATATTAAGGGACTTGTGATTTTCCCTTGATTGCTTTCAGTTCTGTCGCATGAGCTAACTGCTTCTATAAAAACAGCAAGTGTTAATTTGTTGCATTACCTTATAGCTTCGCTTTGGAAAGAAGAATGCCACATTAGACCCTGCTTGGTTACATGTTTTCAGTAACTTTTATTCCTTCATCAACAAACACTTGGAGGGCACCCAGGTGTTCTTGACGCTGGGGACACAGCAGTGAACACAGAGTTAGAAATTCCTGCCCAAAGCTTACACGCAACTGGGAAGAAAATAATAATAAGACGAGTAAGTAAAATACGTAGTGTGTTGGATGGTTGAAATGCTCAAATGCAATAAGGAACCCAGAGAGGAGAGAAATGGAGTAGAGAGAGTTGGGGTGAGGGAGGGAGGAAATGAGGTCAGCGACATGAGGAGGAGCCAGATCACCAAGGCCTGTGAGACAAGGTAAGAACAGTGGCTCTTCCTCAATGACATGGAGAGCCGCAAGAGGGTTTTGAGAAGAGGCCTGACACCTTCAACCTTAGCACTCTGGGGGGCACGTGAGAACAGGTCGCAGGGGTCAAGGGCAGAAGCTGGAAGCCGAGTTGGGAGATTAATTCCACAACCAAGTGAGCGATGAGGGCGGCGGATAGTGGTCAAATTCCAGGTAAGTTCTAAAAGTAGAGCTGACATGAATTATTGATGGACTGGATGTGGGGCAAGAGAGAGAGGCATCTAGGATGACAAGGGTTCTGCCAGGTCTGTACACAAGATACATGAATGATCCCAGTGACTTCCAAGCTCCTTCCAACTACCTCTTCTGGTGTCCCCAAAACACTTCCCAAAACACACCATCTCCTCTGATTCCCATAAACTAGCTCTTTGGGGCACAGTAACCCACATTCACTGCTTGTCTACCTCATATCAGACATGGCGCCAGGTCCTTTATAAGAACGTAATCCACACTGAAAACTGTGTGAGGTTGTGATTATTACCCCATTTTAGGGTAAAGACCCCTGAGGCTCAGCAGAGAGAGGTGATCTGCCTAAAGCTGGACCTGGTGAAGAGAGAACACATCTGAAGGAGGGCCATCTATTCCACTCCAGCAGTTTGCTGCCAGGAGCATAAGCCAGTAATATGAAGTCCTGGCACATCTTCATATTTCTCTACAGAAATCTGAAATCTAGATTATTAAGTGATTCTCCTGATATTTAAATGCATGGTTTTAAAAAAACTAACACTCCATGGGCCAAACAAACACACCCGCATGCCAAATTTCACCTAAGGGCAGTCCATCCTGGCAAGATGGAGAAGTCAGTATTACTAATTCTAAATTATTTCTGGATTTTTTTATGGGCCATATTTTACAAATGATCATCCTAGGTGATGCAGAGGCAATCAAAGAATCTAAGAAACATAAGGCAGGGATAACATGAGTCAAAAAAGAGTAAGAATTTTAAGACTGACTTCTGGGCCGCTGTAATGGTATGTGTTACATACCAGACGTACAAGAGAGAAAGGACACAAACGGCCTTTGCCCTCCAGGAGAGAAACTTGCCAAGCAAAACTGGGGCAGGAAGCCCGCTAGCAGCCAGTGCTCCGTGACTGTGGAGGGACAGAGGGGTACAGCTATCCAGTTATACCTTCGCCCTGTTAACTCTGATCCCTGCTTCCTAATGGAAGCTAACTGCTCCCGAGGGCTCCACGCCTGTGTACCTTCCTTCTCTCTCCTCCACGCATCACCCCTGCTTCCTGCTTTCCCCTCAGCAGTAGGTGGAGTGGTGGATACAGGCATATGGTCTGTGCCAGTGTATGGGGTGTGAGACGCTAGGGAAGATAAAGGTCATCTTAAAAACAGCCTGCATAAAAAGACAGTGTCCGGAGTCCGGGCTGGGGAACTCAGCAGCCAATAGACAGTTCCTGACACGGTTCTCCTATAGGTAGAAAGGATAGCAGAATGGCCAGTGAAGCTCAAATTCAGAGCAGAAGCTACAGAGAAGAGCAAGAATCCTCCCAAAGGAATGTAGGGCAAATATAAATAAGAGTGTCCAGAAAAGCCCAACTTTAACTTGGACATGAGTAAGCGCGAAAGAAGCTACTGATGTGTAAGGTTTGAAAACTGCTGGGAAGGAGGAGGCAACCCTTGCCTGTGGGAGAGAAGGGCTGAGTCCACAGAACGGTCGAGCTTGTTCACAAGCAACCGCCTTCCAGGCGCGGTCAGTGGGACCTCCTCCAGCCTCTGGTCTCAGTTCCAGCTCCACGCGGGAACACACAGAACTGCCCTTTAGACATAAGTAAAGAACCCAGGGAATTTTTTAGACCTACAGAAAGAGAGACCCCAGGCAAGAAGTGTGGGCAGCAGGAGGTGAAATTTGTATATGATGAGACACCACGGAGAGCTGGGGGCACACGACAGCCAGAGCGAAGAGTGCATTACTCACACCAAATCTTAAATTGGGACACTACGGTATAAACACGCTCAGAGTCGTGCTTTCATGTTGTAGCTTCAGAATCTCACGTTTGCATGATGCAGTTGAGCATGATCAAAAGAAGCTGAAACTGCTGACAGAAAGGGAAAGATGAGAAAGGACGGCAGTCCAATCCTCTTCCTTCTGTGTTTGCTCTTTCAAATCAGAAATCTAAAATTGTCCTTGACTGTCCCTCTTGCTAGTAGTGAGGGTAGTGAGCAAGATGGACAAGCAAGACGAGGCCATATCCTGTCAATTCCACCTCCCAAAGACCCCTCAATTTTATCCACCTCTCTGCAGCCCACTGCCATTACTCCTGGGCAGTTGGCCTCTGTTATCTGTCCCTTCACTATGCATTCATCTCTCCACTTCAAGTCCTATTTACCCTCTAATCCATTTTCTACACCACAGTCCAAATGACCCTTTAAACACTCCAAGCTAACTGTCTCTCTCTCCTGCTTCAACCGGTTCCCCCTGACTTTAGGATAAGGTCCAATGCCACCCGGCCCACAGCAAGAACGCAAGAAATAGTCATTGAATACGTGAAAAAAACCTATTTTAGATCATTTCTATATATACTACTTCTCTTCAGGTCTTTGTATAAACCTCTGAGCTGAATATTAAAAGGCATACGTGGTTCTTTGTCAACCACTACCGTAAACTGAAAAGGCAGAAAAAGCAAGATCCAGTTCATCCTATGGTTTTGATAAAATAAATAATAAAATCTTCTGATTCAGTCAATCCTTTTGCTTACTTGTGAAACTGCGTGACATATAAAATGATAGGAATTCATGCAAATTTATGTAGACTACTGCATTTCCATTTAATAGGAGTTCATCATCATGAAAGTTATATGTTAAATAATCGCCCTCTATTGAATATTTGTCACATAAGAGAAATAGGAGAAGGGATATAATGAATCACTCAGTTCAGCAGATCATACACTTGACCTAGATGAGTTGGAATCAGCTCTGTAACTAGAAGTTTGAGATAAAAAACATACATTTTTTATAGTTAATTATGAATATTTTAATTCAAGAGATACGCTTTGAAGTAACGCATTGTCTGAGATTTCTTAAACAGAATTAAATATACATTTCTTATGCTGAGGTGACCTATCCTTTTAAAATTTTTTTCCACAATTAAAATAGATTTTTATCATCTCCCACAAGCAGAGGCAGAAATCACTCCTACCAAATACTGGGAATTCACACAGAAGGCAACATTAACATCTGATAAGCTAAACTCGGCTTAATAACAGCCACCCACCAAAACTCAATGGAACATAACAATACCACATGCTGTGAGCTAGCTGTCTTATAATTTGAAAATATCTTTATTTATCTCCTAATCTTCTTTGTGGTAAATTTTCTTCTTGTTTTGTTTCTAATGAGTGAAGTCTGTCAATCTTTTTTGGTATGGCGTCCACCTTGGAAACTGGCTCAGGCAGACTTCCCTACCCTCGGTCTCCACATGTATTCACCTTCTGTCTCTCACAACACCTTATCTTTTGCCCATTAATCTGCATTAGAGCTGTGAATTTATGTTTGCATATAGTGTATAGAATAAATACGATGTTTTTTTCCCCCAAAATAATGATGTTGGCCCAAATAGACTTGTTAAATGACTCTTACATAGCTTTGGCTTTAGATTTCAACTTTCTCTAATTTTCCACTGTTTGTCTAATTATGTTTGTAAATTTTCGTATCTAGTAAGACAAGGTTCACTTCCTTTCACTAAAATTTTGTCAGTACTTAAGTTTATCTGTGTTTGCAATGTTTTAATATCTGGTAAGACAAGGTCTACTTCCTTTCAGCAAAATTTTCCAACTTATAGAGTTAGTATTCTACATTTTTTATCAGCCCTGTATCTGTTATTTCATCCCCTTTCTCCTTATGTGCTTGATGTGCATTCTAGACTTTGTTCTTCGTGTTCATCCCAGAACTACATTTATGTTATTAGTCTTTTCAAAGAACTAAGTCTTACTTTAACATATTGATTTTATTGTCTTATTCCTTGACTTCTGCTTTTAATCTTATTACTCCTTTTTCCTCCCGTCCTTAAACTATATTTTCCTAGCTTCTCGAGTAGAAGCTCATTTTATTTGATTTCATCCTTTCCTGTTTAATACAAAAGCATTTAAAATAATTGCTTTTTCTCTGAATATAGTTTTGTACATTTCTCATGACTTGTAGGATGTAATGTGCTCACTGCCATTAACTTCTATATAGTGTCTGAATATGATTTTGATTTCCTCTATTCAACTTAAGTTACTTAACAGAATTCTTTGTCATTTTTCAAGTGGCTGAATGGTGATAAAAATTTTGAGTTATTTTCTAACTCTTTCAGTTGTGGAGACAATGTGGTCTATGTAATGTCTGCTTTTAGCAATGTAGTGAGGGGCTCTTTATAGCTTAATATAGTATTAGCTGTGTAAATACTCTTGAAGCACTAGGAAAGGACACATATTCTTGATTTATAGGACACAATAAATCACTCATGGCCTACCCTTTATATATGAATATTTATCTATATAAATTGATATGTTCATACGTATAAAATTATATTTAGTCTATAGCACGCACTTTTACTTAATACTTTATTATTAATACTAAATAGATCTGAAATTTTTAAAATATTACTTTACATAAATTTTGTACATACTTTAATGGTAACTTAATAATCAATAGATCCAATGCTAATTAATAACGCCCCGATTTTCCAACATTATTTATTCCAACATTAGAAATTTCCCCATCCAAAGCATGGTTATAGAAAATACGCTTGTAGCTTTTAATTTTCTTATAATATATTCTAAAAGGGGAGTTACTGAATCAAAGGTTGAAAAATGTTTAAGGATCACATTCCCGACCAGCAGTTTGAGAGACAGACCCTTTAACTACCCTCACCAAGAGGAAATGAGTTGTTTCTTTCCTTTTTTTTTTTTTGAGAGTCTAATAAAATAAGAGGTAAAATCCCAATTTAAATGCATTTCTTTTATTACCAATTAATCTGACCTTTTTCCTATCTTTCTGAACCATGTTTATTGCTTCTTTTAAGAACCATCCAATCCAGTCATTGGTCCATTTCCCTGCTGGGCTATTTTAAATGTTCCACTTTAATTTTAAAGAAGTCACATTAATTGACTTATAAGATCTTTTGATGCAGTAGGAATAATTCACGTATGTTGCAAATAATATATTTCAGTTACTTGCTTTTTAATATTGCTTAATACATTTCAAATAAACATGCTTTAAATTTTTATCTGATCAAAACTATGTCATTGCTTTGTTGCTTTTATGCTTAGAAAATTCATCTCTTCACAGATTCAGTTATATATTCACCTTTAATTTTTATAGTCTTATCTGACCGCATTTTCATATTTAATCCATCTGAAAAACACTTTTGTTTATGATGTAAGGTGAATAATTCGTGATTTCCCCAATCAGCTGCTTTTTCTATGACCAACTATTGATGAATATTCCTTTCATATATTTTTGGAGTGCTTCCCTTTATCACAGTGATGCTTCCATGAAGGGTCTGCCTTTCTGTGGGGTTTGAGTTCTAATCTAGTCTGTGTATAGATCCTTGAACAAATTCCCCACTATTTTAATTATTTTATCTTTATAATATATTAAATATGAAGAGGATGAGTCCTCTAATATCACAAAAGAATCCAAAATATTCATATGTATTTTCATCTGATTATGTTCTGCTAGGATTTTTTTAATTGAGATTAAGTTGGGGAGTGTTGCCATCTTTAAAACATTGTCTTCTTAAAAGAACATAGCACCTTTCTCTGTGTATTCAGATATTTTTACACCATCACTTAGCTTATAGTTATGGCTCTCAGCATATAATTTTCTGTATATAATTCCCACACATTGCTTAGTAGAGTTGTCCAGAATTTATATTTTGCTGTTTTTATGCTATATGGAATAATTTTTCTTGCCATATCTTCTAAATATTGATGATATATAAAAAATAGTAATTTTCTTTGTCTCATATGTACTAATGTACTAAATTTATTACTAAGTGATTTAAATAACTGTATGAGTTGTAGCTGAATAATTAAATTTTTCTTTGTGTGTGTCACATTCATGTTATAATATTATTTCCATTTCATGACTCTGGATTTCCCAGAAATTCCAGATCAACATTAAGTAATATTGTTAATTGGGGGATCCTTTTCATATTCCTGATTTTAAGTGGAATGGCTATGATGTTCACCATAAGATTAATATTTTTTTATCCTGGAAAGGAAGAAAGTTTTAATCAGGAATGGGTGGTGAATTTTACCAGACATTTTTACATACCTATTGGAATTATTACCTATCCATTGGCTACATTTTTATGTTGAACCATAGGAAAATGCCAATCTTTGGCCATTTTTTACCTAGAAAACATGGTAATTTCCTATTGTTCAATGTGACATTAAAAGACATGCTAAATATTAAACCATCCCCACACTTAAGAGAAATCCTACATGGTCAGAGGAGAATTCCTTGAATGCTCTTCTAAATTCAGTTTGTCAACATTTTTATATGGGGCTTTTGTATCTACATTCATTAGTGAGGTTGGGCTAAGCATTCTTTGTTCAATCTTGTTGTAAGGCAACCGGAATAAAACATTAAGACACTGTGACAAAGTGACAGGTACACCATAGACAAACATTACCCTGCTGGTACTGAGCCAAAGGTACAGCATATTCTTCTGCCAAACAGGGGAAGGTATTCAAAAGGCCATTACAAAGGATTGCTCATTATGTCGATTCTCCTCCTTTCTTTGAAGCTCATTAGCACCGAGACTCTGATCTCTCTCGAGGCTCCTGGCCACCCAGGGGCTCTCCTCTCTAGCTCCAAAGCAGCCCTTTCCACTATCAGCGTGGGGCACACTTTAAGCCCATGGCCAGCCAAGATCTACCCTGCTGAGATGGAAACCAAGAGAGAAGGTTCCAGCATCCCAACTCGAAGGCACAGCCAGCCACTGCTGACCCTTCTCCGTCACTGTTGGAAGAGCTGTCCCCACACTCACGTTGACACTAACTGGAGGCACTTCTCCCAGAGAAGCAGGTGTCTGACCGCCCTCCTTTGTCCAGATCTGCTCAAATAATACCCCATTAAAAGCAGCCTTCCCCCAGGGCTGGCCCCGTGGCCGAGTGGTTAAGCTCGTGCACTCCGCTGCAGGCAGCCCAGTGTTTCGTTAGTTCGAATCCTGGGCGCGGACATGGCACTGCTCATCAGACCACGCTGAGGCGGCGTCCCGCATGCCACAGCTAGAAGAACCCACAACGAAGAATACACAACTATGTACCGGGGGGCTTTGGGGAGAAAGAGGAAAAAATAAAATCTTTAAAAAAAAAAAAAAAGCAGCCTTCCCCGGGGAGACGAGGCCAAAGACCTCTGTCTTATTTCACACTTACATTCACTTTTTTCTTTGCTCAATCTAACTTAAGTTCCATTTCATCAAGGTCCTTTAAATCAAACAGTTATTTTTCCATGGCCTAGGGCACTCAAAGGTGTGATCTGATAATCTAATTTATAAGATATTTGAAAAGCCAAGCTATGTCTTATTTGTCCTTTTATTCTTTCAAACCCTCATGGTGTCTTGAGCACAGAACTGCTCATTACATGCTTGCTGGATTAGAAACATTAACATAATCCCCCTTCTCAGAGGTCAGGTGGTATAATGGAGAGAGCAGGACCTCAGGGTCCCACAGACCCGCCTGGAAAGGCCAGCTCCATGATATGACTTCGTGCAAGCAACTCCAGCCCTCTGAGTTTCTGTTTCCACTTTTGTACACAGGCCAATCATCGTTGCCTCTTCACACTGCTGACAACTCTCAAGAAGAAAACAAACAGCAAGTATAGTGCCTAACAGAGAGCAAGCGTTCTCCTCACCCTCCCAACTCCCCATCTCATCCTAACACCCTACAAGGAACCCCTGAAAGCTCCAGAGGACCCTGTGTATTGCTCAGATCCCAAAAGCAAAACTGTAATTACCTGCAAGTATCAATACAAAACCACCGGCAGATTTTCTGTGTGGATCCACAGGAAAGCCCAAATGAAGGCAGCAAAGAAGATCCAGGCCTCCACATCTACCCACCATGCGGGCTCTGAAACTGGGCATGCCAGGTTTCATCAAACCCACCGCAACAGCTCATTGCTAGTACCGGGCCTCACACAGCTCCCGCTTTCCCCACTCATATAACTCGGTCATCTATGTGACACCACCCTGAGCCCCAAGACTATTCCTAGGTTCCAGAGTAGAGGGTGCTACCAAGTCCAGCTGAGTTGTATTCAGGCCCTGCTCTCACTCTGGAAACAAAAGTAAGAAAAGAAATACAGGTTTTGTCAAATCTCACAAAACACGTGAGTACGCAATGTGTGACGGGCGATGTCCTTTCTCTTCAGTGGACAACAGACAGAGCATAAAGGACTCAGGTCATACTGCAGAAAGAATTAGCTCAACATGAGAATTACATTCTATGCTGATCAAGATGCTGAGAGAATTTCCAGAAACCTTCAAAACTACACAAATAAGGGCAATTGCTCCTGTGTGGAATGGGCCAACATCGTCATTTATGAACACCACAGCTGGTAGATGAACCTTCAAGTGTTGGTCCTCATTTGCCTGGGCACTGAAATCTTTCCAAATAAAGGAGGAGTTATCTGCATTGTCCCCAACAAAGCAGACATAGAAAAAGCCCATAGTAAACAGATGTAGAAAAAAAAATCATCACACATAGAGCAGGAAGCCAAATTTTAACTACCAAGGCGTGACAGACGAGGGTGAGGAACAAGTGGAAAGGCCATACACAGAAGCACAAGGGTTTGTCCCAAGCAGTCCTTGAGAAACAGGGTCAGAAGATCACTGCTGGGCACCCTGCCAGGTGGTCAACAGCAAACATCCTCATCTACTCGGCCCTCCTTGTGGAAGCAGATAATGGCAAGATAGAAACTGCAACAAGAATGAAAGATGGGTAATAAAGCCTCTGACTCCGCAGACCCAAAGCCTCTGCTCCTTCTGCACGCCCACCATGACTGTGGACGGCGTTATGCTGGTGTGCTGGGAAGCAGTCAGGTGTGGGGTGGAGAAAGGAGACACAGAGGAATGAGGATGCGCACCTTTGCCCCAGCCCTGCAAGGAGCGGGCAAGCATGGGATCTGAGTCCCGTGGCCTGGGCTGGAATCCAGGCTCAGCCACCTTTTACTCATTAGTTGAGTAAAACTCTCCCCGGAGGGGAGCCTCAGTTTCCTCAGTAACTGCCTCCTAAGGTTCCTGAGATCTGAATGAGATCATCATCCAAGACCAGCTCTTGTTCTTACCCCCGGGAATCCTGCCTGTAATAAAATCTCTACCCTACATGATCCACATTCACTCCACCCTTCCATCAGCCTCGTAAGGACTGACTTTGTCCACTAACGCAAACGAGACCCCATTCCGTTCTTCTCCTTTCTCTCTCTTTTCTTCTCATTCTGTCTATAAGAATAGCATGTTCGTTCATTTTTTTCTTATTTCTTTTTTTTTTATAAGATTGGCACCTGAGCTAACAACTGTTGCCAATCTTCTGTTTTTTATTTATTTATTTTTTTTCTGCTTTATCTCCCCAAACCCCCGCCCCGGTACATAGTTGTATATCTTAGTTGCAAGTCCTTCTAGTTGTGGGATGTGGGACACCGCCTCAACGTGGCCTGACGAGTGGTGCCATGTCCGCGCCCAGGATCCGAACCCTGGGCGGCCGCAGCAGAGGCGTGAACTTAACCACTCAGCCACGGAGCCGGCCCCCCATTCATTTTTTTCTAATGACTTCTCTATTTGGAGGTATGAGGTGATTAGTCAAAACAGATTATCATTTTTATTAACTAACACTTCCCTAGCCTTCAAAAAAATGACAAAGGACTCACAAGTGATTCATTTTAATACTAGTGAAGATGAAAGAAGGATATTTATCACGTAAATACAAATTTCCAGTGACAGGGAAAAAACTATGAGCTTTTCTCCTTTGAAGTCTGAGGGCTTCGGGGGCGCTGATCAGGGTCAGAGGTGTTGCTGCAGAACTGAAAAGGCCTAGAAAGAGGCCAAAGTGACACCCAGAAGAAGGTACGGAGCCACGCAGTGAAGAAGAGCTGAGAGGAGGGAGCAAGAGAGGAGAGGGCAGGAGACATCAGAGGAGCAGGGTCTAAGGCTCAGGCGTTGCGAGATAAGGCAAGAGGCAGAGAGGAGAGTATTCAGGGGGCCACCTCAGCATGATAAATGGGATGATGGAAAACAGATGAGGTGAAAAGCATCTCCAGAACATTCTGCCGGTATCACTCAATGTACTCCCCCTTTGGTACCTTTCTGAGAGACTTCAGAAAGACTTCTAGTACTTCCTAAGAATTCTTTAGAGGTCGTACTTGGTTGCCCATGAAAACCTAAAGGAAGAATGTATTCAATATGTCTTTTTATTTTAGAATTTTGACCCAATATTCACTTGGGACTTCTAATGCTATTTTATGCTTGCAGCCTAAACTCACTAGAAAAGCAATCCCATCACCAAGGGCCTATCACTGCCCCTTATATGACTGTCTCACATAACCCTCACAACTGGCTACTGTAGGAAACACTATTATTACAAATGAAGAAACCAGCTCAGAGAGAGCATGTAACTCATGCAAGTTTACACAGTAAGTGAATGGCAGAGCCAGGACTCAAACCCAGGGCAGCTCAACTTCAACACCCACGCTTTTGATTTTTGTTACATTTTGTTTTGTTTCACTGCTTTTTTCAAAATTGTGGTGAAAATCACATAACATGAAATTCACCATTCTAATCATTTCAAAATGGACAAGTCAATGGCAATCAGTGCATTCACTGTATGCAACCATCACCACTATCTAGTTCCAGAACATTTTCATCCCCCAAAAGGAAATCCTGTACCCACTAAGCAGTGAGGCCCCATTCCTCACTCCCCCATCCCCAGGCAACCATTAGTCTGCTTTCTGTCTGTACAGATTTGCCTATCCTGGATATTTCATATAAGTGGAATCATCCAATAAATGGCCTTTTGTGTCTGGCTCCTTTCACTTAGCACAGTGTTTTCTAGATTCATTCATGTTTTTCCAGTGTAAGAACAACATTCCTTTTTAAGGCGAGTGACATTCCACTGTATGGATACAACACATTTTGTTTATCCACTCCTCAGTGGACAGACATCGGGATGTTTCCATCTTTGGCTACTATATGCTGCTAGGAATGCTCATGTACAGTTTTCTTTGAACACCTGTTTTCAATTCCCTTGGGAAACCCCATACTTTTAATCACTGCACTACCTGACTCCAACATGGGACCGATTCCCATGACACCCATGATGCCATGAGATGTCCGAAGAGGCTCAGAAAGTATTTGTTGACGGGACAGTGACTTAGAAAGGACACATTCAAAGAAATGTCCTAAATTCTACTAACTGAAACCTTCTCAATTTCACCAGTAATTTCTGAAGTTCCCAAATAATTACAGAAGCCGCACCCAACACCGAAGATTCTAACCAGCACGTAAAGCACTTCATTTTCTTAATTACAAGCTCCCTTGCAACCAAATTTCCAAAGCAGAGCACCCCAAAAGCTAAAAGAGTTAAATATAAACTGGGTTATACTTTAATGATACATGCCCACTTTTTGAAAGCAGAGGGTATTTGGGCAATGTTTCAAGCGAACATCAAAGAAGCCATAGTGGTCAAAAGCAGGAGTGTGAGAAGGTCCTTCCAGAAGACATCCAGGCCTCCAGTGAAGCAAGAGCTACAGACAGACAGAAGGGAGGTGATAGAGAGAAACCAGAAGGGTTTGTTCCCACTACTGGAGAACGGTCTAACGTCTGTTACGTCGTCTATTTCCATGATTGCACAATAAAATGGAAGTGCAGGGGGTCCGGGCGCTACAAGGAGGAACCCCAGGAGCTTGCACAATTTTCCCGGTAATGGATTTTATTTTAATGGCCTCTATCACTAAAGGTACTGAAAATAGGATCTAAGGCTTCCTATATCCAGGCGTTTGGGGAACTATTCCTGTGTTACAAACATCGAGTCTATTAAAAATTCCATTTATAAAGCAGTAGGAAAACTACTTAAAAGACGGCACTTTCTTTTATTTTCCTCCTTGGTGAAAAGGCTGATACAAATTGTGGCTATTCGTAAAATCCCTGTGGTCAGAGCTTCTGTGGGTGTTTGCTTGCATAAGACACAGGCTCTGATGGGACGCAGGACTGTGGGCGTCTGAGCGTGAATCCACGGGCCACCTTTCCCAGATGCTGCCTCCTCGTCACTGCCAGTGGTTCTGATTATCCACCACTTTCTCTCCCTGCAGCTTGGTGTGCTCACCTATAAAGCTCTCTATCTCCCAATACTGTTGTGAAAATTAAATTCGATAAATTTATCTGTCTTGCCCCCTTCTTCCACCTCATCTTCTCTGAGTAGCTCCCCCCCTTCCTAATACATCACTTTGATCTCTGTCTAGGGTTTTGAGCTCTGTAGCAGTAGCTATTATCCTGATCAGCGCCCCAAAAGCCCCCAGACTTAAAAGAAGAAAGACTGATAGTTTTGTCTCTGCCTTGTATCTCTCCCATCCCCCAAGATCTTGATGCCACTAATGGTCACTACCGAACTGATTATCAATACTGACATCAAACTGGAGAAACAGGCAAGGGCCTCGCACAGAGATAAATCGGGGTGGAAGGCCTGGTCCCTAGATGCTGTCCTCAGTGGACTACAGGCTTCTGCTCGCCTCTCTCCTGGGCGTGATAAAAATCCCTCAGCAGCTAACCATTTTAACCCACACGTCCAGCCTGCATCAGCAATCAAACTCATGCAACAACCATTTTCGCTCAACCTGTCCGTTTCCTCTTGGCAAGCCTACATTTGGAATGTTCCTACAGAAGAACGAGTAGCAGAGAAGATATGTGTTTTCTGAACAACATAATGGGCAGCTTCAATGTGCTATTACCTTTTTGTTACTGTATTAACTGTGCTTTGTGTCCTCAATAATAAGTCATCATGAAGCAAAGAGCATTATTTTAAGGAAAAGCAAACCCACAGGCTCTTGGCACCGACCCCACCCACCACAAAGTAAGATGGCTGGCGAGGAGAGGCTAGTCATCAAACTACAAGGCTGCGGAGAGGCAGGCTGCCGAAATCAGCTCTCCACTTTCATGCCTGACGCTTCAATAGGAACCATTTTCAATGCCAGTTAACAGTCTCAAAGTCAGCATCAGCAAGAGTATGCGGGCAGCGCACATGAGGGCAAAGGCACGGGTGTCTTTGGATAAACAAGGGCTCGTCTTCCACGGAGGTTTTCTTTTCTTTCTGTTTGACTCAGTGCCAATAAAACCCCTCGAAGCCAACTTGAGAACCATCTGCTACACTTCCTCCGCGTACTTGATTAGACCCAGAAACCCTCCCGCCCCAACTCAGCTGCAGCGGCCACTGGCTCAGAACACTTCTAGACGTCTTGTTAGAAACATCTGACACACTGTAGAGTGCCTGAGCCCATCCCTAGAGCTCCACGAGGGCAGCCTGTGAGGAGTCTGGTTCAAACAATGGTCCATCCTTACTCCAGCCATAAAAACCACATTCTCCAAGTGTGTTGAACCATGAATATGGTGCTAAGCAAAAATCACTGCATCTAAAGCTATAGAATGTATAACCGCAATTGTACAAGTTTCTCTCTCTTTTTTAACAAAATTGGGATTATATGGTAGAAAGTATATACACGTTAAAAGAGTGGTTATCCCTGGGTGATGGATTGTATGTGCTTTCCAGCAGCGAACAGGTATCACATTGATAATTGTAAATATTTCTAAAAAAGGAAACTTAGTTACAAATCACATTACAAATACTCAATAGACAATCATTAATGCATCCACTCCATGACCATTTTCTAAAAACTTACTCTGGTCAAAAACTAGTGGCGGGGGTCCTGTGCACCCCAATGTTTATTGCAGCACTGTTTACAATAGCCAAGACGTGGAAGCAACCTAAGTGCCCATCAACAGACGAATGGATAAAGAAGATGTGGTACATATATACAATGGAATACTACTCAGCTGCAAAACAGAACAAAATCATTCCATTTGCAATAACATGGATGGACCTTGAGAGAATTATGTTAAGTGAAATAAGCCAGCAAGAGAAAGATAATCTGTGTATGACTCCACTCATATGAGGAATTTAAAACTATGGACCAAGAACAGTTTAGTGGATACCAGGGGAAAGGTGGGGTGGGGGGTGGGCACAAAGGGTGAAGTGGTGCACCTACAACATGACTGACAAACATTAAAGTACAATTGAAATTTCACAAGATTGTAACCTATCAATAACTGAATAAAAAAAAAACTGGAAAAAAAAAAAAACTAGTGGCGGGGGGTTAGCATATTATAAAAAAAATCTAGTGACTTACAAAAATGAAAAATCCATTGAAAGGCACATGCAAGCAAAAGCCAACTTAATTGAGATTTTGTTCTATAAAATATAAAATGCTGTACTTACATGATTTTAAAAACATCACCTACCACGTATGGAGAACCTACTCTATCCCAGGCACTAAGCTAGACATTTTATTTGCATTATCTACTAAACCCCTTCAATAATCATTTAAATTAAGTGTTTTACAAATTTTGCAAATGAGGAAAGTAAAAATTAAGGGGGCTAAATTACTTCCCTTGGCCAAACAAGTAATTGGAAGAGCCCAGGTGTTAAACATGGGTCTGTCCATCTTTACCTGTTTTATAAATAAATAAAAAGGGAACATAAAACATTTAGCAATATAGTAAACGAAATGTAATTTAATGCCATATTACAAGCTCATATAGAAAAGAACCAAGGAGTATAAAGACAGAGGAGCAGAATGAGAAAGCAGAAAGGAAGAAAAACAGAAGTGAGGTGGGCGATACCCAGAGATGAGGTCAAATATCATGTTCAGTGATCCAGCAATCCCACTCCTTAATTCCAAAAGAATTGAACTCAGGATCTCAAAGAGATGTCTGCACTCCCACGTTCACTGCAGCATTATTCGCAATAGTGCAGACGTGGAAACAACCTAAGTGTCCGTCGACAGACGAATGGATAAACAAAATGTGGTACATACATACAGTGGAATATTATTCAGCCTTAAAAAAGGGAAATGCTGTAATACGTGACAAAATGAACCATGAGGACATTATGCTACGTGAAATAAGCCAACCACAGAAGAACAAATACTGCATAATTCTAGCCCTGTGAGGGATCTAAAATAGCCAGATTCACAGAATCAAAGAGTGGAATGGTGGTTGCCAGGGGCTGGGAGAGGAGAAATAGCGAGCTGCTAATCAACAGGTATAAACTTTCAGTGAAGCAAGATGAATAAGTTCTAGAGATCTGCTATGCAACATTGTACCTATCGTTAACAATACTGTATTGTATACTTAAAAGTTTGTTAGGAGGGTAGAGATCATCTTGTGTTCTTACCACATTAAAAAATAATTTAAGGGTAACTTCTCTTATCTGAGCCCCAGGATCATATTTGTTCTACAAAATTATGATTATCCGACTAACCCCTATGTACAGCTCTCATTCCTAACCCTCCAGTCTACACTGTGGAAGGCATAGCCACAATAAGAAATATTCTTTTGAATTCTATACCCTGCCCTGTGCAATGAGTCTGCACCTGTTATTTGCAGCAGCTCAGAAGACGTGAAACCAACAGCTGAATTCTACCCACTGGGCACAGGCTGCCTCCCTAAGTCTGCCTGCTTAGATTAGCTCATCTTGTCCACAGGTGTCTCAAATATACTTCCTGTGCGTTGGACTGGGACAGAGGGTTTAATTAATTCCTTATTTCAGAAATGTAAGCAATAGGTAGTTAATTTTTACTACTCATGAAATGGCCAAATCACAAGAGATGAGCCTAGGTCCTGCAAATGTAATAGATCCCAAACAGTATCTCTCTATACAACTTGAACAGTAGGCTAAGCAAATGACTCAGGTCTGAGGACACACCTCTGATTTCTCACTTCCCTTCTAGCTCTAAAATTGTAAGTTCAACGAAGATTCTAGTAAGACTTTTTTTGTTTTTTACCATTATCACAGTGAAAATGTCGCTAGAGTTTCAAAGGGGGCTTCAAATCTTACCTACAGCATCAAGTTCTTCATTTCCTCAAAGGGCCTCATAAGCACTGATATCTAGAGAGCTTTGGGAGAAAATGTCTTTCTATCTTGATCTTACCCAAAGCTGGTTCTCTGCATGAACAGGAATCAAGATTTTCAAAAGATACTGTGGATCTGTTTCCCCATGACTGAGAATGAGAGCCACACACTCTGCCTGCGAGATACACAAGGGCAGGTAGATGAGGTCAAATGGTCTGTCTCCACCTGTGCTTCTGGAGCACCTCTTTAGCATCCTTGCATGTGACCAAAGCAAATATGTGTTATGTACCAGGTTTTCTCACTTTAAACAAGGCACCTCCCCATTTGGCCCAAATAGATGTGTGGAGTGTATACTTAGATCCTCTTTTTGCCATCTAGTCTAAAATAAAATTAAAAACATATAACTATAGCACTAATCTGCCACCTTGAGAAAGACACTAAAATGCAAAGAAAATAAAAATACCTACCATTTTTATTCTATGGAAATACTACATACTGTGCCAATCTTTAAAACACTAACTCAGATTCTACTGCAGTCTGAAAAATCAGCATCATCATCTGCATTTGACTGAAGCGGAAACGTAAGTTCAGAGACTTGCCCCAAGACCACACAGCTGGGAAGGGAGAAGATCAGGATTCACACCCACACCTGACTAATTCCAAAATCTCTTCCCGCAATCCTGAACTGCTTCCAAATCCTAGCAAAACCTTTAGTTCTAGAAACACAGCTTATTTTTTTACCAAAGACACTCCTTCTAAAGTATCATGGCCGGCTCCAAATAGTCCCCTGCTAGAATCATCAGCACCTAGCATTGGCATACGACCCAATACAGGTGGACCATTTGCATCACAAATCAAGAGAAAATACCACCCAGGGGTCAAACCTCAAAGCCATCCATTGATAAACTTGGCTGCTGAGGTGGCTGCCTTCCAACTAATTAGAATAAAAATATCCTACGATGCTTCCAGGAGGTCTTAACTAAAGAGATCAATCTTTTCAACAGATAGAATCTGGATAATTTCTAAGTTACCAAACACCTGCTCATTATCCCCTGTTCTGAACTGACTATTTCTCCACTGTGTCTGAGTTATCTTTGCAGCTTCCATAAAACACTCTACTTTCACAGTATGCATCCTGTGCAAAACTCAATGAAAAGACAATGATTAAATGAATGTGTAGTCTTAAGCTGAACTGTATGAAATTGATGATATCTGGCAATTTTGATTCACAAAAAATGGCAATTTCAAATGGTTCAAACTAAACCTTAGGGAGAAGACAAAGCTGGTGGAGTAGGAAGATCCTGAGCTCACCTCCTCCCATGGACACACCAAAACTACAACTACACAGAGAACAACTATTGCTGGGAGCAACCTGAAGACTAGCAGAACAGATTTTCCCACAACTAAGGATATAAAGAAAAAACCACATCAAGACAGGTAAGAGGGGCAGAGATGTGATCTAGTCAAGACCCATACTCCTAGTTTGGCAACCCACAAGCGAGAAGTGTATCACAACTGTGGAGGTCCTCCAGGATGAAGAAGGGGCCCAAGACCCACATCGGGCTCCCCAGCCCAGGGGATCTTCACTGGGAAGATGAGCCCCCATAACATCCAGCTTTGAAAACCAGTGGGGCTTATGTCCTAGAGAGACAATGGGCTAGAGAAAACTAAGATTCCACTTTTAAAGGGTGCACCCACAAACTCACTGGCTTCGAGTCCCAGGGCAGAGGCAGCAGTTTGAAAAGTACCTGAGTTATACATGAAGGAGACTCATTGACTAATTTTAGGGCATGTCCTGGAGCAGCAGGGATCTGTTGGAACTTTCTCCAGGGATGGAAGCGCTGGCATGCATCATTTTTGGGTTAACTGCCTTCTACCTCACTGGCCCAGCCCTGGCATATGCCATTTCTGACTTTCCATCTACCTTGCTAGCACTGCTCACCGCACCCCGGTATTCCCCTGCAGATTCACCCTGGCCAACATGCCTCAAAAGCAGCTCCCACTGCAGGACGCCAGCCCCACACACCCACAGCAATTAAAGCCCAGGCACAACAAGAGGGTGCACACAGGCTACACAGGGGACACACCTGGAGCACCTGGCTCTGGTGACCAGGGGGCATTGCCCTACTAGGCCCCACAGGACACCTTCTATATAAGACCACCACTACAAAACTGGGAAACATAGCTGACCTACCTAACACATAGAAACACATATGGGGAGTTAGGCAAAATACAGAGACAAGGGAATGTGTTCCAAACCAAAGAATAAGACATAACCTCAGAAAAACAACTATACAGAACAAAGACAAGCCATCTACCAGATAAAGAGTTCAAAGTAATTGTCATAAAGATGCTCACTGAACTCAGGAGGAGAACAGATAACACAGTGAGAACTTCAACAAAGAGATAGAAAATATAAAAAAGAACCAATCACAGCTGAAGAACAGAATAACTGAAATGCAAAATACACTAGAGGGAATCAACAGCAAATTAGATGATACAGAAGGGACGGATCAGCAATCTGAAAGACAGGGTAGTGGAAATCACCCCATTGGAAGAGCAAAAAGAAAAAAAATTTTAATGAGCATAGCTTAAGGGACCCCTGGGACAACAAAAAGTGTAGTAACATTCTTAGCATAAGGGTGTCAGAAAGAGAAGAGAGACAGAAAACCTATTTGAAGAAATAATGGCTGAAAACCTCCCCTACCTGGTGAAGAAAACAGACATCCAAGTCCAGGAGGCACAGAGAGTCCCAAATAAGATGAACACAAAGAGATCCACACCAAGACACGTTATAATTAAAGTGTCAAAAGTTAAAGAGAAAATCCTAAAAGCAGCAACTAGTTATATACAAGAGAGTAAAACAACTAGTTCTGTACAAGGGAGCCCCCACAAGATGATCAGTTGATTTTTCAGCAGAAACTTTACAGGCCAGAAGGGAACAGCAAGATACATACAGTGCTGAAAGGAAAAAACTTACAACCAAGAATACTCTACCTAGCAAGGTTATTGTTCAGAACTGAAGGAGAAATAATGAGCTTCTCAGACAAGCAAAAGCTAAAGGACTTCATCGCCACTAAACCGGCCCTACAAGAAATGTTAAAGGGACCTCTTTAGACAGAAAAGAAAAGGCCATAACTAGAAATAACAATATTATGAAAGAAAAAATAATCTCACTGGTAATACCAAACATATAGTAAAAGCAGTGGATCAACCATCTATATAACTAGTTTGACGGTTAAAAGAAAAAAGTAGTAAATTCATTTATATCCACAATAATCAGTTAAGGGATACACAAAATTAAAAGATGTAAAGTGTGACATCAAAAATATGAAACGTGGGGGTTGAGTAAAATTATAAAGCTTTTAGAATGCGATCAAACTTCAGTGACCATCAATTTAAAGTAGACTGTGATATAAAGCTTGCTATATTTGACACTGATGGTAATCACAAACCAAAAGCCTTAATAACAGATACACAAAAAATAAAGAGAAAGGAATACAAACATAACACTAAAGATCACCAAATCACAAGGGAAGAGAGCAAGAGAAGAAAGGAACAGAGAAGAAGTACAAAAACAACCAGAAAACAATTAACAAAATGGCAATAAGTACATACCAATCAATAGTTACTTAATGGAGTAAATGCTCCAATCAGAAGACATAGGGTGGCTGAATAAAGAAAAAAACAAGGCCCATATATATGCTGCCTACAAAATACTCACTTCAGATCTAAAGACACACACAGACTGAAAGTGAAGAGATAGAAAAAGATATTCCATGCAAACAAAAATGAAAAGGAAACTGGGGTAGCAAGCCTTATTTCAGACAAAATAGACTTTGAAACAAACACTATATCAAGAGACAAAGAAGGGCACTATGTAATGATAAGGGGATCAATCCAAAAAAAGGATCTAACACTGGTAAATATCTATCCACCCCAAACAGAAGCACCTAAATACATAAAATAAATATTAAAAGACATAAAGGGAGAAACTGACAGTAACACATAATAGGATGGGACTTTAACACCCCACTTACATCAATGGATAGTTTCTCCAGACAGAAAACCCACCAAAAAAATTGGCCTTAAACAACACATTAGACGAAATGGAGTTAACAGATATATTCAGAACATTCCATTCAAAAACAGCCAAATATACATTCTTTTAAACTGTAGACAGAACATTCTCCAGGATAGATCACATGTTAGGCCACAAAACAAGTCTCAATAAATTTAAGAAGATTCAAACCATATCCAGCATCTTTTCTGACCACAACGGTATAAAACTAGAAATCAATTACAAAAAGAAAACTTAAAAAAAACACAAACACATAGAAGATAAACAACATGCTACTAAACAACCAATGGCCAATGAATAAATCAAAAAATAACTTGAGACAAATGAAAAAGGAAACACAACATTCCAAAATCTATGGGATGTAGCAAAAGCAGTTCTAAGAGGGAACTTTACAGAAATACAGGCCTATCTCAGGAAACAAGAAAAATATCAAATAAGCAATCTAACCTTACACCTAAAGGAATTAGAAAAAGGAGAACAAATAAAGCCCAAAGTTAACTGAAGGAAAGAAATAACAAAGATCAGAGCAGAAATAAATAAAATAGAGACTAAAAAAACAATGGAAAAGATGAATGAAACTAAGAGCTGGTTCTTTGAAAAGATAAAGAAAATTGATAAACCTTTAGCCAGACTTATTAAGAAAAAAGAGAGAGGGCCCAAATAAATAAAATCAGAAATGAAAGAGAAGATGCTACAACCAAAACCACAGAAATATAAAGGATCATAAAAGATTACTATGTACAATTATATGCCCACAAATTGGACAACCTAGAAGAAATGGATAAATTCCTAAAAACATACAATCTTCCAAGACTGAATCAGGAAGAAACAGAGAATCTGAACAGACCAATTAGTAGTAATGAAATTGAATAAGTAATCAAAAAACTCCCAACAGCAAAATCCAGGACCAGATGACCTCACAGGTGAATTTTGCCAAACATTTAAAGAAGAGTTAATAGCTATCTTTCACAAACTATTCCAAAAATTTGAAGAGAAAGGAATGCTTCCAAGTTCATTCTATAAGGCCAGCATTATCTTGATATGAAAACCAGACAAGGACACTACAAAGAAAGAAAATTACAGGCCAATATCCCTGATGGACATTGATGCAAAAATCCTCAACAAAATATTAGCAAACTAAATTCAACAATATATTAAAAGGATCATATACCATGATCAAGTGGGATTTATCCCAGGGATGCAAAGATGGCTCAATATCCACAAATCAATCAACGTGATACCCCACATTAACAAATAAAGGTTAATAATCATGTGATCCTCTCAACAAATACAGAAAAAGCATTGACAAAATTCCACATCCATTTATGAGAAAAATTCTCGACAAAGTGGGCATAGAGGGAACATCCCTCAACATAATAAAGGCCATATATGACAAACTCACAGTTAACATCATACTTAATGGTGAAAAGCTGAAAGCATTTCCTCTAAGATCAGGAACAAGACAAGGATGTCCACTCTCACCACTTTTACTCACCATAGTATTGGAAGTCTTAGCCACAACAATCAGAAAAGAAAAAGAAATAAAAGGCATCCAAATTGGAAAGGAAGAAGTAAAACTGTCACTATTTGAAGATGACATGATACTACGTATAGAAAACTCTAATGACTGCACCAAAAATAATATTAGAACTAATAAATGAATTCAGTAAAGTCGCAGGATACAAAATCAATATACAGAAATCTGCTGCATTTCTACACACTAATAAGAGACAATTGGAAAGAGAAATTAAGAAAACAATCCCATTTACAATTGCATCAAAAAGGATGAAATATCTAGGAATAGGATGTGAAAGACCTGTATTCTGAAAACTATAAAACAATGAAATAAATTGAAGATGAAACAAATAGTTGGAAAGATATACCATGCTCATGGATTGGAAGAATTCATATTGTTAAAATGTCCATACTACCCAAAGCAATCTGCAGATTCAATGCAATCCCTATTAAAATACCAATGGTATTTTTTACAGAACTAGAACAAATAAGCCTAAAATTTGTAAGGGACCACAAAAGACCCCAAATAGCCAAAGCAATCTTGAGAAAGAAAAACTAAGCTCGAGGTATGACACTCTGATTTCAAACTATACCACAAAGCCATAGTAATCAAAACTGTGTAGTACTGGCACAAAAAAAGTCACATATAATGAAACATAATAGAAAGACCAGAAATAAACCCATGCTTATATGGCCCATTAATCTACAACTAAGGAGGCAGGAAAATACTATGGGGGAAAGACAGTCTCTTCGATAAATGGTGCTGGGAAAACTGGACGGCTACATGCAAAAGAATGAAACTGGACCACTATCTTACACCATATACAAAAATAAACTCAAAATGACTAAAGACGTAAATGTAAGACCCAAAACCATAAAACTCCTGGAAGAAAACATAGGCAGTAAGCTTTTCGACATTGGTCTTAGTAATATTTTTTGGATCGTCCCTTCGTGCAACAAAAGCAAAAACAAACAAATGGGACTACAACAAACTAAAGAGCTTTTACACGGCAAAGGAAACCATCAACAAAATGAAAAGGCAACCTACTGGATGAGAGAAGATATTTGCAAATGATATATCTGATAAGGGCTTAATATCCAAAACATATAAGGAATTCATACAACTTAATATCAAAAAAACAAACAATCCAATTAAAAAATGGACAGAGGACCTGAATAGACATTTTTTCAAAGAGGAAATACGGATGGCCAATAGACACATGAAAAGATGCTCAACATCACTAATCATCAGGGAAATGCAAATCAAAACCACAATGAGATATCACCTCACACTTGTCAGAACGGCTCTTAAGAAAAAGAAAACAAAAACAAGTGGGAGAGGATTCGGAGAAAAGGGAACCCTCGTACACTGTTGATGGGAATGTAAATTGGTGCAGCCACTATGGAAAACCATATGGAGGTTCCTCAAAAAATTAAAAACAGAACTATCATATGATCCAGCAACTCCACTTCTAGGTATTTATACAAAGAAAGCGAAAAACACTAATTTAAAGAGAGATATGCACTATTCATTGTGGCATCATTTACAATAGCCAAGATATGGAAGGAGCCTGAGTGTCCATCACTCGGCGAATGGATAAAGAAGATGTGGTATATATATACAATGGGATATTACTCAGCCATAAACAAAAACGAAATCTTGCCCTTTGCAACAACGTGGATGGGCCTAGAGGGTATTATGCTATGTGAAATAAGTCAGACAGAGAAAGACAAATACCATATGATTTCACTTATATAGAGAATCTAAAAAACAAAACAAACAAACAAAACAAAACAGAAACAAACTCATAGATCCAAAGAACAAACTGGTGGTTGCCAGAGGGGAGGGGCATAAGGGAATGGGGAAAATAGGTGAAGGGAATTAAAAGGTATAAACTTCCAGCTACAAAATAAGTAAGTCATGGGGATGTAATGTACAGCACAGGGAATATAATCAATAACAGTGTAATAACTTTGTATGGTGACAGATGGTTATTAGACTTGTCATGGGTATCATTTTATAATGTACATAAATGTCAAATAACTATGCTGTACACCTGAAACTAATATAATATTGTACACCAACTACTCTTCAATTAAAAAAAAAAAAAAACTAAACCTCAGGACAGAGGTTTAGCTGCAGAAGCAGCCAAAAAACACCGCAGCTTCTGTAGAGATAGAATTCTCTTGCCCTTTCAAGTAACTGTCCTAGTGTAAGTAGCCCAGGATGTTATGGTGGCTCCACAGTGTGGAAGATGCAGGCTCCTTCCATCTCATCTTCCTGTGACATTCAACACACGAGATGGCATGATGTCCATCTCATAGGCGAAGGACTCGGCTCCACCTCTCACCATTACGTTCACATTCCAGATAGCGGGGACGGACAGGGGGCAGTGGAAGGTAAATTCTTACCCTTAAGATCAAGATCTAAAAGTTTTACACGCAGGCCTTCTGCTTGTCACCCACTGGTCAGAGCTTATTCACATGGCCACATCTAGCTGCAAATGAGGTTGGGAAATGCTATCGTTAGCTGGATGGCCATATGCCCAGCACAAATGAGGGTTCTGTTACCAAACGAAAAGGGAAGAACTGATACTAGGGGCAAACTACAATCTCTACCACATACCAAGAGAAAGAACTGGAACTGTTATACAATGCTATAGAGTTTCTAGGATAGATCACATAAAACTTACTGAACAGAAAGGCTCTGGAAAAGCATCTGGAAAAATAAAAATGGAGCTATTCTTGTGAGCTTAAATTCAGAGAAAATCAGCATCCTTAGTATACGCAAGTTTCTAAGAAGCAGATATATAACATGCACAAGCTCACTAATGGCTTAGGAATAGTCTGCCCTTTGTGGAAAGCTGCCCTTTGTGAACCTGGTAGAGTACCCACATCCACGCTCTGCTCGCTCTGCCCCAATCTGTGAGGTCACATTTAGGGGCACATCTTTCTCTTACCTCTCCTGGTGCTCAACTTTAGGGTGAGCCATAAAGATGTTGCAGGATGTTCACCTTGTAAGAAGTAAAATGAACTTCGATACTCAAGAATTCTGTATGATTTTTCCAAACCCATCTTTTGAGGCACTAAGACCCAAATTCCCAGTGCCTCCTTCCCAGATCCCACAAGACTGTGAGCATCATGTTTACTAAAGTAGTTCGAGCTACTGAGATCAAACTACCATACAACCAAAAACAGGTGATTGTCACATCGGTTTGCCCCACTTTAAGAAAATCCAGTACATAAAGCGCAAAAGTTAAGAAGAAGGTAACCAAGAGGTCCCAGGAACATAAATACAGTGACACATAAAGCAGTGAATGACTCGTACAGGAATGAAACCTTTTCAGGTATCAGACAACACGGAATTTCTCCCCCACCCTTGGCCACTACAGGAGACCTGACATTTTCTCAACTCAACACTGCAGAAGAACATCACCAGATCTGAGGAAAAGAATATTGCCCTGCAAAGTCTTCAGTCACTTCAGAGAACGTGGGCTCTGTGGAAGCAGGCTCCCAGATCAAATCCCAACCCCATACTTAACTAGCAAGCTGCCTAACCGTTTCCTTTCTGCACTTCGGTCTCCTCATCTGTAAGCTAGGGATAATAACACCTACTTCATAGGTTTGCTACGAGGATTAAATGAGTGAGTACATGTAAATTGCTCATAATAGTGCCTAAGAGATAGAAAGCACCTAATTCTGAAGGCAACCTAGACTGAGCACAAGAATTAAGATGCTTCGAGTGCAGATTTTCCACAATCCTTCATTTCTCTCTTTAGTAAATCAAGTGCTAAGGAGGGAAATAAAGCGCAGCTCACAGAGTCCTCGCTCCCAAAGTGGGATGAAGATGCCGCCTTCATCCACGACAGCCTAGCAAGCTCTGTGGCAGGAGGACATAACAGAATGAAGAGGAAAGCCTCCCCATCCACGGAGAAGAGAAAAAGAGACGGAAGAAAAGCACATGCCAGTTTTCCCCTCTCCTCCCTTTCAAGTGAAGATAATGTCAAGGGAAAAGCAGAGCCTCAGCCCCCTTACATCCCACAGAGCACTCTAGAAAGATCACTTTTCGGCCTGCCCTACGCGCCAACCTAGGGCACAGCTGCATCACCATGGCTGCACAATGCAACGAGGTGAGGAGACCCTGAAGTCTAGATTGCCCAAGCTGCCCTCGATACTCATGTGGTGAATACATAGTTATTGGAAGCCTGGGCGAGAAACTCGCCAGATTGGAAGAGGGGACAGGTTGCTGTGGCAGTGATCACGTGGCTCCATAGCAAGGGCTGGGGATCAGAGCCCAGCGTCAGTCCAGCCAGATGGCAGAGGAAGGTACAGTGCCAGAAGAAACCAAGGTGAGGCTGAGTCAGTTGGAGCACGCCATGCCAATGGGCCTTGCTTGAGCCCAGAGACGCAGATCATAAGTTAGTGAACCACATACGCCTGCAGAGAAAGCCATTCATGTGGGCCAGACACAGCTCCCAGAGGACAAGAGGCCGAATATAGCACACCAAAGCACCTTGCTACCAGGAGACTATCCGCATGACAATCATCCTCCCCCACACCCCGTCTATACAGGCACCATCTGTCCGTTTCCTCTGCCCATGTGAGTTGTAGTGTGAGTTAAAAATGGTGACCACTCCACCATCTAATTCAAAGACAAGATGTTGACAGGTTCTTGCAAGGAAATGTTCCTATGATTATGTATAAACTATACAGAGAGGAAATCATTCATTCATTAATCAAGTACTCTGCAAATAAAGCAGTGAACAAATTCAACTCAATTTGCAACATCAAACTTATCTTTGAAGATACAGACTTTCTAAACTCTCACAATTGCTGATGGAAGTGTAAAGTTGGTCTATCCCTTTGGAAAACTGTTTGGCACTATCTCCTAAAGTTAAATAATGCCTACCCTGATGAATCAGTAATTCTACTCCTAGGTATTACCCCAAGAGAAATTAGTGGTTTTGTCCATCAAAAGACACATAAGAATGTGCATGGAAGCCTGACATAACAGCCAAATACTAGAAACAAACCAAGTGCCTATCAAGTGGAGGATGGATAAACAAATTGTGGGATATCAAATAGTATAATACTATTCATGAATAAAAATGAATGAACTCCTACACACAGTAACATGGATGAATCTCATATATATTATGATGAGTGAAAGAAATAAGACTCAAAAGAGTACACACCATATGATTCCACTTATACAGATTTAAAGAACAAGTGAAACTAACCTATGAGAATAGAATCAGAATAGCTGATACCAGATAGGAAGAAGTGAGCAGAGGAGAGGAAGAAACATGAGGGAGCCTACGGGGTTCTAGAAACACACTTCACTTCATCTGAGTGGTTGTAACACAGGTTACATATTTGTTTTGTTTCGTACACACAGGTTTGCATATTATCCCTTAAATAACAGCTCAAAATAATTCTTTTAAACATGTGTGATGAGGAATCTGGGGTCATGGAGGGCACGTACCACACGTCCATGTTGAAATAATCATGATAACTAGCTAATCTTGAGAGACCCAGATTTTCTGAGTCTTCAACAGGCAAGGAACATGAGCAAAACCAGAACAGACCATACTGGGTGCCCGGGTGCCAGTATTTCTAGCATCCACCAATGACTTCATTCTCTTTCTTGCTCCTCCAGGAGTTTTGCGGAAACGTTTAAGCAGAAAGAGTCCCTAAATAGTTTACACTCATTGGTGCTTAAGCTTTTTAAGGTCGCAGATCTTTTTGAGAATCTTATAAAAGCTATGGGGACCCAGGGGGGAAAAAAAGCATAAAATTTTGCATATATTTTAAGTCTTAAGTAATACACAACAGCTCCTAACAACAGAACTGTAAAACTATTAAGAGAAGTCTGAAACCTCTTCTCCATAATCCAGTCTAACAGAAGGTAGGTATTTATCTATTTATAATAAAGCTAAAGACTAACTAATTCTTTATATTACTTTGTTTTTAGCTAGATTGATATTTAATAAACGTGCTAACCTCTTCTCCATAATCCAGTCTAACAGAAGGTAGGTATGTATTTATTTACAATAAAGCTAAAGACTAATTCTTTATATTACTTTGTTTTTAGCTAGATTGATATTTAATAAACGTGCTAATACTAGATATCTCCTTCTACGATCTTGCTTTAGTCTTAAGAAACGGGGGAATGAGCTAATTATTACTCAGCAAAGTCCATATCATAAGAAAATATATTTTGAAACATTCAGTAACTGCATAGGTAAGTGCTAAATACAGTATAAATGTATTTTTGTTTCTAACTCATTTTTTATCCTATCTGATTTAAAAGACAACTGCATACAGCCATAATTATAGAGGAAATGGGAACTATATAGGAGCAAAGTTTTGTATAACACTGAAATTAAATTAGCATTAATCTGAACCAGATTGTTACAAGTTAAGATGTTAATTGTAATCCCAGGGAAACCACCAAGAAAATTATTCAAAAAATATAGTAAAAAAATAACAATGGAATTAAAATGGCATACTATAAAATATCTATTTAATAGAAAGAAGGCAGTGATGAGAAATTGAGGAACAAAAATAAAGACAAATGATAGACACAAATCCTACTTTATCAGTAATTACATTAAATGCAAATAAATTAAACACTCCAATTAAAGTCAGAGATTGGTAAAATGAATGAAAAAAGATGTAACTACCTACTGTCCATTAAGAGACACAATTTAGATTCAAAGACACAAATAGGTTGAAAGTACAGGATGGAAAAGATATACCATGTACACAGTAACCAAGAGAGCTGGAGTGGCTATCCTAATATCAGACTAAATAGACTTTAAGACAAAAATTGTTACTAGACACAAAGGAGGACAGTTTATAATGACCAAAAGGTCAATTCATGAAGAAGATCTAACAAATATAAACATTTATGCACCTAATAAAAGTGCACCAAAATACACGAAACAAAAACTGATAGAACTGACGAGAAGAACAGACAATTCAAAAAGAATAGTTTAAGACTCTAATACTTTACTTTCAATAATGGATGGACCAACTAGACAGAAAATCAATAAGAAAATAGAAGACTTGAACGACACTATCAACCAAGAGTCCTAACATACATCCATGGAACACTTTACTCAACAAGAGCAGACTACAATTCTTCTCAAGTGTACATGGAACACCTTTCAGGATAGACAATAGGTTAGACTATAAAACAAGCCTAACAAATTTATTCTTTTTTAGTTTTATTAAGATATAATTGACATAACATTGTATAAGTTTCAGGTGTGCAACATAATAATTTGATATACGTACATATTGGAAAATAATTACCACAATAAGTTTAGTTAACATCCATCATCTCACATAGTTACAAATTTTTTTTCTTGTGATGAGAACTTTTAAGATCTACTCTCTCCGTAACTTTCAAACAGACACCATCGCATTGTTAACTATAGTGACCATGCTGTACATTACATCTCCATAACTTATTTATCCAATAACTGGATGTGTGTACCTTTTGACCACATTCACTCCATTCTCCACCCCCCACCCTCCACAAAATTAAAAGGATTTAAATGATATAAAGTATGTTATCCATCTACAATTGAATGAAATTAGAAAGCAATAATGAGGGAAATTTGGAAAATTAACAAATATGTGGAAATAAAACAACAGACTCCTAAATAATCAATGGATCAAAGAAGAAATCATAAGGGAAATTGGAATATACTTTGAGACAAATGAAAATGAAAACACAACATACCAGCACTTATGGGATATAGCTAAAGTAATGTTTAATAAGAAATTTAGAGCTGTAAGCACCTATATTAAAAAAAAGATGATGTCAAATCAATAACATAACTTTCCATGTTAAACTAAACCCAAACTAAACCCAAAGTAAATGGAAGGAAAAAATAAAGATTAGAATGGAAACAAATAGAATAGAGAACAGAAAAGCAATAAAGAAAATCAATGAAACCAAAAGTTGGTTCTTTGAAAGGAGTAACAAAATTGACAAGTCCTTAGCTACACGGACCAAAAAATAGAGAAGACTGAAATTACTAAAATTAAGAATGAAACAGATGACATTACAATCAACCTTAGAGAGACTAAAAAAAGAATGCTACTATATAAAGGAATACCATGAACAATTGTATGCCATCAAATTAGATAAACTAGATGAAATGGAAAATTCCTAGAAAGACACAAAATACCAAAACTGACTCAAAAAGAAACAGAAAATCTGCATAGACCTAAAACAGTAAAGAGATTTTATTAGCAATCAAAAAACTTCCCTCAAATAAAAATCTCAAGCCTAGATTGCTTCCCTGGTGAATTTGACCAACATTAAAAGAAGAATTAACACCAATCCTTCACAAACTCTTCCAAAAAATAGAAGAGGGGCCACTTCCCAAAACATTCTTTGAGGCCATTATTATTCAGATACAAAAACCAGACAACGATATCACAAGAAAAGAAAACTACAAAACAGTATCTGTTAAGAATATAGACACATAAATCTTCAATAAAATACTTTAAAAAATTAAACTTAGAACTCATAATCTAGTTCCTAACAAATGGGGCTTCGTCCACAGGAGACCAAAATCATCCTCTGAGTTTCAACCACACTCCCTACTACACACTTTAAGCAATATCATTACTACTCACTCCATCATAAAACAGACCAAATCAATGTAATTATAAACAAATCTCCCAAACTCACCCCTTCTCTGTCTGTCACCTATCAAAAATATGCAACCATTTTGAGCCTGCTGATGGCATAGTGGTTAAGTTCCCACACTCCGCTTCAGGGGCCCGGGATTCCCAGGCCCAGATCCCAGTGCAGACCTACACACCGCCGCTCATCAAGACACGCTGTGGCAGCATCCCACATATAAAATAGGGGAATACTGGCCCAGGTGTTAGCTCAGTGACAATCTTCCTCAAGCAAAAAGAGGAAGATTGGCAACACATGTTAGCTCAGGGCCAACCTTCCCAACAAAAAAAAAAATATGCAACAGTTTTTTGAGTCAAGCATTTCTCCTTTTTGTGATTGATGCACTAACCAACAAGACTCTAAAATTATAATGGTTTTTACAGAATCTGATTACACAAAATCCAACCTTCCATGCTTTACAACATTCTTAACAAGGAAGCCACTTGGCTCTTGATGACATATCTCCAATTTGGCTTCCATACAACTAACCAATTTCTTTGAAATTTAAGTAGGCTATTTTAAGCATAAGGGTATTTTTAAGCATTCTCCAAGGGCACTGCTTTTCACCTTCCTCTCTTTATTACTCTGGAGATAAATTTATAGTCACTGGTTGGTAGAAAGCCTTACTCTCCATATTATAACCCCGAAATGGACCTAGGAGCTGATAACCACCACAAAGTTTCAACCAAACTCCCTTCTCTAAAGCAGTGTGCTTTCCAAACTTCATTAAGCCTTGAGTTACCAGAGGAACTTATTAAATATGCTCATTCCAATGTTTCACTCAAGAGATTCTGGTAAGGTTATAACTAGGCCCAGGAATCTGCATTTTAACTCACACCCTCCCCAAATTTTCCTGACTACGCTTTGAGAAAACACTGCCCTGGAGGTACTTGATCTCTGGAGTCATTCTCTATGCTGAACAGGAGCAACTATGGGCCAATATGAGTCCCCAGGAGAGCCCTCTCAACTCCCAACCCATTGAGTGGGAATGCTACTGGTCCCATGGTCACAAGAATTTCCTAGAGGGGTGGAAAGAAAAGTCTGGACATATTTTTCATAGAGACTCACAGAAGAACCTACCGAACAGACAGCAGGCAGAAGATTGATATTTTGCCATAGAAATATGTAGATTAAAGAGGCAGGATTGTTTGTACAGATGTCTCAAACACTGAGGGCATATGAAAGGTGTCGCACTGTTCTTAGGCTGTGCCACCACAAAATGGGGGATCCATCCAAGGCTCCGACCATCCATGCCGGTCAACTCTTAGCAATCATTTTTTTTTTTTTAAGATTTTATTTTTTTCCTTTTTCTCCCCAAAGCCCCCTGGTACATAGTTGTATATTCTTCGTTGTGGGTCCTTCCAGTTGTGGCATGTGGGACGCTGCCTCAGCGTGGTTTGATGAGCAGTGCCATGTCCGTGCTCAGGATTCGAACCAACGAAACACTGGGCCGCCTGCAGCAGAGCGCATGAATTTAACCACTCGGCCCCAGGGCCAGCCCCCTTAGCCATCATTTTTAGGTAGAGGAAGAGACTATCCACTACAAAAGATTCTCTTCCAAATTTAAGATTTTTTCCAAGCTGCAAATCACCTCAAAGACATTATTCCTAAATTCAAGACCACTGACTACAAAATAATCAAGTCAACGCCGACAACATAATTAAGTCAAGTTGGTGCCAGCCTTAACCATGTGTGCTCTCTCTGTTCTGTCTCTGTCTCTCTCTGTCTCTCTCTCTCATTAATTCTTGGGAATTCAAGTGCAATCAAACTTTTCAAAGACAAACTAATCTTTCTAGATGTGTGACATTTAAGAATTTTATAAGGTCTTTCATTTTTATTTTGAGTTTCTGATGGCTTAAGATAAGAGACCCTACAAATTCACGAAAGCAGACTGGGTTGGAGTTTACCGCTGTTGTACAAAGGAATCTTTGTATGAAGATAATTCAGAGGATGAGTCAGCTCTGAACGAGTGTTCTGCCTCTGTGTCAAGGGGGAACTTTGCCCCAGAAGGACCCTTCAACATACAAGGACAACAATCTGATCCACAAAAGAAGGACTGCTATTATAGCAGGACCATCCCAATTAGGGTCCACTCTGCCTCGTTAAACATGCAAATGAGAGAAGAGATCATTTACCAGACCAATGCTAACAGTCGATTCTGATATCTACATTCTATGGCTTTTATTTATCCGCAATGAACAAGGGCAAAGAGTCTGATGAATGGAACGCTTCCTGACTCCTAGTCACCGCACTGTCACCCAGTCCTCTTGCCTGGATGGCTACAACTCATCCTTAGGATCTTTGCTTCAAATCTACCTTCTTTGGGTAGGTGTGTCCACTCCTCGCACTCTAGGTTAGTCCCCTAGTTACATAAACTGGTTTTTCCCTCACAGAATTTTTAATTATGATTTTCACTAATAACTATGTAGATCTCACGTTCAAAGATTTATCTCTCTACCAACTCCTGCTGGTCGGTATGCTCAACCAGGATGGTCTTGTTGACTGCTACATTACGGGTATCTTGCAAGTGCATTAGATTCTTAATAAATGATTCTAAATAAACAAATGAATTCTACCAGATTGACTTCACAATAGAATACATAACTATTAGAGTATGTAAATTTAGCATCCTTTACTCAATGAGTGTTAGGTGCCATAATAAAAGCACACTTATGCATGGGCCCATGCGTATTTGGTTAAATCATTATAGGCACCCCAAGATAGAGAAAAACATACAGATATAAACATATTCAAGTTCTTCTCACTTATGAAGTAAACTTTTAACCAAATAACTATATGGGAATAAGATGAAAATGACCAAAATGTTGGTTTTCTGATTTATGTACATCGCTCTAAGTAGCTTTAGAGTAATCAAAAGTGATATATGACTACAGCATAGCAAATATTTCAAAACTAAGATCTTATCCTTGGCTTTATTCAACATCATTCCTAATAAGAGATTCTCTCAATATGTATTCAGGAAATACATCTACTGAAGTACTACACTTAAATTTAGATTTTGAATCAATAAGAAAGAAGTTTCAGCATTTCTATATTAAAAGTTGGCCCATGGATATGTTCCCAGGAAATCGTGATTACTATCACTTTAATTTTGCATAATGCTATATATATAGTCTTAATATATTCATTCATGGGTAAATTCCTTGAATTCTGTGATAATGCCACTTTCATTATGTAAATACTAGCCAATAGTGAGAATGTCTGGAAAATTATATCTGCAACACAAGAAATATTTACATCTGTTATCCCCTTCACAGAAGCCCACAGGTCCACTGACTTCCTCAGGAGTTCTACTCAGATGGCCCCTAGTGTAAATGGCTGGAAAAATCAGAAATTCTGTTTGAATAGTAAAATGGAAATTCCCAGACTTTAAAATGTCAGAATATATCATTTTTTTAAATACTCTTTCCCTTCTCTACGCACCCCCTGCCAAAATGCTTCACAATATTTTTTGTCTGAAACTTAATCACACTCACACACTCACATACACACACACTCACACACACATTCACATATCTTTGAATGGACTGTGTAGCCCAAAGGAAGGTCAACTTACAGGACAGGATGCTGGAGGTCCTCTATGGTAGTATTTTCAAACTGCAGACTTGAAATCAATTTGGTATGTCCCCATGGGCATTTTCTTAAAAATGGAATAGGGTGGAGTGGAATGGAATGGGATGGATAATCAGTGTTTGCCAATATTAAATCTTTCCTAACTTAGGAATCCTGGCATCATGGGGAAATCTTTGAGTGGGGGAGCTGTACGTGTATATATGCAAGAGTATTTGGAAATGATGAGCCCATTGACAAAGAACTCAGGCATGCTGTGGCATGGAATGACCAGAGTTGAGTATAACCCTGGAGAGAAAGGTCTCCTGCCCCTGTCCCCACTGTGAGAACCATGAGCGAGGGCACTGTGTCCCTTGTTCACTGCAATGCTCACCTGGGGGACAAGATGGACATCTGAATGCTGGACTCCTTCTGAGATCCTTTTCCATAAATCCATAGTCAAAACCACTGACTCCTTTAAAGAGGGGAAACTCCCTAAAGGGTTTCTGAACCTATCACAAGACAAGGACTCCTGTGTTGGCAGGAGGAAGAGCTTCTCATGACAAATTGGATGGGATGTCGAAATCATTTAATTTGAATATTCAAAGAAATGGGGCCTAATCTTATACCCTAAGTAAAGTGGCCCATATTATTTATACAAGTATGTCAGCTATTTTAAGTTGTATTGGTCCACTGACAAGTTGACCATTAAAGTATCGCTTATGAATCTCACACGCACACATACACAATATTGCTATCTTATAAAGAAGAATGGCAACTTTTACTAATGTTAAAATCTGAGGTCCTACAGTGCTGACTCCCTATTGTATACCTTCCCAGAGAAAGAAGGTTGCATGACTGTGTGAGCGTTTGCGTGTAAAAAAAAAAAAAAGAAGGAAAGAAACCTTACTCTGTCAAGAACGTCCACATAAACAAAAAAACAACCCACTAACTGGGAAAAAATATTTTCAAGTCATACATGCGACAGAGGGTTAATATCCATAATATATCAAGAACTCACACAACTCAATAACAAAAAATTAAACAACCTGATCAAAAAATGGGCAGGAGACATGAACAGACATTTCTCCAGAAAAGATATACGGATGGCCAATAGGCACATGAAAAGATGTTCATCATCACTGATCATCTGGGAAATGCAAATCAAAACTACACTAAGATATCACCTTACACCCATTCAAATGACAAAAATAACCAAAACAAATAGTAACAAATGTTGGAGAGGTTGTGGAGCAAAAGGAACCCTCATACACTGCTGCTGGGAATGCAAACTGATGCAGCCACTATGGAAAACAATATGGAGATTTCTCAAAAAATTACAAATAGAAATACCATATGACCCAGCCATCCCACTACTGGGTATCTATCCAAAGAACGTGAAATCAGCAATTCCAAAAGTCCCATGCACCCCTATGTTCATTGCAGCATTATTTACAATAACCAAGACGTGGAAGCAACATAAGTGCCCATCAACTGATAACTGGATAAAGAAGATATGGTATATATATATATATATATACACACACACAATGGAATACTACTGAGCCATAAAAAAGAATAAAATCGTCGCATTCACAACAACATGGATGGACCTTGAGGGAATTATGTTAAGTGAAATAAGCCAGAGGAATTTAAACACGTAGACAAAGAGAACAGATTAGTGGCTACCAGGGGAAAGGTGGGGTGGGGGGTGGGCACAAAGGGTGAAGGGGTGCACCTACAACACGAGTGACAAACATTAATGTACAACTGAAGTTTCACCAGATTGTAAACTATCATTAACTCAATAAAAATTAACTTAAATTAAAAAAATTTAAAAAATTAAAGAGAAAAGAATGTCCTCATAAGCATTATTTGTAATTTGGGCAGTATCTAATACAGCTAGAGAAACTATCTTAGTGGACAAGAAGGTAGAAGCTTGTACAATGTAGAAGCAGGCAACAAGAAAGTCTTCAGATGATCTTAACAGGGGAAACCTTGGACGGCCTCAGAGACTCAGTCTCCAAAGTGTCCTCGGATGCAAACATGGTCATACAGCTACTCTTCTACAGACAAGGCCCTGGGCCCCACAGAAAGAATCTCCTGGCCAGAGCCAGGCCTTCCTTCTCCAATTCTACTTACACACACACACACACACACACACACAAACATCATCTACATGTTTCTCTTTGAGAATAAACCTCACTGTGGGCATCAGCAAGGGAATAATGCAAAACAAACCACAAATGTCACATAATTAGGCACACAGACGGAGACTGCATTGTTTTTCTTGCCATATCACACAGTCAATATTGCGTTGAACCACATGATTCTACCAATATTTTACTGTTTGATTTACAAAAATGACACTTTAGCACAGTTCGACCCAATATTGATGGAGGTCCTACCATGTACGAACCCAGAAGGATAATTTTATTTGATGTACTACCTTTACAAAACGAAAGAGTAGACAACAGTGATACACAGGGAAACCTTTGCAATAATTTCACAAAAGTCAGAGAAAGGATAATGTGGAAGGATGCTTTAAGTCCATGTGTTTACAGGGGTGGGATATAAACAAGCAAGAATACAGAAAGTCAAATCAGTACATCAATACATCACTGAATACATACAATTCACAAGATGCTTGGTCCTTGTTCTCAAGCACCTACAATTTAGTTGGGAAGATACAATGCAAGAAAAAAAACTGTACCTAAGACTATCATATAATAATCACTTGGGACAGATAACTGGCACAAAGAATATCAAACTGGACATATCCTCAGAATTTAAATAGTGTAACTCCCTTATTAAACAAAAGAAAAACAAAAAATCAATGCCTAAAGAGGTCAGCATTATATCAAATGTTTCTCTGCTCACCAGAGGCATGATAAAAAAAAAATGTTTAAATGTTAAAATATGTCTAAAGCTCTCTGCCAATTTAAATAGTGCATAGAGGTCAAGGAGGCTTAAGACCAAATAAATGTCACTAGATTTCAAAAATAGAAAAAGATGGACCAAAAAAATAAATCCCCGAGGGATTAAATATTTAAGTAAAAATGCTTATGGATAAACAGACAGACTGAATGAATGTGTTTATGTCCATCCACTCCCAAAACCCAACTAAAATGACAGAAAAGGAATAAAAAAGGTCTGAGCACACAAGGGCAAAAACAGGGCAGGCACCACTAGTGGCTAAGAGAGTTCAATACATTTTACAGAAGCAGAAAGGAGCTGGAAGAATGGAAACAACTCAGCAGAACACAGAAAGCTAGGAAAAAAGGTGTCTGTATAGGGCAGTCAAGGAAAGAGCAGCCAGTTCTCACTACACAGTCACACACACAAACACACTCAGGCTTAGAACCTGGGGCAACCAAGTCCTGCAGAAAGTGAGGAGGAAGCCCAACACTGAGAACAGGAGACTGGTGGAAAGCCTGGGAACACACAATAGAGGAGGCTTCAAGTCCTTTCCTTGACCCCAACATCCTGGGAAAGACCCAGGACGACAGCTATGTAGCAGGCCTAGAAAAAACCAGCCCAGATCACAGCAAAAGAGTGTCCAAAAGGAGGGGCCGTGGGGAAGGTCCTTCAGTTGGAGAAAACAGAACAATTACGTTATCTGATATATTGAACCTCTGAAAATAATACTGATATGATTTGACAGATCTGATGAAGCCAGAATAAGCAATTCTAAATAGTTCATGCAAAAATATGTAAATGGGGGGAAAAGGCAATTATTAACTCCAGGGAAAGCTCAAAGCTGAATGAAAAATTTAATCCTCAGATAAGACTTCATAAAAGTTTTCAACTTCAGCTCATCAAAGGGCACCATTAAGAAAGTAAAAAGGCAACCCATTTTCTGGGAGAAAAATTTCTGCAAAATGTCTATCTGGCAAAGGACTTATATCTTGAATATATAAAGAGCTTCTACAAATCAATAATAAAATGACAAGCAACCCAAATAAACATAGGCGAAAGACCTTAACAGACATTTCACAAAAAAGATATCAAACCAATAAGTACATGAAAAGATGCTCATCAGGGAAAGTACAGTAAAGGAATTACAAAGGTATAAATAAGAAAAAGACAAAGAACAGGACAGGCATGAGGGATGATGGGTATTTGGTATGACAGAAGCGTTCTATAACTTGACCTGGGTAGCAGTTAGGGAGATTTCCATATGCAAAAATTCACCAAGTGGAATACTTAAGATTTGTATACTTTCTTCAATGAAAATTATACTTTAATTTTTTTAAATGTTATCTCAGCAATCAACAATTTTTGCTATAATATACGACTAAGGGACATGGAAGTAGAAGGATGAATGTAAGAAAGCTAAATCTTTCCCTATCTTCACAAAACATGAAAGCATAGATCAAGAAGTAGTTATAGAAGCTTTTTTTTTTTTTTTGGTGAGGAAGATTGGCCCTGGGCTAACACATCTGTTGCCAATCTTCCCCTTTTTGCCCAAGAAATATTGGCCCTGAGCTAACATCTGTGCCAATCTTCCTCTATTTTGTATGTGTGACAGTGCCACAGCATGGCTTGATGAGCAGTGTGTAGGTCTGTGCCCGGGATCAGAACCCGCTAACCCAGCTGCCGAAGTGGAGAGCACGAACTTAACCACTACACCACCGGGCTGGCCCATACATAAGCATACTTTTAAGAGCTGCCTCTGAGGAAACAAGACTGGAAGTTGATGAGAGGAAGGACAGGTGTCTGCTATTTTTCATAGTAAGCCTTTCACTAATATTTGATTTTTTAAACTGTGCATATATGAATTCGATAGGAAATTTTAAACCAAATATCAAATTATAAATTATTAAATATGTGATTATTAATATAAACATGGGACAGAGAAGGCCTTTTAAGTATGCCTCAGTAGATACTTCTTATTTTTCCAGCACAGCATCCATCCCACCTTCTGTACTCTGGTTTCCCCTCATCCTGCACCATCAGTCCACGTGGTCCGGGGAGAATTTCTCCATCCTAGCTTCAGCAGCAGCTTGTGACTCAGGCCCAATCCAACCTACGGTCCTGGCCCTTGGCCAGAGAGATTTTTTTTCTTCCAAGGATAGACACAAGGTCCCACTTGGGCCAATGAAAGCTATTCAGAGTAGTTCTCTGTAAACATTGAAGGAGAAACGTGCTATTGCCTAGAGTTGCTGGCAGCCATCTTGCCACCAAGAGAGAAGAATTTGCCCAAGAATGCGGCTGGCAGAAGGGATGGCAGAGATGAGAGATGGGAGAAGGCACCCAAGCCCTGACATCTGCGGTTGAGCCCCTGGTTCTTCTGGGGCAAGTAGGAAGTTCTTCTACCCCTGCCCTTTTTATAATTCTAAGAGGCAGCATCATGTAATGGCAAAGCATTGGACTGCTCGGGTTCAAACTCCCGCTTTACCACTTACTAACCTCTTCCTCATCTATAAAACGGGGACAGTAACAGTGCCTACTTCATAGAATCAGATGAGTTAATATATATAATACACACATGCACAAATACATATTTATATATTAAAACCTCATTTAAATTTATATGTGCAAGAGCCATATTTTTATTTTTAGTAATTAAATTCCCTTTTTTCCTCAAGTCAGTCTGAATTGAGTTCTCTGAGACTTACAAGCGGCAAGCTTTTGACTAATTCAACACCCAAATGAGAAAGCTTTTGAAATCAATCGACAAATATAAGCAAATATACATCAAACATAAACCTAATAAAAACAATCTCTATAGGAGAAAAATATCATCAAAAAATTTAAAAAGTAAACAGAAAAAGACGGCAGAATGTTTATAACCTTTAGGATTGATAAAGTTTTTGCCCTTACAAACACCAGGATGGAGATGCTACACAAAATGGGCAAAAACATACACATATAATTTGCAAATGAAAAAACAGGAATGCAAAAAGTTATGTTCAGTTTTTAAAAATCAAACCAATGAAATAAATAGCAACTAATTTTTTCCAATGACATATCTAAAGATTGTTTCAAATTTTATGATCCAGTGTTGGCAATCATCTTGTGGACTGCTAGTGAGATGTAAACTGATACAACCTTTCTGAAAGGCAATTATCATTCTTCTTCTAGAAATTTATCTAAGGAAAGACTTAACGATGTGTGCCAGCCTTTTCCCCACAAGTTTCCTCACTGATCTGTGTTTATATACAGAAACGCTGGAAACTGAATGCCCAAAAATAGGGAGTTCATTAAAATCCATACATTCCAATATTGTTCAGTCATTTAAAATATTGATGGAGGAGCCAGCCTGGTGGCTCACCAGTTAGGTGTGCACGTTCTGCTTAGGCCGCCCGTGGTTCACTGGTTCAGGTCCCAGGTGCGGACATGGCACCACTTGGCAGGCCATGCTGTGGTAGGCGTCCCACATATAAAGTAGAAGAAGATGGGCACGCATGTTAGCTCAGGGCCAGTCTTCCTCAGCAAAAAAGAGGGGGATTGGCAGCAGATGTTAGCTCAGGGCTAATCTTCCTCAATAAATAAATATATGAAATATTGATGGAAAATATGTAGATATATTGAAGAATGCTCACGATTATTAAATGAAATAAACAGGTTACAAAACTATATCGTATGAGCCTATTTTTGTTGTATAAATATATACATATTCCTATGGAAAGAGATCTACTAGGAGATACATCAAATGCTAGTAAAATCTCTGGGTGGTAGAATTATAAGCATCCTACTTTGGTAGATTTTTTTCTTTTTTTTGGCTTTTATGTATATTTCACTCTTTCTCCAATGACCCTGCATAGACTTTCAATAAGAAAAAATGCATTTTAAATTCATAAAAATCCATAAGACACCTCTAAGAGTAGTTTCAGTCATGCCTCTGGAGCCAAAATGCACGCAAGCTGTTAGGTGGAGCACAGAGGATGAGGAAGGCAAGGGAGTGGACTCGTTTCTCAGAAAATTCGGTTGTATAAACAAGGAGCAAAGGGTCTCAAGAACACACGAGGCGTAGTCACTGCGACGGAGAGTCTGGGCACTGGAGAAGAGGAAGAGACTGAAGAGGCAAAAAGAAGGCATCCTTGGAGGAGACGTCTAATGAAGGCAGCAATAGCCACATCCTCTGCTTTCCATTCTCCAGCAGCTTCCATTCGGGCTGGGCTGGGCTGCCTATCCTGGATTCCCACACGGCTTTTCCCTTTGAGCTGCACAGGCTCAGGAAGGAGGCACAACCTACCCAGGGGCAGAGCCCACACTCTCAGCCTCTTGGTGTCTTAACCTCCTAGATTAGGTGCCACGGGCACTTTTCATCAGCAACTTGCCCCAGGAAAAACAAATATGGGACACTTGAAGCCCTGCCTAAGGCTCCCTGAGACCTCCGCTCCCACAGACCCATAGAAGAGCAACACCATCCACAACAGCAATCATAACACACACTCCACCTTAACCATGAAAAAGTGAGTTTTCAACAATTCATAAGGGCCTGAATGCTCCGTGAGACAGATGACATTTTCTTTTCATTTATTTTTGGCATATTAACAGCTGGTGACCTAGATTAAGAAATAATTTGATATGTGAAACGGCAGACAGCATGGCTAAATTCCTTCACGGATGAAAAGTGGATTCAGTGAAAGGCTTCAGACCAAAGATTCAAGTAAATCACTTGGAATGGAGGGGCGGGGAGGAACACCCACAAGTAAGTGTGTAAAATGAAATATGGAAAAATGATGACCAGACCTGGCCGGGATCCCAGAAGATCGTGGCTCCTTTCTGGACAAGTAACCAGGGACTGGAAGGGGGCAGGCAGCCTTGCTAATTCAGCTGCTGAAGGAGCAGCAGGCGGATCACGGTAGTTCAGGATGAGCTTGGGTAGATATTAAAAGAAATACAATCCTCTTACTGCATTGAGACGGTGCATGTGTGGAGGGAGGGACTAGAGGCAGCAGCCAGCCTCCAGCCCGGGAACAAGCAAAGGCATCAGCCCCACTCTGCTCCGCTCCTCAGGTCAGCGGGACTGGGGGCAGCCTGAGGTCTGGGTCTGAAGAGGGAAATTCACTGTCATAGTGAGCAACGCAGCAAATCTGACTTCCAGGAACACAAGAAACCACTAAACACCCAGAATCCCGGGGACGGAAAATACTGCCACGTGAAAGAGAACACAGTTCAACTGACAGAAACCATGGGGCTCTCTGGCAGGTGTGCATTTTCAAGCACAGTGCTTAAGCTACGATACGAACGTCCTGTGCTCGGGACACAAATGCAGACCCCGGTGCTGGCAAGGTCTTAACGACCAGCGGTCATCAGAGAAGACAGGAAAAGCCAGTGCCTGGTACAATACCTCTCCAACTGCTCAGGGCTGTGCTTGCTACGGACCTGGGATTCGTTTGTGGCCATCTCTGGGGGAGAAAAATAAATTACTGTGGCCAATTTACTGAAGGGCTTGTAAAACACCAGAGAACTCAACCCGTGCAACACAGATGTTTTTTAAATGCAATGAAACGCCCTCCTTGGTGCAGAAATGTGCGGAGAAGAACTGTTAGGTTCAGGTCATATTTATTTTTGACCTTCCAGAGAAGGACACTGGCGTCAAAAGGGACACACACACAGAGATTAAAAAAGAGAGCGAGAAAGAGAAAAAAAAAAAAGTATGTATCTAGATCTCTGTTTTGAACTCCAGGATTCACTCCACAGCACTGTATTAAAGCCGGTGGTTTTTCGCGATCATCCCTACTCATCTGAAGATTTGGGGGTAACTTCTGTGCCAGATCATTCCGTTCTGCTGCACTCCAGCGGCCAGGACTCCCCCCGGAGGAAGGACGGCTGCCGCAACCTCCCGCCCGGACCCGCGGCCGCATCCCTCCAGCTGCCGCGGGCGAGCGGGCGCCGGGAGGGAGATGCGCTCGGCCCGGCCGCACCTGCGACCGCTCGGGCCGGCTCCCGCCCGGGGAGCGCGCGGCCGGGGAAGCGGAGCGCGGGATCCGCAGACCCAGCGCCCCGGGGCCAGGGTCTGCGCGCCCCCGGCGCTCCCGTCCCGGCCGGGCCCCCCCGCGCCAGGTGGCGCCTGGCTGCAGTCGCCGCGGCGGTGGGCAGGGCGGCCCCGCGACCCCGGCCCCGCAGCGCCGCAGCCGCCCGGCCTCCCGCTCCCCGGCCGGCTCGGCCCCACCGCCGCGCCCTGGGCTCCTGCCACCTGCCCCGCCGGCCGCTTCTGACCTTTTCCTGCGCGCGGTTGAGTCGCTTCTGGACGTTCTTGGCGAAGATGCCCGTCTTGATGTCGGCCATGGCTGCGGGGCCCGGGAGGCTGCGAGATGCAGAGCGGGCGGCGGGGCCGGCGGCGGCGAGGAGGAGCGGGAGGAGGAGGAGGAGCGGGAGGAGGAGGAGCAGGAGGAGGAGAGGAGGAGCGGGAGAGGCGGCTAGGAGCAGCCGAGCGCCCGGAGCGGTGAGGGAGGGGCGCGGAGCGAGGACCTGCTTAAAGCTACAGAGCGGAGGCGGGATGCGCGCGGCCCGGCGGTGACACGCGGCGGGGTGGCGTTAAAACGAGGGAAGAAGCCACAAGTCCCAGTGCGCAGATAGTGCCCACAGTGATGGAAGAGGAGGTCAGGAGACGAAAGGGAAGGAAGGCAAGCAGCCGTCCTGGGCTCCGAGGCAGCTCAGGGGTTCTTTGAAGGCAGTTTGTGTTGGGGGAAGGTGAGAGGGGGCCCGATTCTTTCCTGCAAAAAAAAAAAAAAAAAAAGCGGGGGGAGACGGGAAGAGGGAAGGAAAAGCCCGGGAGATGTGGAAACCGGCGAGATTCAGCTGCTCTGAAGTGGAGAGTGATGGGCTGGTCTCCCAGGAGACTGCAGCCCTCGCCATCCATCTATCCTGTGTGTTCAAGAAGGAGTGGACGTCGCCCTGCCATGGCAGGGCTCACAGCGCAGGGAGGGAAGCCCATTGGGAAGCCAAGTCAATGCAGAGGTTAGAGCTGCAGTCTGAGGCAGGTGGAGAGGAAAGGAGGGAGGGACCAATGCTGACAGTTGTTTAAACTTCAGAAGGAGAGTGGGACCAGGGAGGTTCCATGTTGGAAAGGGTCAGTTCCTGTAAACCAGGGGCTGTGCTGGTGATCTCTGTAATCTGCCCTGAGGAGAGATTCCACGTGGCGCTCACTCCCCAGGAAGTGCTGCAGAGAAGACTCGAGGCCTTTATTGCCTGTAAGACCCAGGCCTCCTCACCTGCTGCTTCTTGCAAACCTTCTGGTAATCTTAACAGGGATTCACCATCCTCAGTAGGCCTGGCAGAAGTCAGAATAACAGGGATAAACTTGACCTATACTGTACCTACCCAAAGCTCTCGAAGGCTCTGACCAATGGTCGAAGGTCCATATTCAGCTCTCTCTGAGAATGTGAGGAGAGTAAGGAAGGTGGCCAGCAAACGGGTCAGAAGTGAATCAGGCATCTGAATCTTGTGAGGCCAAGTGAGCCTCTCACTGAACCTCTGGAGTAGACTGGCACCTTGATAGCCCCCAATGAACTACCCTGTGGTATTCACTTCTTATGTAGTCCCCTCACCTTGATTCTAGAATGACACGGTGCTGGCATTTACCAAGAAGTAATGGTGGAAATACACTGTGCCCGTTCCAGGCCTGAGCCTTGAGAAGCCAGGCAGGGTCTGCTCTCTGAGGAGCCCTTTGCCACCATGTGGAAGTTCAGCTACCCTACTGTAAAAAGCCCCTGGGAGAGGCCACCTGGAAAGGGACAGGCCATGAGGTTGCCTGGAAAGGGAGCAAGGCCCAGATGTCCCTGCATCCCTGCCGAGCCCAGCCTCCTGACAACCCCTGGCTGAATGCAGCCACACAAATAATCATTAGCAAGACCAGCAGAAGAACCGCCCGGCTGATCCCAGCCAAGATTTCAGAATGGTGAACAACAAAATGATGGTTGTTTTGAGCCACTCTCTTTCATGATGGTTTGTTACTGAAATACCCAGCCTATTCATTTGCCTCTTATTTCCTTAGGGTGACTCTTTGTCCCAGTTTGCCGTGGAATGAAGGGTCTTCTGGGATACGAGACTTTCAGTGCTAAAACCAGGAGAGTCTTGGGTACACCTGGATGAGCTGGTCACCCAGCTTCCAACATCAGAGGGAAGTAAAGAGAAACTCGGTTGCTCGCTTGGTCAACATTCAGGAGAAAACACTGCTGAGAAGCCAGGAATTGGAGTCAGCTTCCACTTAGCTCTACATTGGGGTTGTCGACGAAAATAATCCATAACCAATCTATAAATGAAAATTTGGGAGAGTTTATTCTGAGCTTAAATCTGAGGATTATAACCCGGGGCCTTTCTTCCCAAAGGAAGAAAGGGCACCAAAGAAGTGGGGTGCACAGACTGGTTATATACCCCCAGAGAGGGTGTTTCACATAGGATTGAAGTGTCCCTTTTACAATAGTCGCGAGACTGCTCTGTGGGCACAGCGATTGATGGAAACAGCAGGTAGGGCTTCTGTCTCAGTGACCACAGCAGGGTGGCAGTCTGTTGTCTCCAGCTGAGTGGTCACAGGTGAGCTGGGTGGTCAAAGGTGAGTGCAGCAATCAGTTCCTAGCCTAAGGAAAAATGCTTATCCCTAAGGAAATGCTAATGTTGGGGGGAAGTTGCACCTTTATCTCAAGGGCCTTTGTTCTGGCCATAGGAAACGTCTAAGCAGATATACAATGCGTGCTCAACAGCCACAGTCAGGCCCTTTTGGAAAAAAACAAAGTCAGGCCGAATTAGGTTTATACCAAATGGCTTCCTCATATGCTCCAATATATCTTATTGCTTGCCATTTTTATTTGTCAGGGTCTTGGCCATGAGGATGCAAGCCTCAGAATGCTGGAATACACCAGAATATTCCAGAACATATCAGTCCATGGTCACTCAGATTATGAGCCCCAGGGTCCCCTCAGCCCCGGTGCTGGGCCTGGAGACAGCTCCCGCTGCAGACATCTCTGCCCTCTCTCCAGCTAGCAAGGGACACGGCTTGAAGCAGCCGGCTCCTTCTCCTCTGCTTCCTTGGAGCCCACGCCAGCAGTTGCCACTGTACCAGCCTTTGTCTCTCCTTGCAGTTATTCTCGCACCAACTTTTGGAACACAGCAAATACCTTTTGAAATAAATCTCAATTGGTTAACTTTTCTTATCGTTCAGATACCCAAATCTAGTTCTGTAACGTGGGTGGAAAAGGGAAGCTTGTCATTTCTTGATAATTCTATTTGGAATACATGCTGAGCAGATTAAAAAGTTGTAACGTGCAAACTGTTAGCAAATCATTGCTCTCCAACTGAGAGGTAGAGCGGTATCCATTTTCAGGTTGCCCTGTGGCTCATTCTAGCCACTCTGGGGTATTGACGAAGCACTTTAGCTGCTCCTTAGTAGACGCTCTGTAAATATTTGTTGGAAAATGCATGCATGCTTGAGACTAGCTCATGAGCATCCATCCTTAGGTAATCTTCTCATAATTCTGCAATAATTGCGGTGGGGAAGGGGACCCCTAACTATAATGACATTTAAACATTGTTATGCCACACAGTAGAGTCTTTTTTTCATACAAAATCTTATGCAGGACCCAAATATATTCATCAGAAGGGCCCTCTGTGGTTACAGAGAGTGTTAGGTGCCAAGAGCCCCACCGATTAGCCTGTCCCTTTATCCCCTGCAGCTGTCTCTAAGGAAGATCCCCAGAGCTGCAGAGATCTCTGCACACAGTGGAAATCCACAGCACAAGGGGTCTCAGCAGCACCTTCCATCTCCAACGCTGTGGGATCCACGCTTTGTGTGTTTCCTTCATCCCCAACCCCACTGAGCCCGCCCACCAAAATCCGTGATCGCTTGTGTCTCTCCCTCGTAGTTGCCAGCCATTTTTCTCCTCAATCAGTCAAGGAAAAATGTGGCCCATGCAGTTCCATGTAGCTTTCACTATTCATGAAAAATAACCCCAGTTCTCTCCAATTTCAGGACAAGCTTAGACGTCAAATTATATTTAACGTTTATTCGGGTAAGTTTCACAAAAAGCCCAGCATTCATCTGAGTGAGGCAGAATTCCTGAATTAATTTTAACTTCCAGTTCACCTTCCTTCCTTCTAAATTGCACTTCCAATTGGTTGATAAGTCAAAAATGTGAGTTATGACAGGTTTTGATAATTTGAAATAGGCCCAGAATTACTACTATATTATCACAAAACTCATTTTCCATCTGTTTTAATGGCACAGAAGTTTATCCTTGCCTATCTTTGTACAATTTAGACCCTTAGGGAAGGAGATTTCTAGATCCATTGTTTAATGTATCTAGCTCTTTGCTAACATTTATAAGAGTTATATGCTATATATTCTACTTAGCTGCAACGGCTTTGTGTCATTGTTTAGGTAATTAAGGAGTTATTCCATTGAAACATCTGGTTGAACTTACCTGCAATTTTGGCCCTAACCAAATTATAACTAATTCTTATACTTACTTCTTTGTTTAAAGACTCCGATGAAATTTTTTCTCTCACAAATGTTAAAATAGCAGTGAAAGGAGGATGCTCTGTAATATGTGCATATATATATTTTTTGACTGATTATCTTGTACATTTCAAATGAAAATATTCAAGTATAGATTCACAGTTAGCTCTTCAAATTATGCCAACTATTTACATTTTAGTTCCACATATATTTTTACTAAATTTCGCCTGTGTGACTACCGTCTTCCTCTCTTAATTTAACGAGTTCTAAAAATAAGAACCTCCAACTATACTCATAATATATCTCTAATGTATCCCAAAATATGAAATAAGAGGCAAGAGCTTAGTTTTACATAGACAGAGCCATTGGCCACTGAGGGAAACAATAACATTGTATTAAATTGCCTAATAATTTGAACGTATTTCAACACCATGTTTGATGCTTTTATGCAAAGTAGATGCAAAACAACTTTTATGTCCCAAACAAATTGTTTGAACATCACTTATAGCTTACAGGCCAATTGAGAGGTCAGGAAGCACAACAAAATAGAAACTCTAATTAGCCACAACTCTTTCTGAAGAAGGGAACAAGTTCCTGCAGATATTTTAAGCTGTTTGCTATCCACAAATAAGCTATAACAATTCCACGTACAGTGAGGGAATCTGCACACATGTCTGGGCTACGGAGAGCGCCCTGAGGATTGCTTACATGGCTGGACTATTTTATTGGGGAACATGTCAGCTTTGACAAACTCCACCTTTGTAACTGATCTACTTTAAAACATCTTAACACACGCTTAATTTTATCATATATTGGCAGAGACGGTTTTGGTTTAAGGAACTTAGTTTTGATAAACTTTGTCCTATTGATATTTTACATGAATATAGCCATCCAGAGGCGACTGCCTTCGCCGGCCTGGCTGCTCCCTCACCCCTACCCTATCTTCTGCCACTCCCCACCCTCCTCTCTCCATGGCTGCTCCCAGAGCGGTGGCCACCTGTGCAGTAGACGTATTACCTGTGACAAATAGAAATGGCAAGCAACAGGATATATTGGAGTATATGAGGAAGCCATTTGGTATAAACCTAATTCGGCCTGACTTTGTTTTTCCAAAAGGGCCTGACATGGCCATCGAGCGTGCATTGTATATCTGCTTTAAACATTTAAGATGGCAAGAACAAATGGCCTTAAGATAAAGGTGCAACTTCCCCCCACATTGGCATTTCCTCGAGGATAAGCCTCTTTCCTTAGGCTAGGAACTAATTGCTGAGCTCACCTTTGACCACCCAGCTCCAGACACCAAACCTGCCACCCTGCTGTGTTCACCGAGACAGCAACCTACCTACCTGCTGTGTCCATCAATCGCTGTGCCGACAGAGCAGTCTCGCAACTATTGTAAAAGGGACATTTCAGTCATATGTGAAACATCCTCTTTGGGGATATATAACCACTCTGTACACCCCACTTCCTTGGTGCCCTTTCTTCCTTCGGGGAGAAAGGCCCCAGGCCATGGTCCTCACATTTTAGCTCAGAATAAACTCTCCCAAATTCTCATTTATAGATTGATTATGGATTATTTTCGTCGACACCTTGGACATAGGATCCCCCACCACAATACCCCTCCAAAGCAGAGCCCCCACTTCAGCCAAAGCATCTGGCAGCAAGACCAGCCGAGAGTCAGAGGATGATTTTGTGCACAGGAAACCTGGACTAAGCGTGTGTTCTCCCGAACATCTGCCTCCTCTCCTGCAGTACAGCCTCTTTCCTCTCCAGAGGTCACACGACCTTCTGCCTGTTCTCACTGTGAAATGTCCTTGCTCCCTTCACCTCTCTTCTCTAAAGCCCCCCAGCACACTGCTGCTTAGAGCCACCTCCAAGGATTTAAGGGAGTCGGGTGGCGATGGTAGGAATAGTTCCCACAGTATTGCTTTCCCTGTGACAGCTATAGCTCAGCACTATTAGGCTTACATTACTAGGCTCCAGTAAACTACTCTAGGACAGAATCTGTCGTGGATTAAATTGTGTCCCTGTGATATTGTGATTTAGAATAAGAAATGTTATATTTGATCTTTTGTTCCTGACACAGAGCTCTTAAAACCCTTGGAATTCCCCAAGTGATTAGAGCTATAAAGGTGTCCTTTTGCTATTCCTAAGAAAGGTCCTTTCAACCCCACCTGTGTATGCTAATAACTGTATCACTGTATGTTAATGAGGTGACTTTTGGAAAGCCCCTAAGGGTGGGGCTGGTTGCCAGGGAAACCAGCCACTTAATTGGAGGGTTGGAACTTTTAGCTCCACCCCCACCTCACCTCCCAACCCCCAAACTCTTGGGAGAGGAGTGGGGCTGGAAATCAAGTTCAATCACCAATGGCAATGATTTAATCAACTATGCCTATGTAATGAAGCCAAAAGGACAAAATTCAGAGTTTCTGGGTTGGTGAACACATGGAGGTGCTGCGGGAGTCGTGTGTCTGGAGGGTGCACAGACGGGTACCCCTTGCCACGTGCTTCACCCTATACCTGGTTTCCATCTGGCTATTCTTTTACAGTAAACTGTAATCTACTAAGTAAAATGTTTCTCTGAGTTCTGTGAGCCACTCTAGCAAATTAATTGAATCCAAGGAGGGGGTTGTGGGAATCTCAGATTTATAGCCAGTTGGTCAGAAGCACAGGTGACAATCTGGACTTACAGCTGGTGTCTGAAGGGGGGCAGGGTGCAGTTTTGTGGGACTGAGCCGTTAATCTCTGAGACCCGAACTCCAGATAGATACGTCAGGACTGCATTGAATCGTGGGACACTCAGAATTGCTTGGTTTGGGGAAACTCAACCCCTCCCCCACATTTGGCGGCCAGAAGTATTGAGAGTAGAGAAGAAACGCACAGGAGGAGTGTTTTCTTTACAGTCCCCTCAAGAGATAGTTGATGTCATAACCCCTGCCACCTGTGAGTATGACCTTTCCTGGAAATAGGGTCTTTACAGACGTAATTTAGATGCAAGTTAAGATGAGGTCATACTGGAGCGGGGTGGGCCCTTAATCCAGCAGGACTGGCATCTTTATAAAAGAAGGAGAAGAGATGAAGAGACAGACACACGCAGTGAGGAAAATGCCGTGTGAAGACAGACACAGAAGGAAGATGGCCATGTGACGATGGCGGCAGAGACGGGAGTCATGCAGCTGCTCTGGCAAGGAACTCCAAGGGTTGCCAGCAACTGCAGAAGCCGGGAGAGGGAGCATTGCCCTGTCCACACGCTGATTTCAGACTTCCAGCCTCCAGAGCTGAGAGAATACATTTCTGTTGCTTTGAGCCTCCCGGATTGTGTTACTTTGTTACAGCAGGCCTAGGAAACTAATGCAGAACCCAACCTCTTTGGTCAAAACAGTGTACGCTGGGAAAAAATTATCCCCCAGTCCAAATAACTGACAAACAGATTTCCAAAAGCAGGATTTTCATTAGTTGGAACGGCTTGTGCTCATCTGTTGCTTTCTTTTGAAACAATGTATTTTTGTAAGTATATGCTTTGTCCTTATTTTCCTTCTTAATTTAGTGGAACAAGCAGTGGCTTTTGAGCCAGCCGGTTGAAGGTGAGGTTGTCCGGAAGCAGAGGCTGGGTTTGGGATGCAAGTTGATCAGAGATCGGTGAACCTGTGAAAGGCAGCGGGAGGGAGAAGCACCGGCAGAAATCCACTGCCGGGCAGGCCTGAGGAAGCCTTGGCCAATCCGGAGGGGGCTCTGTCATGAGCACTGCCTAGAGTGTCCCCAACCAGCTGACAGGGGCTGGGCCATTACCCCCCTGCCCAGCAGGACGTGGGCCACTGGAGGCAGGTGGCCCCAGGAGGAGTGTGAAGTGGAGCCAGGCTGCTCTCTCCTGCTGGAGCCCATCCAGCAGGCGCAGGCAGGAGGCTGCCTGGGGACTGCTCTCCTGCAGAGGTGGGCAGCAAGCCCTTCTTGAGGGGGCATCTGGGCAGCTGGCCCATCCCATACTCTGTGTGGTTCAGCTGTAGACCTCCCAGCACATCGTAGACACATGTCCTTCAATCCTCTCCAAAATATCATCTTCTGTTTCTTCACCCTCCCATGTTTCCATGCCTCCCAGCCACACTAGATGTTTCTGAAGGTTTCTTAATACTAACTTGGTCATCGTCCTCAAAGCCCAGACTTTGACATTTAAACACGGTCCCTTTGCCCCTCACTGATGTAGTTAATTATAGTCATCTGTGTTGTCAGGTTTCTCCACTATATAGCTACTATTTTTCCATTTGTAATCAATAAGAAACTAGTTGGCAGATACTCTGAGACTATGTCAATACCCTGTTTCTTGCCAAACTCTCCCTCCCCCAACTTGGCATGCATAACGATTCTTACCTAAATCTATTTTTACTAAGATGGTTTTTAAATTGTTTTCTAATTCCATCAATGCTACTGTGTCTATTAACCAGCATTCTACTATATGGAAGAGCTCTCCCTTTCTTCCCACATATTTATTAATTTATCTGTTGTCAGTATGGACTCACGGATTCTTATTTTATTCACTTTATTATTTTTCTTATTTACCATGATGCTCAAATTATCCCAGATTTGGCCAGTGAGAGTTCCTTCATTTTTTTATATGTCCTCAAGATTTTTCGAGCACTTCCTTATTTTCTGGCACAATAAGATGTTCCAGGCTCATGTTGTATTTTCCCTGTCCCAGCCTTTGAATAATCCATTTCTCCGTGAAGCCTTGTTCATTTTTGTGGAAAACTGTTTTTAGAAACCAAGCTCTGGGCTCAGACTTTTCTCATTGCGACTGAGTGACTGAGTGTCATTGAAATAATGAATTTAACTGCTACTCTGTACCATGCACAAAAATTTACCCAAATTGGATCAAAGACCTAAATGTGAGATCTACAACTGTAACACTCTTATAAGAAAACATAAGGGGAAAGCTTCGGGATATTGTATTTGGCAATGCGTTCTTGGATATCTCACCAAAAGCATGGATAACAAAAGAAAACTAGTTAAATCGGACTAGGTCAAAGTTAAATGCTTTTGTACATCAAACGAAACAATCAACAGAGTGAAAAAAGAGTGAAAAAGCAAACCATGGAATCAGAGAAAATATTTGCTTACTATATAGCTGATAAGGGATTAATATCCAGAACATATAAAGAATTCCTACAACTCAACAACAAAAATCAAACAACCTAAGTAAAAAATAGACAAAGGGCTTGAATAGATATTTCCCCAGAGAAGATATACAAATAGCCAAGAAGCACATGAAAAAATCTCAACATCACTCATCATCAGGAAGAGGCAAATCAAAACCACAATGAGATACCACCTCATACCCATTAGGATGGCTACTACCAAAAACAGAAAATAACAAGTGTTGGTGAGAATGTGGAGAAATTGGAACCCTTGTGAACTCTTGGTGGGAATGTAAAATGGTATAGCCACTATGGAAAACAATGTGGCACTTCTTCAAAAAATTAAAAATAGAATTATCATATGATCCAGCAATTCCACTTCTGGATACATACGCCCTCAAAAGATTAAAGCAAGATTTCAAAGAGATATTTGAGCACCCTGTTTATAGCAGCATTATACCTACTACCCAAGAGGTAGTGTCCAGTAGCTGATTAATGGATAAACAAATGTGGTATATACATACAATAGAATATTGTGTATAAGGAAGGAAATTCACGCTACAACATGGATGAATCCTGAGGACATGATGCCAAGTGAAACAAGACAGTCACAAAAGGAGAAATATTATATGATTCCACTTATATGAGGTGCCTAGAGTAGTCAAATTCATAGAGACAGAAAACAGAATGGCAGTTGCCTAGGACTGAGGGCAATGGGGAGTTGCTGTGTAATGGGTACAGAGTCAGTTTTGCAAGATGAAGAGAGTTTTGGAGATGCATGGTGGTGACGATTGCACAACAATGTGAATGTACTTAATGCCACAGAACTCAAACTTAAAAATAGTGAAAATGATAAATTGTATCTTATGTATATTTTAGCACAATAAAAATTGAAAAACCTCAGGCAAATCACTTTACTCATTGGAAATAGGTTCATTTGTTACTCTTTTCATTTAGTTTGAGATTTTTCCCCATCCCTGTTAATTTTATTTTACTGGCCATGTAGAACATTAATATGAATCCCAAAGTCAAAACTGTATAGAAAGGTCACTCCTAACCCCATCCCCTCATCTCCATCCTTTGTGGGTAACCACTTTCCTTAGTTTTTGTATTATCATTCTTCTATTTCTTTTTGCAAAATCATACAAGTGTGTGTACTTTTTCTTATTTTCTCTTCTTTCCTACAAAAAAAGATGGCATATTAAATATATTCTTTTGTATTTTTCACTTAAAAGGTATTCTGGAAATTACTTCCTTTCAGTTCGTAAAGATTTTCTTCATTTCTTTTACCAGTTTACAGAACTCCATAGTGTGTATTTACCACAGTTTATTCTGCCAATAATTATTGTTCTTATTAATCTTGATGCTCAAATTATCCCAAACTTAGCCAGTGAAATCAATCTCCTATATTTGAGCATTTAAGTAGTTTACAATATTTTATAATTACAAATAATGCCACAATGAATAATTTTTTGCATATGTATTTTCATGTTGTTAAAAGTGTATTTTCAGGGTAAATTCCTAGAAGTGGAGTCTATAGGTCAAAAAATTAGAGCCTATGTAGTTTTGTTCAGAATTGTCAAATTCTCCTCCATAAGATAATACTATTTTTCATCCCAATCAGCAATGTATGACCGTGTCTGTCTCCCCACAATCTTGCTAATCTTGTCAAGCTTTTGGATTTTTGTCAATCTGATGGGTGAGAAAAAACTGAAAGAACTTTAAATTTGAAATAAACGAGAGTTTACTTCCTAAATATCTCACTAAGGTTACAAAGCAAGATTATGAAGTTCACGTCTCTGATTCCAGTATCCGGGTCCTCTGCATCTGTAGGTCTGCTTCTAGCAATGTTTTTTTTTTTAAATCTAGATTATAGGTCACATCTTCCTGCCTCATCATGTGTCTTATACTTTTTTAAGTTTTACGACAGACATTGTGTATAAAAGAGTAGACATTGAGGGGCTGGCCCCGTGGCCGAGTGGTTAAGTTCGCGCGCTCTGCTGCAGGCGGCCCAGTGTTTCGTCAGTTCGAATCCTGGGCGCGGACATGGCACTGCTCGTCAGACCACGCTGAGGCAGCGTCCCACATGCCACAACTAGAGGAACCCACAACGAAGAATACACAACTATGTACCGGGGGGCTTTGGGGAGAAAAAGGAAAAAATAAAATCTTTAAAAAAAAAAAAAAAAAAAAAAAAAAGAGTAGACATTGAAGCAAATGATCTTTTTCCAAAAAATGGCACAAGCTTTTCTGTCATGCAGCTAGGTGAAGGCACGATTTCTTTGATCTGCTAGGAGTTAAGCTGGGTGGGGGATCAACAGCAGCTTTAATTAGTTTCAGTTTATCCCTGGTCCTCTTGAAAAAGATGTCCCTACTCCCTCCAGCAAGGCTTTGCAAGCAGTTTAGCAGTATTAGTACAAGACCTTGAGATCTTTCTCTCTGTTTCCAGCTTCTTACACTACCAAAGGGCTGATCTCTTTGATTTTATCAGAGTTGAGTTGGTGGCAGCCAGGGTGCAGGTTTAGTTAATTTATCTTCTAGTTTCGAGTGTTTTTGAGATGACATCAGGCCTCTCCAGCCTCTGACACAGGCACAGTGAGATGAAGAGGTATCTCTGTCTTCCAGTTCCATCACCAAACACCACTATTTCAGACAAAGTGGGAAAGACTTGCTGAGTCTAGAGGGCTAGCTTTATGTTTGGGGCTTGTGTTAATTTTCTCTGGCTACTCTAACAAATTACCATGAACTTGGTGGCTTGGAACAACACAAATTTACTATCTTACAAGTCTGTAGATCAGAAGTCTGACACAAATTTCAGTGGGCTATGATCAAGGCGTCAGTTGAGTGCATTCCTTACTGAAGGCTCAGGGGAAAATCCATTTCCTTGTATTTTCCAGTGTCTAGAACTACATTCCTTGGCTCATGGTCTTTTTCTCTATCCTCAGAGCCAGCCAGCAATGTCAGTCCAAGTCCTCCTCTCCTCACGTTGTCATCTGTCTGGTTCTCTCTTCCAATTTCCTCTTTTAAAGACCCTTGTGATTACATTGAACCCACTCAAATAATCCAGGATAATCTTCCCGTCTTAAAATCAGCTGATTAGTAACCTTAATTCCATCGGCAACCTTAATTTCCCCTTGCCATGTAACGTAACATAGTCTCAGGTCCCAAGGATTAGGATATGGACGTTGTTGAGGGGCCATTATTCTGCCTATCAAAGGTCTTTTCAAGATTCCATTCTGTCATGCCAGCTCACATTAAACATTCAGCTGGCTTCTTCTTGTTTTGGAAAAGTCTCTCTAACTATGGCAACCCAGTCGTCTACCCATGTCACAGGCTGGTTCTCAGGGAAGCAGACTCTGAGACAGAGCTCAATGTGCAGGCTGTTTTCATGGAGTGCCCTTGAGATCAGCACCTGTGGAAGGAAGTGTTTAGCTTCCCGGAGCAGCCATAACAAATAACCACAAACTACATGACTTAAAATAACAGGAATTTATTCTCTCACAGTCTGGAAGGCTGAAGTCCAAAATCAAGGTGTCAGTAGGACTGTGCTGCCTCCTGAGGTGTTAGGGGAGATTCCCATTTCTTGCCTCTTCTAGCTTCTAGTGGTTACTGATGTTTCTTGGCCTGTGGCTGTTCACTCCAATCTCGGCCTCCATCTTCACATGGCCTTCTCCTCCTCTCTTCTTCTCTGTGTGTCTGTCTTCTCTGTATTTTTTATAAGGAAGCCATTCATTGGCTTTAGAGCCCACCCAGATAATCCAGGATGAACTCCTCTCGAATCCTTAACTCGGTATCTGCAAAGACCCTTTTCCCAAATAGGTCAACATTCAAAGGTTCAAGGCATTAGGAAGCAGACATATCTTTGGAGGTGCCAGAGGATGGCAAGCAGGATTAGGCAGAGTGAGAAGCTGAGCTGCACTACACGCCCAACTGCCTCAGCAAGCCACACGGAAAGCTCTGGAACTGGAATGGTCCTTCCAATTTCTCCTGCATTGTGCAGAAATGTCCAGACCTTTGTACTCATTCCTCAAAAGCAGTCATAACATGTGGGTTTCCCCTGGAAGTGTGGGGTGACCTCTGTAATGGAGGCAATCTCTGAAGGGCTAATAGCACTCAGCAGGGCGGGCAACAGTCCTTCTTTGAAAGGGAATCTGGGTATTGCATCTCCATACCCATTGCAGTCAGTCTACCTTGTGCAGCTCAGATCCACTGCGTCATATACACTGGGGAGCTACTCCTCCAACCTTGTCTCTCTTTATGATAATAGCATCCACCAGGCTTCTATTGTTCCGGAACCTTATCTTCCCCATTGCTGTCATGGTCTAGTCTGATAATGGCTTCTCCTCAGCCCTGGTCTACAAAAGAAGGCTACCACTGAGTTTCTTAATAATGTCACTGCATTCCTGATGAGCTTGGTAAATGGTGGGTCTTCAAGGCCTTTCCATCAAACACAATTATCTGTTGCATTTTCTGGCCTACATAGTAGATCCACTCCCGCATGCCCACTTCCCTGAGTCCCTTAATCCCTTCCTCCACTGTCTGCTTAGTAGTTCTGGTATTTTTCCTCACTTGGCATGGACCTTTATATTTTCCGTGCTTCTAGGAGCCATTGTCCTAGCCAGGTTGGAGTCCTTGCCAAAGTGTTAAACCTTATATCTTGGGAGAGTGCAACTAATTTATAAACTTTCCCTTATCCAATCTTATGTTCCGGGCCCCATTTATCAAACGTGCTCAGAATCCAGTCCCACACATCCTTGCCCGGCTCCTGCAGTGAATGCTATCTGGGACATGCAGCTCCTCACTGGTACAGCCCTTTTCCTCCCTGCACATGGCTGGCTGAGACATCCTGTGACTTCACCCTTATTATATGCCTAGTAGCCAGGCCGGAAGTGAGGGGTGTGCTTTGAGGTACATCCTTGCCTTGCAACAGAGAGACCTTTGAATTTTCTTCCAGGGAATGAGGGCTAGCTCTTGATAGGGAGGGAAGGGCCATTTCTGAAGGTGCAGAAGTTTTAGGGAAATTTATGGATTGAAGATTATCAGGGTTTTCAACCCAGACATCCCCATCCCGTGTGTCAGTGTCGTATTCTTCCACAAACAAGGCTGTAATGTTGGTATTGAAGGCCTACCATGGCTGAGAGCTTAACCTTTGGAGCTCTGCTACTCTGGTGATGAAGTCCTGGGCCCTGTGCTCAGATTTCTCTGCTCTCCCACGGCAAGATACTTTTCAGAGCCTCTTTCCATTCTACCAAGAGGATGCTCTGACTTTCACCTGGTCTTTCAATTGCTAGTTAATTGCTTTTAGTCTTTCCTTGTCTTTTTCTAGAGTGTCAGTGAGTTTAGCCATAGGTGTCTAACTCTGTAATCTTTTTAGTTGCTGTTTCCCACATATTTTTCTTTTTTTCACCTTTAATTTATTGTGACAAAAATATTTAACATGAGATCTACCCACTTAAATTGTTGAAGTGGGCAATAGCGTACTGTTGACTGTACAATGTTGTACAGCAGATCTGTAAAACTTACTCATCTTGCTTAACTGAAATTCTATGCCCATTGATTATTAACTCTCCATTTTTTCCTCACCCAGTTCCTGGCAATCACCCTTCCACTCTTTGATTCTATGAATTTGGCTAGTTTAGATACCTCGTGTAAGTAGAATCATGCAGTATTTGACTGGCTCATTTCCTTTAGCATAATGTCTTCAAGGTTCATCCATGTTGTGCATATTGCAGAATTTCATTAACTTTTTAAGGCTGAATAGTATTCCATTGTATTTTTATATTGCTTTTTCTTTATTCATTTCTCTGTTGATGGACATTTAGGTTGTTGCCATATCTTGGCTATTGTGAATAGAGCTGCAGTGAACACGGAAATGCTTATATCTCTTCAAGATCATAATTTTCAATTCTTTGGGCTAAATACCCAGAAGTGAGATGCCTGGATCATATGGTAGTTCTATTTTTAATTTTTTGAGAAACTTCCATACTGTTTTCCGTAGCAGCTGTAGCATTTTGCGTTCTCACCAACAGTGCACAGAGGTTCCCTTTTCTCCATCCTCACCAACACGTGTTGTCTGTTTTTTTTTAATAATAGCTGTCCTGACAGGTGTGATGCGAAGCTGTCATTTTGATTTACATTTCCCTACTGATTAGTGACATTGAACATTTTTTTTCATATATTTATTGGCCATTTTTATGTCTTCTTTGGAGAAATGCTTCTTCAAGTCCTTAGTCCATTTTTTAATCAGGTTATTAGTTTTTGGGCTATTTTGTTGTAGGGTTCCTTTTATATTTTAGAGATTAACCTTTTATCAGATGTATGGTTTGCAAATATTTTTCTCCCATTCCCTAGGCTGTCTTTCACTCTGTTGATTGTTCTTTTTTTCTGTGCAGAAGGTTTTTAGTTTGATAGTAGTCCTACTTATTTATTTTCAGGTTTTTTTGCCTTGCTTTTGATGTCATATCTGTAAATAATTGCCAGGATCAAGAAGCTTTTTCCCTATGTTTTTGCTAGGAGTTTTATAGTTTCAGGTCCTATGTTTAACTTGGTTAATCCATTTTCAGCTGATTTTGATGTGTGGTGTAAGATAAGTTTCTAATTTCGTCCTTTTGCATGTGGCTATCCAGTTTTCTCAACATCATTTGTTGAAACGACTATTATTTCCCACTGTGTATTCTTGGCACGCTCATCGAAGATCAGTTAACTGTATGCACATGGATTTATTTCTGGGCTTTCTGTTCTATCCCATTGGTTTATATATCTGTCTTTATGCTGGTACCATACTGTTTGATTGTGTAGCTCTGTCATATGTTTCAAAATCAGGTAGTGTGATGCCTCTGGCTTTTTCTTCTTGCTCAGTACTATTTTGGCTATTCAGGGCTTTTTTGTGGTTTCATACAAAGTGTAGAATAGTTTTTTCTCTTTGTATAGAAAATGGCTTTGGGATTTTGATAGGGATCACATTGAATCTATAGATAATTTTGGGTACTGTGGACATTTTAACAATATTAAGTCTTCTGATCTGTGAACATGGGATGTCTTTCCACTTGTTTGTGTCTTGTTTAATTTCTTTCATCAATGTTTTATAGTTTTTTGGCGTACAAGTCTTTCACCTCCTTGGTTAAGTTTATTCCTAAGAATTTTATTCATTTTGGGGCTATTGTAAATGGCATTGTCCTTATTTCCTTTTCAGATAGTTCATTGTTAATGCATAGAAATACAACTGATTTTTGTATGCTGATTTTATATCCTGCAACTTTAATGAATTCATTTATCAATTCTAACAGTCTTTTCGCCGGTACCATACTGTTTTTTATGGAGTCTTTAGGGTTTTCTGTATATAAGGTCATAGCATCTGCAAACGAGGACAGTTTTACTTCTTCCTTTTTGCTTTGGATGCCTATTTCTTTTTCTTATATCATTGCTCTGGTTAGGACCTCCAGTACTATGTTGAATAGAAGTGGTGACAGTGGGCATCCTTGCCTTGTTCCTGACCTGAAAGGAAAAGCTTTCAGTTTTTCACAATTGAGTAGGATATCAGCTGTGGGGTTTTCACATACGGCCTTTAATATGTTGAGGTGCTTTCCTCTCCCATACTTTTCAAACATTGGCTAATACATTTCACTAGCTAGTGCCTTCTCTTCCATGGGTATCAGCAGCATTTATCACTGCTGAAACTTTTCACAACAGCCTGTGCTCCACTTATCACCAGTGAAGGGGTCCTCACTGCCGGCTGGGCAGAGAGTAATCTAGCTCGAAAACCCCACTTTCATGTTCACTTTTTTGGTCACTCATGGCCGTAACTGTCACAGATGGAGTTCTCCAGGCAGCAGTCTCTGAGACAGAGCCTAATAGGCAGGATGTTTATTAGGAATCAACGTCTTTAGAAGGGAGAGGAAAGAAGCAGACTAAGGCAGAGAGAAAAGTCAAGCTGCAACACAGACCCAGTAGTCTCAGCCAAGCCCACAAAGAGTTCTGGAATAAATGGCCAGTTGCAGTTTTCCCATGTTGAGCCAAAATGCCTCAGCCAGTCATTAGAGATAGGCTACCCCAAGAAGGCCATGACTTTGCGCAATGTGGATTTCTGCAGTTGAGGCAATCACTGAAGGGTTTATCAACAACCAAAGGCTGTCTCCTGACAACATTCCCAACAGCTAAGCCAACAAATCTCTTCTTTGAAGAATTTTTTCAGCAGCACAACTATGCTACCAGATAGGACAATTACTTCCACATGTGAAAATGGCTGCCAGTCATTCCTCACCCAGACAGGACTTGCCATGTTCTTCAATATAGATCTTTTAGACTTTATTGTTTCCACAGCTCTTCAATGTCATTTTAAGTTTAGTCTTAGTTTATCTGATATGTTGTTTGGGCAGAAGCAACGTTATGAAAGTTTCATAACTTTCACAACCTAATCTCCTCCAAACTTTGAATTCTTAATTTCAGTTATATATCTTTTGGTTCTGGAATTCCCATTTGATTCTTCTCTATAACATCCAGTATGTGCTGAAATTCATCATCTTGTCATTTGATTTCTTGGGCATATTAATCCAAACTATTTTAATGTTCTTATATGATAACTTTGTTTGAATTTCCCATCCAAATATTTTCTTGTTTTTTTCTCTTTCTTTTCAGTCAAATCATTTTTCCCCTTTATTCCTTCCTTTTTTTTTTTTTTTGCATGCCAAGCTATTTATTTTATTTTATTTTTTCGCTGAGGAAGACTCACCCTGAGCTAACATCTCTTGCCAATCTTCCTCTTTTTCTGTTTGAGGAAGACTAGCCCTGAGCTAATATCTGTGCTAATCTTCCTCTATTTTGTATGTGAGTTGCCACCACAGCATGGCTGACTATTGGTATAGGTCCATGCCTGGGATCCAAACTTGTGAACCTGGGCTGCCAAAGCGGAGCATGCCGAACTTAACCACTACACCACAGGGCCGGCCCCAATGCCAAGTTATTTTTGATTGAATGTTAGACATTGTATGTGACATATCGTCAAGATAAGTTGAGGATCTTGATGATATCTTCCTCCAAGTAAGATTTACTTTTGCTTTCAGTGAGCAGTTAGAGAAATGAAAATCACATTAATCCCAATAGAGACTGAGTTCACTCAAACTTGTTTTTTGTGAAGTCTGGACAATTTATGATTCACTCTAACTTGGAGTGTCTATCCTTTTGTGACCCTAAATGAATGTTCAGGGTGTTTACCAGATCTCTACCTCCTTTGTGAGCTTGTTCTCCAATTTTTATATCCAAGTCCCATCAGACTTCCAGAAGTTCCATTCAGCTTCTCTCGTAACCATAAGCATCAGTTCTCTCCTCAACCTTCTAGCCTTGCAGCTGCCTTTTAATCAGTAAAAGCTCCCAGCTGGAAGCTGGGAGTGAAAAATGGTGCCAAGTGTCAGTCTCAAATTCTTCTCTTTTCTAATTTATGGACTCTTACCTCCTCAAGTCCTCACTGCCTTGGTAGCTCTGATGCCTTCAAATGGTGTGTGTATATGTGTGGTGTGTGTATGTGAGTGTGATTGTGTGCGTGTTTGCTGGTTTAATTCTGCTCAACTTTTCTACACATTCCCAGCAGGAGCTTTGGTCTACTACAAGATAGTTCATCATTGTCAAAGGCACAATTCCAAGCTCTTGCTTTATTGAGTTTATGTTTTTGGTAACTTGTTTTACAGCAAAGAGTGGTTCTGAGGAATTTCCTTCTGTTCTTTGAGATACATGTTTATTTATGTCGGGCTCTGTTTGCCTTTTGCATGGAAGAATTCTCACTTTATTTTTTCTGTGATATGTTTACAGGTTGCACTTCTATTTCTTTTCATCTTAATTACGCTTCCTTGGCCCTGCCCTGACACCCCCTTTCCTCGGATATAATGTGAGTGTTTTCTTTACTGTCTTCCCACTGTATGGGGCCAGCTTGTGTTCTCTTAAAATTTCAGTTTGAGGGCTGAGGAGTTCATGTTCTCCTTGCTTTTTTAAAGCCAGAAGAAGTGGCCAAGGAGTGGGAGAGAGTTTAAAAGAGGCCCAGTGCAGTCTTTGTTTAGATGCTTCAGCTCTTCACTCATTTATTCATTAGACAAATATTTTTTTCTTTGTCTACTATGTACCAGACACTAATATAAGTACTCAGGACGCATCAGAGAACAAAATGTAGAAAAATCCCTGTACCTGTGGCTTATATTATAGGAGAGCTGAAGGACAACAAACACGGAAACTAATAAATAAGTACATTAGAAGATGATGAGTACTATGGATACATGAAAATGAGTAAGGAAAAGAACATTGGAAGTAGGGGGGAGACAAGTGCTGGCTGTTGCCATTTTAAATTTGGTGGTTAGTGTGAGTCTTTTGAGAAGGTGAAATGTGGGCAAAGACCTGAAGGAGGAGCCTCTTGGATCTTTGGAGAGAAGGTATTCTAAGAAGTGGGAATGATCATACACAAACAGAGTCAACTGGTCTTTGACAAAAGGAGCAAAAGCAATACAATGGAGCAAAGATAGTCTCTTCAACAAACGGCGCTGGAACAACTGGACATCCGCATACAACAAAATGAATCTAGACACAAACCTTACACTCTTCACAAAAATTAAGTAAAAATAGATCACATAAATGTAAAACACAAAACTATAAAACTCCTAGAAGACAACACAGGAGAAAAGCTAGATGACTTGGGTATGGAAATAACTTTTTAGATACAACATCAAAGTCACCATCCGGGAAAGAAATAATTGATAAGCTGAACTTCATTAAAATTAAAAACTTTTGCTCTATGAAAGACAATGTCAAGAGAATGAGAAGACAAAGGACGGGCCACAAGAAAATATTTGCAAAAGACTTATGTGGTAAAAGACTGTTATCCAGAACACACAAAAAAGTCTTCAAATTCAACAATATGAAAAAAAAGAATCTATTAAAAAATGAGCCAAAGAGCTTACCAGACACCTCACCAAAGAAGATATAGAGATGACAAATAAGCATGTGAAAAGATGCTCCACATTATAAGTTATCAGGGAAATGCAAAGTAAAACAACGAGATACTGTAACATGCCTATTAGAATGACCAAAGTTTGGAACGCTGACAACACCAAACACTTGCCAGGATGTGGAGCAAAAGTAGCTCATTCATTGCTGGTGGGAACGCAAAATGGTACAGTCATTTTGGAACTTGCCATATTCTTGCTGTATGATCCAGCAATCACACTCCCTGATATTTACCCAAAATCATTGAAAACTTATGTCTGCACAAAAACCTACACATAGATGTTTATAGCAGCTTTATTCATAATTGCCAAAACTTTGAGGCAAGCAAGATGCCCTTCAGTAGATAAATGGGTAAACTCTAGTATATCCAGACGATGGAATATTATTCAGTGCTGAAAAGAAGTGAGCTATCAAGCCATGAAAAGACATGGAGGAAACCCAATGCATATTACTAAGTGAAAGAAGCCAATCTGAAAAGGCTACATTCTGTATGATTCCAACTATAGCACATTCTGGAAAAGGCAAAACTATGGAGATGGTAAAATTATCAGTGGTTACCAGGGTTAGGACAGGAGAATTGATAAATAGGCAAAGCACAGAAGATTTTTAGGGCAGTGAAAATATTCTATATGATGCTAAATGATGGATATATGTCATTATACAATTGTCCAAACCCTTAAAATGTACAACACCAAGAGTGAACCTTATGTAACTAAGGCCTTTGGATGATAATGATGTGTCAAAGTAGGTTCATCAATTAAACAAAGGTACCACTCTAGTGGGGGATGTTGATCATGGGGGGTATGCAGGTGTGGGGGCAGGAAATATATGGGAAATCTTTGTACCCTCCCCTGAGTTTGCTGCAAACCTAAAACCTAAAAAACTAAGTATAAATTTAAAAAAATAGTCAGATAATAGGAAATGTTGGTGAGTATGTGGAGAAATTAGAACCCTCATAACACTGCTTGTGGACTGTAAAATGGGGCAGCCACTTTGGAAAATAGTCTTGCAGTTTGCCGCAGGAATTACACTTGTAAGTACAAGCATATCTCATTTTATTGCACTTTGCGTTATTATGCTTCACAGATATTGCATTTTTTACAAGACCCCCCACCAGCAAAAAGATTATGACTTGCGGACGGTTCAGGTAATGGTTAGCATTTTTTGGCAATAAAGTATTTTTTAACTAAGGTATGTACATTTTTTTTAGACATAATGCTGTTGCACACTTAATCAACTACAGTATAGTATAAACGTAACTTTTATATGTAGTAGGGAACCAGAAAGTTCATATGACTCACTTTATTGTGATATTTGCTTTATTGCAGTGGTCTGGACCCAAACCTGCAATATTTCTGAGGTATGCCTATATATACCCAAGAGAAATGAAAACACATGTCCACACAAAAACTTGGACAGAAATGTTCACAGAAACATTATTCATAATTGTGTAAAGGTAGAAAGAATCCAAATTTTCATCAACTAATGGATGGATAAGTAAAATGTGGTATATCTATACATGGGAATATTATTCACCCATAAAAAAGGAATTAAGTATTGATTTACGCTACAACACAGGTGTACCATGAAAACATTAGCTAATTGAAAGGAGCTAGGTAGAAAAGGCCATATAGTGTATGATTCCATTTATATGAAATGTCCAGAACAGGAACATTTACAGAGACAGAAAGTAGATTAGGGTTGCTTAAGACTGGGGGAGGGGAAAAAGTGAGGGGATAAGTGGAAGGTAGCTAAAGGGTACATGGAATCTTTTTGAAGTGATGAAAATATTCTGAAATTGTAGTAGTAATGGTTTCACAACTTTATGAATATACTGGAAACCATTGATTTGGACACTTTAAATAGGTGAATTTTATTGTATGTGAATTATATCTCAATTAAACTGTTACCAAAAACAAAGGACATTTGTAACACATTTAAAATAGATAAATAAAAATGCAAATGGCCCATAATCCTATCATCCCAATAAATCCTGATGACATTTTAAAAAATAAAATAATATATGTATGTGGTTTGAATGTTCAAACGATGGAGAAAGACACAAAATAGCAAGAAGTTTATTCTTCTTCCCCCTCCCCCAGTTGAAGTCCTCAAAAGTAACTACTATTAAAATTTATTTTGATTTCCTTTCAGAAAGTATTTTATACATATACCAGCATATATTTAGTATATGTCTTTATTTTTTGCTTTGTTGAGGTATAATTCACAAATAAAAATTAGATATATTTAAGGTGCACAACTTGATATTTTGATTCATATGTAAATTGTGAAATGATCCCAATCAAGCGAATTATCATTTCCATCATTTCACATGATTATCACATTCTTTATTTTCTCTCTTTGTGGTAGGAACACCTAAAGTCTACCCTCTTAGCAAATTTCAAGTATACAATACAGTATTGTTAACCACAGTCCCCGTGTTGTCCCTTGGATCTCCAGAACTTACTCATCTTGCATAACTAAAACTTTCTACACTTGACCAACATCTCCCTATTTGCCCCATCCCCCAATGCCTGGCAACCACCATTCTACTCTCTGGCTCTGAGTATGACTATCTCAGATTCCACATATAAGTTAAATCATGCAATATTTATTTTTCTGTGTCTGTTTTATTACACTTAGTATAATATCCTCAAGGTCCATCCATGTTGTTGCAAATGGCAGAATTTTCTTTTTTATGGCTGAATAATATTGCATTGTGTGTATGTGTACATACACACGTATACATAGATAACACACACATATATCTCACATTTTCTTTATCCATTTATTCATCAATGGACATTTAAATTATTTCCATTCTTTGGCTATTGTGAATAATGGTGCAATAAACATGGAGTGCAGATACCTCTTTAAGATACTGACTTTGTTTCCTTGGGGTATCTACCCAGAATATACAGTGGGATTCCTGTATAGTATGATAGTGCAACTGTTAATTTTTTTTTAAAGATTTTATTTTTTTCCTTTTTCTCCCCAAAGCCCCCTGGTACATAGTTGTATATTCTTCGTTGTGGGTCCTTCTAGTTGTGGCAGGTGGGACGCTGCCTCAGCGTGGTTTGATGAGCAGTGCCATGTCTGCGCCCAGGATTCGAACCAACGAAACACTGGGCCGCCTGCAGCGGAGCGAATGAACTCAACTACTCGGCCACGGGGCCAGCCCCGCAACTGTTAATTTTTTGAAAACCATCCATACCATTTTCCAGAATGACTGCACCAATTTACATTCCACCAATAGTGCACAAGGGGCCCTTTTCTCCACATCTTCGCTAGCATTTGCTATCTTTTGGCTTTTGATAATAGCCATCCTGACAGGTATGAGCTGATATCTCATTGTGGTTTTGATTTGCCATAATAATTAGTGATGATGAGCACCTTCTCATGTAGCTGACGGCGATTATGTCTTCTTTTGAGAAAAGTCTGAGTGCTTAGCCCATTTTTCATTCGGGTTATTTGGATTCTGTTCATGTATTGTTTTCCTGACATTGAATTATCTGTGTTCTCTTGTAGTTCTCGGAACTTCTTTAAAACAATTGCTTTGAATTCTTTGTCAAAGATCTCGCAGATTTCTTGTGTCCGTTGCAGGAAATTTACTGCATTTCTCTGGTGGTGGTGCCACGTTTCCTTGATTTTTCTTGTTCCTTGTGGTCTTGCATCGGTGTCTACATTTGAAGTAGTCACCTCTTCCAGCCTTTATCAAGTGGCTTCTCTGGGGAAAGAGCTTCCCTTGGGAGCAGGCGTGAGGGCACTGGCTCGTAGTCAGCTGCTGGGTCCAGGGCCATGCGCGGATGCCGGTTCCGGGTGCACCACCAGCTCCGAGGGTGTGCACGCCGCCAGATACCGGGTGTGCGTGCGCAAAGGCGCCACTGCTGAGGGGGAGGAACGTGGTGGCACTGGCCTCAGAGGGGCGCAGTGATCTAGGCTCTGGGAAACTCCGGCAGCTGTGGTCCACAGAGATGACAACTGCGGGGATCGTCAGTGGCGAAGGCTTTGAGGGCCCACAGCCACAGTGATGGCTTTTGGGGGCCTTGATGGTGAGGTTGCCGGGGCCCTCCTGCTCTCCTTTTCTCCCATGGAGGGAACTCATGTCCAAGGGGATTCCTCTTCGTGCTGACCTTTGCTGGTTTAGAGGTGGGGTGATCCAGGAAAATGCTTCCTACCCTTATTCACGTGGCCATCCTCTGTCTTTGTGCTCCACTGGGTTATTGCAGCTTCTTCATTGTATTCCAGAGCTATTTTAGTCTATGGATAGTTGTTAAATCATTGCTTTTGCGGGAGGATGTGTGCTGGGACCTACTATTCCTACACCTTGCTCACATGGCTGTCTACATGTCTTTATTTTGACTGGAAAAAATGATCACACCGTTTACACTCTTCTGCACCTGGCACTATCTGCTTCCTGTGCTTTAGAGAACTTTCCAGAGAGGTGAATACACATCATTCTCTTTTCTTTCTTTCCCACCTTTCCGTCTTGCCTTTCTCTCTCCCTCTCTTCTGTTCTTTCTTACTTCCCACCCAGAAAGAGAAATTTTGGTGTTTTTGCCCCTCGTACTTTACAGAAAGTGAAGGGAAGAAGTTAAAAAATTGCACGATTTTTTAAATCAGAAAATTCTACTATAGCAATACTTAGTTTGTCCTTTAATGTCATTCAACTTTTCTTCTGATCACGTATATAATACTTTCTCATTGCAACAAAATAAAGCAATGTGCGAAAGACTTAAACACTGCTTACTGCATGCCAAGCTCTGCTCTAGGTGATTTCAATGTTGACTCATTTAATTAAATTCTCACGAGTCTTTGAGTGAGCTGGTATAAAAACGTTTTACCAACAAGGAAACTGAGGCCCAAGGAGATTAAGTAAGTTTTTCAGCTGAAAGACAGCAGAGGCGGACTTCAAATCCTCCCCGTCTGGCTCCATAGCCTGTCCTCTTAGCCCCCATGCTCTGGCGCCCATCCCCAGACTCAGAGGACACTAGAGTCACCTAGAAACATGGCGTCTTGCGGTGATCACCAGTGACCTTTTGGTGACCATCCTTTCATGATCTTCTTTGCAAATATTTGTGAACATACACATACTTTTATATGAGTAAACCACACAAATACACAATACATATACACACACATATATATAAAATCAAGGGGCTTTTTTGTCATTTACTTTCATAAAAATGGGATTGTGTCATATATATCCCCTGCATCTTGCATTCCTAGTTTAAGTTTCAGGAAATTCCTCCAAGTCAACTAGTGTAGCTCTAGCTGATTTTTTAATAACTGCATGATGTTTCTCTGTCAGATACACCTCAATGTATTTAACCATTCCCCTATTCATGGGTATTCACTTTATTTCCAGGCTTCTTAGTACTACCAAGTATGCTGGAACAAGCATCTGAGTACCTATTTATTTTTGCATTGCTACATTTATACCTAGAGATTGGATTTCCAGGTGTTAGGTTGCTTTTTTTAAAAAATAGATTTTGTTAGATTGTTTTCACAAAAAGCTGAATAATTCACATCTTAATCAGCAGTGGATGAGCATCCCCTTTTCCTGACAGTAAAACACCAACAGTAGGTGGAATTCCTTTTTAATTTTTGCCAATATTGTTGGTGCACAATGGCCCTTCACAATTACTTTAATTTGTTTTCCCCTGACTACTAGGAGGCTTAAAGACCCGTCGTTGATGTCTCAAGTATTTGAATTTGCCCTTCTTATGACTTGTTTATTCATAACCTCTATTTTTCTAATGAGTTGTCTTTTTCTGATGTGGTTACAATTTGTTATGGTCGTTTGTATGCAATATCCCCTTTAGCTGTTACATCCATTGCAAATGTTTTTCTCAATCCACTGTTTGTATGCTACTTTTATATTTGTTTTATCTTACCTTTTAAAATGTCTTAATATTTGTAAAATCAAATATGACTAATTTTTTAATAGCTTATGAGTTTCCTGCCTCAACAACCTCCAGCTTGCAAACATGGTCTCTTACGTGTTCTTCTGGATTTTATTGTTGCATTCTTTATGTTTAAGATTTTGCTCCATCTGGAATTTATTTTTGCACGAGAGGCAGGAATCAAATTTCTTCTTTCCCAATGTGTAGCCAGTTCTGCCAGTATTATTTATTAAATAAAGCACGGTTGCCTGCTGGATTAAAACATATTTTTCCCCATATTAAATTCCCACAGGCAGTGGAATCTATTTTAGTGTACTCTGTTATACACAATTCCACTTATCTCTTTTTGCCTATCCCAATGCTAATATCATATTGCCTTTATTATAAAGGCTTCACCTGTTTTAATATCTTATGAGGTCCTGTTTTTTAAAAATCTTCTTGACTATTCTTGAACATTTATTCTTTCATAAGAACTTGAAACCTATTTCATCCAAAAAAGCCTTCACAAGTCTAGGTTCTAATTTAGATTGCACTCAATTTCCATATCAATGGGAGAACTCACATTTTCGTGAGATTAAATTTGCTCATTCAGGAGTGTGGTACAACTTTCTGTTTATTCATGTTGTATTTTATGCAGAGCTGACCTTCAGAGGCCCTCATATGGAGCCATGAAGGCTAGGCTTGTCAGAATTCTTTCACGTGAGTTAACCCTGCAATAGGAGGACGTTTTGTACCTGCCACATGATGTCCCTAATGTGACTCTACCTGGTCTCATGTTGTACTCTCTAACCCTTATAAGACACTTTTATCTGTTCTCATCTTTTGTTGTTTCTTTGACTCTATCTCCCTTTCTGGCACTTTCTCCTAATTCTTAGAACTCATCCCCATCTCTGCTGGTCCTTGTGCAGTCACCACCTCCACTCTTTCACAGCGCCCTCTAGCGTGTGCTGAAAGACACATCCAACTCTCCCTGGGGAGTGAATCCACAGCCCCAGCGTTGTCCTAGGGAGCTCTTCCAAGGGTCCCTGACCCAGATCCACAAGAGGCTTAGGGAGTGGAATGGCTCTGACCCTGCAGACCCAGAGGGACCCCTTCACTGGCATGTTCTTCCTCCTGTTGTCCCCCAGTGTTCTTCTGGGAAATTCTTATCTGGATCACTGGGATCCTGTTTACTGAGCTGCCATACGACCCTTGCAGCTCCTATTCATGGATTCCAGAGGCTTAAACATTTGTCCCCAACTTTTTTGACACTAATGCATTTTCTGAGTATATTTCTGTTTTCACTACCGTATAGAACTTTGGCCTCATGTCAAGGGGCTTCAATTTTGGAACCCTGTGTCACTTGAGAAGTGAGTCAAGCTGAATTAAGAATGTCCTTCCTTTTTCTCTGTACACTCTCTCTTTACAAAGAGGAGAATGGTCTTCTATGGTATCATGTTTTCTGACACACATGTAGCTGGTGATTCAAATGGTCCTTGAATCCAAGCAAAATGATAAGGATCCATGTGCAAATAGATCAAGGACCTAGGGTCGCAATCTCTCAATGCTCCTAGAGTCCACCCTACTCCAATTTTTGAAAATAGAAAAATTAGTCCCACGAAGGTCCATCAGTCTCATTCTGTAGGCCAAGGAGGATTTGGTTTATATCTTCATGTGTTCGGAAGAATCTTCAGAATGCTAAGCTATAGACAGGTGACTATATTCGTTCAAGAAGTAAGCAAGTTTTAGAGGAGGCAGATTTGCAACTGTGGGCCCCCAGCTCTGAGCCAACAACCATCCCATTAAGAGTCTCTTTTAATTCTGGAACTACTGGCAGGTTTCCTCCCACCAGTTCTCATTTGTTCATTTTAGGCAGTACCATATACTTTTTTTCACGTCTGAATTCATTTTCTGTTTCAAAGGTTTATAACCATGGTGCAACATTAATAATCTCTGGAAAATTACTCAGCTCCTTTCTGCTCCACTTTCCTCATCTCTAAATTAGGGTGAAAATAGTAATTCTTCATAAAATTGTGTTGAGGATTAAAATAGTTAATATATATTAAAGCCTTAGGAAAGTGCCAGGATTCGGATCAATGTGTGTCATTGCTCCTTATCTTCATCTTGATTGTCACTGAGTTTCACCCCCTACTCTCTCTTCTCAATGTGGAATTCTCTACTTTGTCAGCCTCCTAAGCCTGGTTTCAATTCCACTCTGTTCCCATTGCCAGGGTGCCTCTTTTGTGGTCTTTTTGGGATCCCATAGGAATGGGTAGAAAAGATCAGTCTGCTTGTGGGACCTTGGGAAATTCTCATGTTCCTCCTGAGATCCTTCATATTCCGAAGAGTAAGCATTGCAGCCTTTAAAGCCTGTCTCAAAGGAAGAGACTTCCACTCAAAGTTTCTGCGGATTGAGCTGAGCCCCTGTCCACATTATAATGCCTTCTTCTCAAATACATCTCTGCCTTGCATGACCATAATAATCCATATCTCATAATATAATTTTAGCTTTTAGCAAGAGAGGCTTTTAAGCAAGGGGAGAAGGCAGTGGGGGCTTTTGATGCTTCTCTGCAGGAAGAGTTTTCTTCATATTCTTCCCATGGGCTCCTGGCATCTTACCCTATGGCGCCTACAGTGCTATTACAATCCTGATGCCTCAGAGGGTCCAGTACACTGCTGAAATCCACAAGTCTCTGGACCTTAGCCACACAGCAGGATAAAACAATCCAGACCTCAAAATAAAACAAGCACCTGAATTACTTAACTCTTACATAGGAAGTAAATTATATCACACTGCATGCTCATCATTATTTTATTTATGACTATACGCACATACCTTAAACAAATATTATTGCACGCCTGCTCCATGAGTGTCAGGCTCCACGCTGGGCACTAGTGACATACTGGAGAAATAACAAGGGTCGTTCTGTGGGGGAGAAAGGTAAGAGTCCAGTGGGAGGGCCAGAGATTTACCAAATAATCACGCTAATTAATAAATGCAAGCAATCGAATTTAGGTAAGAGGTCCAAGGAAAAGGAATGTAATGTAGAAATTGACCTGTGCTTGTGGGACATGGAAGATATCTTTGAGGAAGAGAAATTTGACTTATAAAGAAGGTCTGGAGTTACCTAAGGAAAGAGAAAAAGGAAGCACATTCCATGCAGCTAGATGGGCAAAGGTCCGATGGTGGGACCCAAAGTGGCCAGCAAGAGTTGAATGGGGCCTCCATGAGGAAGGGATCACTGGCAGAAGACCAGATTTATGGGGGAAGAGCCTGGGTTAGGTCTTGGACATGAGGTGTCTGAAGTGCCTTTGAGACTTACCAAGAGATGATGTTAAATGAGTGGCTGGATATCATCTGGAACTCCAAGGAAACGTCTGAGCCTAACATATAACTGGATATACATAGCTTAGAGATAGCAGTTAAAACTAATGATCTTGGTGGGGTTGCCTAGAAAGAAAGCATATATTGGAAAAAAAATACCTAGGCCAGAACAAGCTTTAAATCTAATGGCTGAGTAGCAGATGAATCCACAAAGTAGACTAAGAAGGGGCAGGCAGAGAGGTAGCAGGGGAACCAGAGAATGCGGCAGCATTGAAGGCAAGGGGAGGAAGAGCTGCGAGAAATTGGAAATGGTTAATAACATTCAAGAACACTGCTGAATTGTGCAGTAAGACAAGGTCTGAACAATGTCCACTGTTGGAGGACAGGAAGGTCATTGTTGACCTTATCAGAGCTCGTTCAGAGGAGTGATTGGGGACCAGGACATCCAGCCTGGAACAGGCAGAGCAAAGACTGAAAATTAAGAAAGTGGAGACAGAGAATACAGACATCTCTTTCAAGAAGTCTGGTTGTGAAAGAAAAGAGTGATATATGGTGGTGAGATAAAAAGTGATTTGAGATTGAGAGAAGATTTGGTTTTGTTTTCCTTTTTTAGTTGTGAAAAATTCATACATACAAAAGAGCATATGTATTGTGTGTGTGTGTGTGAGTGTGTGATACATACACACACAGTTCAAAGAATAGAAGAAAAAATACCCAAAGACCCACAACCAATTTCAGGAAAAGAACATTACCAGAATTTTAGAAGTCCCTGTCGTCCCTCCCCAATTACATCCTGCTGAAGGGAGGTTATTTTTAAGAGAGAATAGACTTGAGCACATCAAATGGTGTTGGGAAGGACTGGTTGGATATGCAGACAGAAAAGGGATATTTTATAGAGAGGCGTGTTTCTGATGGCAGGAACAAATAGGGTCCAAGGCACCGGAGAAGAGGTGTGGGCCATCTCCACGGGGAGGGACAGCTCTGATGATGGGTATGGATGTGGTAGGTTATGTAGGTTTGGTATCAGGAAGTTGAAGGAGTTCCTCTCTGGTGGCTTCACAATTCTCAGTAAAATAGGAAAAGGTCTCATCTGCTGGCAACCAAAAGACTTCAAAGAAGGATGGGGCATGATTTTCGATAGTCAGTGCTGAGAGCAGGAGAGTGAGTTGATCAGGCAATGGAATAGTACTGCTGGTCAGCGTTGAGGGGGTATTTGAGGCTAGCGATCATGCATGTTAAATGATACCAACTTGCTCTGTTGTTTGTCTTTCTCCACGAGTATTTGGCTGTTTGAATGTAGGTGCAAAACAACCCAGAATCTTAATAGGGTCACGGTTTTGCTAGACATATGAAGAAAGTACAGAGGAGCAAGGTATTGGAATGTTAGTGAGAGCTTAGACAGGGATCTACACTATAATAGAAGGGAGATGAACAAGGGAGAGTCGGAGGACCAGAGATTCCAATGAGGGTGCATGGTGGCCAGAGAGTAGGATGCTCAAATGAGGGATTTTGGAGATAAGGCAGTTTTGGATGATCACTTATAATCCATTCTCCTCATTTCCTTTCATATGGGGCAGCTCTCTCCGTCTTTCATTCACTTCCACTCTGGATGAGTTGGAAAGGAGAAGTTAAATGTGAGTGTCCAGGTCCTTCTCCCTTATCTCCTTTACCACACCAGGAAGTGCACCTTCTGATCTGCTCCTCTGACTTCCTCATGAAGAATCCTGTGCTTATTCAGCTGGGCAGATGCACCTAATTCTAGTGCCCGCTATCAGGAAGCTTAATCTTGGCTGCCCAGCTAAGTCACAATCTCTAATCTAGCTATTATCTGTAATAAAGACAAGAAATTCATTTCCATCTGTCTTATCCTCTCTATATTATAACTGGTATAGAATTTAATTAGAGGAGAGAAGTGGGAATATTTATTGACTTCTTCAATCCAACACCGCTACTTTGGGAGTGGTAGCTTGAGAAGATGGAGGAGAAAGTCATTAGAGATAAAGTGATCAAAGAACTGAGAAACTGATATATTAGATGGGTGGTCCCAATAGATGTTGAAGTCACCCAGGGTGAAGAACTTGGAACAGAGCTGAAGATTATCAGCAGGGTTCAAAACCTTTAATAAATGGGAAGGATTGAGTGTGAGGAACTTGATGAGTGGCTGACAGGTTGAGTATGATAAATCCAGTGATGTGAGCCTCCAAGGAGCCAAGTGCTGTTTTGTTTATTTTGCAAGATGGTGGTGTCTAATGTTAGGAGACAGCATGAGAGCAAAGAGGAAACCAGCTCCATGGTCCATAAATGGATCAGGAGCAAAGTCCTATGGAGAATATTCATCCTTGTTTTGAGGACAAAAGCAGGGATTCCAGGCAGGGTTCACTCAGACTAAACAGTTTCTTTGGGCAGCCATGAGTCTAGCCCCTTCAGTCTAGAAGGAGAAGATGAAAGGGCTCATCCCCAGCAACTCCCTGCTTGTATGGACTGGGGCAGTGACCAACCAAAGTTGTTGGTCTTTGCAGTCACTCAGAGCTGGCCCAAGAGGTTTTAAGCCCAATGTCTGTGACCTGGGAGATGGTCCCACAGCCTAGGGAAGTGAGCCCTGTGGCTGAAATCTCATAAAGCAGGCCACAAACACCCCCACCATGGCCCTCCCATAGTGGAGCCCTCCCCCACTGCAGCCATTCTCTCCTGTGGACCCCTACACACCAGCTAGAAGGGGCTGGCTCAATCTTTAAGAATTTGAAAGACATCTACTATCCATCATCACAGTTGCTTTTTGATGGGTCTTCGATAGGGCTATGCTGCCAAGAGGACAGGTTTTCTGTCCCTTTCTAAACAATTATGACGGGAGCTGAGGAAGGCAGGCCAATTGCAAGTTTATTATCGTCTATCTTTTAAACAGGGAGTGAGTATGGTGCCAGGTGTGTGACAAAGTGGATGTATGAAAAGAAATAACATAAAATTATTTTTCTAATAGATCGCATTTCCCTTTTGAGTCCCCCTTGCTTCTCAGCAGTATGCAACTAACTGGATATTGATCTTCTTCCTTCCAGCTATGCTAGTCACTCCTGTTTTAAAACTTCATCTTATTCAGGGAAATATTCCATTGAAGTGAGGTATTACTTTGATCCAAGCTCATAGCTCCCTCTCCCAGACTCTTCACATCCTAAAGTCTCCCACTCACCTCCTACTAACCCTACTTCTACTCCACAGGCTTGGTGCTCCCACCTTTGGACAGAATCATGGAGAAGAAGTGTCTGTTTCGACGGGTAGCACACTTGGTGGAAATGTGAGGGAGCCCCGTACGTCTTCATTTTCATCACATTTGCTTGGCCCTGGTGCCCAGCTGCAGCTGACAGCTGCTCTCAGCCCATCCACAGCCCTGGATGTACCCACTGTGGGCTCTTTCTTGTAGCCACTTCCTCCCACACTCTGGTGCCTGGTGCACCCTACAATTTTGAGGTCGCTTTGCCCTAACAGCATGGCTGCCTACAGGTTCTGCCTCTCAGCAAACTCCAGCAAGAAGCCAACAGTAGTCAATTGTCTTGAGTCAAATTCTCCAGGAAAAGACTCTGAGATAAGGATTTGGGTACAAGTGATTTATTAAGGAAATGCTCTCAGAAGAAAATCAGTAAGGGAGTCAGGGGGCTTGGCAGGGGGCAAAGGGGAAGAAGCAAGAAAGAGGGCACTTTCAGGCAGATTCTTGGGGAGGATGGCTGTAGCCTGATGCTTCAGAAGAACCCTGGAGTGTCAATGAGCCTCAGAGATGTCTGCACTGGGCCAGAAAGTCAGACCCCCCACCCACACTTACCCATCTGTCCTTAGTTAAGGGCCATAGAGGCAGGAACACCAACCTCCAGGCACAGGTACCCCCTGGGGCTCTGCGCTCCTGCAGATAAAAGCTGCTCCAGGAGGCTGAGGATGTCTTCTGGGAGAATGACGGGTGCAGTGCTCTGGAGGCAAATGTAAACAGAAGCAGGAGAGAAAGATGCGGAGAAAACAATCCCAGGGGGCTGGGCAGAGCGCAGACAGTGCCTGCTACATCTTTATTGAGAATTATCTTCAAACTTCAGGGCAGAATTAATTCCTTCCGGATTCCCTACAGAGGGCAAGGGGCGGCACAGAGAGTCAGACACGCAGTTCTTCTGGTCTGGACACCCTCCCCAGCCCTTTCATCTCACAAATGGCCAGTTCACCATCGCTACCCCTGTCATCACTGTCATGTTTGTGTGTGTGTCTTGGTTTTGTGTGTCTCTGTTTGTCCATGTGTGCACAGACATGTACATGTATGAAAGCATCAGTCATGGGGAAAGGGAAGCAGAACTCACCATTTTTGTCTCACATTATTCATTATTCATGTCTTACCATAAAGCAGGAGCGTTGCCTTCTTTGAAGCCCATCCAGCACTCCCCTTTCTTCATGTGGGTGTTGGCTTGTTTTAACCTAGATTGCAGGGCAGTGCCCCAGGCAGAGCTTGCATCTTCCCTTCTGGACCTACTGGACTTGTTCTACTGTCTGTACATCCTATTATGCCTCTCGCAGACTGTTCCAGCTGCACGCTGAGTCTCTCTAGGTATGTGCTTATTTCTTATAAAACTGCCTGTAGACACACCAGTCACTCCTGCTCACCCCTCTGATCAGTTGAGATATATTCAATTATCTGATGTTAGGAACTAAATGACCAGGCATAGCACTTCCCAAGGCTGCCCTGCTAGTCACACCTGCCCTCCCTGCGACAAACACCGCGTGCTGAAACTCTACCCACAAGGCAGAGCCCCAGCAGGTCAAGGGAAAAGCTGCTGGGCTAACAGATGTCGAGAGGGACAGTGTTATAAAACATTAGCCAAGATGTTTCCTGTGCTGCCGTGTGTTGTCTGATCCCTGATCCTGATCAGGTGACCAGACAGGGCCTCCATGGCTCCTGGGGGAGTCATCACGGCAGAAACAGCAGAGCAAGGCAGCAAATTCTCAAATTCCAGTCTTGGGGTAACTTGTGTGCCTTCTGTTGCAGAAGAAAGAAGCAGCAAATCTAGAGCCAGATTCTAGATAAACCTCTAGAGCCCAGATTGCTTCTCTTCTTTCCTGCTCTCTTCCAGCAGGCCCAGCTGAGTCAAACATCGAGCCATCGTGTCCGCTGGGCCTGCTTCCTGTCCTGCACGTGCCGGGCTAACGCTGTGCATGGCCCAGGGTGCTTTCTGTTTCTTTTCTCTTTCCTTTTGGGCTTAAACATTTGCTTTCCGAAGATGATCGTCCATAATCCACCTTCTGGGGTTCTTCAACATAAGAAATATGAATGTACCAGGTTCTGAGTCTATTAGAACTTCTATTTCTGGAACAAATCGTGCCCCTATCTAAATGAGGCAGTTTGACCCAGAAATCATCCTCCTGTTTCCCCAACATCTAACTTGGCTGGGACTATGTTATTGTGATCCTGCCTGGCTTTGCCTGTACTGTACTTTTCATCCCATTCTTCCCTGAATCTCTGAACAACCCTGATTCCCATCAGCAAAGCATCCAAGTGCACCTAGATTTTATTTATAGCCTTTGGGTTTATAATAATTATGCACTAGTTAGGATAGGTTAAGTTACGCTGTAGTAACAAACAATCCCAAATCTTAGTGACTTACAATGATAAAGGTTGATTTTTCACTCACGTTACCTGCCCTATTGTGACAGGTTGCTATGATTTTGCCTCATGTCATTTTCATTCTGGGACCAGGCTAGCAGAGCAGTCTCTGCCTGAAATATTGCTGATTGCTGTGACAGAGAGAAAAGAGATGCAGAGAATCACCTACCGACTCTTAATGCTTCTGCTTAGAAGTAACACACATTCCTCCCACCCTATTCCCTTGGTCAAGGCAAATCACACGGCCCCTCCTGAATTCCACTGTGTAAGAACGTGTAACCCTCCTGCAGAAGCACCCAAGGAAGGAAAGCTGAAGGATTTGGCCAAGAATAATACAATCTATCAGAATCCACCTTAACTCAGGATGACATAGTGCTTGTATAATAAGACCCTCAGGCATCTTCATTTATTTCTTGGTAAAATAAACTCCATCACACACTGTAGTTGAAACCACAGTTTGGGTCATGAGATGCTGAATGCAATCATTAAAAGGTCTATACTTAGCAATCCACACTTGAGTTGCTCCCTGAGAGGAGGAAGTGATGAATCTAAGGAACCGCACAAGCTGTGTGAACCCAGGAAGTCAGTGGCACCCTGGTTCCCTACTTGGCTCTGGATACACGGTCTGGGAAGACTCATCCACAGCCACCTGCCTAGGTCTGGAGCTAATGAACCAAAGGCCTTGAACATCGCACACGAGAGGCCTGAGGCATATGTGGGACGTAGATGCTTTTTGCAGTTTACCGTCCGTATTTGCTGTCCCGGCTGAGACACATATTTTTTAAAGGGGAAACAAGCTGTGATAGCAAAACAGCCTTCTCCCTCCAGCTGCCTAAAAGCCTGTCTGATGCGCTGCCTGTTCTGAAATAAGCCTTAAGCGGGACTGAAAGAACCTCATTTGCCAACAGCTTCACACCAGCCTCAGCCACCCCATGGCTTCCACAGCTGCACAGTGGGGCGTGGCTTCCCGGGAAGCACAGTGGTCTCAAATGCTGGTTTCTGAGGGCGTCGTCACTTGGCTGGGCACCAGTGCAACACGATTCATGACCCACTGCGCATCCTTCCTTCCTCTGGCATTCCCTGCGGGGGGATTGAGGATCAACGATCAAATGGGAACATACCAGCTTTATAAACAGCTGAGCATATAATTTATCATCTAAACAAGAAGCTTCTGAAACTGAAAAAGTTCGTGAAGAATGAATTATATAATTTGAAATATTTATTTCTTGACCCTCAGCTGGTTTATTATGTAGCAGCATAAAAAAATAGTTCTGTAGAAATGACTTTTTTTAAAATAAATTACTTTCTAAGAAAAGTAACAGGGCCAGCCCAGTGGTGTAGTGGTTAATTTCCAATGCTCCCCTTCAGTGGCCCAGGTTTTGTGGGTTTGGATCCAGCATGGGCCTACACACTGTTCCTCAAGCCATGCTGAGGTGGCGTCCCATATGCAAAACAGAGGAAGATGGGCTCAGTGACAATCTTCCTCAAACAAGAAGAGGAGGACTGGCAACAGATTTTAGCTCATGGCCAGTCTTCCTCACCAACAAAAAGAAAAAAAAATTGTAAAAAAGCAACATATTCCCATGTACATTAAAGCACATTTTTAATAAAAACTTCTTTGTATTGATTATTTAAGCATTTGCAATAACATGAGCAAAATAGTATTGTTGGTACATACTCAGCCATATGTTAGCTGCTCAGCCATATATGTTTCTCTGTCACTGATTTTTTTTGAAAAACTTACTGTTTAAAATCATTTAAATTTTTTTTTCAAAAAATTGCCAGTAATCTTCAAATGTGCGTTTTATGGGTAATAAATTTAAAACTGTTCACACCTTCACTTGACTCTTCTCTCCAAACCATAGTCTAGATTTTTAATTGAGAAAATACTATCTGTACAGGTCCTAACACGGCAAGCAAGTGCAGAACAGATTCTGCTAAATGGAGAATACGCTCAATTCGAAATTTCTTTATATTGAAATATGTAAAAATTTTTTTAAAATTTTTTTTAAAGATTTTATTTTTTCCCTTTTTCTCCCCAAAGCCCCCCGGTACATAGTTGTATATTCTTCGTTGTGGGTCCTTCTAGTTGTGGCATGTGGGACGCTGCCTCAGCGTGGTCTGATGAGCAGTGCCATGTCCACGCCCAGGATTCGAACCAACGAAACACTGGGCCACCTGTAGCGGAGCGCGCGAACTTAACCACTCGGCCACGGGGCCAGCCCGAAATATGTAAAATTTTGAGCCCCAACATTCTCACAGAGCATATCTTTTGCTTCCCTTCAAAGTATCTTTCTTCAAAAAAATTGTCTTGCATTTTTAAATTGTCATAAAATACACATTAAACTTACCATCTTAACCATTTTTAAGGGTAAAGTTCAGCGGCATTAAGTACATTCACATTGTTGCGTCGCCATGATTACCATCTGTCCACAGAACTCATTTTATTTTGCAAAAGTGAAACCCTGCACCTGTTAAATAACAGCTCCCCATTCTCCCCTCTCTCCAGGCTTTGGCAATCCCATTTTACTTTCTGGCTCTATATAGTGACTGCTCTAGGTACATTGTACAAGTGGGATCATACAGCATTTGTCCTTTTAAGGCTGGCTTGTTTTACTTAGCATAACGTCCTCAAGGTTCATCGATGTTGTAACACATCCCAGAATTTCCTACCTTTTCAAGGCTGAATAATATTCCCTTGTATGTCTCTGCCACATTTTGTTTATCCATTCATCCGTCATTGGACATTAGGGTGGCTTCCACCGTTTGGCTATTGTGAATAATGCTGCTATGAACATGGAGCGCAAATATCTCTTGGAGTCCTGCTTTAAATTCTTTTGGGTATATACCCTGAAGTGGAATTGCTGAGTCAGTTGGTAATTCTGTTCTTTATGTTTTGAGGAACTGCCACGTTATTTTCTGTAGTGGCTGCACCATTTTGCATTCACACTAACAGTGTGAATTGGACACAAGCACAGACTTTCCAATTTCTCCACATCCTCCCCAACACTGTTACTGCCTGAGTTGAAAGATGCAGAAAGCAATATGGCACCCCAATGCTAGAGAGGCTGCACCCTGTGGGCATCGAGCCCTGAAGAAACAAAAGAAAAGCGGCACTCTCCAGGAGGGAGCAAGCCAAACTGGAGCCAGGAAGGAAAACCCTTCCTTCGTCAATGTCTCTCCAGGGCATCCTGCTTAAAAAGCTGAACATTGTGCCAGCTGACAAAGAAAAATGCTTGCAAGGTCCATCTCCACTACCACAGAGCAGGCAGAAAGGGTGACTCTGGGGCTGAGATGTGTAAATTGATAACCAGCATAAGGCTGATGTGTCTTCAGCAGATGTACCTTCTGGTCTCATGCAGTCAGTCAGTGGTGGCACCCCCCTCCCCATGTCAACAGCAATTTTGTGCAAATTACATGCTGGACAAATGGACATTCAGAACTTAATTTTTCATTAAATATGTACTTTCATTTTTCTAGATTGATGCAAATAATTCTTTAATTAAAAGGTATTACTAGGGGCCAGCCCCGTGGCTGAGTGGTTAAGTTCATACGCTCTGCTTCGGTGGCCCAGGGTTTCGCTGGTTTGGATCCTGGGCGCGGCCATGGCACCACTCATCAAGCCATGCTGAGGCAGCATCCCACATGCCACAATTAGAAGGACTCACAACTAAAATATACAACTATGTATTGGGGGGATTTGGGGAGAAAAAGCAAAAAAAAAAAAATATTGGCAACAGTTGTTAACTCAGGTGCCAATCTTTAAAAAAAAAAAAGAGAAAAAAAGTATTACTAAATAAAATAAAATCTCTGTAGCAAGACCACTCAGACTTGTTTCTGTGTGCACTCCAGCAGGGCACACACAACCTCTGTTCCTACACATTTTCCCCACATTTCCCATTTACTTTGATGACTAATCACCTGGGAGCCTTCATGCATTGTGCATCCAAAACATGGGCCGAGGTACAACTCCCTGGGGCACCCAGAGGCCAGCAGGGCAGCAGCAAATACACCACCACCTCAGAGAGCAGAAGAGGGAGCTGCCACTATCTGCTTATAGCCAGAAATTCTTTGTTTTATCATTGAAAGCTGTACATGCTGTCGATAAAAAGGAGGTGTAAATTACACCTGTCTGTATACTTATGGAAAAAGAAGGATAGTTTATCACTGGTTGTTTTCATGTTAATATGAAAACTATGCTCGCTGCACAGGCAAATCATTCATTCCTACATGAGGCCATGGCAGCAGCCAGAAGTACAAAGTGTGGGTCTGCCAAACTCATCCCAGCTAATTTTAGTGTAACTACTAATACTACGACTTTACAACAGAAATATTTAGGAGCCAGCCCTGATGGGCTAGTGGTTAAATTTCCACAGTTCACACTCTCACCGCTTCAGCAGCCTGGGTTCGGTTCCCGGTGTGGAACCACATCACCCGTCTGTCAGTAGCCGTGCTGTGGCAGTGGCTCACACAGAAGAACTAGAAGGACTTGCAGCTAGGATATACAACCATGTGCTGTGGCTTTGGGGAGGAAAAGAAAAGAGGATATTGGCAACAGATGTTAGCCCAGGGCCAGTCTTCCCCTGCAACAAACATGCAAGCAAACAGATAAAAAACAGAAATATTTAGCACAAAGGCTATACTGCACAGGATAGAATATGGATAGAACAGGTCTTTCCAGAACAAACTGGGATGAATAGTTACCCTACTGATTCCCTACCTCAAAACCTTAAAAGAAGAATTGGAGACCTTGGCTTAGACCAGGACAATCAAGCAAGACCTCTTCCATCTCTTCTTCGCCCCCGAATCTAAGAGGCTCTTTTCTCCACAAAGAAAACGGCGGGTCTGCATTGCTCAAAGGCACAGTGGAACAGAAAGAACACAGTGGATTTGCAGCACTGTTCAGTGCAGGGAGCGAACCCAGTAGAGAAGCGTGGTCCAAAGAGTGGCAGGATCTGACTAATGAGACCAGCCTCTCTTCCTTTCCTGGGCGTGGGTGAGTAAGGGATGGAGAGAAAGACATAAGCATTATGGGACAAATGCCCCCTCAGGCACCTCTCCACCTCTCCTGAGCCAAGTTAGAGTCCTCTGGTCATTTCTACCTCTTCCTTCTTCAGAACCTGTGTCCTTTCTTTAGCCTCACATCCAGTCACTGAGTCCTGTCTCCCTTCCTCCAAAAGATACCCAGAACCTACTCCATTTTTCTCTCTTTCCAACCGCTGTGGTTTCAGCTTTCCTTATTTGTTTTTGCCTCCACGCTGACCACCAGAGTTATCTTTCCGCAGATGTTTGAAGTCAGCTCCCTCTAATGGTCTCTGGTTAGTAACGGGATAAAGTTCAAACTCCTTAGTGTGGGCGACAATGGCTGCCGAAGCTGACGGTGCTCCGGGTTATCTGGAGTAGTTCTTAAAACTAACAGACAGCGGTCTCCATCTCAGACACACTGGATCCTGGGAGTGGGGCACAGGAATCCGTGCAGTGCTCTCCACGCAAGGCCCCCAACAATGTGACCTCAACTCCACTTTCCTTCTCCCCACAACCCACCATACACTGAGGCCACATAGACTATTTTCCATTTTCCTACTGTGACACACACTTACATGTGGAGTAACTTTCTGTATTATCTTTTCTAGAGTGTTCTTTCCTGCCTTCCTTGCCTTAGTAATTCCAGGCACTTCAACAGCTAGCCCCAAGAACATCCGCACCATGAGGTCCTTATCTATCCAGTGGGCAGAGGTGGCCTCCCCTCAGTATCCCATATCACTTATTAGATACTAATTATGCACATGTTCCATTTTTCTTGGAGTTTTATGGGGCACAGTAAAAGTAATGTCTCTCTTCCTTGCCTGGTTCTAAGAGAGACATAGCATAGCAGACAGATGAAGATCAAAATATCAGCTCCATTCCTGACAGGCTGTACCCTGGAAGGTGAAGTGTAAGTGTGTGGTCACGTGGGCTTACAACTACACTTTCCTGTCGAAATGAAACTCTTTCCACACGGGCGGAACGTGCCCTGCCAGGCTTCCTGTAAGTAGAGGGGCAGAGAGCTCAAGAGTAGGAGTGAGGTGAGCTGAGAGAGAGAAGCAAAGAAGTGAGCCCATCTTCCTCTTCCCAACTCTCCATCAGATAGTCCACCCTTAGCCCGGTTCCCAGGGAAGGGGAACGGAGAGGGGTGGGGTGAGGAAAAGCCTGGTGTTGTCTAATGGAAGTTCCTCGTGAAACCATAAGAATTCGGGGAGAAATGCCCCCTTAAGAGTACTGTAATTATTTTTATATGATCCTCTCTCACGCTGCCTTTCTAGACGTCCCCAAGATGCTTTTGTTTCTTTTTGCATTTCCTGCACCTGGTAGGAAATTCAACAAAGGTTTGTTAAATGAATGGGTAATCTTGCAGTGGTACTTAACACTTTAGATTTTAGAGATAGTTATAGCTCAAATATCTAAGTCAGATAGCTTCTAGTAGTTTCTATTTCCCAGCAGTCTCTCTAACATAATTACATGTTTTATTGGTTATATTTGGACATCGTCTACAAGTGTTGTTCGTTGTAGAATTTTCTCCCCCAAAGAGCTGAGTCTTCCAGCTATTTTTAGTTACTTTCTCAATTTAAATTCAAACAGGACAAAAGCCAGCCTCCAGTGACCTGCTGCCGCGTACACAGCTGAAGTCTGATTTCTCAATATTTGCTGGTTTCTGTAATAAAAAAAAGACCTTAGAAGGTATCACTTACCTAGATTAATTGGAACCTCACGAGAAGCACGTGATCCTTATTTGCACAATCTTTCTTCACACAGGAGAGGTGTTGGCAGGTGACAGCTGAAAGATACTCTTCTGAACCGAGGGAGACCCTAGCGGGTAGGCCCCGTGGTAGGCCATAGCTATGTCTGTCCAGTCGAGCCATGGAATAGTTTAGACAGAGTAAAGGTGGGGGAGAGGCTAAAACAGACCTCAGGCATTGGAGAGTGAAATGGAAGGAGCGAAGGCATTGAAACCAGAGACCCTTGGGTTGGAACTTGGGCAACTCACTTACATATCAGAACCACACTTTCTCATCTCTGAGGGGGTTCATCATATTGCTTTTGCAGAGTTGGCCAGGAGGACTGAGTGAGGCCAGGTGTGGTACCCGGGGCAGCAGACACCGGTCAGTGTCATTTGTACATTACGCTAACAGCACACCCGTGTCATGGAGCATCCTGGTTCCCTGTCAGCTCTGTGTATACAGGGGTGGAGGCATTTTCTGAGCAAATTTATTTTTCAAAAACTCCTTCGGAGGCATTGCCCATATGTTCTCTGGTGGTGTTTTTTTCATTTGTGAAAGTGTAAACACAGTTCGGGCACTGTCACCACACTACCATTGCTGTACTGTTTACCTTTTTGCTTGAACACAAGCTGTGAGTTTCAATGCTCATCTGGTCTCTTGGCTAAGAGGATGACTTTCCTGCCACTTGAGGATGGTTGACATTTAAATCTTAGCAGTAACTGTTGGAACACTTCCAGCTTAATTTTGGAAAATTGATTAAATCCAATTTTTTTCCCCCCCTGAAAGGAACCATAAGAAATTATTAACAGTGGTTACTTTGGGGGGACAGGGACATGGGGGAGAAGGGCTGTGGCGGGCAGCTGTTCCCACCACCCTGGATCCCCACCCTTGCAGGCTGCCCTTAGTCACATGCCTCTAACAAGTAGAATCCAGCAGAAGTGATGGATGTCACTTCCATGGTTAGGTTATAGAAAGACTGTGGCTTCCATGTTGGGTACTTTTTTTTTTTTTTGAGGAAGATTAGCCCTGAGCTAACTACTGCCAGTCCTCCTCTTTTTGCTGAGGAAGCCTGGCCCTGAGCTAACATCCATCCCCATCTTCCTCTACTTTATATGTGGGATACCTACCACAGCATGGCATGCCAAGTGGTGCCATGTCTGCACCTGGGATCCGAACCAGCGAACCCCAGGACGCTGAGAAGTGGAACATGCAAACTTAACTGCTGGGCCACTGGGCCGGCCCCTCTTGGGTGCTTTCTTTTGCCTTCTCTCTGGTCTGCTCACTGGGAAGGAAGCTGGTTGTTATGTTGTGAGCTCCCCTACGGATAGGCTCACGTGGCAAGGAACTGAAGGGGCCTGCGTCTGCCAGCCTTTGAGAAACTGAGTCCCTCGGTCCATCGCCTGTGAGGCATTAAATCCTGCCGACAAGCACATGTGTGAGCTCGGAAGGTCTTCCCCTAGTTGAGCATTTAGATGAGACCAAAGTCCCAGTCAATAGCTGACCACACGTCAGGCGAGTGCTCGAGCCAGAGACAACCAGCTACGCTGTGTGTAGATTTCTGACCCGCAAGAAACAGAGACAGTGGATGTTTTGTTTAGAACATTGCTACATTTGGGGTAATTTGTTATGCAGCAACAGATAACTAATACAGGAAGTGAGGATGGCAAAGAGTTCTAAGAATCAGGGAATACCTTCTATTTTACGTCTTCTATACTGTAGAATTTTCTATTTGTAGATGTGTATTATTTGTACTCTTTAAAATACTGTCAACGGGTGTCGTTTAGGCAGGAAGATTATGGCAAATTCTGCAAATTGGCTCGCTCCACACAAACTCCAACACCCTCGATTGCTTTCCTGTACTATAGAAGCTGGAAATCTTAAAAAAAAAAAAAAAAAAAGCAGCAAACCTACATTTCCCAGGCTCTCTTGCAGCTGGGGATCCATATGTGACCTAGTTTTCACCAAGGAGAGATGCTGCTTGTGTAAGACTTAGGAGAAGGAAGTTCGTAATTTGAGTGGTGGCATCTTCCGGCAAGCCTGCAGGTGGAGATGCCTGTTAATCTGCAGTAACTGTGGCAGAGGGTCTGTGGTCCAGGTGTAGATTAGGTGCTGTCCCTCAGCATCAAAGGTGCCCAGTGATAGCATGTGGTGACAACAGAGTTTCCGTTAGATCCATTCTGCAGAATAGTTGGGCATTATTTATTTGGTGCCCTTTTCTTGGTGGGTAACATCCAAGGTAAGGATTTAACTCACTTTAACACTTCTCTCTCCTCTCCTTCTGCTCCTCCCCAAATTTTGTAGTTAAGTTATGTTTAAATTTTCTCTTGGTATCTTCAAACTTTAAATAATATCCATAAATCTTTACTTATTTTGGTTCAATCAACTTTATCTTGACATCTTTCAACCTCCCTGTAAAACTCTCCTCTCCAACTTTCTTCCACTAAAACACGTTTTTTTTCTTTCCTGAAGAAGATTTGCCCTGAGCTAACATCTGTGCCAGTCTTCCTCTATTTTGTATATGGGTCCCTGCCACAGCATGGTCACCAGCAAGTGGTATAGGTCAGCGCCTAGGAACTGAACCCAGGCCGCCGAAGTGGAACGCACCAAACTTAACCACTAGGCCATGAGGCTGGCTCCCAATTAAACCGTTTTTGAGAGTACAAGACTAATTACACTGGAACAATAGGTGTAATCAAATAGATCTTTGGTCATGCCATGTAAATAGAGACATATTCTTGCCAGATCTGCCCACTTGACTTGGAGAACGCACTTATAATTTTCTGATAAAAAATGTAAGATCAAAATTGAATTATACAGCTTTTGTCTCAATAAGTTAAAATTCATAGAAAAAATATAGAAAGGAGTGTGCAAAAACCATCCGGAAGATGATGGGCAGTTCTTATTTCCTATTTCTCTATATTTTCCATGCTTTCCTAATTTTCTCCATTATGCACGTTATTTTTAAACTAGGAAACAAAACTTACTGAGAAGTAAAAAAGTAAAACCTTCTTTATAACCCACCTAAATAAAAAAAAAATTTAAGTAACACTTCAGAAAACTTTTTTTATTCGGAAACCAAGTATTTTCCCAAACAGCTGCTCACAGATTGTAAAAAATAACTAATCAGTTATTTTTGACCAAGTTCAAGAACACAGTTCCACTATTCAAGAGCAGAAGGGAGGCACGGGGATTTTTGAAGGTCTTGCTATGAACCCCTAATTTGGAGGGCAGAGGTTAAATATCTGGGAAAGCCGAGAGAGAAAAGGGGGCTGGTCCTGACCACAGAATGACATTGGTGGCAGGATCCAGAAGTAGCAGGCACCTAGGTTCCACTTTCATTATTCAGATCCAGATTCTGTAAGAGACCTAGTCCATGTTGGCCGAAGTGCTTCCCACTAGGTTTTTGCCAGATTTTTTTTTTTTTTTAAGATTTTTTTTTTCCTTTTTCTCTCCAGAGCCCCCTGGCACACAGTTGTATATTTTAGCTGTGGGTCCTTCTAGTTGTGGCATGTGGGACGCCGCCCCAGCATGGCCTGATGAGTGGTGCCATGTCCGCGCCCAGGATCCAAACTGGCGAAACCCTGGGCCGCCGAAGCGGAGCGTGCGAACTTAACCACTCGGCCATGGGGTTGGCCCCTTCGCCACATTTTTAAGAAAAATATGTGAGGACAAAGTTAGCAGATGGCCTGGTTTCATTCCCAGTGCTTCAATTATCTGAAGAACTGGACCTCGCAGGCTTCCAATCGGGGCGCATGAAACCTAGAAGTGTCACGGACGAGGCATCAACAATCAAGGTCCATTACGTGGATAACTTGGTGTCACGGCCTGAAGTAGAGGACAGAACAAACAAAAGAGAAGCAAAGAGATACTTTAAAATATTTTGAGAAAAAAATTCTCTCTAAAATGAAGGCAGGCAGAGATCTTAAGATGAAAAAGAAACTTTACAATGGGTAAGCTGTAAATATTCCAGTGAATTTGCCGAACTACAGGGTTAAAGGCAAAGTCTTATAAATACTCACGTCACTTAGTCAGTTTAAAAATGGGGTGAACTCAGACGTCTTCTAAGTGGCATGAAATGCTTACAGATAACGGAGCATCTCTCAGAACTGTGCTACTCAAGTGTGGTCCGCGGACTGGCAGCTTCAGCATCACCTGGGATCTTGTTAGTACATCAAATCCTGGAGCCCACTTGTTCATACCGATCTCAGTTCTCTGGAGGTGGGGCCCAGAAAACTGTTTTAATAAGTCCTCCAGGTGACTCTGATGCATGCTAAACTTTAAGGAGCACTGCTCTGTAGTTTTTTTGAAATAAACGCAGCACAACTCATGAATTGTATACCATGTTAAAGTGTCTTTTACATGCAAAGGTATCAGACAACCATCTCTTATTTGTATAGACTCAAGAGATATATTTCTCATGAATATTTGAAACAGGGGAAATTGAATGAAGAAAATTAGTTTTATGGTTGACGTAAGAACTAAGATAATAGGGGACAGTAAGACTTCAAGATTAGCAACAGCAAGAAGCAACAGCAAATCTCTTGGCTGGCAGGACAAAGGAGCCCAGGGGCCAGGGTTCCCTGAAGCAAGTTGTAAGCCTGGCAGACCAGTCTAGCAGCAATGGAGGCACCGCCCGAGATACACGGGGGGTTGGTGCCTCAGATGCCATCTGAGATGGACAGGGAGAGGGGGAGACATGCTCTGGCGCACCCTTCCTTCATCCTGTGGATTCTTCTCATACTGTCCCATTGGCCAAACCTCACTGCAAATCAGCTGACTCAAGAGCTTGGGAAAATATCCTGCAAGGGAAAGCTCCTCTATGGTTTAGAGGAAGCAGGGGAGGGGTGAGGAAGGAATTTGAGGACCGGCAGGCCCAGGATTGGTACAATGTCTTAATCTGTCTACCAAGTGATAAATCTAAATAACTAATAAATGAGGACGTGGTATGAAAACACTGTACAAGGCCAGCTTCATGGGCTTTAAGATATGTGCAGTCACTTACGCCTCGCGCTTAAATGAGCCCTACATTGCTTAATGCTCTGCCTCTGCCGTCTTAAAATTCTTGATAATTTTTTGACAAAAACTCCCACGTTTTCATTTTGTGTTGGGCGTACAAATTATGTAGCCAGCTCTGACTGAGAGTAAACGTTAAATTATTTAAACATAGAATAATCATGTTCACATTACAGAGTGCAGATGCTACACCTCTTTACAGAATAGCCCATAGTGTTAAAAATAATAACTTAAGAATAATAGACTTAGATTGGTATGCCCCAACAAAAACTTGGAGCTGGTATCAGAAGGAAATCTAAGTGGGTGAATTCTTTCATTTTCCATAGGGAGAAGTAAAGAGATTTTGTTTTGCTTGTGAAAGTGACAGAAATTGACTTGAAATATCCACAGTGAAGTATGTTACTTAAAGTTGACATAAGATCTTTCTTAGTAACTTTCAAATTACCACAAGGAGAAGAGTGAGATGAACTCAAAGAAAATACAGGCCACAAAGCAAAGACAGGAAAAGAGAAAGCATACTCACACGAAAGGGACAGTGGAACTGCCTATAGTAATAACACACGTAAGTGGTATTTACTCACCTAATGGATCACAAATTTAAACCAATGAATTAATGTCTTTAAGAGATACAATTAAAACAGGAGGTCTATAATTATTAACATCTGCAAGAGATACGCCTAGAACAAAAACAACCAAATGAAAATTGAAAAGATGGGCAAAATATGTCAGGGAAATTCAAACAAAATAAAACATGGGTCCCAAAGTTACTATCAAGATAAAGTCAAGCAAAGAACATTAACCATGCCCAACAGTGTCACTTTATAAATGTGGATATGACAGGTAAAGAAATTCATAAGAAGTTTCTAATTGCCTTGGACCCCATACTATCAAGACATCATGCAAACAATTCTCTTTTTTTATAATATATTCATGAAAAGGTTTATGAACATGCAATATGCCAAAGCTGGAACATGCTTTGAGTTACAAAGGGACTTCCATTTCTAAAAGAGCTAAAATGCGGTAAGATCCTTAATTCTGCCTTACCTTCTAGATCTGTGTCATCCATTACAATGGCCGCTGATCTCACATGAGGACCTTGGAGTGCCTGAAAATCGGGCTGGTCGGAAGTGAGATGCACTGTAAGTGTAAAGTAAATACCAGCTTTCTAAGACTTAGCATAAAAAAAGGTTGTAAATCACCATATTAGTTATTTTTATATTTATTATATACTGAAATAATCTTTTGGATACATTGGATTAGATAAAATATATTATTAAATTAATTTCACTCGTGTCTTTTTACCTTTTTAATGTGGCTACGAGAAAGCTTAAAATTGCCTATATAGCTTGTATTATATTCCATTGGACACTGCTCTTCTATATAGTCATCGTGTTAAAATAGTTTTGATATAAAATTCATCCAATTTCTTTAATTTTGCTTTATTTTTATAATAAGTGCCTGTTTGAAGCTGAGGATTTGCTGCTTGTGGGTGCATCTGATGAATTCCATCTTTATTGTAACAGAACTAAGTTTATGAAAAAGCTACGGTTCTTATCACCAGCACCAACCCATTTATGTTTCCATGTTTCAACCCATTTTCATAAAATAATAAGGGCAAAATACAATTGGTATTCAGATAATTTCATAAGTCAAAATAGTAACAGTAGCAAAACTGGATTCTTGACTGGCTGACTGGCATGATTGCCATGAAAAAATAATTCTGAGAATTCTTGGGTCTGCTCATATAGGAAAGTCTGAATTTAGCACGTCAGAGCTGGTGGAGTGGAATTAGCAGCCATTTAAAAATGTACACCAAGAACACTCAGTGGGGAAAGGATAGCCTCTTCAGCAAATGGCGTTGGGAAAAGTGCATAACCACTTGCAGAGAAATGAAACTGGACCCCTATCTTACACCACTCACAAAAAATTAACTTGAAATGGATTAAAGACTTAAACATAAGACCTGAAATCCTAAACGTCTAGAAGAAAACATAGGAAAGAAGCTTCTTGACATTGATCTTGGCAATGATTTGTTAGACATGACGCCAAAAGCACAAGCAACAAAAGCAAAAAAACTAACAAGTGGGACTACATCAAACTAAAAACTTCTGCACAGCAAAAGAAACAATAAAAAAGATGAAAAGGCAAGCTATGGAAGGGGAGAAAATATTTGCAAACCATATATCAGATAAGGGGTTAATATCCAAAATATATAAAGAACTCATACATCTCAATAACAAAAAAACAAATAAGTTGATTAAAAAATGGGCAGAGGAACTAGACACTTCTCCAAAGAAGACATACAAATGGCCAACAGTACATAAAAAGATGCTTAATATCACTAATTATCAGGGAAATGCAAATCAAAGCTACAATGAGCTATCACCTTATTCCTGTTAGAATGGCTGTTCTCAAAAACACAAGGGATAACAAGGTTGGTGAGGATGTGGAGGAAAGGGAACCCTTATGTAGTGTTGGTGGGAATGTAAATTGGTGAAGCCACTATGGAAAACAATATAGAGATTCATCAAAAAATTAAAAACAGAACTATCATATGATCCAGCGATTCCATTCCTGGGTATGTATCCAGAAGAAATGAAAACAGGATATCAAAGAGATATAGGCACTGCCATGTTGTAGCACTATTCACAATAGCCAAGGTATGGAAACAACCTAAGTGTCCATGGATGGATGAATGAGTAAACATGTGGCATATGTATATGATGGAATATTATTCAGTCATGAGAAGGAAGGACATCCTGCCATGTGCGATAACATGGATGGAACTTGAGGGCATTACACTAAGTGAAATAAGTCGGACAAAGATAAATACTGCATGATCTCACTTACATGTAGAATCTAAAAATGCTAAACTCAGAAACAGAGAGTGGAATGGTGGTTACCAGCGCCTGGGGGCGGAGGAACTGGGATGTTGTTCAAGGGGACAAACTTGTAACCAGGAGATGAATAAGTCCTGGAGATCTAATGCACAGCAGAGTGATTATGGACAACAATCTTGTATTGGAAACTTCAGAGTTGCTAAGAGACTGAATCTTAATTGTTCCCATCATAGAAAAGAAATGATAATTACATGAGATGGTAGAGATGTTAGCTAACACTAGAGTAGTAATCATACTGCAATATAGAAGTATATCAAATCAACACATTGTATGCTTTAAACTTACACAATGTTTTATGTCAATTATAGCTCAATAAAAACTTTTAAAATGTATAACTTCCACTTTCATGAAAATCAAAAGTCAAAGATTACCTTTAACACAAAAATTGCTGAAAATATAAGGAGAATGTGACAGGAACATTATCACAGGGAGAGACTTGAATGTGTTCCGGTCATTGACAGATTATATAGACAAAATTATATGATAGCTGAATAATGTAATTGATAATATATATATTCTATTCCTTATTTGGAAAATATACCTCCTTTAAGAAAACTATCAGCGTATCTTTTTTTTTTTTTTTTTTTTGGTGAGGAAGATTTGCCCTGAGCTAACATCCATTGCCAATCTTCCTCTTTTTTTTCTGCTTGAAGACGATCAGCCCTGAGCTAACATCTGTGCCAGTCTTCCTCTATTTTGTATGTGGGCTGCCTCCACCGTGTGGCTGATGAGTGGAGTAATTCCGCACCCAGGATCCGAACCCGCAAACCCAGGCCACTGAAGAGCAGCACGTGGAGCTTTAACCACTTGGCCATGGGGCCAACCCCCTATCAGCGTATCTTTTGATTGGGTCCAGAGATTCAACATTGTAGGATGTCACATCTTCCCAAATTTATCAATGAATTAAATGCAGTTGCAAAGAAAGAGCTTATTTTTGTGATTCAGTGAAATAATTTCAAAGGTCATATGAAAGAATACATAACAGAAAAGCTGGGAGAAACTCTAAAAATAAAGCATAATGAGGTAGATTTGCCTCTTGCACAGGAAAACATGCAAAACTAAGCAATTAAAATAGTTCAGGTGAAGGATGAGACAATGAATGAATCACAGGAAACTAGGATGTTTAAAATGTTTTAAATTACAAAGCTAAGGATACTTTGTAATCCGTGTGAGTATTCAGTTAATGGTTCACCACTTGGGAAAAATAGAGCTTAATTCCTACCTCATTCCCAAAATGGATCAAAGTTTGTATTATAAACAAAGAAATCATAACCAGTATAAATATTGACCGACACGGTGCTGCGTTACTGTTAAGGTTTGTGTTTTGTGGCTTATTTACATTTATATCTTTCATGCCTTTCCGATCTAGTCTATTCCCGTGATAGCTTTGTCTGTTCCTGTTATCACCTTATAATGCATTTTAATCTGCTGGGGACAGTTCACCATCATTACTTTCTTTTTAAAACATTCTCTGAATAGTTTCACAGGTTTATGCTACTCTATTAATTTTAGAATTAATTTTTATCATGTTACAAGTAATCTTTCAGGATTTCGACTGGAATTATGTTAAATATACAGATTAACATGGGAAGAATCGATATCTTTATAACTCTGAGTCTTCCCATCCAGAAATCAGAGATGTCCCTCCACTTGTTCAATTATTCATGTGTCTCCATAAGCTTAGTTGTTTTCTTCGTATTGATCTTTCACATTTGCTTCTAAGTAGCTTGTAATTAAGGTTTCTATTACAGCTTTTTTCTTCCTTGGAGCCTAGTAGCAGAGGTTTGAGTTAATCACACTCCTCAGTCTGTGGATCTGCCCCAGGCTCCTTGCTCACTTGTAGATGTTTTATTCATTAGTTGCTGTGACACTGAATGCGTGTGTATTGAGTTAGACCAGGCAGAGCTCTCTAGAAGGCTGCATCTGTCTTGGTCTTCCTGGTGTCTCACTCCGCAAGGTGCACCTTAGGTATCTAGCTGTCAGCAAAGGCCTCAATGGCCAATTCCATGCAGGATGTGGGACTCCTTCCTCTGCAGTTCCCTTTTCTCCGGGATCTTGGCTCCTTAGTTCCTAGCTGCCTTGGTAGCCCTGAACTCCAGCTGAGGCGTCCCCAGTCCAGTGAGACCGTGGCAACCTCTAGTCTGCTTTTGGATGCTATTGGGCTTCTGTGCCCACACTGTGATTTAGCAAACACTCTGTGGATAGAAAGCTCTGGAAGAGGTCCTGCTCACTTCTGTGAGTTTCCTTTCTTTCTCCAAAGTCCTGACTGCCTTGGTTGCCCTTTTGACATCTTCAAACAGTTCTATTTTCTTGGGCATCTGGGGAGATTGTTGTCTTCCAGCTCTTATTGTTGAGTAGTCAGGTATCAGCCACTCTGCCACAGCCAAGCACAAGCCCCTCCAATTAGCTTTTGATGAGTTAAACTATACTGTGTCCTTTCACTCGGGGTCACAGTTGCAACCACATTTTTGTCAAGTGGAAAACTGAAGTTAAGGAAATAAATTGTCCTAAAACATGAAACCCAAATAACACGGTCAAGATTGCACAACCAGGTAGACATCTGTTTTAAGAATTTAGGATTCGGGGGAATATTTCTTCATTAAAAGAATACCATTCTGAGATCGGTCGCTCCCCTCTTCTTCCAGGCAGACCAAATCCACTTTTTTTCCCACGGTCCTGGCAGGAACTAAGGTTCAGATAACTGAAAGGGGCCTCAGATCTGAAACTCAAAATGAAGAAAGGGATGAACACTCTTTTTCACATAATAACACACAGAAGATATGCCTGGGGGTTGATCATGGCAGCGTGAAAGACAATTATCCTAGGTCATCAGTTCCTCTCCATTCTCTGGATCTGGAGGGCCCCCTCTCCATTCTGGCTCAACCAAGGGGAGCCAAATGGCAGATGGCTTCTGTCAAAAGCTGTGCTCATGCCCCAGGGTGTGGGTGGTAGGAAATGGGTTAAGATGAGCGCCTCTGGGGCTGGAGGAAAGAGAGTTTGGAGAGGGCGTCCCTGTTGAGCGAGATAGGTGGCCATGCGTGACCCTGAAGGCATTAGTTTTAGCAAGTTTGCTGGAAATTTCACTATTATAAACTAATTGTAGGATCTGGGAAGACAAAATGGAGTGGAGAAGTGCGTCCACATCTGCTCAGCACTGCCAGCTCTGCATGGGCTGGGACAGGCCAACTGAATTCTGAGTAAAGGACTGTGTGCACCCTCCATATTCCATGAATGTACCCAACTGGCTTTAGCGACCAGAGGGACTCGGACAGGAGCATCTCGGGCTCTGAATCAAGCTGTCTCATGGGTGCATGTGATGGGCAGGCTATAGGTTTTTTCTGTCTCTCTTGGGAAAGCAGGCTTTCCCTTTCCACACTGGGAGTTACCCAAACATGGAGCGTGTGTTCAGGAGATCTGGAGCACGCATGAATGACAGATTCCCCTACAGATGGGGACCTCTGGGATAGAAAGCAACAAAGAGTGACTGCTCCTGATCTTTAGAGAAAAAGGAAGGCAAAGAAAGTAAATCTTAAAAACATCCAGAAACATGAAGGCAATAGTTTTTGATGCAGGGTCGGTGAGCTGAGTTGTCGAAAGAAAGATTTCTTGGACTCTCAAGGTCTGGCAGTAGTGCTCTTCTATTTAGAGAATAGTGTGGAAAAGCATGGGGACAGGACCCACGGGCAGTCAGAGCTGCTGCTGCTACCGCTGCTGCTGCCAACATGGGTGGAGAGCAAGGCTAAATTTAAGGCATAGGTATGTGAGTCACCTCCCTACAAGACAAAGGAAAGAATATGTAAAAAGAGTTGTTAAAATGGTATCAGTGCCTGTAGGGTCCGGCCATTGGGCCGTCCCACAATTTTTGGATAAGAATCAAACCAGATTGAGTAAATGGCAGAAGCCACCGCTTAAATATTATCTTCAGCTAAAGACAAAGGAGGATGTTGGGGTGGTCAGTTACATGAGGTTGCCGGACAGTAACAACTTAAGTTCTTGCCTTTGGCACTGATTAAGAGTTTCTAGAGATAAGGTCATCCCCCTTCTTCCTGGCACAGAGAGGGAGGCATCTTTACAGATGGAGGTTTCCCTTACAAATGTAAATGCTTCCCAACAAAGGACAAGCAACTCCTCAGAGTTGCTTTTATTAAAGGTAACCAGCCCCCTTCTCATCTGCAGTTTTAAAAGTAACCAGCCTAAAATAATCCTCATCAGTTTTTATTACTCATTGAAGGGTATTCTGTGCCGAGCCATTTAATCCTTTACCACCACCCTTAGGGGTAGGCGTTGCTATCCCCATTTTACCGAGGAACACGCTGAGACGTCAAGAGGTGAAGTCAACTGTCCCACAGGTTGTGCGAGGCAGAACCAGGATGACACACACATGTTCCCCTTGTAAATCTCAGCTCTTCACTGCCATGCCAGGTGCCTCTTCTTTTCAGTGTAGAATTCGATGGCTGGAGAGTTTCGCTGTTCCACGTTGTTTATAATTACAACAAAGTTAAATGATGCTTAGTGTACCCTGACGAAAAAGACAAGCAGATGTACCATATATAGAAAGATTTCCACTGAATGTTAAAAAAAAAATTGTGCTTCCTAGGGAAATTTGAAATTATTTTACAAATTCACGCATGTGGATACTTTCACTTTTGCGACAAATGAAAGAATGCCCCACAATTGTTATATGAATGCGCATCAGTTGCGGCATTTGATATAAGCTATATTGCAGCTATGACTCACAAATATGGAAGGAGAAGTGGCCGTTTACTGGCGTCTGTGGAAAATAGAAAGACCTTTATTTGGGACCTCAAGCACTGTTCCCTGTACAAAATTGAATTTTATGTGGATCATATTTAAGTAACAACCCGCATAGGAACCAGCTGGCAACAAGCCCGGGATCTTAAGATGGCACATAAACTCCATGAACTTTCTCATGCTCTGTGGGAAATAAGCCCATTAGGAGCTAAAATGTCCCATGGGTCCAGTTTTAGAACTTTCCCTCTGAGTCTTTATGAAGTGACACAAACCTGGGGACGAAGAGGGGCTGTGGGGAGAGAAGGAAAGAGTCCTGACTCACAAGTGGAGAGGGGCTCAGTCTGGCCCAGGTCTGGAGCTCATTAGTGTCGAGGCTTGAGTGACTCACGTCACCTTTCTGGCCTCAATTTTTCTCTGCTATAAGATAAAAGTTGATGTGACACAGAAGTCTCTATCGCTAGACCGTTGGGACTTTTATTATACTAATAGGCTTTTCTGAATCTCCAAGGGGGGAAGAGAGTTTGTAAAATTTCCCAAACTTATCTCCCCAGAAATGAGGTCAGAGAACACAACCTTTACCCATCACTCTGTGAGAATGTGTGACTGTGCTCTTATTGGCTGGAGACCAGGAACACTGAAACAGAGGGATGGGCCGTTAACTGAGAGGTATTGGATTTGGCATTTGCCAAGAAGAAGGTGTAATTCCATAAATTTTCATGAATTCCCCAAATCATAGGCTATCCTGTATTTTTCAAAAGATTCCATTTATATGTTTTTAAGTGATAATGAATGACCATAATAATAAATGGTAAATAATTTTTCAGTGATGGGGTTATATACTCAAAGTTTCAATTTCCTGCAGAGAAAGGTATAATAATCAATGAATAATTTTTTTGTTGCTGACCAATGTCTTGTGACAAGATGATAGATCTTAACAACGTCTAAAAATGATCTCTACTTGACATAGACATTTAAAAGTAAAAACAATGTAAGATGGGAATAATAACACAAAATAAACACCAGCTAAAAATCACTTTAAAAAGCTTGAAATATCATATTTAATATTTAACACTATCCATTCTTAAAATGATTTTGTTTTGGTGAAGAAGATTGTCCCTGGGCTAACATCTGTGCCAGTCTTCCTCTATTTTGTATGTGGGACACAACCACAGCATGGCTTGATGAGCAGTGTATAGGTCTGTGCCTGGGATCCAAACCCATGAACCCCAGGGGAGCCGAAGCAGAGCACGTGAACTTAACCACTATGCCACCAGGGTGGTCCCCTTGAAATGAAATTTTTAAACACACAAAGCACCAATTGCCCTATCCCATAGCCTTCATCCTTGTTTCATGACTAATATCCCAGATGCAGAAAAAATTTCTTTCATTTCGCATTGACATTGGTCGCATTGTGAAGAGTATACCCTAAAGCATCTTCAAGCTGGGCCTTTGGGTAGCTGCTGCTTCATATAAGCTTATTCCTTTTTAGAAATGAAAATGTTTCGTCTACTTGCCCTGATTTGGATTTTGCTGTAAAAATTTATAATCTACATAGCTTTGCTAATCCAGACTTTCCATCAGTTTCTAATTCCCATTGGAGTATTCCACAACAACATTCATATCTCCTTCTCTTTGCATGTCTTCTGTTAAAGTATTTACAAAGAACTGTAGCCCATAGCAAATAATCAAACACTGAAAAGCAGTGAACATGACCGAGTAGTGTTCAAAAACAAACATTTGGATCTCCTAGCAAGGTTAACACCACTAGATAGAATCATGTGTCGAAATTGCCAATTTAAGCATTTATTTTGCTTCTAAAACTTATTTCTTGGAATCCCTCTCATAGGATTTATATGCAGTATACCACGTGTATAAATTTACTGCCATTGATTTTCCTTGCAGGAATGACTCGTTATCAGCAAACAGTATCACAAACAGACATTGAGAACACGGCAACAGCAATGAGCAATTAGTTCGTCTGGTTAACGGCGGCCGCTCCCGCCCTCCATGCTCCAGTCCTGGTTCCTGAAAATGTTGACCTTAACTTTCGATTCCCATATCCAGGTTTCCTGCCCTTGGCATCAGTGGATTCTTTCAAAACGGTAACATCTCTGTGTTGAGTGTTCAGCTTTAATCATCGCAAAATTATAATACTTTTTCCATTTTCCCAGTTTCTTGACTGATTTTTCTCAGGATCTGCAAAAACAAATAAATTTTGCCATCAATGCTGAGAAGGAATTCCTGCGTGGGAACACGAAGTCCAAGTAAAAAGTCACCAAGGACTGAACTAGAGCATCATGAGTGGGTTGGAGAGGAAGAATTTGAGTATTGTTTTAGAGGTAGGAGCAAGAGTGTTTAGCATCTGCTAAGGGATGTGAAGAGTGAAAGAAAGAGACTGTTCCAGAATGAGAAGAATAATAAGCTATTTCTGTACAGACAGGGCTGTCTAGCCCAGGCAATGCTCAAGAGAAATGTGATTAATTAATATTCTGGTTGTCTATTTCTGTGTAACTAATCATCCTCAAACTTAGCTCTCAATAGGGAAAGGCAAATCAAAACCACAGTGAGATACCACTTCACATCCATTAGCGTGGCTATCATAAAAACAACAAACAAACAAACAAAACCAGAAAATAATGGGTGTTGGTGAGGATGTAGAGAAATTGGACCACTGCTGCATTGTTGATGGGAATATGAAATGGTGTGGCCACTGAGGAAAATGGTACAGCAATTCCTCAAAAAAATTAAACATAAGATTGCCATATGATCCAGCAATTCCACTTCTGGATATGTACCTAAAAGAATTTAAAGTAGGGACCTGATCAGACATTTGTACACCAAAGTTCATAGTAGCATTATTCATAACAGCCAAAATGTGGAAACAATCTAAATATTCATAGACAAATGAATGGATAAAGAAAATGTGGTATATACATCCAATGGAATATTATTCAACCTTAAAAAGAAAGGAAATTCTGATATACATGTTACAACATGGGTGAACCTAGAGGACATCATGCTAAGTGAGATAAGCCAGTCACAAAAGGACAAGTACCGTATTATCCTACTCATATGAGGTACCTAGAGTAGTCAAGTTCACAGAAACAGAAAGTAGAATGGTGGTGACCTGGGAATGGGGGCAAAGGGAAGTCGCAGTTTAACGAGTATGGAGTTTCAAATGGGAAGATGAAGAGAGTTCTGGAGACGGATGGCGGGGATGGTTTCACTACAATGTGAATGTACTTAATGCCACTGAACTGCGCAACTAAAAATGGTCAAAATACACCAGCCGTATTCGAGAGCATCGACATAATCTTCCATGATCAGTGGAGCTGGACTGAAAAATTAATTGCTTTGCAAAAGTCAGGGAAACCTTTTGGAATCTAGAGATGTGATGTTTACTTTACTGCACTCACACAAAAGAGAGTTAGAGCAAACTGCTGTTCTTGACCAGGGTTGTGACCCAGGAATGTGGTGCGGCCGTGGCCTGTGTCGGTCCCCAGTGATGAACAGGAATTGAGAGATGTGGCTTCTCTTCCCAGTACAGCTTTGTCCTGGAGTGCTGGAGGGGAAAGTCTGTCCCGGAGGGAAAGCCACTTCCCCACTCTGGAACGGGAGGAGCGGACCGGGTGGCCTCCCAGCTACCTCCAGGGCTCACCCTTCCAGGGGACAGGCCACTGGGAGGCAGAGGAGAAGTCAGGCTCTAGACTCACCTGGATTTGAAGCTCACACTGCTAGTTCCCAGCTGAGTGACCTTGGAAGCACTACTTAAACACTGTGTCTCACTCGCCCTGTCTTTAATAATAGGGTGGTTGTGAAACTTAGATGACAAAATGTGTATATAATGCTTAACCATATCTACAATATAATGATCGCTTAAGAAGCACAATTATTATTACTTTAAAAAAAACTCCAGTGGCTCAAAACAATAGCAATCATTTTCTCACCTCTCACAGTCCTGGGGGTTGACTGGGGCCAGCGAGACAGTTCTCACTGGGGTTGCACTCACATGTGGCTGGGGCTGGAGTCACCTTCAAGGCTTCCTCGCTCACACGTATGATGGCTGATGCTGGCTGTCTGCTGGGTGCTTAGCTGGGGCTGGCATCTGGACCATTTATTCAGAACCTCTTCGAGTGCGTGGCCTGGGCCGTCTCAGAGCCTTGTGGGTACAGCTCTAAGAGAACAGCATGGAAGCATGGCATTATGACCTAGCCTGGTCACCTCTGCCATACTCCAGTGGTCAAGGCAATAATATTGTAAGAAAAGAATGTGAGATATATTCCGGTGGCCATCTTAGTAATATTTACTAGTAATTCCTTTTTCTTCCTCAATTTTCTTGAAGTTCCCTTATCCACGAACGGCTTGAAGAAGGCAGAGAATCAGAGGTTTTGCCAAATCACAAATTGTCCCCAGTTTAACACTGGAGACCATTCCTATGTTTTCTCTATATAGCTGTCAATGGTGGGGATATGTACGTAAGAGTGAAACCCAGCAAACGGACAAAGTAACTTAGAAATTCTGCAGTTGGAGCAAACAGAAGACCTTACACATATCCATGTCTTTCCATATGCTGAGACCGAAGAGCTGCCATGAATATTTTCCTCCAAACCGTGCAAAATGCTCTTTCATCCAACGTGCATATCTGTGATCAACATATTGGAACGGACATTTTCTCCCCCCGCCCCTTCATCTTTATAGATCTTCTGTAGATTACTTTCAGGAAAAAAGATCACTTCATATCGTGATCCTGCCTTGCTGATGAAATCTTCTACATTATCTTTTTTAAAAGACTACAGAAACATGATCTTACTCTGTCTTTTAATTGAGTTAAAATTAAAATATTTTTTTATATTGATTCTAGCAATTTTCCCAACACTGGTCACAAGATGCACAGATTGAGAAAATAAAATCACGCCTTTCAAAAGAAGGCAAGCCAAGTTTTGCCGCCGCCTTAAAAAAAGTCCATCACCCACAAGCCTGATGACGTGGCAGACCCGCAGCGTGAGCTGGCTCTGAGACAGCGCCTTAGAAGATCCCTTTTAAAAGTGTATCTTGACCTTATTAAGCAAGACTACGAAGTCACAGTGGTACCTAAGCCCATCAAAATAGTAGCTGATACGAATATTTTCCTTTGTGTCATTAAGAAATACACTAACCAGTGGCACTCAAGACAGACTTCTTTCGAGGTCAGGATGAACTTCGAATTGAACTGTTGTTGGAAGTTTCATTTCTTTTCTTTTTTTTTTTATTTTAGGAAGATTAGCCCTGATCTAACATCTGCTGCCAATCCTCCTCTTCTTTTTGCTGAGGAAGACTGGCCCTGAGCTAACATCTGTGCCCATCCTCCTCTACTTTATATGTGGGATGCCTACCACAGCATGGCTTGCCAAGCAGTGCCATGTCCGCACCTGGGATCTGAACCGGCGAACCCCAGGCTGTCAAACAGAACGTGTGCACTTAACCGCTGTGCCACTGGGCCAGCCCTGGAAGTTTCATTTCTTGGTCAAGTAAAACACTGAGGGACCCACTATAAATTAGAAGATGTAAAACCATAAGAAGTATTTACTTTCAAGAAGGAGAGGTTCAAAGAGGTAGATAGACTCTCCCTACTGACAGAAGGAAACTGATAACCACAAGAATCATATCCTGCTGCTGCTAATCCATTTAAAATTTTGTATAAATTATTTTTTAGTCACTCAAGTAATGTATAAATACATTCTTTCTTTTTTTTTTGTGAGGAAGATTAGCCCTGAGCTAACTGCTGCCAATCCTTCTCTTTTTGCTGAGGAAGACTGGCCCTGAGCTAACATCTATGCCCATCTTCCTCTACTTTATATGTGGGATGCCTACCTACCACAGCATGGCTTTTGCCAAGTGGTGCCATGTCTGCACCCAGGATCCGAACCGGCAAACCCCAGGCCGCCGAAGTGGAACATGTGCACTTAACTGCTGCACCACTGGGCCAGCCCCATATAAATACATTCTTATAAAAACAAGACAAAGTCAAAAAAATCCCTCTCTCAGTTCTTTCGCCAATGCCTCTTCCCACCTCAGCGGTAATTCATTGCTGTATTTCTATGCATGTACATGCTAATATACATCTCTGAAGAACGTGATTGCTTTGTTTTATCACACATAAGTGGAACCATTTTGTATGTCCTGTTTTGCCTCTTGCTTATTCACACTTTACACTGTGTGTCATAGAGATTGGTCCGTTATAACACTCAGGCTGCTCTCTAGAATTTCAGAGCATGACCCTTGGCTTACACAGGCCTTTACTGACTGACCTTTACAATGGCCTTCATAGGTCGTGCTTTTTGTGCACAAGTGTGAGAATTTCTCTAGGATAGACATCCACGAGTTGAATTACTGCGATGAGCCTATGTATATTTTTAATTTTAATTAATGTTGCCAAACTACCTTCCAAAAAACTGTGACCAATTTACAGCTCCAACCTACAGTAGATAAATGTATCTGTTCCCTGTACCCTTGCCAACAGCCCTGGCATATTCCATTGCATTTCCCTGAGTATTGGTGAGGTTGGGCTTTTTCTCTCCCTCACTTTGCCATTTGTCTTTGCTTTTCGGTGAATTGCTTTCTTCCATCTTTTGTCCATTTCTTACTTGAGTTGTTTGACTCTTTTCTTTTTTTCTTCTTAAAATTCATCTTAGTTGATTATATGCTCTAGATACTCAGAGGAATTTCTAAACTTCTGGAAGGAAGGACCCATGTGTTAATCCTCTTTGTACTCCTTGGACCTACCACTGTGCTAGATTATTTTTGTGGAGTTGAAAAAATTAAAGACCTTTCTGGGTTAAGCTTCAGCTACTCGTGAGACTGCAAAGCCTCACAAAAAAAGAGACGTACCATAGTAACTAGACTAGAACTTGGCATCCTGACGAGGACCAGAAAGGCACAGAAATATCTGGTCAGGAAATTGGCACATCGTTTTTATTAGAAATTCAAGCAGGAACAAGGAAAAAGATCCAAAAGAAAGCTGTGTTCAAGGACAGATTCCGTTAGATTTGCGCCATCAACAAGGCTCCTGGATGAGTGGCCTGGAGCTGACTGGAAGGGCTTTACCTGTTGGTTGTCAGACTGTGTCAGCAGAATTCTCGAACAATTCCCACCTCCCCGCAGCTTACAAAGGGCTCTGCTTGACTTGGAACATCTCCTTACTCAACAGACCAAGTTTTCACATGGCTGGCTGATAAAGAGGCTGGTGACATGACTCCCTTCCGGAGGACAGCCCGCCTCTCTCCCTGACTCATCTTGGTGCCCATCACCCCTAGTGCCCTCTCCCTGCCTCTCTGCCATCTCTGGATTCCAAAAGACTTCTCTGACCTTACCAAACCAATCAACTTTCTCCTCTAGCGCCGCTAATTATTGAAGATTACATTCATGCTCTCAACCACTGCCGGGGAGAGTACAAATTGGTAGTCTTTCTGGAGGGCCATTTGGCAATATGTTTCAAAAGTCTTAAAAGGGGGCATATCATTTGAGCCGAGGACTTATTTTTAGGACACAATGCAACAAAGATAGATAGATCCATATAAGAAAGGACAGAGTGCGGAAAAGGGAGTGGAGTAGGCTGGCAATGACAGGCCTCTCCACAATGCTGTTCTTATTTTTTCTTAGTTTTTACCTTGAACTATATCAGGAAGGAAATAATACCAAAATGTTGATTATGTTGGATATTGGGATTTTGGGTGACTTTTAAAACAATTACATCGTGCATTTTGGCATTTTCCAGTTTTCTTCAATGAAAACATACACTTGCTTATATGACGGGAAAAAATTCTATTAAAAACTGTCGACAAATAAATTCCTAGTGGAAAAAAGATAGGGTAGGGGAAACCTACAGATTAAAAAAAGAGTTAGGAAATATATCAATGTGATTTATTTGGTTTATGATTTGAACAAACTGTAAAAGAGATTTGTAAGATGGTCAGACTAGTGTAGACTAATGACTGGATATTAAGAAATTATTAATTTTTAGATAGGAGATTGTAGTTTGAGTATAAAAAAGAGTTATCTTTTGATGACATATACATAAATATTTATGAACAAAATAATATGTCATATAAGATTTGCCTTAGAATGATCCATTGGCATTGGGGGGGGGGGAGGGTACAGAAGAAACGAGATTCACTAAGAACTAGTAATTATTGAAGTTGGATGATGGGTACTTAAAGATGCATTACAATCTCCCTGTTTTTGTATGCGTTTGAAAATTTCCATAATAAAATGCTTTAAAAAGACAGCAACAATAGTCAGCATACTTTCAGCCTCATGAAACACAGCAGGAACATGTGTGTATGCAGCAGTGGCATTGGGGCAGAAGAGCTGCCCTGTGGAGTCAGTCCCCCAAAGCCAATTTTACTCCATTTCTCTCCCGGGCTGTTGGCTTCCAACTGTCACTCTTACTTCATCCCCTGGTGCCCCACATATTTTGCTCCTCAAATTTAAAGGCATATAATCTCCTGATTCTCATCCTTCTTACTTCTATCATGGATTTAAAAATGATTTGTCTGTCTTGGCCAAGAGCACATTCACCTGAAAAAGATTCCCCTTGGCAGGGCTTGGGACTGCCATCCTCGGCTCCCCCAACGTCATAGACAACCCTGACCGGGCATAGGCCATACCCGCAGGATTCACTCCCTCAGCCTGGAAAGGGTGACATCAAAGTCTCTCGCCTAGGAATTCTAGTGGCAGAGGGTGTGCACCAGTCACTTGCTCCGCTCTCTTGCTGTGTTGGTGTTATGGTTAGTGCACGTTTATGTCACCATCCAAAGGAGAATGCCAGCCTTTTAAAGGTGAGCATTAGTTCTTGGAAGATAAATATTGTGGGTATGTGCTTTTCCATCATTCATCCTAAAGGACCCCAGCAGTTCTCATACTTACTTGAACTGATAATGGAAGTAAGCAACATATGTTTTCCTTATACACATTTTTTTTTTTCTATTTCATTCCTTTAAAAAAATCATTACCAATCACAGTGGACAGGTAGAAATGTGGAGAGGTGGTGACAGAAGTGGAAGGGAGAGCGCACATCACATCTTTCTATCTTGCTTCCTGGGCTTTAATAAATATGCTGTGTCATCAGCAAGGTTGACCTTTAAATTGCTCCTAAAGACCCATGTTTTTTGCAAATAAACTGAATTCTCCATTTATAAATATTCTTGTGTGACATCTTCAAAATATCTGCAGTGTCAGACTGAGTTGGGCCACAGTTTCTCCCAAGTGGAACTAAACACCTACGTAAGGAGGGTGCCCTCTGAGGAAGGTGCTGGGATTGACCCCAGGAAGGTCCGAGTCCCAAAGGCCTGGCTCATGCTGTATTGTTACCACCGACTTCACGGGGCCGGGATTCCTCCTGGTCCAGTCCCTCCTAAAATACGTTTCCATAGCAGCCAAAATGATCTCTCCAGAACATAGGGTAGTCTGAGCATGTCATTCCCTGCCTAAAACCCTTCAACCCCCCGCACCCCTTCCCCTACTTCGTACTTTGCTTAGGACACAGTCCAAACTCCTCTGCGTGGCCTGTATGTCCTACACGACATGGCCCATTGACCTCTCTCGGTTCCTATCTTGCATTTCCCTGATGGGACAGACGTCTTTCGAAAGCTGCTCCCTGTACTTGATCTCTCTCTCACCCCTTTTGTTTGGTACATAAGGGCAGTTAAATACGGCTGAGTTAGGAAATAAATAAACGGCTAATTTATATGTATCTTTTCAGAACCAGCTCAGGTAGTTTTCCTCAGCCCATATCTGGGTTAGCTGATTATTTCTATGCTCCTAAAGCATTTTATACATTTCCTGTTTGAAAGGATGTGCTTGCACCGCGGTGCTGGTTACTTACCCATTCTCTCTCAGCCCCACATCTGCCCTCTGTACCTTGTTGGGGCTGGAAGTCTGCAAACCCGTTTCTAGGCTGTCTTACCCACCAGATTCTCATGTTCCACCCATCAAAAGTGCTACCCGGAGATCAGAAGGCAGGAGGAAGAGAAAATCTCCCGACTCCTGGCTCCAACAGTGTGGGCGTTGCTGGCAGAGCTGGCATTTGCTTGGGGTTGCTTGCGCTGCTGCAGTGAAGGCGGGGGGCGGTGGCCTCGATTTCAGACGCTAGCAGCATCTTTCAGCACTTCCATCACAGGTCAGTGCAGCATCACTTTGGTGTGTCCACAGCCGACTGCAAACGACCCACGGCAAACTGACCGGTCACGCCTGCCCCCTGCCTACAGCCAGTGGCATCAGCGGCTTCTCATCTCTCGGTACCGCTCCTTCTTCCTTGTCGCCTTTCCCAACTCCCTCATCCTTCCTTTTGCTTTTTAAGCCTTTAGAGCATCTTTGTCACTACTCTGTGTTAAATTTCCTCTGTTTGAAATGCATTATGGGAGTTTCCCTTTAGCCGACCAGTTTCTTTGAGAAAAACTCATGAGTTATAGTTTCTTGAGGGTAGGGACTGCCTTTTCATCTTTTATTCTAACCCTACTCCCAGTACAGTACATAGAACAGTAGTTTTGTTAAGTGAGAGCATATAGATTGTGGAAAATTCTTGGTGAGCTTCTTTTTGGGTAAATAGGTTTATACGGGTTAAGTGTATTAAAAAGTATCTTCACTTTAACGCTTCCTCCTAACGCCAGCCTCCTCCTCATCCTCAATCTGTGTGGTTTGGATGGGACTGACTCTCATCCAGTGACTTCAAGTGTGTGCATATGAACCGATTTGTGCCAATCACAGTTAATACAGAGAATTTTCTAGAAATATTAGAAGAGGCACTCTCTTTCCTCTGAGTCATGTCTCAGATGGACTCTAAATGCATTTCTGGGAAAAACCTTAGCTCAAGTCTCTTGAGGCCAACATGTCTTTTCCATTCAGGAACGTCACCATTTTTTACTGAAAAAAATGAAGTTTCCATTATTTTTGTGGTCACCAAGAAAAATTATATTCATAAAAATCTTAGCAGTGGTTACTGCCAGTGACCAGGCTGCTGAGGTTATTAAAGACATTTTTCTATATTAAATGAATATAAGAAATGGTAGGCACTTTGGGAAGAAAACTACAATCCAATATGTTTCCAGTGATCTTGAAGGAGTACCCTAACTATGTGTTAATGGTGTAGCCTTGAATACAGGGTCATCTAAAGGTTATGTGGTGGGGAATCAAAGATATTTCAGGCAGGACTGAGGTTGCTGTTGAGGTGTCAAAAAGCAAGCAAGCTAAAACCAAGCACTAGTTTAGTTCCATCGTGGGTCTTCCCTACAGTGCATCAAACAAAATTAGCCCCCTTGGAAAACTGCCAATTTCATGAGCACTTTCTGGATGACCATGCTTCTACCGTCTGACTCTGCTTCTGGATTTGGTGAGCAAGATGAGAGGCCTGGAGAGGGACAGCCCTTAGGAAAGTTGCATCAGCTCCCTTTGGAAAACCAAGAAATATACATTGACAATCCACCACGTACAAGAGAGTTTGTGAGGAGCTGAAGCACAGAACACTCTTCGGCTCTCATTCTTCATTTTATTCTTTTGACAGGATGGTACGTTGATGGAGATGAAGAAGAAAAAAGCACAATAGGAAAATGTGGAGCCAGGAGTGGTGAAGAATCACATAGACGTACTTACAACTTCTGACTCTGACACCTTCCAACTTGGGCAAGCCATTTTACCTCCTCGGGTCTCAGCCACTTTCTTTGTAAAATAAGGGTAATGGCACTTAGGGGATTATTAAAACGATTACACGAGATAATACGTGTGCCTAGAAGATAGTAGCGAATGTGAAGGAACATCCTAGTTGTGTATTGAGGAGGGTACTGCCTTGGATAAAGGGTCATCGAAAGCCAGACAGAATACACCCAGCTATCTTTGGTACCACAGTCTTCTTCAGGGTGCTCTTGTCCATCCACAGTGCATCTGTAAAACATTTATTAAGCCTTGAATATGTGGCCAACTCTTTAAATAGGCTCGAGGTTATATATATATAATCTCAAAATAGTCTTTGCCTTCCAGAGTTCCCAGTCTACTGGAGCAGATAGACACTTTGAGAACTATGAAATGCTGTGCCAGAGAAATGTACAAGATGCTACGTGAGCACAGAAAGGGGAGAGGCAAATTCTGACTTATTCTGGACCTAGAAAAGCCAGAGATTCTGGAAAATGGCAATTTTAAGGACAACGAACCCCTTAACATAACTGTGCTATCGTCAAAGTGTTACAGCTTACAAGATGCTGTTCTCTTCATTGTACACTCTAGAACTCCCTGACCTCCAAATACTAAGGCCAATATTATTTTCTTCTGTTCCTTTTTCTTCTCCATCTTCCTTCTCCTCTGCCTCCTTCTCCTTCTTTAACATCCCTGCAGCACAGAGAGGATCACAGCTATCTCAAATCCACAATGGTGACAGTGCTATACTTGACCACATCAACAGAGAGGAAGGGGAGACTGAATGAAGATTGGCCCAGGACGAGGCTTCTCCAGGGGCTGATGTGTCTTGCCTTCAGCTATTAGCTCTGGGTCTGAGTAGCCTGCAATGATGAGGGTTCACTCCACTGTTATCCCACTAGTCAGTGAACAGACATTTGAGTGTCTTTTATATAAATTTCAGGCACTTAACTAGGCACTGGGGATGGGCATAGAATTAACGACATTCCTTGCTATCCGGGAATTAATAGCCTAGCGGGAATCGAATGAATAATTAAAGCATTTCAAGAGTTCAAAAGCCTTGAAGTCCAGGTTGCTTACAAGGAAGCTAGTCTTATCTGGAAAGGCAGAAAAGGCAACTCTGGCGAAGCAATGTTCCAAAGGTGTAGGAATCAGCTAGGAGGCACCTGGGGGTGTCCCCCCCTTTCCTACTTACGATCACTTCTTCCTCCAATATCAGTATGTTGAGCCCAGACCCAGTCCTGACTCATGCAGGAGAGTGGCCCCCACTCTTGAGCTGACACTATTCACAACTGAGAAGCAACAGGGGAGAACACAGCTAACAGTGCTGGCTCTGATACTGGCGAACTGGCCACGCGCATGATAATACTCCAGGCAACCACGGCTCATCAGTCTGTATCTCTGGGTTGTGCAGGGGAAGCTGCCCGTGGGTGCCACCTCCTCCAGGAAGTCAGCCTTGTCTCCTTAGGCTGCATGAGGGTCTCTTTTTCAGAGAGAGTGCTGGGCTTACCAGAGTCCCCGCAGCGCACGCACAACATCATCCTCCTTGCAAGTCGATGACCTTCACAACAAATTCTCCATTTCGACCAAGCTTAGTTTGACTTGTGTTTCTCTCACTTGTAAACAAGAGTCCTGACTAAAGCAGTCATGTGACTGAATGTGTGTAAAGGTGAAAGCACTTACTTTGAGCCTAAATCTTAGCATAAGCATTTTTTAATTGAAGCCAGAAAGAATCCCAAAAAAGTTACCTACGTTAAAATGAACTTTAAATTAGAGGAACATCATCTACAAATATTTTACCAACCTCTAAAGAACACTTCTCGATTTTTGGAATCAGAAATTTATGTTCTTGAGCCTTTCCCACTGTCTGAATAAGTAGACAATTCCTGCTATACTCTAGTCAATACATTTTGGTGGGGAAGGCTGGCACCAAAGAATCAGAGAGAAAGCATGAAAGGTAGTAATAGTGGAGAAATGATAAAGACATACGGCATTCTGGAAAGAGAGCTAGCGTGTGAGGGGGCTCGGTGGCATGCCCGGTGCAGGTGGCGGTCCTTGGGGGGAGGGGCAGCCCGTCTCTGGGCTGAGACAGAGTCCATTTACAGAACAAGGAATTCTCACGTTGGGTTCGTCTGCTGGGGCTGCTGTAACAGAAGACCACTGACTGCGTGGTTTAAACAACACAAATGTACTTTCTCTCAGTTCAGGAGGCTGGAAGTCCAAGGTGAAGGTTTCAGCAGATTTGCTTTCCTCTGAGGCCTCTCTCCTTGGTGTGCACATGGCCGCCTCCTCACAGGGTCTTTCCTCTGTGTGCACCCACAGGTTGGTGTCCAAATTTCCTCTTCTCATAAGGACACCAGTCCTATTGTATTAGGGCCCACCCATATGACTTCATTTTACTTTAATCACCCCTTTAAAGGCCCTTTCTCCAAACACACTCACATTCTGAGGTCCTGGGGATTCGGGCTTCAACATATAAATTTTGCGGGAAACAATTCGGCCCATAACATATGTGGAAACATATTTATCCTTATTTTCCTTTTAGAAAAATAAAAGAAATATTGGCAGCTCTGTAAAAACCATTATAAGCCAAAGAATATACATTAATCGGGAAAAATAAAAGGAAGCTGCAAAATGGTGAGATGGGAGAGACAAGCGGGGAGGGGGATGGGAGGAAGGACGTTATAGTGACACTGAATTAATAAGCCAGCCAAAGACGTGGGTATTCAGACACACGACAGATGGGCATAGGATATGAGTATAAAAATAACAGAGCGTGAGAGCGACTGATTAAATTTGCTGTTTCTAGAGGGATTTAGATATGTTTAGCGTGGAAAGGGGCTTTATGGAGCAACTACTCTAACAGGCGGCCCAGAGGTCAGTGAGCAGCAGCCTTGGGTGGAACTGGCCCCTCCTCCAGAACACGACCCTAGAGGGGCACCCCTGGATCTATTTCTGGACATCTCGGATGCTAGAAAGTTCTCCACCATTCTTGCTATAACTTTCACTGATCAACCTCAGCAACTGGACTTCTGAAGGAACATGATCATTGCTTCTCTTGCCTTTTTGTACATGACATACTTCCGAACCTTGCAAATTAGTTCACCCCTCAGTTTTCATATCTTTGAAATAATATACTATCCAATTTCTTGTTTCCTAAATGGTATGATTTCAAATTCGGTCACTCTAAGTTACTCCTCTCTGCTTTGTCAAAAATCTGTTAAAAATTGTCTTGAACAAAGTGCTGTCACATGCAGAATGGAAAATGCCACTTTCTGTGACCAGGACAGTCCATTATGTCACATTATATTATGTCCTATTATATATTTTTTAGCAGTTACTGATGGCCCATGTTTGTGGTCAAGCAGCAGCCAGCAGGCTAGCGATTACTAAGTACTTGCTGTATTAGTTATCTACGGCTGCATAACAAATTACCCCTAAATTTAGCAACTTACAACAACAAACGTTTAGCATCTCACACAGTTCTTGATCAGCAGGAAGCCGGGAGTAGCTTAGGTGGGTGGGTCCAGCTCAGGGTCTCCCATGAGTTTGCAGTCAGGCTGTTGGCTGGGGCTGCAGACGCGGAAGATCTCACTGGCTCTGGAGAATCACTTCCAAGCTCCCTCGTGTGCTGTTGGCAGGGGCTTCTGTTTCTTACCAAGTGGGCCTTTCCATTCACAACTTGGCTTCCCCCAGGGCAAACGATGTCAAGTCACAGTGTCTTTTATGATCTAGTCTTGGAAGCCATGTACCATCACTTCTGCTGTACCTGTTCGTCACAGACCAACCCTCGTAGAGGTGGGGATCACAGGGGTCATCTTGGAGGCCTCCATTTGTGAAGCATTTGCTACACACTAGTTACTTTTCCTGTGCTTGTACCAGCTGAGCACTTTCCGTGCATGATCTCAATTAATGTTGTCAGTGTCCTCCAGATTGGTGCTATTCTCAACACCCCACTTTACCTTTGAGGCAACTGAGGCTTAGAAATGTTAAGTAACTTAGCCAAATTGTTTGTCAGTGACAGAGCGTGGATTACAATGTAGGTCTACCTTTAGAGCAAAATCCTCCTGTTACCCAAGGCCTCTTTTCACTTGGACTTTACAGTAACCGGGTCTCTCCTAACCCATCCTTGTACAAATGATTTTTTGATCGTAACTGAAGAATTCTGCATTTAACCTCTATTAAATTTTGCACACTTATTAAACATTACAAGCCAATTTTCATTCTCAATTATGTCACTTACGAATTCCTTTCACTATACTTGTGCCATCTAAAATCCTATTTGCACACAGAACATAATGGACAACAATTCTGAAGAAATCAGAAAACACAGACATGTCTCTAAAACAGGATACACATTAGGACTAGAATAAAAGCCTGGTGACTTCACGTATGTAGTTTTTGAAGTAAAATTATCTTAAAAAATTGAAGGTTAAATTTGCACTCCATAGCTAAATTTTGTCAATATGGCTATGAATATGTAACTCAGTGTAGCTGAGGTCACCCAGTCTGTTCTGTGACATTTATAGAAAATGGTCTGAAGGCCTTTATCCATATTCCATTGGGAAGACCAGTCTTCTCCCAACATTTCAGCAAATTCCAGGGTTTTTATATTCTTGTTGTCAGCTGTGGGTCTGAACCTCTGTTCCCAGTCAACTCCAGCTCTTGCCTCCTGCCACTCCTCACTTCTTTCTGTTCTTCAGGGTCCCGGATGTAGAACACAGCTCCTGTTTCCCCAAAAACTGCTCACAGATGACATGGTTTATACACCAGACCTTACTGACCATTCCGGAGAGATGAAGGATCCAGCATCGATGCAGCAGGAAACTGAATAGCAATCTTTCCTTTTCTGATCCCCAGGTTGCTTGCTCTCCTCATTCCCCAAAACCGTCGCCTCTCAATTTCCCTCGCTTTAGAAAGCAGAGCAACTCAGCTCTTCCTTCCTGACAGAGCGCTGGGTAACTTTGATTATTTAAAATGCCAATAACTGGCTCTGCTTTGCAACAAGGACTTTGAAGAGCTTTTGAAGTTCTGGCGCTTCCTCTCTCCCTCCGCAACCTCTACGTCCATCCCCCATCAGTCAGTCTTTCCAAGTGAGCAGTATATCTATTTATTCCACGGGTATGACTTGCACAATTTCCCTTAGAAGGCAGAACTTACTGTCAGTTTTGGCTTTAAGTGACATGATTTTCCTCCTTCTGTTACAAGTAGGACTGAACCAACAGTACTGTGAGTCACAGAGAGGGTGACATAATTCTTAGGGACACCTAAGGGACAGTCCTGTTGGCTTGGAGTAATTTTTAATAGTGTCTCCTCACATTCTCAGAATGCCCTGCTGGGGATCACAAATTATACGGTCATTGTGGTCAGAGAGGAGTTGATCGAATTTTGAAAATACATCACTGATGTGCCAATATCAAAGCAAAGGGGAAGTGAAGCTATTTGGAATAACTGGGGCAAAAAGCTGGATTAATTTTGGCAAAAATGCCTTAGTTTAATTCATTTGAATACACTGACCTGTAGTGATAGGACCCATTGAGGCGTTTACAGTGTCTGGAGCTAAGGGCCTTCCCAATGTGTCTGGTTTTTGACAATGGATAGAAAGGTTCGCTTTTAGGAAGCCACAGCACGAAAGGGAACTATGGAAAGCGGATGGACCCATGGAGCCGTCAAGTATCAAGATAATCACAGCAGCGACCCAAGCTGGCAGGCTTCTTCTCCATCTCTTCCCACCATATATCCCCAACATTCCTTCCTGAGGAAAGAATCCCACACGCAGAGGGAGGATGAGGTCCCGCTCAGTCCATCAAAGGGCATTACCGAGTGCCCCTTCAGTAGCATGCCTCTGGAGAGTCTGAGAGATTTCTTTCCGTTGAGAAGCAAATCATTTGAGGGGATAAGACATGCACACAGGATAACGTATCACATGAATAGTTTTGTTACGTTTGCGCCACAGCAATGGGAGGTTGGAGTGCAAACCAATTTAGGTTGGGGGCAGAGGATGCTGGGGAAGACAGGGAGATGATAAGACATTCAGCTGGACTTTGAAGGCTGGGTGGGCTTTAAGTTGAGGAGAGGCTGGAAGAGGGGAATTGAAAACATGGGAAAAACGGACCAGCAGAGATTGTAAGCACTGTGAATAGCAAAGTATCTGGGAACTTGATTGGATTAATCTGGAAGGAAGATGCATGTTGAGGCTGGATGCAGAATAAATCAGAGAAGTGTGGGCATTGGAGGCAGGCAAATTGGGAGGGAAGTGGTTATGACCCAAGGAGGAAGAGCACTCACAGATGAGGGTTCAGGGGTGACGAACGAGAGAGTAAGTTGTGCCTGTTACAGAATTAAGAAAATAGACAAATGAGACTTTTTCAGATGGTGGCGGTGAGGATGATTGGGAGGAATACCAGGCGGGAGAAATAACAAGAGGTCTACAGATAAGAACGTCCACCAGGATAGGCCACGATTTTATGTCACTCACTGTCACAGAATGCTATTTATATATGAAGTATATATCTCTATATCAATCTCCAACAGGGGAGAAAGACTGGGCTTACTTTCATTCATTCAACAAACATTTTCAAGTGGCTCCTTTGTGTCACTCTACTGTGGGAAAGATATACACAATATCTTCCTTGTCTTTACTGAGCTCATAGCCCACAGTAGGAGACAGACACAGACACGGAGCCGGCAGGATGGTATTTTGGTGCAGTAACCAAGGTGGACTGTTCACCCCTTGGGCTTTCTGCGACTGCTCCCCTGTTCATAGCAAGGGAGTAACAAGGGCAGGGATGATACAGCAGAGAAGGAAAAGTAAATCTTTGATTTTAAGTTCCAAAATGGACCCTTTAAATTTTTTCTTTTTTTTTAAGGAAGATTAGCCCTGAGCTAACATTTGCTGCCAATCCTCCTCTTTTTGCTGAGGAAGACTGGCCCTGAGCTAACATCCATGCCCATCCTCCTCTACTTTATATGTGGGATGCCTACCACAGCATGGCTTGACAAGCAGTGCCACGTCCGCGCCCGGGATTTGAACTGGTGAACCCCGGGCTGCGAAGCAGAATGTGAGAACTTAACCACTGTGCCACCTGGCAGGCCCCTCAAAATGGATTCTTAAACATCTACTGAATCAACAGCTTGCAGGAGCCTCCATCTTTTGAGTACCAAAACCCACAGTTTACACCAAAAACAATACACGATAATGTGAGAGGCAGTTCCACTGCCCCAATAAGGAAACGTTCAACCAGACCGGGGCAGAGCAAGAGGAGGAGACAGACTCAGGGAGAAGAGAGCTGAGGAGGGAGGGGCGCCTGGCCCTGTACTCCGGAACCGGTTCTCACGTGGGGATGCAGTAGAGATGGACTCAGCAGGCAGGTGTGGAGCTTTGAGAACAGAAGGTCCCCACTTTCCATTTCCTTTGAGAAGTAGCAAGCCTTGCAAACCATATGCCCACCTTTTGCAATCCCCCCTCACACACACTCACACTCTTGGGCATGGTGAGGAAGCAACAGAGAAAGACCAACTTGGCTGGCAAGTCTGAATTTCCCAGAGCATCAGAGCCACGAGGCAGACAGAGGCGGGGGGTGGGGGGGGCGCTGCTGCAGGAGGCGGGGGACTGCAGAGGCTTGGTGGCCAGGAGCAGCAGGGTCAGTACGAGGACTGAGGACCAGAGACTAGCTGGGATGGCAACCATCTAAGAGATGCTGGCAGCAGAGGCAGGTGATGGAAGGCTGGGGGGATGAGGGCATTTCAGCCAATGCCAGTACGCACAGAGGTTGACTGGCCAGATGCCTCCTTCTCATTGATCCTGGACACAGTGAGAAGATCCTTGCCACCACCTCAGAACTTAGAGGCAACCCAGGAGAGAAGGGGTCCCTGAACTATCCAGAAGAGCCTGATTTGTTAGTTTACCCTGAACTAAGATGAAATTTATGCCACTAGGTAGACTATAGACTTGAGAAGGTTTAAACGTTCTATGTTTGTAGACCTGAGTTTGTGGACCGAGATGATATTTGCCACACAGACAAACGCAGTGTGGTGGGACAACGGCAGAGGGAGCCCCGGGTGCTGTGAGAGGACAAGTGAGAGGTCTCCTGCCCAGCTTGAGGGGGTCAGCAAGCGGGGGGTCCCCCTGAGCGGAGCCCTGGAAGACGGAGAGCGGCAGGAAGGTAAAGGGAACCACAAGCCAATCTGTAAAGGCTGGAGCTCAGGCAGTGACACAGAGGAGGCTGCCGAGTTAAATGCGATGGGTTGTACAGGTCAAGCCCCAAACCAAAAGCCCTTCCACGTACAGCGCGTGGGGACTCCTGAGGGTTTGGAGAAGAGGAACGACGTGACCGCGTGTTCATTTCAGAACCACCATTCTGGGTGGACGTAAAGAGGGGACGGGGGAGCGGCTAACTCTGGGACACCTGCTGCTAGAGGCCGAGTCTTTTCTTCTCTCTCCCGTCTTCTCTTCACTGATTCTAATCATCCCCAAACCTGCACTGTGGGAGCAAAGAGGATGGCATTTCTTCCAGATTTTATCAAGTGACAATGAGCTTCGAGTCCAGGCATAGTGCCTGGGAACTGAAAGTTCCTGTTTGGTATCAAAACTGGTGGAGTTTTAATAGCCTGCTCTTGATAAGAGAAACCAGAATAAACTGGTGTGATATTTGCACGTAGAAACGTCTCCTATACACATATGTACACATAATATTCCTTATTTAGTGTTACTGAGAGTGAACTTTAAAAGAAACTGAGAAATGTGTATACTTTCATTTACACAAAGTTTACTTCAAAATAACTCTTTGCACGGCTCTGTGCAGCCGGGCGTGCCCCGGGAGGTGTTCCTGCACACGCGCCCTGGGTGTTTCTTCAGTCCTCTGTGATTCTGGGAGCCTTCGATACCTTATGAGTAATTCCTTTCTTCTACTAGAGTGGGTTTTGTTTTCTATACACTGATCAAAACAGGTCAAATAACCACTTTTTTACAAAAAGGATCAAATATGCAGTGGTTAAGAGCATGGACTCTGAAGGCCGACTGCCTGGCTGTGAATTCCAGCTTACCACGTGCCTGCTCCTGGCCCGGAGACAAGGCCTGACCCTCATGTGCTCCTGTTTCGTCGTCTATGAGATGAGGATGGGCTGGTGCCCAGCTCTCGGGGTGGGTGGGATGACAGAACGAGATGACAGGTGCAAAGCACCTGTAACAGTGCCTGACACATAGCCCCTGCTCAACAAGTGTTTGACATTAAAATATTAAATATATATTAAAATATTAAATATTATATTTAATATTAAAATATAGTTTCACACTATAACCACCACCAAATTAATTAAAAACTTCTTGAGAAGTTCTCACAAATTCTCAAAAATGAACATACTTAAACTAGTATAAAATTCTTTTGGCTAAAAACAAAAGCAAAATAAAACTGCCGTCACAAAGTAACTTTGAACTTGGCTGTGTGACAGTTGGAATGGCCTTCCCTAAGGAGAGGATGGGAAACACGCTGGCAGCTACGGTCCTCTTCTCCAGCACAACGGAGCAGGCTTGCTTTTTACCTGTGTGGTTTTTTGTGAAGGAAGGGTTCCTCTGGTTAAAACAAAAACAAACATGAAAACTGAAAACGAGCAGCGAAGCAGAAAGGACTCTCGTCTTGGAATAAGCAAACAGAGGGCTGAGGCTGACATGCACTTACAACAAAGGACTTTCCAGTTCTAAATAGTCAAGACAGAGAAAGTCTGCTGTCTGTTAGAGAATATTCTTTGTAACTCCAGTGTGAAGAGACGCCCTGTGCGTTTCTTCTGCACTTGGCCCTGATTTCTTAAAGCAGAGTCCTGCTCTGGAGTCAGGCTGTCACCTTTGCGCCTGGGGTGACATCTCTGCATTTTGGTTTCCTCCTCAGTAAACCGAGGGATACACTCACTCTCTTCTCGCTGGGGGAGCCGTGGGAATTCACTGAGATGCTGCTCAGGGAAAGGGCGGGGCCAACTTTGGTGGTGAGGATGTGCTCAGTACTCATTAGCATCCTGCCCTCTCCCCAAAGAGAGAGCAGCAGAAGCCATATTTATCCCCGTTTATGGGACTGACAGAGCACGGCCAGTGTGCGTGTGTTTTTCACACTTTTACATCCATTAGCAGATGGCAATATATACCCAGACAGAGGAAGCCAAGACACAGTCACAAGCTTGAATTCTCTCCCTCTGTTCTACGCTCCCTACATTCTCTGAGGGCAAAGGCTCCAGAAAACATCCTTATGCTCACGTTCTGGCATTACGCACTCCCATCTCTCTGGAGAATCCCTCTCGGATTCTACAGCGCCACTCACTTCCTGCCTGCTAGCCAAACCCAACCACAATTACTCACACTCTAAGATGCTGAAGCTCTCTTCCTTTCCTTATGAAGGTGCTAGAATTCCTGATTGAAGTTGCTCAACCCAGTCAAAGGGAGTCTTTCACAATAAGCAGAGGTAACATTTATTCAATCAACAAAGGCTGTGTGCCTGCCAGGGCCAGACACTGCCAGTTGTCAGGACACACGGAACGTGGGACTGGTCAATGTAAAACGGCATGACGTCAGCCTGCTCATGTTATTCCCAGACATCACTGAATAAGCAACAATTTGCATGACGTTTCATTAAATGCTTATTAAGAAGATAATCACAGTTGATGACATATATAAAAAAGCCAAACCCAGAAGGTGAGCACTGCGGCCAGCAGAGTGTATGGAAATAAGGTCCAAGCTGTGGCAGGAGCTGGCTGGACGGCCGCACTGGCGATGCTCTCGGACAGCTGGGGATAACTCAGCAGTCCACTTTACGGCCGAATAGTTTTACTAGGATCTAAAAAATTCCTTTCCAACTCGCTGACTTATGTTTCCATTCCTAACCAAAGAATGAGCCAAAGAAATAAATGACGAAAGATTGCCCGGGAACCCACATTTCAAGGCATGGATAGGGTGAACCCTAACATCTTTCTCAACTGCAAAGAGAAACCTCTGGTAGACAGGTGAAGATGAAGCAGCTTTTCCTGAACATGACACAGACGCGTACAAATCTCTTCACAGCGCTGGCGTCAACAAACGCCCCGGCTGTCGCAGACAGTGATCCAGGAGCGGCGAGGGGGCGCTGGCGAGCGGCCTGCGCTACTTTTTCATCTCCAGGATGGCACTTCCCGGTCCGCGGTGCTTCGCGCTGCAAATGTTGCAGAACTGCGCGGGGGAGGCCTACAAACGTAATGAAAGAGCGGAGTTACAACCACCCCTTCTCCTCCTTCTCTTGTGTTCAGAGACGTCATGGGAGCAGTAGTCGGGGGCACGGAGGAAGCTGGGAAATGTTACTCCGCCTCCTGGAGATGCCTGCTGGTTCTCGGAGTCCGTCTACACCAGCTGTTACTGGGTGAGTCAAAGGACACCCCACAGCAAAACGCGTCTAAGGTGACCTGGGGGACATGGGAGAACGTGACCTGACACTAAAAAAGAGCAGTGTCATGACACAGCAATCAGGCTGAGACAGTCATACAAAATAGAGAACAGCTCTCGCTGGCTCTCACATCTCCATAGCAACAGCCATCAATCTTACCTGTACGGATTCACTTAAATGAACACGCTTTCATTACGTTTACTGTAGCATGCTAAGCATTTTTACCTTTGAGAAACAGACAAATGCATTTTTCTTCTGTGACATAAAACTACACATATTATAATTTTGAGGCCCTGAGGTGGTAATTTTGGGCACATCCCTCTCATTGCCTCAATTTCTCTTCAGTTGCTGGTTGCCAGGCGCCCACTCACCATGCTGGGCACGGGCAGGCACTCCTTGTGAAACATATGCCGGCAGTGGAAGATCACCACGCTGAAGGGCTTGGCTGCATCTGGAGGCAGACGGCAGAAAAGGGAGAAGAGGTCAACGCAACAAGCAGATCGGGAACTTCCAAAACCAGTTGCGTCTGCAAATCCAGCTGTGGTTTAATTTTCTAGCAAGGAGCTGCCTTCGGAGGACCACTTACTGACAAACGTGTTCCTGAGGGCGGTGCCATCACATGCAGAGTAGACACTGCATTTGAGATCTTGCCTGGCCTCCATGTCAGGTACCACAACTACAGACTGGGGTCAATTTCCCAGCAAATGCAACCACGTTTATTTTTAAAATTAGAATCAGTATGTGCGTGTGCAATCTTTCCTCCTGATCAGCTCCCCACATGAAATTGTGACCTGCCATATCCTGAAGCCAATTTCGTGGCTTTATAAACACGCCTTCTGCCAGTTCACCTACTGCCCTTGCCAAGACCGTTCACTGGCTTCAGGGCAGAGCTGGGTTAAAATCTGAGGCTGCGACCTTGTGTTGTACTGCACTTTTGCAGAAATTTTATCTAACTATACAGTGAGGGTGCATATGGTCTCTTTCTATTAAAACACTGCCCAGAACACCATGAAAGCTCACTTCTTTTCTTGTGCCCACTGCAGGGTTTTTTTGTTTTTTGGTTTTTTTTTTTGGTGAGGAAGATTGGCCCTCAGTGAACATTTGTGCCAATCTTCCTCTATTTTGCATGCAGGACACTGCCACAGCATGGCTTGATAAGTGGTGTGTAGGTCCGAGCCTGGGATCTGAACTCATGAACCCTGGGCCACTGAAGTGGAGCACGCGAACTTAACCACTAAGCCACTTGGCCAGCACGCCCCCTGCAGTTTTTAATGTAAGCACTTAAAATCCAAACCTATTTCCTCTAGAAGAGACCTTAAGTGGAATGACTTCTCGTGCTTCTGCCCTATTAAATAATCTCTTAAAGCTAAGTAAATGCTCTATCAACTAGGTCATTTAGTACTTCTCTATGTGGAATTCATGTTAAAAAAAGTGTTTTTTAGGGGCCAGCCCCATGGCCAAGTGGTTAAGTTCGCACGCTCCACTTCCTCCATCCAGAGTTTTGCTGGTTCAGATCCTGGGCATGGACATGGCACTGCTCTTCAGGACATGCTGAGGTGGCGTCCCACATGCCACAACCAGAGGGACCTGCAACTAGAACATACAACTATGTACTGGGGGGCTTTGGGGAGAAGAAGAAGAAAAAAAAAGATTGGCAACAAATGTTAGCTCGGGTGCCAATCTTTAAAAAAAAACAAAGTGTTCTTTAGCATCCCAACAACCACGCTTTAATTTCTACTTTGAAATTACGGAATTTCCTCCTCATGTCATAGGATCCTCACGTAAGGGCCTTTGACTATACACCAAGATATATCTATCTACCAAGGACTATAAATAAACAAATGCTCATGTCTTTAATGGAATCACAGTGCCCATTAGATGGTGAGTATCACCCTTCCACTGAAATGTGCGATGACTTGGGTGCCTACAACCAAATAGCAGAGGAAAAGTTTAAAGAACAGGAGAAGCTATCTACGATTTGTTTCCCTGGATACGCACACGGTTTTTCCACCTTGGAATTCCAACATGTTGATGGTAGTCTTTCGTTTTGTTTTATTTTACTCTAGAGCAGTGGTCCTCAAAGAATGGCTCCTGAACCAGTTGTGGCCACATGACCTGGGAACTTGTTAAAAATGCAAATTCTCAGGTCTCACCCTGGGACTACTGGATCAGAACCTGGGACCGGCAATCAGAGTTTTAACAAGCCTGCCTGGTGAGTGATGCCCACTCAGCCTGCAGCTTCAGAATCTCCGTTCCAAGGAATGGCAGCATCAGCACTCAACTGAGTAGGGATGTGGAATGAAATCCTTCTCTAAACTGTATTATCCCAAAAGTTATATAATTTTATACATAGTAATCAGCAAACTCCAAAATTTTAATTCCACTTGTCATTGACACATATTTGGGGATCCCACCCCCCACCAACCATTTTACCTGATGGAAGAATCGGGGAAAGACACGATTCACAGATGTTTTCCTCTGCAAGGAAACACACATGCACACATGTGGGATTACACAATGTTTCTCTTTGCTGTCTCTTCTGAAAGCAAGGCATATGTTTCCAACATGATTATTTCAATTATACCCACCATCGACCAGAACACCTTTCATCTGAGTTCGGTGCATCTTCTTCAGTAAGGACAAAGAGTCTGCTACGAGAATCTTCTTGCAGCCTTCACGAAGCAGAATCTAATGCACACAGCGTAAAAACAAAAGGCATCTGAAAAAGACTCCAAGATGGGAGAGAATCTTCTAACTGGGAATTCAGAAAATCATTGTTTGAGATATTCCAAAGAAGCCATCACTGTCCCCTGCCCTCAGCACCTTCTTGCCTCCAAACTACTGCCAGACCAACCTTTCCAGCCTCCAATTGGTCAGGACTCTGCATTTTGTTCTAATGAACATAGAGTGTTTCTCATAGTGCTTGTAAAATCAAATACGGGGGCTGGTCCTGGGACCTAGTGGTTAAATTCAGCACGCTCTGCTTCGACAGCCTGGGTTCAGTTGCTGGGCGCAGACCTACACCACTCAGTGGCGGCCATGCTGTGGTGGCGACCCACATACAAAATAGAGGAAGACTGGCACAGATGTTATCTCAGGGTGAATCTTCCTCAGGAAAAAAAAAAATCAATTACAAATTCCAAAGTCTGGCAAGGAAGGGCCTATATTATCTACCCTTATTATAATCTTATGGGGCTTCCTAACACATTCTTTCTGGCAGAGTTTGGCACCTCCATGACCTGCTCATTCCAACCTCCAGATCTTTGCCCAGGATGGAAAACTGACTCCAAAACCATCCATTTCTTTAATAAATTCATCTATTTACTGCACAAATATGTACTGGGTCCTATCATGTACAAGGAACAGGGCATAGAGAAGGAACCTAAGCAGACATGATGTCTGTCCTGAACCCCCTCCAGGGTGCAGTCTGTCCTTCTTTTCTTCCAATCCATCCAAACCATTTAGCATAATGCTGTCAATGTGCTGTGTAAACTATTAACTGACTACCTTAACCCTCACATTCAGTGACTCTTATGGGGCTGACAACTGTAGAATGACCACAGATATTAAATATCCTGTGACGAGATTCATTTTCTTATTCTTCATCTTGGTACTGTATCTTTTGCTTCTTTATGCATTTTTCCTGTTACTTTGTAGGCTTATTTTCCCTGCCTGGAGGATAACGAGCCCTAGCAACACCTCGGCAGTCTGAGAAGTCAGGATGCAGACAGTTGAGGCTGACTACCCCTTCTGGTTGGTACCCACTCCGTTTCAGAGCTGGGGGCATGATGGAGACAAGGACCACCCACCTGCCTTTAGGCAGGGCGACAGCAGGGAGAGGCAACCCACATCACCTTTCAAACCGCCTCGGCTGGCCACTGCATGAGTTTCCACCCTTTTCTGGGTCTTCTTGGGTAATTTAATAGGAAATTGGGAGAGGCTATGTGACGTATGCTTAAGACAGATGCCACTTTCTTTTCTGAGGAAGATTAGCCCTGAGCTAACACCTGCTGCCAATCTTCCTCTATTTTCCTGAGGAAGACTGGCCCTGAGCTAACATCCGTGCCCAACTTCCTCTACTTTATATGTGGGACACCTACCACAGCATGCTTGACAAGCAGTGCATAGGTCTGCACCCAGGATCCGAACCAGCGAACCCTGGGCCGCCAAAGCGGAATATGTGAACTTAACCACTGTGCCACCAGGCTGGCACCCAGATGATATTTTATTACAGGAACTTGTTGCTGCTTTTCAAAGAGGGAGACATTCAGGGCCTAAAGGACTGAGAAGCTCCGTACAGTGGCCGCAGCTTCCTCTTCTGGCCCAATGTGCCTTCTTACACGTGGGTCTGTGCAGTCACACAGAACTGGCATGGCCATTCACATAATGAAGACATCACTGCCTCGCGGCGGTCCAGCTCTGGGTCACAGCAAATGCTGCTGTCGAGGTGCATCCTGCCATTCTTCACACTAAGTCACTCTCAACTCTAAAACCTACAAGGGCGTTCTGCTCTCAGGCTTTCAGTTTGTGCCACCAGGGAAGGGAAGCAAGGGCATCGCCAACTTGTGGGCCCCATCCCCAACTCATCTCAGTAACACGAGCCCCGCTCCCATCCCAAGGAGCGCTGGCTCTGAGGGAACGCAGCCCGAGGGCTTCCCCAATCACAGGAAGGCAGACAGTCAAGAACAGAACTGATATCCAGAGTAAAGTTTCTCTACTTGCCGCTTCTAGCACCGATCAGCGGGAAATAACATGATTTTGCTATTTATGTATTAATTGAGAAACTCTCTATGAAGTTTTATTCTTTAAAATGCTCCTAGAAATTGAATTTTTCTGATTCATTTAAAAAAGACATTAGAACTTTGACAGACATCATTAAAGCATTAAATACAGGAAGGAGAGAAAAATATCAAATACGGTAAGAAAAAAATCTAATACAGATGTCAGCAAACTTTGAGAAAATTTCTAAGCAAACATATAAAGCTGCTCAACCTCCAACACCAAAATAAAAACTTGAAAAATAGTGTCAATTACAGTATCTTTGGTAAAATGTTTCAAAAAGAGCTGGCTCTGCCCTCAGTTGGGTGTTAATGCCCACTGCATGAATAATACAAGAAGGGCGGGTCCCACAGTCTAGACAGAAGCCACAGTGTCTGCAAACAAAAAAGAAACAGCAAAAAATGCAAACTAAGAAGGAACCATTTCTTCACCAGGATTACATTTTTCTACATAGGTACAATCCATCTGCCCGCAGAAAGCATTGTCTAGGAAACACTTCAGTATTCAGAGGCACACAGCCAGGAAAAGGGGAAATACACAAACACAGCTTACTGTGGTAGAGTATGTTACTTTCTACTTCATTTGATCAAACCTAAGGCTCCAAGTCGGAAAAACATTTTAATTTTCACTTACATGATGCCAGACAGGTACATAAAAAAATGAGACTTAACACCTGTACAAAAGAGTTATTTATTCTATAAAATCTGCAGTAAACTGAAGGCAATCAGAGGTGGTGAGTGAAAGATTGTACAAGAATGGTGTGGTGTTACATAGGTGTTGTTCCCAGTATCAGACACCGGGCAAGGCATTGTGTTCACCATGGATTCCCAGTAGCAACTCCATCAGTGACTCATGAAGAATGTGCTGTTGCTGACACTGATGTCACCCTCAAACGGACACATTTGGTATTTTCCATGAGTGCCTTTGTTAAAACACTGACGGCTGAAGTCAGACAGTAGCAGCTGGCTTACGGAGGTGGTCTTTACCACTTTCTGACCTTCACACTCATGATTTTTCTTGATCAATTTTGTCGGAGGTGTTCCTATTTTATTATTCCTTTTATTCTCTCCTCTGGGACTCCTTTGCTGAGGACATTTTCATTCTAACCTCCACGTCTCTGTTAAGCACTCTTTTATATTTTCTATCTCAATTTCTCTGTGCTGCATGCTGAATTTCATCAGATCTACCTTCCAGTTCTTTAAATCTCCCTTTCAGCTGTGTCTAATCTACTATTTATTTTGTCCACTGGATAATTTAAATGAATACACACATACACATACATAATTTCAAAGAGTTCTACCTGGTTATTTCTCAAATATTCCCATTTTCAATCATACTTTTCTATTTTTTATTATGGTATCTATTCTTTCTTTCATAGCTTCACTTTAAATGAACTTATTAATAATGCCTTTGAGACTGATCTAGTATTTTCAGTGCTTGGAAATACTAAGATTATCATATCACTTCACATTCTTTTGTGCACTGTATCTCCTGACTACCCCTCAGGATACAGTTCATAATTCTTTCTCTTGTGAGCTCACCATCAACGGAGAGTCCCGTGTACCCTATTTGAGGGAACACCATCCTGAGTGGCTTCACTTTTGCTCGTTTGGAAGTCTCCAGGGATTTCAATGGTCCTAGAAGAGTTTTCACAAGCAGTATAGTGTAACTTCAGATCCTACGATTTCTTGTGGGCCTTCTGTTCTTCCCCAACCTTCTCTCCCACTAACCCCTGAGGAGACGGCTAGTTCCCTTGGAATTTTACAAAACCAGAGAGTAGATTTTTTCTTTCTTTGAGGAAGATTAGTCCTGAGCTAACTGCTGCCAATCCTCCTCTTTTTGCTGAGGAAGACTGGCCCTGAGCTAACATCCGTGCACATCTTCCTCTACTTTATATATGGGACACCTGCCACAGCGTGGCTTGCCACGTGGTGCCACGTCTGCACCTGGGATCTGAACTGGCAAACCCTGGGCCACCGAAGCAGAACGTGTGCACTTAACCGCTGCGCCACCGGGCCAGCCCCAAGAGTAGATTTTTTCTATGGCTTGAGACTCAGGCTTTGTGCAGGGCATTTGATTTTAGTTCCTCACTTTAGGTGGGCCAGTAGCTATTTCTCCTGCTTCCACATAAATATTAGAAGCCCATAATCCAGTAACTGTATCTGCTACTCCAGAGGGCTGCCACAGCAACAACCCTCCATTGCCACTTTGGATTTACTGTCTCTCAGTATTTCCTGGTACCTGGTTATATCTTTTGAAATCTGCTATGAATTATAAAAATAAATTCTTTTTAATACAGTTACGTGTTGCTTAACAACGGGGATACATTCTGAACGTGTTGCTAGGGAATTTCATCATTGTGCGAGCATCAGAGTCCACTTACACAAACCTGGATGGTATAGCCTACTACACACCTAGGCTACATGGCACCAGTCTTATGGTACATCAATGCAGTCTGTCACTGACTGAAACATTGTTATGTGGTGCACGACTGTATCCTATTTAACATTTTTTTTTAATAGGAAATGGGTATTCAGTTCAGTGTGTCATGTATCCTGAAATTTAAAGCTTCTCTGGTTTAGAAAAATCAATTTCTAGTTTATATACTGTTCACTATGCTAAGCAAGGCAGATATCTATCAAGATAGATTACATCTAGATTTACTCTTGAATGTATTATACTTGAATTCTTAAGATCTTAGTCTTTACCACTGAACCTGATATTTGATGAAATAAACTTATTCTTTACTTACTTTAAATTTTGTTAAAGACTTAAAATTAGTCTACAAGGACTCTCTTTTTTATGGTTATACTGGTTGTTTTCCCATACCTTTTTCTTAGACTTTATGGAATTCACAAATACACTTTGTGATGTTTCCACAATATTTGTAGACTACAGAAGTTACGCTAAAGTATGCAGTTTTAGGAATCATCTCTCCCCTCTCCACAAAACGTAGTCCCTGTTTTCCAAATCAGGCCTACTGGCCTTTTAACGAGCAAGTAAATTTTTGCCCAGCAAGATCTTTCTTGTCTGTTTCCTCCTGTTTTACCTTTGTTTCCCCGTGTTGGGCAGCCTCTGATATCACTTTCAGAAACTAAAATCAGTTTGAAACACCCTTATCTTGTCATCTATGAAATGTCTCCACTTGGTAAATAAGACAGAACCACTATTAATCTTTGCTTTGTAATCTATATCATATTAGAATTTCACAGAGGTAAAGAAACCACTGTCTGGTCTGTTCTTGCCTCACTTTCACAATGGCATTAACTTTCATCTCAAAAAAATACTTGTAGGCAGTGCTTAGCAAGTAGAATATTATCTTTCAGAGATTCATTTTCCCTATGGGACTGTCCCTTGTATTTCCAAGATTATTCAAATCAATGGGCCAACTTCTTCTTACATCTTTCTCAACCACTCTCATTTTCTTTATACCACAGTTTCCCTCCATAGTTCTAAGTTTTTCTAAATTCTGTTTTACTAACATTACCTTTATTTTTTCCTCTTCACCATTTTCAAGACAATCAGTTGTAGCTTCTGTAATCAGTCTGTTACAAGCACACCTCGTTCTACCGTTAACAGAAATAAGAATGCATTTTTAAGACAGCTGTTGAAAACCCAGATGAGACTCTAGATTCTCTCCATTTTTCCTTCTTCTTTGCAATTCATCATCATTGATAATAATCCCAACCTAAAGCAAAGCACCTGACCCACAGATATTTCATAAAGCAATAAAAGAACCATACATCAGCGAAGTTACTATGGTTCATTAGAAACAGCTGCTGTGGGAAAAATGCCATAAAAAATTGCCGAGTTTCTGAAATTTTTATTTTAAAAGACGCTTTGAATGTTGAACTTTTTGCTGACATTGCTTTGTTCGTGCTCCACTGCTTATCATTAGAACTGCAAACGACAGACAGTTACCTGGTTTTACAAGCCCTCAATATGACACCAGAGCGAGACTGGGACACCATTTTACCTAATTTCTAATCCATCATTTAGGCCACAATGGGATTCGAGTTCTACTTGAAAAAGCTTTGCTTCTCATTAGAATTACTATCAAAGATGATGAACCACAGAGAAGTAAGAAGGAAAAGACAGACTCCAAGGTCTTATGTTGGAGTTCAAAAACAATATTATAAATACAGTTATATTTAAATTTACAATAGCACAAAGTATGCACGTACCAAATGGAGTAAAGAAGCTAGAGTTGGTTGTCATAGGCCACCTATGCCACCGAAAAGCTGTGATGAGGCCAAATTGAAATAGTTTGAAAGGAAAAAAAATCCATTTTATCTTAAAAGTTCATTTCAGGGATTTATAAATTTAAAAACTATCTCTTAGAGGAAATTAAGAGCTTATATACTGCTAGTCAAAAAAAAACCCATGTGGACCAAAAAAAGGCAGATAAGAAAGAATTCACCGTTTCCTCTTTATTTGTCTCTGGATTTCAATGTAGAGAGATATGGGAAATGATAAAGAAATGGGGATTGTAGCAAATGTAAGTACAAGAAAATAACTCTGACAGGCATGGAGATATCTGGAATCAGTTTTCACCAGTGTGTGCGTATGTGTGTGTACATGTGTGAGGTTTAACAAAATGGAAGTGTTAAAGCTTTTTACTTCTCCCAGAAATATTAATTCAGACCATGAGCTGCTTGAGCAAAGGGCTGTAGCTCACTCCCCTCCAGGTGTCTGAGACAGTACGTGGAGGCCCTGTTAGAACCTAGCGCAGTATCTGACGCAGCAGGCACTCAAATCTTTACATAAATGTGTTTATAAACAATCAAACATATGGCATTTAAAAAAATCATACCTAAAAATCTAGCTGCGTTATTAGAGATTCCAAAATAAGTATTATGGAGGATTTACACTGAAACATTAACACCGTGCAGCTGCAATCACTATATAAAGGCGTGTTTATGAAATGACTCTGTCAGGAACTTGAGACAGAAGACACTTTAACATCATCCACTCTCGAGGTTCCGAAACGTCAATGCACACCCGGCGCCCGGCCGAGAGTGTCAGAAATAGCCAGGAGGTTTAAGCACAGTCCCTAGTCTTCCCCAAGAAACTCTAATCCAGCAGATCTGGGGTGGTACCTGAACTAGGTAATTTTAAAAAGAATTCACATAATTCTGGTGTGTAGTCAGGCTTGACAAACACTGGTTTAATCAAATGGGAAAATATTTCCAGAAAACTTATGTGCCCTCCCAAAGGTCAACAGGCTTGTTAATGGCAAAGCCAGGACCAGAGTCCAGGTCTGCAAACATCACATCCACTGGTCTTTATAGACAACAGGCTGCCTGTTCATACTCCACGCTAATCCTGTATAATCTTCTGTCGGTACAATGAGTGCATCTCCAGAGAACAATGGGACAATCAGTGAGAAATACACAAGATTTAGTCAGAGGATCTGGGTTCAAATCCAGTTCATCACCTTCCCAGACTGGCAAGTCATTTAACCATTTTGAGACTCAGTCTTCTCACCGGTAAAATGGAGATGACAGTTCCTAAAGGACCATTGTGAAGGAAAAATGACCCTCAAATTAGACTGTCAAAGGAGAAATGTTTATGAATAAAGATCCTGGAATTCTTCAGAGAAAAAAACCACAACAGAAATGAATATAAATGCTAAATAAATACATGCTAAATTTATAAATAAAAATATAAAAAATTTATAGCACAAAAATAATTTGGAAATTGTGGTCAATTTAATATAAAAATTGAAATAGCAATTATACCAAATTGTTTTATAAATAATTTATATCAAATCAAATGCTATTTATCCTTGATATCAGACCTGGAAACATTTTAAGTTTATGAAGTATGCTAAGGGCTACTGGTATCTTACTGACTTTATGAGGCTTTAAAATTTGTTGACTAATTATACTAACAACGTAACAAAGTATAAAAACATATGATGGTAAGTTAAAATAAATTTTAAAAACTTAAACATTGATAATGTGGTTGATTATATTACTTCCTTAACTTTAATGATGTCACAGACATCTAACACGCCTAATGCTAAACTTCAGTTGAAGAAAGTTGTTGCAGTTTAGAAAACATGAAATTTTAAAACCAGAAAAGATTTCATTGTAAGTTTTTCGCCCAAAATGTTCTCTACTCTTTTTTTGTTTTAAAGATTGGCACCTGAGCTAACAACTGTTGCCAATCTTTTTTCTTTTTCTCCCCAAATCCCCCCAGTACAGAGTTGTATATTCTAGTTGTGGGCCCTTCTAGTTGTGGCATGTGGGACGCTGCCTCAGTGTGGCCTGATGAGCGGTGCCGTGTCCGTGTCCAGGATCCGAACCTGAGAAACCCTGGGCCACTGAAGTAGATCACGCGAACTCAACCACTCGGCCATGGGGCCGGCCCCTACCCTCTCTCTTTCCAATTAGCAATTGGCTAACGAGAGATCTCTGAAAGCATTTTCAGTGGCCAAATAAATTTTCAAATGCTGTGTGCTCTACCGTGACTCTCCCTCGTAGAGATCCCCAGTGCCTATCAGCAAGAAGAGGTGCTGAGAGGCCCCGTGACAGCCCTTCTCTAACATCTGACCACAGATCCCCACGCTTACTAAATGGTTCTTAATTCCTCCAGGGTCATTCCCCCTACCACCCGGCTCCCCATACACAGTAGGTTCCAAATTCTTGCAAATTCATGCACCTGCACGCTGATTTTGGGGATTAACAGGGTTGGCAATTTTTTATCTGGTTAGAACACGTGAAAATCAACCATAGTTTTATGAAAAAAATAAAGGCTGGACAGAATCAAATGAAAACGTATGTTAAACTTTTCTGGAAACTTCAAAACACTCTATAAATAGACTTATTTTTACAGTGATCCCTAACAGGTTGCCTAGAGAAAGAAAATAAATGGTCATTAATGAAAAACAGTAGCCTTTTTCATAGAAAAACTTCTCAACTCTTTCTCCATGTGTAAGAAGGAAGTATTCCCTGGAGTTCTTTGAAGACCCTGCCCCAGTAGACCACTTTTTCTCTGCATCCTCCCACAAGATGTCAGAGCTCCAGGGGAGACCACAGGTGCAGCAGATCCCAGAAGCTCTGCCCCTGTCCCCGTGGGTCCCTCCGCTTCCGTCCCAGAAGCCCCTCCGTGGCCTGGGGCTCTACAGGCAGCCACCACTCTTTGGACCCGCTGGCCTCCTTAACACAGCACCCACTGCACACTTACACATCTTAAGGAAAGCTCTCAGTACATTTTAAAATATAATTAAGAGGATAAAATATTGACTTAGCAGCTGTTTTAGCGGATAATTTTAATAACGGAATCCATTTCACATCTAATAATAATTTTACTTTTATTGCCGACTGACTCAGAACTATGCAAATTTACTCGTAAAAAAATGAACGAGCAGTGAGACCCACTGGTGTCCATGCGCTTGGTTCTCTGGATGAAGAGCTAGTAAGAGGGATCCATTAGGTGCTGCTGCAGGCACTGGAGAGGCTGGGAAAAAAGTAAGGCCTATTTTTCAACCTGGAGGCTGGGCTTCATGCACGACAGCTGGAGGGGAGAAGGGGTAATTATTTCCTCATCTTCCTGGGGGCAGAGTGGTTCAGAGAGACATAAATGACTTCCCAATAAATCTGAGTTTGAAACTTTGCGCATATCCTGGCATACAAGGGGTGCTAAGAGCCAATTAAGTACAGATCATTCCCAAACTCACATCCAGAGCTTTATAAGGTCTGACACTGAACGGCTTTCCCCAAAGCCCAATTGCAAGCCTCGGACTCAGTGGATTATTTCCTGCCCGGATCACTTTTCTTTGTCCCTTGGGCACTGCACAAAACGTAAGCTCCCAGGTCACCTCTCCTCGCCTATTACCCCATTCCCTTATTCCTCTTTCCTTCCTTGCCTCTCCCATTCCCCCTCTGATAACCTTTCCCTGGGTCATCTGCAAACCTCCAGATTCCACTGTAAATAAATACGTGTATACCTTGGAGCTTTTCATAGGATAGGTCCTCTCCTTTGCCTCTTTGCCTTAACCAAATACCCCTTTCTTTCCCACGACCCCGATTTCCCACAAGCCCTCCTGCGTGAAGGCTCCTTGTTCTCTCACATCCCGCCTTCGGGGAAACCTTTTCTCCTAAGCTTTAAGCCTTTGAAGCTGTGTTCCCAGTAAGACCACCGTCACCTGTGGGCTGCGAGGTTAGTCTCCAGTTCACCGAGAAGGCTGGAGTTGGCCTACAGCCCCCAACCCCACGTTCCTCAATGCCCACTTGGATGACTCATTGTGTCCTCACAGTTTCTCTCAGAATTCCACGCCAATGACCTTAACCTTCATCCCACTTTTTGAACATATTCGCAAGGATTCCTTTGGAAATTTTAATGTTAACAATATCCCACTCCCTGGCCACAGCTCTTGTCCCTCCAGCTCTGTCACTCTTTTTCATCTCTCACATCTCTAATCTGAGGCCACCACCCCGAGTTCAGCAGGCAGGCCCCCACTCTGCACCCTTCATGGTCACTCCAGGCTCCACACATCCTCCTCACTACGCTCCTCTCCTTACTCACCCTCGTAACCATTTCTCTCCACCACAACCTTATCTTTTGACTCTACGTGAAAAATCTTTGTTTCCAGGAAAGGAATTTCATCCATATTATAACAAAAACTCATTTTCGAATGAAGGAGGGAAAGAAAGAACGGTCTGAATTGTTAAAGAAATGGACTTTAAATAGTTTCAAGTTCTATGGAAGCTACCAGCATCTGGAAAAATAGTAATTGTTAGAGTCCTTTTAAAGAAAAGATTAGGATACTTTGTAATTAGCATATTAATTACTTATATGGAAATAATGGGGTCCATTGCTCTTATCACAAATTCTGAATTATTATGGATTAAAGTTGTACTAATCTAGAAAACAGACAAAAGGTTAAATAAAATCCTGTATTTTAACATGTTTCAGGCAGTGGGTTAATGAGTGGCTTCAGGAAATTATCAAACTATTTGAGAAACATTTTTTTTTTTATTCTTCTAAATGGACACAATACTCATTCTACCTAAAAACGGTTTGGGAGGTCTGACCTAACAGCATGGTCACCACTCTCACGCCCTCTCCGATGCCATGCTGTACTTACTACATAAATGTACGAACGTCTGCTCATTAGGAAGAGAAATTTGGGGATGGTTAAAACATTCGATGGCTTCCTTAAAGGTTGATAGTTCTAGTTTCTCCATGTGAGCAGTTTTCTAGACATCTGGGCCTAAATAAAATGTAATTATCAAATTGAATTATTTGACTGCTATCTAAAATAAACCCTGGAAAAGTTTATCTAGTAGTTAGTCAACCACTCAGCATGCTTATTTGTCCAAGAAAGGACACTTACTTGCAAATTGTAATCTTGCAGAATTTTAACCAAGGAATCTCTCAAATTGGGAATCTCCATTCCTTCCTTAATGCGGTGAATCAGCAGAATTGGGTCAACGTGCGTGCCAATGTTATTTAACAAGCCAGTAATAAATGCTACAAAATACCACATAAAACAATTTTATAAGCAATGTATATAATGCAATTTTAAACCAAAAGTAACTCAAAGAAAAAACTATTTCCTTCAAAATGTTAAAACTGTATGAATTTCTAAACTCGCAAGAACTAATTTTCCTTTATTTTCCTCATGACATAAAGGAGAAGCTAAATGAGAAGAGTTTAAAACAGCTGAAAAAGAAATGATTCCTTCAGAATACAGTTTGCGATGTCAAAGGGTTGCAACTAATATTTACTGAAAATTTACTATGGCTCATCCCTATCACACACTTTTCTCCAATATTCTGCCAGGTCGGAATGTTATTTGTCTCCATTTCACAGAATAGGGAAATGGGGCAGTTAACTAATTCATCCAGGGTCACACAGCCAGCAAGTTATAAGCCCAAATTCAAACCCAGGACAGATTCAAGTTCACGATGTACTTTGGCCTCAGGTTCCTTAAACTACTACTTTATCACCCTAAATTAGATTCTCAAAGACATACGGGCATGTAACTACCTTAATCTGAAATTGACTTGAGTACCACTGTCCTCTTGTATCACAATCATAACAGCAGTTTTTAGAACTTGAAAATCTTGAAATAGATAAGCATTCCTACCAAAAAATAAAAAAGGGAAGGGGGCAGATTTCAAACCACTACTGTTAGTTTCTGAATCATTTCTGTATCTACAAAAGAGGACCTGGGTGACTGTTAAGTGACTGCTTTCGTTTCTTTCCAAAATGGGAGACCCAATGCAAATGGTCAAGCGGAGCGCCAACATATTTACACTCCATAAAACGGGGCAGGAAAGAGAGACTAAATATTACAATAGCAAACATCCACATATGGTCAACGTCCAGTGACAGTCACCGATTTCCATAAAAAGAGACTGGTAAAGGCTAGAGACTGGTAAGGGCTATCCATTTTCAAAATAAATGCACTCTGTAGACAAACAGAAAAAAAACAAACTAAGCCAGATCACATTTACTCAATTTGGGTGTAGTAGGTAAAACTATGGTTCATGGGGACAGTTAATATTAGGAGGTTAACCACTTGTTCTTTATCACACTAAAGTAATGCAAAGAGATGGGGCTCCAGACTTCTCTGCACAGGATGAGTATTGGAAATCGTTACGATGTGCCTGGGCTGTTTTTATTACGGATACTTTGCAATATTTTTAAGTCAACGTGTCTTGAGATAATTCTTACTCCAGACATAACTGGCTATATTGAGAGAAAAAGTTATGATCACAGATGGCTTTTCTGCTTACGTGGTTTGTCGATGGAATATAAAATCAGGTCTTCCCAGAGTTCTCCATCGTCTTGCTCCTTGGCAAATTCAATTGCTTTATCAACATCATGTAATTCCTCCATGATCATCTTCAGGGCACTTCGGCTATTGCCCATTCGGCCTAGCAAAGATGTGCGAAATACTTCACTTAGGGCATTTCAAGAAAATATTGTTAAAGAAATAGCCTATCTCTTTAATTTGTTTACACAGTTTGAAAGGTGAGACAAGAGCATATTTTCTTAAGTGATATTAGCACTCACTACCTATAACAAAATACAAAACAAATATCTCCTATTTACTGGGTGTTTACTTGTGCTGAATACTCATTGAAGTGCTTCACATGAAATTACATCAATCACCACTATAATCCTATGAAGTATGTTCTACTCATAGTGCTATTTTACAGAGGACATTGAAATGTCAGTAACTCTAAGATCATTCAGCTACTAAATGGCAGATCTGGAATCTAAACACAGGCCTGTAGATTCTGACTTCCTTCGGACAGAGCTGGATTTCTTTGGATCCAGATACAGTTAAGGCTTTTAAAGGCCCTGGAGTCATTCTGCCTCTTTACGTGCTTTGCATATTGCTCTTCTGACACACTGTGCCAACTGCAAACTCAACTATCAGAGGGCTGCCTCTTTTCCTTCTCTTCCAAGTTCAGGGCAAAGCTTTTCAATAACCCCAATGAAATGAAAGTATTCACCAACTAGGCTTCTACTCGCTTAATTATCTTTACACACTTTGCTCATTGATCTCTTGGCGTTCTAATGGTTTTGTTAACAGTTTCCGGGAGTTTTTAACACAGTTCATGTAGAAAACTTTTCTCAGAGGAGGGACAGTGACTGCCCGGCTGTGGGCCATGGTCCTCCCGTACGCCCACGGCCCCTGGCCTGGGGTAGTAATGGACCTTGAACCCTTCTGACCCTGGGCAGCCATTATCAGTGATAATAGCTGACCTGTGAATAAAATGATATCCCATTTGTTATACCTTCCAAAGCATTTTGTTTTCCTACGAACACTATTTCCATAGTTTATGTCTTTAAAAAAATGGTTTACTTTTTAAATGTGTATAGGATTTTTAAATTTTTATAACGTAAAAAAGGGAGACGATGTCTCCCTTTGTAAGTTCTCTACTCCTTCTAACACAATGTAACATTATGACAAAAATCTACTCTACTGGAGTATTTCTTGGGAGGAGATGCTGGAGAAATACCTAATATTAACTCTATCTTTATGTTAAGAATATCTGCATGGAGCTTCCTTAGGAAAAATCTACATTGCTTTTACGTAAGTGATTCATTTTGGAGGAATGTGAAAATATAGTAAGTTCTGTGCCTTGGTGTGCAGGATACAAAAACTGTGACATGTATGGAGGCAGGGGCCAGAGGACCAGGGACAAACACCATTAGCTATGCTATACTAAAACATTTTCCTCTCTCTCCAAAACTTCGATATTCAATTGCATTTCCTCCAATTGTTTAGGGTGTGATTTTTGAAAATGAGCATTATTTATTTTCTACTGAGGTGATGGTAATATAAGATGATGATAATTAAAAAATAAAAAAAGGATGGGGCTGGCCCCGTGGCCGAGTGGTTAAGTTCGCGCGCTCCGCTGCAGGCGGCCCAGTGTTTCGTCGGTTCGAATCCTGGGCGCGGACATGGCACTGCTCGTCGGACCACGCTGAGGCAGCGTCCCACATGCCACAACTAGAGGAACCCACAACGAAGAATACACAACTATGTACCGGGGGGCTTTGGGGAGAAAAAGGAAAAAATAAAATCTTTAAAAAAAAAAAAAAAATAAAAAAAAAAAAATAAAAAAAGGACAAACTCGTCAATGCGTTTACAATTTATTTTATGTTGTGAGATGTGAACGGATACAGTTTTTTTATCACACAATACTAAGATGCAATTTCAACAGCATTTATTAAACAACTCTTCCTAGAGCTGTGAAGTCTTCTTTTCCATGCATTGAATTCTTGTGTAAAATAGGCTCTAACCTTTGTGTTACTTTCGTCTAAACTTACGTCTACTCTTAGACAATTTCTATCACGTTGTCATCCCATTTCTTAGTTTATGGGGAGCAAAATGAATAAAAGCTACTTACTCAGAAGATACACGGTCTCTTCTACAAAGTTTCTCTGTTGACAGATCTCAAGAGCCTTCAAATAAAGCATGGTAAAAACACTGCTATGGGTTAGCAGACAACAACAAATATTAATAGAGTCCCTTAAACACAAGTTTGAGAGAATTTTTCCATTGCCATCCTTTAAAAACAAAACAGAGCAAACAAACAGGACACAACCGTCCTTAGGTGTTGGAGTGGCTGTCCTCATTCACTCTCACGGAGGTGCTGGATCCTACACAATTTAACGGATAACATATTTGAGGCAACTCAGAACATTCCAAGAGCAAAGGCAGAAGGCAAGATGCTGAAAGGACCTTTCCCGCCAAGTTTTCTCTCTTTCCATCACTTTAGGTTTCTTCGCAGCACTGCCCCCTCCCGAGCTGCTTCAGTCCCTGGTTTAAGCTCTGGTTCCCTCCCCTGGACCGTAAGCTCCATGAAAGCATTGCTGCTCCCTGCCACATGTTCCCAGTATTGAGCGTACCAGAGCTCAGGAAACATGTGTTCCATAAATAAATAAATACTGAGTATATTTCTATTGCCGGCTCACAGGGTTTAAAAGAGAACTCAGCTCAAGGATCTGTCAAAAGGGAGAGGGGAAAAGCAGATCGGACAATCAAGAAGGATCAAAAAGGAGGAGATCAAGTAAAGAAAAGAAATGGGGGAGTGCAGAGATGACAGCATTTCCTGAGTGTAAGAAAAAAGACACACTATGTGTTTACACATCATCCAATAATCCTGAAAGAACCGGCACACATCCACTATACACTCTGTGCTGGCGCTAGAGGGTCAGGGTGGATGGAGATGCAAAGATGCAGTGATAAAAATGCTGCTGCTGATGACATGTAAGAGGACAACAAGGAGTGGGGGGAGGTGGTGGCTCAGTGGGAGTGGAAGCAAGGTCCAGGGAGGGTCACAGAGATGTGACAACACCGAATCCCAGGACCAGGAGAAGCACAAATAGGGGGCCATGTGCATAGACAGAGGACATGAGCTCCAGCATGGCCCTCTTATAAAAAGCTTCACAGAAGAGGTGGCATCTGCAGTGGTGCAGTAAGAGCTCAGCAGCAAAGCTCACCTCAAATCCTTCCTATGTATCCTTCCTATGGTGTTGCTCTGCTCTGACTCAAAGCCGAGAATCTTTACTGCATCCTCGCTCTGGCCCTGCCTTTCTGTGCAGCAACACCTCACACCCCGCTCATCCCTCTACCCTGTCCCTCAGCCTGGAAGGCTGCCCTCACTCCCCACCCCTGGCAAGTACTTCAGACAAATACTTCTTGGACCCCTACACCAGGTCAGATCCCAAGTCCTTACTCTCTCTGCACCCTGCATGCTTTTCACAACACAATCATAGGTGCAATTAACTACTTCCCTAATTGTCTGTCTGATTTCTGTAGGCTGGGACCATGCACACTCTAAGCCCTGTGCTTTACAAAATGCCTGGCTCATAGTAGGTGTGCAGTATATATTTCCTAAGTAGATGAGCAGACAGAAAAGGTTTCAGGAGGAAGATCACTGGGTTGCATAGCTAGAGTAATCATTTAAAAACAACCAGTTGAGGTTGTTTTAAAAACAAGAACCAAGAAGATAAAAAGAACGGCACAGGTTCATCAGCTCTTCTGGCTCAACGATCTAGTTTAGGAAATAACAGCAGCCGCTAGTTTTGACATTTTGATTTTTGACTTAAAAATTGTGTGTAGAATATGTTTAAATCTGTGTCTCTTATTGGAGATTAACAGCTAAAATGGAGGGGAAAATGCTAATCACAGAGATCAACGCAGGAGAGAAAACCCCTATAAAGAGATCAAAAATTTAGGGGAGAAAAACCTCTAAACCAAACATAAAAAAGGAAAACACCAGTAATACCTTACTTTAGCATTGCAATGAAATGAGGATGGTATTGTAAAGTACACAAATCATTTAAATGAAGTAATGAGCAGACCTGAAGGTCACATCGAGGAAGAAATACTATTGATTTGATTGCCCACAAGATTCCTTTAAAAATTACGTGGCAGAGGTAGGTAGTTGTCCCCCACTATCCTTCACCCATTTCTTCTACAGTAATAAGATTTCAGGTGTGTGTGTGACTGCCAAGAATTAAACAAAACCCTCCAAGCTCCCCAGAGGTGGGAGAGCTACGTGACTGACGTCCACGGTACAGATGGAGCAGAAACGCGGACCGGCAGCTTCTGGGGGCGTTCTGAAGAAGCCGAGCAAGGGAACTCTTTGCTTTCTTCTTTTCAGTCCTTTCATCCAGTCTGCTGCTTGTAACACAGATGATGCTATCTCACACCACAAGGTCAAGGTGACATAAGGTGGGGGAAGAGAAAAGAGGTCTCTGACCCTGTGGCATGCCACCACCAGCATGGCCACTCCATTAGGACTTCCCTGTCACAGAGAACTAAACTACCGCTCTGTTTAAGCCACTATTATTTTGGGATTTTTATCACTCATGGCTGAACCCAATCATAATGAACACTTAGAAAATCCTCATTTATTTTGAGTAAAAACATGGTTTACCTATCTGTATACCGTCACATCCACAAATCATCATCACAAACAATGATGTTTATGACCAACTTTCTCATCAACTCCCAACTCTTCTGGAATGAGACTAGAGCAGAGACAGGATACACAGTGAGAAGTCAAATAGGGGAAAAAAGCAAAAAATCTGAAGTCAGAGGACTCGGGACTATTCCAACAAGAAATTATTGAGACACTGGCCTACATTTGTACTACCTGGAGATACAGATGGACAGTTTACGGTTTAGTGAGACTGTCATTCACAGATAAACAGAACATGGTAATACAACTGGATAGGTAATACAACTGGACAGTATGAATAAGGATGAGTATATTGCTTAAAGTAGTTTATTAAAACTATCTATAAATCAATTTTGTATTTGGAAATTTACTAACAGTTTAAAGTACCACTCAGAAGTTTCAAACAGAACCATCCCCCCTTTTCCTGAGTATTTTAGAAAGCTTGAGAAGGTGCTTGTCTCAAACCACAAAGCGAGTTTGCAGAGTGAAGGCTCACTGAGCTGTCCAAGACAGTAGCTTGCTTTATGTGGCTACTGGAATTTAAATTAAATTAAAAATTCAGTTCCTCACTAGCCACATTTTAAATACTCAACTGCTGTTTGTGGCTGGTGGTTACCTTGTTAGAGTAGACAGTAGCACACTTTCATCATTGCAGAACATTCTAGAGGACAGTGCTGCTGGAAGCTCTTTCAGGATACTACCAAAAATGACAATTCGGGTGGGAAGAAAGGTCTGAAAGCAAGTTTGAAGTCAAGAATGGTCTGCACTGCAAGATGTGTAACACCAAGCTCAAAGATAATCTGAGTGTCCGAAATTTGCCTTTCACAGATTTTTAAATATCTTAGAACTAGCTTCTAAAAGTATCTTAAATTAGCCTTTTCTCATATATGAGAAAGTAGAGACTCTAGAACTCTCTAGAAATTTTGAGTAAACTATAAAAATAAAATATTTCTGGTACATAGAATTTTTCTATTATTGACACACGTGAAGCATAAAACCATGTGTCCAGTTTCAGATTCTTCCATGTTCTGGGCCGTGGTGCTCCCTCTAGAGGAAAGAGATGGGAAACACTTTTAAAGCCAATGGGAGACAGACAGACAGACGCACAGGAAAGGAGAATAGTAGTAAAAATAAAAGTGAAAAGACAGAATAATGACAGAAATTGAGTAAAAAACGATCCAAAAATAATATTTTAATTTTCCTTTTCCTGATTAGTATAAAGGTAAGGAAGAGAGTTAGAAATTTGGGGTAATTAACAGGAACTTTATCAACTATAAACTAAATAATGACTTCCACTTGGCCTTGACCTTGTCATCTTTTATCCAATCTTCTCTTTAAATTTCTTTCATGAAAATCTATAAACTTTGTACCTCCCAGCTTTATTCCTCGAAATCCACAAATACTGCCACCTTGTGAATGCCATTATACATGAGAGAGATCACAAATTCAGGTATAAATTTGCCAAAGCTATAAAACTGATACTCTGCTTTTAAGTATCATAGGCATAAACAAATCAGATTTGCAAACGAAACTATGCTCAACGACCACACCTGGAAATCACAGGAGAAAGGACAATTTAGCCGTTTAAAAACTGTTATCTTTCATGATTCTGGCAATACTAAGAAATATCTTTATTATTGATGTTGTCATTATTATTTTAACTAACTTTGTGAACCTGAACAATGATTCCTTACCACAGGGGGCAGAACATGGGACCTGAAGTTAAAAGATCCAGGTTCCAAGTCTTGGCCCTTTGACTTATTAGCTCTAAATTTTGGGCTGTTTCTTTCACTTCCTGAAGACTCAGCTCGTCATGTACAAAATGACTTTATCTACCTACCTGCACTTTTATTGAGATTAAACAAAAACAAAGTGCATTAAAGCACAGAACACATAAAGCACAACAGAAACGATTTTTATTGTCTTTCTAAATTGCTACAGATGTTATAAATTCTTACCAACTCTGTATCTCCTTTAGAATGAGCAATTTCATAAAAGCTTATGGTTAATTTTGGAATTTAGGAGATGTGGTGACTTTAAATCCTGAACTCTTGTCCTTGATAACTACATGCCTAAAGGGCTTTTAATGTGATGTCAGGGTCTCTACGAAGTTTTTGGCCAAATGCTATTGGCTGTGGGATTTCAATCAATTCAAAATAAGTTTGACCTGGATTCTTGAAGATTTCAACAAGTTGTCATATGAAATCACCCCTCCTCTCAACAATTACCCAATCCCAGCAAAGGCAGACAACCAGAAATATGGAAGAAAGAGCCGCTATTCTGCCAGAGTGAATTACCAACAACAGTGGGTCAATATGCTCTGAACAATGCCTTGACACCTTAAATACTTCCCACTCAAAATAAAAACAAACACCAAAAGACCTCCTAAGCATCTACAGGACTAAACAATCCATCAACTCTTCCGAAGTAGAGACTTCCGAGGGGGAGGGCATTACATTTTTAAGTTCTTAACTTAGAAAAGTAGACCAAATTTTCTGAGTCTCTCTTCAGACCAAACAGATGAACTTATCTCTATGACCTTCAGTCACTTCACTGTTAGCATGCTTGGGGGGCATTTAATGGGGGAAAATCTACTTTGCTTTTTATGAATTTGTAGCTTTTTCATGTTATAAGTATTCATAAGAGAAATTAGTTTCTAAGATGACTAAGTGTATACAGAGCTCCTACTTCAAGGGAAAAAGGAAAGAGACCCTTCATGAGTTAATAAAATCAAGAATATCTCCTTTAAGATGGCTTTGGGTACCTGAACAAGGACAGTGATGTTTTTGCAAACATACAGATTTCCCACAATGGATTCTGATGAAAAGATAATCTCTTATGAAGAAGTCATTCAATGACCAGTAACATGAAAGCCCATTTAAGGAGTTCTAAAAATGTTGATTATTGACTTCATTATTTTATAGGGGCATTATTTCCACCATTACAATCCTCTAATCCATTTTGTTCAAATTTTTCTTTCAGTGGAAACCATGAGATAATTTTTTTAAAAACTATTTAAAACATAATTGCTTTCAGTATGCTTGTGTTCTTTTATATGCAATGGGTTCTTCTCAATGGATCCGAGAGAAAAATTCTAAAAGGTCTACACAATGCTCTAAGTGAGTCCTATGTATCAGAAGTACCATATGCAGGTCTTCAACTTTCTGATGTTCCCTTACAGAGCAGTGTGCCTTCTGTTGAACACTACTAGATTAGCAAAGTGTAAACCAGATGGGTTACAGTGTGTGAGAAACACAAACACACTGGAATCCGGGTGCACCTCTGAACCTGTGTTGAGTGAATGAGGAGGCTGGATGGCTGCTCATCACCCACCTGTGTGGGACTCTGTCCAAGGAGTCAACTAGAGACAGCCACGCCCTCCTGGAAACAAATGCCATGTCCTCAAAAAGTGAGATATAAATGAAGGGGCACTGTTCAAAGCATAAGATTCTCACTCTTTTTCTAGATTACAGATTCCATAGTAAGAAAAGAGGGAAACATCTGCTTTTATTTTTGGAGTAAGATGATGTATTTCCAAATTTACTCTTGAGAAAATGTTGTAGGGTCCAAATATAAAATGTTACAGATTTTAATAAACTAATATGCAGGCAAGATATTTTTTCATTAACTGCAGATTTTGAAAATCCATTGAGCTGAAACTGGTTCATAGTAAAACCCGTATATTTAAAGTTAATCACCATGGATTCAAGAAGCAACTATAAAAGTTGTGGGTGCACAGAAACTGCACGTTGTCAATCAACTTCTTAACACACGTCTCTTATGGGTCAAATTCATGTTTTGTTTTGTTGATAGACACAGTTGACTAAAAAGTACTTGTTATCTTGTCATCTGAATTTACTAAGACACTTGTAGATGTTAGATAGCATTCCAGATGGTATGAAGAACCATAGAAAACAATATTGACGGCTTTAGATTGCCAGGTTTCTAGTACATACTAGTAAGTATTATAGTTTATTTTGAAACAGCAGGCTCATAAAACTTACTCGTTCATATTTAGCCCTAAGTAGAACCTCTGAGTATTCATTTAGTCATTTGCTCACTCACTCGTTACGCAACAAACATTTAGTAAGTATGTAACGTGTGCTGGCTACTGGGTTCACAAAATGAATGAGACAAACTCCTTGTCCTTGAAGAATTTACAGGACAGTGGGAAAGAGAGACTAGTAATTATATTTATTATAATTATAGTGAATGTAGTGTGATAGAAAAATGGAATGTAGTGTGAGAGAGAAATACAGAAACACCTAAGGTGGATATTTAAAGCAGGCAGGGTGCAGGACATAAGCTATTGACCTTGAGTCCCAACTGGGGCCAGTACCTCTGGCTTGGGACAGTTCCTGTCTCCCTCTTTGGCCGACTGTGAGGCCTAACTCTGATTCTGGTAAACTGACTCAGACTTCTGATATCGTTTTTTCTTCATGGTTGATTGAATTCCAGACCTTAGGTTAAACCTTTATTCCAATTAAACCTGGCATAGAAATGCTTGTGCTCCTCACCAAAATCTAACCAACAGGACCTCCAACTCTCATCAGAAGGCCCTGGCAAAACCTACTGCTTTGAGAGCAAGAATCCTCCCCTTGAACAGGGATGGGTGAGCAGACAGAAGAAGACTAGAAGAACAAACAGTTGACCAACAATGACAACTTCTGCACCTGAAGTGTGCCAGCGGAGGAGTCTGTGACCTACCTTTTCAAGCGGGCAATGGGTACTATCTCGGAGAAATGGAAGCAAGTTTGGTCGATCATATTCAGCATAAAGGCTGATCTGTTTTTCATGGTAGCGCTGCCCCTTATGATGGTCTCTCTTGAAAAGCTTATGCAGATACTAAAGAGAACAAGGGAACCAATCATGAATATTAAAATGAGAAAAGTAATACCTGTTTAACATTGTTATTCAGTTCTAAACATCTTCCACGGAGAGGCTGAAGAAAAAGTCGTTTTCAGGAAAAATCTCTGGGTGAAGGAGAAGTGGACAGGAGAATGCCTTTGGGAGAGCAAGGAGCTTCTGAGCTTTTCTAGAATGGCCCCGAGTGACCTGGCTCTACCACTGACCAACCCTGTGACCTTGGGCAAGTCACTAACCTCTCTGTGACTGAGTCTGTTTATCTGCAAAAAATCTCATTGTGTTGCTGTGAAGACTGAATGAGTTACGATGTGTAAATCACTCAGAACCCTGCCCCGCATATGCTAAGCACTACAGGAATGTTAACCATAGTAGGGTTAATATCGTCACTGTCATCTGCTTCACCTCAGAAATAAAATACCAGACTGGTGGTCTTCCTAGATCACAAAAATCCTTGTCTTTTAGGGGCTGGCCCCGTGGCCGAGTGGTTAAGTTCGCGCACTCCGCTGCAGGCAGCCCAGTGTTTCGTTGGTTCGAATCCTGGGCGCGGACATGGCACTGCTTATCAGACCACGCTGAGGCAGCGTCCTACATGCCACAACTAGAAGAACCCACAACGAAGAATATACAACTATGTACCGGGGGGCTTTGGGGAGAAAAAGGAAACAATAAAATCTTTAAAAAAAAAAAAAAATCCTTGTCTTTTATATAACAGAGGGTAGAGTCAATATGTTCTTAAAAACTGAAGCAGTAAGTGCTAAATTCATTCTCATACATTCTGCATCTCCTCTCTGTTAAGTCTTTTTGAGATCTTTTCAGAGATCTTTGCAGTGAAATGCTGCCTATGCTGGGGACATCAAAAACAGAAATAAAAAGTCAAAATCAAGAAGAGCACAGGTGTTCTGAACTAATTCTCAAAACCGATTCCTTTCCCTAGCTGTCAGAAAAACTTAACGGACCTCAAAGGAACGGAGTAATTCACTTTCTTCTCAGAGGCAAGATTAAGACTACAAATATATTATGTAGAAGTTAGAAATCGATGTTCAACGTTTAGTGAATGTTTAATGTCAACAAACGCTCCATAACCCACCAGAGGCGGAAACACTTCACATTAATTGCATGAAGTGTATTCACACCTTGAGGACCAGTTCGTAAGCAACAGGGAGCATCAGCCCCCACGAAGCTGTGACTGTCAATGAGTCAGCTAAGTCCGACATTCACTGCTGTGTACGGTCACTAAGTAAGCCCAGCCACGACCTGTGCACATGGAGAAACCACTCCTCAGGTTAACTGTCCACATCTCCCTAAGGCGAGAAGCAGGGAGAGTGGTCAGACAGATCTCCATGCGGGTCGGACAGAGGGCCCTGCCAGTCCACTGGCACTGGGGTCAGTGTGCGAGCTGGACACATGGTGCTGCTTCCCAGAGGCGCAAAGAGGACGGGAAGGCTCTGTCACATCTGCCAAGGCAAATTTATGGAGACATTACACCGCCTGACAGGGAAGATGAGCTATTTTAGTGTGAGCTCTGCCAGCGTCTCACCACGGCACTAATGACACTGTCACACAGACACCTATGGCCTGTAATCCTGTCTCACGGCCTAAGGAGGCCAGAAATCACTGCTTTACAAACAAATCCCAAGGTGGCCAGCACAGAGGCACCTTGCTTGGGTAAGCAGATAATCTTGAGATTTCCAATCATGAACAAAATAGCAATAGCATCCGCACAAGCCCTGAGCAAAAAAAAAAAGTACCACCCATTCCTATCCTGGAGTCTTCAAAAGCTTCAGTGCCTAAAACTGACTTCTGAACAAAATACTCTACTCCCTGAGCCTCCTCTTGTGGTGTAGAGAGGTGGGCAAAGATAAAAGAGTGCTTGTCATATGTGGTACGCATATAGTCCTACTGGTCTAATCTCTGTTTTCACTGAAGGCTTCTCTTCTATAATCTACTCCTGCTTTACTCCCATGAATGACAGCAGTGCAGAGAATAAAGTAGCCCCCCAAAGGAAATCTAGAATAATGGGTCTTAACAGCACCACCACCAACGCCACACGAGACAAGTGGGAAGAGCTGGTGTTGGGCTGAAGGACAAAAAATATGCCCTGTCCTCTGATCTTTCGGTGGGCCTGGACATGAAACAGCTGTGCGGTGTTCCCTTGGCAGGAGAACTGGACCTCTGCAGGGCACAGGGCAGGGCACTGGCTTTGCTATAATTTATGCCATAATTATGGTAAATGGTAACTACAGAAGGAAAGTGCTTACTCCTAGGCATAGTTTGATAACATAATGTGGTAACTTTTTTAAAAATCGCAATTCAATTGTGAATTACAGTTAAAGTGCCTGGTCTGTTACTAATCCCTAGCCTGGATTCAGAGCATACACTACATCCTAATGATTACAGAACACTGTTTGTGGTGCAACCTCCAATCTGAGCATTAAACTGAAGAGTTCACTCCAGTATTCTCAAACCAGTACTGAAGGTGCCTTGCTGCATGGTTCAAGCAAAGGGCAAGAGAAGAAGACTGTCATGCTCACCACGTGCTGCAACTCTGGTCTGTCTTCTAATTCTTCCACTACTTTTTTAATCTAGAGAAAAAATAAATTTTTAAATGTAGAGGATATGAACATAGCTGCAAAATTATCTGAGAAACATCTCTCCTCTTTCTGGCGACAGTGGTCTCAAGCATTCCTATGGTGACACACATAAAAACAAAAGACACTCACTGAAATTTTATCTTCATTGTCCAAAAGCATGTCAACAGCTTTCTGAAATATAAGAAAAGAGCCAGTCATTGAAATTTGCCAGAGACGAGGAGAAGAGAGAACACAACAATGTATCGTGTATGCTGTCAAAGCAGAGGGCTTATTTTTCATACTTAAACAGGTCCATTGTACAATGGCCCTTAAATGAGATATTTATAAAAGAACGCATTTTAAAGTGTGTCTCAGTCTGAGGCCTGTGTGCTTTACGTACTACTAAAATGGTACCTTGCTACTACTGACTAAATAGCAAACATCCTGCCTACACATAGTCCCAAGTTCTCAAGTGACTCTTGGTAGTTACGGACAGCTTATGATTCCCAGTACCACAAAAATGAGTTTTTCTTCTGACCAACTGAATATTGAGTGAGTCCCTCTGTAGATTCCACAGATATAAGGAGCTAGTCTTATGTAGAGAAAAAAAAATAAGATACCTGAAGTTTCATAATGATATAAAGCTTATGGAATTTTAGAATTTACTTTAGCTACGTTTAACATTCACATTCATAAACGTCTGCCCCAAACATTTTCTTCCCTCTGAATTATGAGGATGTTAGAAGAGATTATCCTTAAGTTATCTTCTAATTAGAAAGTTCTATGATTCCTTAACTCTGGTTCATACTCTTGAATAGCAATTAGTTTCAGCTCATTCATCTTTTTTCTACAGCTACATATGCCAAACTAGGCTCTTGAGACTGGATACGGGGAAATGCAATTAATTTTTATATAAGCATCTCATCCTTTTAATCATCTTCTGCCAGAGAAGCAGAACCTCTGTACCTGAACCTCCTCAGAAGTGCACTAAATCTTTGCAGGTCTGTCGTCCCTAAGGACTTAATCATTCAGTACGAAAAATGAGCTAAAAGCATCTTTCAGAAAAAAGAGGTAGATTTAGTTCCTATTTAAATTAAGTTTGTGAAGACTAATATGTAGTACCTATATATACATAACACAGCACATAATATCCCCAAAGACAGTAAAATAAAATTGAAAATCCAAGTAACCCTTCTGGAACCTTAAGGTTTCTACTCTGATTTATTTAAATTTTCTGAATAAGAACTACTGTGTTTGATGAACCTCTTCATTTCTATCACCAACAATTGTCATTAGCTTTCTTTTTTAAAACACACACATGCAGTTTGTAGCACATGCACACACACACACACACACAGTTTCTACCACTTTACAAGAGCCACTGTGAGCTGTGGAGGTTGGGTGCCCTCACTGGTCAAGTGAACCACTATTCAAATTTGTCTTAGAATAAAATAACACACGCCACGTGTCCTGGACCTGAGCATCATCTGAGACTAATGGAAACGCCACATGCTACATCTGTGAATGCCAAGGAATAAAACTGCAATAAATGAATCACGATAGAAGTTTACTTAAAATTTCAATTCTGGCCCATACAATTAAAATGAGCCAAAGCGTATGGCTCGTTTCGTTGTTTCTATGAGTTACGTGAATTCTTTTACTAAAAATTACTTCACACACACACAACTTTAAAAGTTCCACATCAAATTATGATTGCTTTTACAGAATAACCACATCAAGTAAAGGATTCTTGAATTCCAACGACTAAAATAACTTAGCATCTACTGAGGGTCACAGTGTCCTGAGCGTGGTCAGCATACAGCCAAGCTGTGTGATTTATTAACTACTCCAGCCTCTGGACAGATGTCTTATCATTAAAAATCTGAAATAGTACAAATAATTTATCAGTATTAAACTAAGAAACACATTACCTCAGAATCAAAATCCATTAATAAAACAATTTTATCCTTGATAGAACTGAAAAGATTGTGCTTGTGGATCAACTGGAAAACATCCTTATGCCTTAATGTTAAGTATATTTCCAGGGCATTGCCATAGTTTTTGTCATAGGTGTACCTGGTAATGCAAAATTTTTACATTAATGTTCATCAACACTTCTAAACATACACATACATAAATGTTTTACAGTATTAGAAACTGAAAAACCTGTTGAGAGACAAAAGTTAACTTTATTTGGAAAACTACTCCTCGGGATTGAGCTATATGTGACCAACAAGTATTTCTTTCTCAGAACCTTGCTTCCCATCTCACCAAAATTTACAATATTCAAGTAATAAAAGTTTGCTTTTATAGAGAGATGCAAAATTTTTTACAGCAATCCACAAAGTAGACAAAGAAACTAAGATCCAGAATGAAGGAAATTTTTATTCTGGTAATAGAAAAATCAGTTAAAACTCTTACAAGCAGTGTTCAGCTGATAAGATATATTGCAAAAGCTTATTTGTAAGGAGGATGTATAAAACTGAAATGTGTTTTCTGTTGAAACAATGTTTTTCACTCACATCGATTAATTCCCTAAGCCAGCTCCCAAAAGCCCAGTGAACCTAAATTGTGCTGTTAGTCCATTATTAGCACCATGGAATTATTACCATTCTTAGTACCTTGTTGATACTACAGAATCCAAGGAGTATCTATATCAAAGTTTCCAGAAGAAAAGGATTAGTGTTTCAACTTAGAATGCCACAGACATGACTTCCTCTGTGGAAAGTCTTAGACAGTCCTAATTCTAGGCCATTTTGATGCCCCTCTCTTAGTTTTGGGAAGAAGACATAAGAAGGTGGGGGCGGGGTGGTCTGAGGTAGTGGGAGCGCTGAGCGGGGCTGAGGCATCAACAGTCCTCTTGAGATTACCCACAGTCTGCTTCTTGTTTCACTAGACCAAAGCTCCTCGCGGGCACGAGGGTATCTTACCTATTTCTCTATCACAGGCACGTGGCACAAAGCCTGCATGACTGAAAGTGCCCAATAAATACGAAATAGATTAACCAACCTTCCATTTTCTGAGCCCTGACTCAGAGCCAGCACTGAGCTTAGCCCTTGATCAAGGTATCTCATTTAACCCTTAAAACCATCCCACGAGGAACTGTTACCCGGGATCTTACAGATAAGGAGTCCGCGGTTGGAGAGATTGACTGACCGCAGGTCCAAGAATGACAGGATCCAGAGCCTCACCGGGAAACTGCCTTGTTGGAGTGGTCAAAGCAAGACCTGGGCCCTTCTCTCCCCGAACCACGGCCTTGACCACAGGCTGCTCACCAGGGCTCCTCTCCTGGAGGAGACGGATTCCATACCATTGTACCGTTCCCCAGGCTCTCCTCACCTTCCACTTGTTCATTTGAAGCTTACAAAAGGTTTTTACTAACAGCGAATTTAAGAAAACGGTCTAAAAGTCTCCCTCCTCTGTGTGCCCCCCATTCAGAGGTTGCCAGATCTAAAATATGGAAAACTTTTCGTGTACATTGACTTGAAAAAAGAAGCACCAAAATATACTCACAATTCTGCCAGGGTTTTAAGTAAGGTCCTGTTCTGACTGTCTTTCTTCAGGTGGTCCCGAACTGCTTGAACTATTACTGAATTGTTGTACAGATCTCCGGGCCATTCTCGGATCAGTGTGGCAAAACCCTAATGAAGGGGAAGAAAGAGAAGAGGAACACACTCCAGACAGAGTAAAATCCAAACCAGTTTAAACAATGCCCAAAAGTATTCATGTAAACAAACTAATTTTATGATTAAAACTTTGGTCCATGAACACAACGTCACTGTTTAGAGTATGGGTGTGCGGATGGCGAGGGCAGGCAGAGAATGACTGTACACTGATCTCCATTTAACATGCCCGGGAAGCCAGGGGTGCCATCCACTTCTGTTGTTATTTCATGAAATGCACAAGTAAGAAAGGCCCCCTGGTTCTTCCATAAAGTACCACAGCACAGAATTTAGGTTTGACCTGCTCTGTCCTCACTCTGGACTAACTATAACATTTGGATGACATCTTTAACATCTCACAGATATTGTCCAAGGCAGCTACTTTCCCCACCGCCTTGTATGCACTTTAGGTCTGGGCTGCCGTGTCCACTGGTCATGCAGTTGTCACTGCACAGCCAGCACAACTGCACATGGTGGCTTGTTCTCACAGCAGAATTGCCGGGCATTCCACCTTCAACAAGTTACCATCTTTGTCCTCCTTCCGCTCCTGCCTCTACGTCTAATTTTGTTTGGGGATTTGGGACTTTGGCCCAAGTCTTCTATCCCCTAGCTCTTACCCTCACTATCTCTGGATCTCACATTTTGTGGTTCTGACAGACAACCCCAGAGCCCCTGCTTGGATCCTGCTTCTCTCCTACGGTTGATTCTTGGCCAGTATCCTGTGTTGCCTCTGCCCTCCTGATTCTCAACTTCAGCCCTCAGAGTTTTAACACAAAATATGGTGGAGCAGTTTACTTACTGATCCTTAACAGCTCATAGGAAAAAAACAGCTTAGATGCATTCAAAAGACAGCAAATAGAAGTAACAATGTCCATATTGTTGAAAAAAATCATATGATTAATATTAAATGATACCTCAACTAATGCTTTAATGAATTGTTTAAATATTTAGAAATGAAAGAAGTGTGGCAGAATTTGCTTTTTTAAAGTACCAGGATTTGGCAAGAAGGAAATCCCCAAAGAATCTGGAATATGGTCGCCATTCAAGTCTTACCCACTTTCCACTACAGTCACCCTAGGAAAGATGGCAGGAGACCAGAACAACAGGCTGCACATTTTCCATCCAAACTGCACCCTTCCTACATATGAGCATGACTACAGTTTGACTTTAGAGATTTGAGGAGAGGGTTCACTAAGAAAAGATGATATATTTTATAAAAATACTGAATCAGAACATTAAAATGTTCTCTGAACCAAAACCATACTTTGGATCAAGTTTCTGTTTTCTTAAGACTCTGCAATTTACAAGATAAAAAAGTCTGAAAAGATTTCCACCCAAATCCTGGCAGCTCTCAGTAGCCCTAAGACCAGGAGTAATATGATTCAAGGGAAAGAAGAAAGCTTGGCTCCATTTTCTCTTTTCCCTATTCATGCAACAGCCTCACAGCACTGCCAACTTCCAATACAAAATAAGACAAAATGACCGGTCACATTGTGCGATAAAAGCATGATGACTCCAACATAAACTAAAATAAACATTTATCACATTTCATGTTAGGCTTTTCTCTGCTTAATTGGCTTCACATGCCCTTGGATAAATGTGCTCAGAAATACTGAAGAAATCAACCCTGTGGCCATTATTATTAATTAGAGGACACAGGGAGCTGGGACGATAGAGTGAGCAAAGTCAGACACCTCAGTGCCCAAGACAGGAAGTAAAAAGCTAAAAAGTACTCATTAAATGAAATGCCAGAGAAATCATCCCACTTTTAACGTGTTTATACATTTGCCATTAATATTCTGAAACAAAGCATAACTATTTAAAACGATTCTGTAGGTTGTAAATTAACAGGCAAAGCTAAATGCATTTCAGTAGAAATCCCATACAAATTAGTCATGAAGCATCATTACCCCCCCAAAATACTGTTACTTCTTAGCTTTTTAGGAAGAAAAGAAAATTGAGAAGTCAATATTCCAGAGAAGTAGTCGTTTTTTTCCCTAAATCTGACCTTTAGTGCTGTTAAGCAGCATAAAATTTTCATCCGCATAATGTGATAAAAAGCGTTGCTACAGAATGCTATCTGATCAATTATGCGACAATTCAATTCAAAATTAAACATGAAACTGAGAATGATGGAAGCTAAAATATGAATTGTTCCTAAGGGTTTATGACAATAAAAATGAATTATTTATAACCTTCTTAATAGTACTGTCCAGGTAGACACCCCAAAAACCTTTAGGGAAAAACATCTACAAGCTCTAAGATTAAGTCATGCATATTTCTTTCAGCCTCAGTCAAAAGTCTTCAAGATATCAATCAACAGGATAACTCTGATGATATAAGATTTAAAACAGTTTCAGTAAGAGGTGAACCATGTGAAAGAAGTGTAATGGAATCATAAAAATAATAAAATTGCTTTTTATGATTAAATTACATTACTTTAAAAAGAGGACAAGTATACTAAATTTCAGTATTTCTAATTAAAGTTCATACTCTTTTCCATCATTTTCACAGAACACTCATATTCTCTTTCTTTTGGGAAGAGGAACAAAGATGGAATATTTATGACAGCCACTCTGTGTACTAAGAACATACTGGAAAGAAATAGGAGAACTCCATCACAGGTCTTTATTCACTGAAGAAACCTTTTCCAATAACTATGGCCAATAATGGCCTCTCTTTAGATCTCTTATAGGAGATACTGCTCTGCCTGGCTGACTTATTTTCTAGCTGCCTAAAGCTTGTTAATATGGTTTCCCCAGTCAGCCTGTAAACCCAGTGAAGACTAGTACTGTGTTTTTTTATTTCTCTTGGATCCAACTGAGTACCCAGCCCAGTTCTAGACCATGGTGGGTTCCAAATAGAGGAATGTTGCCTTGAACTGAATAGGAAACGAACAGGAAGCATGCCTCTGGCCTACATCAGGTGGTACTCAGCATAAATGACAGAAACTATTACCATCGACTCTTCTGTACAGATCTAGAAAGGAACAGATCCATGCTGTTAGAGAAGACTGGATTATGATATTATAATACATGCTAATAAGAGAAGATGAGGAAACACTGCCTCTATTAGTATGCGTGATTATTAAAGAAATATTTTGTTCAAGTTATTCATGCAAAAGCACTTAATCCCTTCCTATAACCAGAATACAGACTTACAAAAGTAAAGGAACTATACAGGTCACCCACACATCAGGATGCTTGGATCTTAGGTACCCAGGAATACCTGGTTGACAGTAAGTGACCAAACACTCAAGTTATCAGGGCAAGGGATCACTATTTCAAAGGTCCCTTTAGATCTTAAGATCTAAAAATCATCTCAGAGCTAAAACATGGTATTTGCGATACTACTCCTCCTTAAATTGAATCCGTTATTGGTTAAAAAAGGATCTTAAATAGGTGTTTAGGACTCAGCAGGGATTTGAAATACAGGAGTTCCTTCTCTCATCCCCCTCTAGACTGATCACCTCTATTTCTGTGTGTTAACCTCTTTGCAAGCCACCTCACATTCTCGTGGAAAAGAGGAAAGTTGTAAACTAAAGTCTTGCTGACCTTTAAAAACTAACCCCAGAATATAAGAAGGCAATGACAACCTGCAGCCCACTGTGAGGCCCCCAAAACGAAAGCTTATCTAGGTTGGGCCTCTGAAATTCACAAGAAGCTGAGGATGGTGCCACTTTTATGAAAGACTATGGAGGCGGGGCGGAAGCTGGGGAAGAGCAGCCCACGGTGCCACATCCCCTGGTTCATGGATCCTCCTAGCACCAGTCACAGCTCTGAAAAAGGGCTCACCAGCTTTATCTAGAACCTGCCCACCAGAAATCTCCTCTTTTCCTCTGGTCAGAAGGAGGACAAGGCTGAGTCTTAGCCACAACACTTTGTTGATAGCTTTATGAGACCACTCAGCATATTATATAAGAATTTATCTGTTTATATCAGGGTTTCTCAACGTCAGTACTGTTAACATTTAAGGACAGATAATTCTTTGTCGTAGAGGGGCCATCCTGTGCATTTTAGGAGTTTAGCAGCATTCCTGTTGGTCTCTGCCCACTAAATGCCAGTAGCACCAAATCCCCAGTCATGACAACCAAAAACGTCACCAGACATTGCCAAATGTCCCCTGGGGGGCAAAATCAGCCCCTGTTGAGAACTGCTGGTTTACATGCTTGTGTAACTTAGCACGTTAGGGTGTGACTTAGACTATGAATTATCAGTTAATACAGATCATTTCATTCACATTCACAAGCCTACTGCCTAACACATTTCTGGACTACCGTAGGCATTAAACAGATATTTCCTAAACGCATGGCATGTAGTAAATAAGCAATTTAAGTACTGCCTTTCTCCTTAAGCAATAAATAAACAGATCATTTCCAATCTCCTTCCCCATTCCTGACCCCCAATTTCTCTCCCGTTTTTTTTTTTTTTTTTTGAGGAAGATTAGCCCTGAGCTAACTACTGCCAATCCTCCTCTTTTTTGCTGAGGAAGACTGGCCCTGAGCTAACATCTGTGCCCATCTTCCTCTACATTATACATGGGACGCCTACCACAGCATGGCTTTTGCCAAGCGGTGCCATGTCTGCACCCGGGATCCGAACCAGCGAACCCCAGGCTGCCGAGAATCAGAACGTGCAAACTTAACTGCTGCGCCACCAGGCCGGCCCCCTCAATTTCCCTTTAATCCTCCTTTGGCAAACCTAGTCTGAGTCTCACGCTTTAGAAAGTTCTGAATTCTTTAGGGGTGGTACAAGCATCAATAGCAGTTGCTGTTCTACTTATGAAATCCTCCAAATGGCATTAGTCTTTTTCTTTAGCTCTATCAGGAGGTAGCTTTCAGGAATTCTTCAAAATGTACCTGGATTAGAGATTTTCATTGTCTACATAAACATTAGTTGTCATCAGAGATTATCTACCACACTTTCATCTACCACACACAACTGCAAACCTGTTTCCTTTAAACCAGGTGCTCTGTTGTATTATTTCTCTACATTCCCTAACATTTTCCATTGAGAACAAGTAAATATGACCACGTCAGAATGTCGTACCTCATAATCACTTTCCAAAAATTCATGTAAGATCATTTCATAGATGAGTGGTTTCAGAACTGGATCCCCTCTTGGCAAATAAGGACTAATAGCCTAAGGAAAGAAAAGGAAAAAAAATCCTTTAAAAAGTGGCAAACAAAACCATACTCCAATTATGCAGAAAATATAACATTATATTTTCACTTTTAAAATTTAAGGCAACAAAACACCTTGGAAAATTCTTATACAAAGATTCAAATAAACTCTACTTTCTTACAACACATTATAAGATGTTTTCAAAAGTATATATGAGGTATATATGTGTGTGAATGAATGAATAAAGTAATTCCCTAGGTTAACCTTTATCTCTCTGTTCCTCCTGATGAATTAATGGAAATCTAAATAACAGGAAGGACAACGTCACAGAGTTGATAAAAATCAACTTCTTAAGTAATCAAGGAGTTATAGGTCATCTACTAATCTTTCTTTTCTTCAACTGGAATATATCAACTTTTAAAAACTCAGTCATCTTTTGAAATTAGAAATATACCTTGTTTTCTTCAGCTATTTCAGTGCTAAGTGTGGAATTTCCACACACTGTTAAATGACTGCAGTGCACTGTGCACCAATCACTATGCTTTGCACTGGGGACAGAGGCACCATGCAAAGGAGCTCACAGCCCCAGAGGGAAGACAGGCAGAGATCTAACCAGCCAACTGCAATATTCTGTGGTAAGTGTTATAAGAGAGAGGTTAACAAGGTGCTATGGGGAATCTCGCATACTGAAGCAGAGGTCAGAGATGCCCAGGCTCTATTAGGCAAAGAAAGAAGGGGAAGGGCACCCTGGCAGGAAGACCAGCCAGAGCAAGGGCATGGCGCCATGAAAGCACACTCTACTCAGGGAGGCCAGAGTAGCTCAGGGATGTGGACAGAGTCACTGAAGGGAGATGAGGCTGGAGAGAAAGGTGCAGTGGGGTCATGAAAGGAATTCAGATTTTATCCTACTGGCAGGAAGGAAACAACAGATGTTAGCCAAGTGAGAGTAGCAGATTTATTGCTGTTTAAACAGCTAACATTGGGTTACAGTTGCCCGTAGATCTATCGAGAGTTAAGGCAGTGGTACTATAAGGGAAAAGAGGCCCAACTGACACTGACAAGGTAAAACTGACAATCGGAGTTTACCAGAATCAGCAGGTGAGTTAGATGTTCCCATTAAGGCCGTGGCTTGGAGCTATTACGCATGGAGGAATGGGTAAATTGCGATGTCATAAACACAGAATGAAAGGAGAAGGACCAAATTTGGGAAGGAAATGTATTCAGACTAATTTGAGTGGTCATTATCAGCAGTACATGCAAGGACAAATGGCCATCACACACTTCCAACACACATATGGAATTCAAAAGAGAGGTCCCGGTTATGGAGCCATCAGGGTAAACCTGGCCACAGGACTGGATCAGATCCTCCAGGAACAGCCCACTAAGCATGATGACAAGTGTCCTCGAGGGCCCCCCAGGAAGAATAACATTTATGGGGTGAGCCTCGAGGAGTCACAGGGCTGCCCAGCTGGGTAACTGGGAATTCTTAAAAGCATAATACCAAGAGAGCACTGAAAAGGCCCACAAATACTGCAAAGTTTACAAAAAGGTTTTAAACAAACGCAGGAACACTTTATTAATTAGTTTGGAGACTGTGCACTAAGTTGAAAGATAAAAACATGAAACACCAAAATTATTTGTTAGAGTTGCATGGTCGAACTTTTCCATTTATCTTCCAGCAAGTAAAATATTATTTGAATAATGCATTAATTCTTCAGTACCTTTGAAAAAAGCCTTATGTTTTATAATCTGCTGGATGAGACTATACCTGTTTTCCACATTCATTATAAGGAATATGAAAACTTCATCTGAATACAGAGAGAATTGGAAGGAGATAAGAAAACGAACACAATGTAATATTGTATACATTTTAATGCACAAAATATAAACTAGGGTCATATTTTGCAACTAATTTCTAAAAGGTGGATTTTTCTTTCTAGCCAAGATACTTCTCAATAAAGAACTGGTTACTATTGTCTTCATTTTATTTCTATCTCAATATTAATATTCTACATGCAAAAACTGAGTTAAAAATAAAGATTTGCTTACCTTAAGCTGTCCAATTTCTTTAAATTTATAAACTTCATATTCCCAGAGTGCTGCATTTTTCCCAAGAATTTTCTGGCATTTCCTGGCATCAAAAACATCCAAGGGAGATAGTATAAATAAATAAAGTATAAATAAAAAAAGAAACAGAGACAGAATAAGTAGACATTTCCCCAGTGGTTTAGATCCATCTCTCATCCCAGAGTTTTGACAAATTTCTCTCTCAAGTGCCAATGAACATAAAGTTATTACTGTTATACACTTGACTGCATATACAAGGTTGATGGAAATCATCGAAATGAATACAAAATACTTCTAACTAAAGAAGAAGCCCTTTCAGAAGACTACAATTAGGGGTTCTCCCAATGATTTTCCTGCTCTGAGCTTCCTACTTATCCAGATGAGCCCTGCTGGTTTCGGGACCTTTCGTGCCTTGAAGAAATCTCATCATACTCAGAAGCGCCAATGTGAAGAACTTCTAGAATGACTTTACGTAATGGACTACAAAACCAGACTTCAGAAAACGCAAATACTACCATTGTCTAGAATCTGGAGAAGTGTTTATGGATAAACGAAACCTCACAATTTATACATCAAAGAAACACGTTTCCCTAAGTCACAGGGGAGGAAAAGCATGGGTGAAGGCTATCTTCCCTGGCTGCCATGTATGTGCAGTCCTGCAGACAGGCACAGCTCCAGGGGTAGTGACTCATGGAGACCCCCACGACCACTATATACCATTTATGTTTTCAGCCCACCATAGACTCCTGCCAGCCAGGAGCCTGGGGTCTGTCTGATCACTGCCATTCCATTGCCACTTTCTTGTTGGGAAACAATTCTTGAATCGTGAAAAGAGGCAGTGACTGCCTTTATTCTGGACTATCTTCTCAAGGATGCCTGTGGAGGTAACAGCCCTGGAAATCAGAGAACACAGATAGTGTCTCCCTCCAGAGCAAAGAGCAGATTTATTTACTGTCTAGTTTAATAAAAATAACGTCTTCCTCTGTTGCCAAGGGCAGGCACACTTACTGCCATTAGAAAAGATTCAGATACCCTAAGGTCAGGGTCCCTCTCCTGTAACACAACCTACTGCCTGTGCAGGGCCCTGTGGCCCTCGCGGTCTTGCACTGTGGGATCTGGCATAAGTGCTGGTACTCAGGCTACTATGACTGCTGAGACTGGCAGTCCTGTGTCTCTGACCCAGGAGCCTCATGTGTTCTGCTAGCACCCGTGAAACGGAGCCAGGATAACTTGTTAGCTTCTAAATTGGGGAAAATCCTCATGGTTCTCAGCACCTTTCTCATGAAATAAGCCAAAAAAATTTCTCCTTTGATGAAAACGAGACAGTAGATGGGTAAATAAATATCACTCTATTCCGTGGTTAAAACCATTAATATTCCAAAATTACCCATTAGAAAGATATTAAAAAATGTCAACTGCAGAGAATGGCTAATTTTTTTCAACATTGCTCAATTCTACTTATATTAACACATAATTGTGAAAATGGTATTATTACCGTGCTGCGATGTCATAGTCTCCTTTCTCCACCAGGTGGTTTATATATGCCAAGCCAATATCCTAGGGAAAATTAAATAAAGGAATTTCATAATTAACTGGAACAGCTGAAAAGGTGAGTCTCAGTTTCTGAGCAGGTCATGACATTAGGGTCCTATAAGCAACACCAACTGGAACCTGTTTACACATCTTAGTTTGCTTTATATAATTACACTTGTTTCTTTCTCAAGCATATTTATGTAATTATTCTCATTTCTTTCTTAAGCATATTTAAATGTCCTTGTATTTTCACAAATTTTAGAATTCACAATTTTAAACAATTAAGTAATGTTACTAATTTTTTTTTTTGGTGAGGAAGATTGTCCCTGAGCTAACATCTGTTGCCAATCTTCCCCTTTTGGCTTTAGGACGATTGTCCGTGAACTGACATCTGTGCCAATCTTCCCCTATTTTGTATGTGGAACGCTGCCACAGCATGGCTTGATGAATCGGTGTGTGGGTCCATGCCCTGGATCCAAATCCATAAACCCTAGGCCACTGAAGCAGAGTGCACGAACTTAACCACTATGCCATCAGGATGGCCCCAGTAATGTTACTATGTGAAAGGCTCCTAACCTGCCCACTTCTAATAGATTTTCTACAAAAGAAATTTCCAATAATTAGCAACATGATCCAACAATTTCACAATGTCGCTGGATACAAAACTGGTGCCTGTGCTTTCATCTGTAAAACGTGAGCTACCTGTGTCCTCTGTCTCAAGTCTGAAGAAATGTCGCAAGAAAAATGAAACGACAGAACAGTATATTAAAGGGAAATATTAAAGTTAACATTAAAGTAAAAAAGAACTAAAAAACATGTGATTCAAACCCACGAGTTTACAGATGAGAAAAGTGGGGCTCGAAGCAGCAAGCTGACTAGCTTCAGAGTTCACATGCATCCACTTACTCTACCCTGGTTCTGAGAGGACGTGGGGTGACCCCTGTCACCACAGACACGGGAGCTCTTGCTTGATCTCCCCACAACTCTTCTTAGGAAATACAATTTCCTTCTAAAAGCATTTCACAAGAAGCTTAACTCAGTATATATAACAAACGTGGATTTTAACTTCTACTTTCTGCACAAAAAAGTTTTTGTGACATTTCTTCCTGGATGGCAGAAATGGCAGGGGCCCACTTCTCTCTCTGCCTGCTGGGTACAAAATTACATTGTGCCGGGAGAAGAAATTCTGTGCATAATTAATGTCTAGGACATGCCCATTTCAAGAGTGAAGGAAAATATCCATTGTTCTTAGTTTGTTAAATTTTCACTTTAATGACTACTCTGTAGGAAATCATATTTCAAATCTGTAGGAACTACAGAGGGAAGAAAGGGTGCCTAACTATACTTTTCTGAAAACAAACCACATACCACGTATCAGTGGAGGGTCTTTCTGTCCAGGTTCTGAGAAGAGAAAGTCTCCTTTGCAGAGCCAATTTCTCCAACCTTTCTCCTCATGTCCATGTCCCCTCCTCATTGTGGAGCTTATTCTGCCACTCACCCCCTCTCTCTGCATTCCTCTAACTTTAACCCGATTTTGCCTTTTCCCTTAGCATAAGCATGTTAAGTGTCTGTCTTACACATAACTCCTCTGTCAACAACAGCCTTCATGACATCATGGCCCCCAGCCACAGTCTTCACTCTTTTCCACTTCACAGCTGCCTAAGAGTATACATTCAACTCTACTTCATACGCTCCTATTCACTTTTCACTCCCTAGAGCATGCTGAGAATGAAGAATACATATACAGAAAATTCATTAGTCACTTTCATCTCACCAGCCCCAATGTGCAACTAACTAGCTGAGCTTGTCTTACTTTTGATCTGCCTAGCTCAACTACTTGAGCATTTAACTCTCTTTACCTTGAAATGCTCTCCTCTCTCAGTTCCCATGATACAACTTTCCTCTGGCTGTTCCAAATCTGTTTTGTATGCATCACTCCTTGAATGTCAGTGTTCCCAATGGTTCCAGTCATGGTTCTCTGTTCTTTGACGTTATAAACACCCTGCATGGACTGGTTCAAACTCATGAATTTGCTGATGACTATCCTGAATCTATTTCTGAGTCCAGATCTCTTTCTTGAGCTCCACTAGGATGTCCCACAGGTAGCCAAAATTCAGTGTGTCAAAACTAGAATTCATTGCCCCCCCCCCCCCGATCCTGCTCCTCCTTGCACAGTCTCTCTCTCTCTCTCTCTCTCAGTGAATGGCAACATCATCCACCAGAGGCCCAAGTCTAAAGCCTGGGAGTCAGCCAAGATTTCTCATTCTCTCTCCTGTGTACACGGAGCCAGTCATCATATCCCCAAGAGTCCAGCTGACCATATCTTCCATCTATCTTCACCTTGCCATTTCTACCAACTCTGCAGGTCTCATTACTTCTACTTCCATACCAAGAAGAGATCATACTTAATTGATTCCCATCTCAGCTGGCCTCCCTGCGGCCCTCAGCTCCACCAGAGAATCTTTCTAACCAGCAAATCTGATGGCACTGAAAGCTTAATCTGTCTTCTAGAGCTTCCCAAATAGAGCCAAGCTCCTAATGACACATGGCCCTTCAGGATCTGGCCCTTGTTACCTATGTATAAACTCCTCAACTGCCCCATATAACCAAGCAGGCCAAGCGGTTTCACTTCTCTAAACCATCACATACACTATTCTATTGGCTGGAATGCCTTCTGCTCCATTTCTAAATAATTTTCGCTTGTTCTCTAAAATTTTGAATGGAAAAAATAAAAAAAAAGATGTCCTGGTTCTCTCTCCTCCTTTTAGTTCCTGAATTATGTTGCTTGTATACTCTTTGGGAATCAGGCTTTTATATGGAGTTTACAGAAAAGTCTAAGGTGGGGAAAGTGTAGACAGAAGGAATTTGTGCTGAAACCCAGAGAGCCATGAACGACTAAGTTTCCAGTCTTCATCCGTAAACAAGAGTCGGGGGCTGGAGGATCTCTAAGGACACTTCACGTTCACAGCATAAGATTTCTTTTCTGCTTTCCATCTGCACATTCACTGTCACAGTTAGCAAAGAAATGGGCTTTCACTGTATTTTTCCAGAGTCCAAAATGTAATAAAAATGTATTTGATATCCTAGATCAGTCTCCATAACAAAATCAATTGAATGTGTTGTTGTGGAGACACCAAAGCAATCTAGTTTTAGGAAACCACTCTTTTGATAAATTTTGTGATAATGTGATTTTACCTATGACTTAAAGAAACTTTCCCAGACATAAGTGGAAAGCTTTGTATTTAAAGCGTATTTCACAAATCCAGTTTCCAAATTACCTAAAACTACCTCTGAGCAGGTGTTCAAGCCTCTTGTTTACAAGGCAAAACTGATTCAATAAAATGAAATATTTTGACCTTACAGGTAGGAGAATTAGTTTGAAATAAATTTTCAAAAAGTAGGAAGAATCTGTTCTTTTCAAATTACATTCAGTCTCATTATAACTTAGTGAAAGGTAAAGTTATGTTTCAAACAACAAAATTACACACTTACCAGAATCTTATGTCTTTTAATGTTCCTTTGGCTAATTTCAGCTGCCATCAAAGCTTCCTATATTTACATAAGCATGATAAAATGAGGAGAAAAGGAGGGAGGGAGTGGGAAAGAAAGATATTGAGGTTATAAGCACTGTATTTATTATGCTTTCAAGTTCTGCACTACATAAATAAAGCCCCATTTTCCCGTGGCTTTTGCTTCAAGCACAGGAATTTTTAATGTTATGGTTGAATGAACCTCACTGAATTCAAACTCAAACAAAAGCACTCAACCAAAATGAAGACTTCTCTTATTTCCATTTGAATTCATTTCCAGATTAAGATACCGGAATCACATTTCAGACACAAATCAAAATAAAACCAAATCTGCTAGGTTCAAACAAAAACTCATCCATCATTCTAAATCTGTATGACACATATTGACAAAGGGGCTCTTTTCCTCTATGAAACATGAAAAAGTAAACTATATGCATACATTTAGATACATCTACATTAAGATTTTTAAAATCTCTGACTTTATTTTTATTTTGGAATGTTTATAATTATTAGTTTAACACAAATGTTTATGACAAAACTTGTTTTAATAAAATATGTTTATGTTTAAATAAATTTAAGAAACTACTGGATCTAAAGCAACATGGTAATAACTGGGGTATGAACTTGGTATCAATACCTAGACTCTAAATGTTTATAAATTAAAAACATTCTCTTCCAAATCCTTTTAGGTGCTTACAAACCTAAAGCAACAAGTAAGTGGACTATTTTTTATTTCTTTTTAGCTGATTAGTATATAAGCCCATCCAGAGTTTCTCTAACTAAACCAACACAAAAACGACTTTGCAGCTACTAAAGTTAAAAAATGTTTCCCTTTTTAAAAAAAAAAGTCATGATGGCACATTATCTACTCAAATCCGTCTGAATGAAGACTCAGCAAAGTGGACAACGTCATTCTATCTGAACAGATAGTTCAAAATATCCTAAGTTACTACTAATTTGATAGCTTTACTTTTACATATGAAATAAGCACAAAATAGATGATTTCACTAAAATATCCAAATAGGCAATTCTGAAATACTAGCTCTATTTTATATTCTTTGAAAACCACAAAATAAACATTTCAATAGGCTGGATCTAACCCACTCCCTCTCTATCATCAACTCCTCTTCTCCACTGAACAGTAATCTTTCTCCCCTTAATCTCTGAATGACTATTGGAAAGTTATTAGTCTCCTACATATTTTTAGCTTAGGCATTCTAATTCACCTAAATGAAAGATTTATTACCAAAACCTTTTATCCTCTTTCTGGTATAGGCATGTCAATAATTTCAAGAAAGTGAAAGCAAAACTACTTCATATTTCTTCTTTTCAAGGAGCCAGTCGATGTGGTCGTCTTGGTCTCGTTCCTTGGCTACTACAACGTCTCTTGGACTCACAATGTAAAAGAGTGATTCCCCTTCGGAGTATTCTATAAGTGAGAGAAGAGAGGAACAATTCCGGTGACTCAACAGTAGGAACCTTGGCAGTGGTCTCGGGGGACTAGGTCAGAACAAAAGAAAACTCGCCCACCTCTGGAGCAAGTGTGTTTGGCTCTGTTTCAAGGTAGGGGTGGAGACAGTGCAGAGAATGACAGATCATGTTCCAGTGATGAAAAAATATTTAAGTGCAAAATTATTTGGAAGAAAAAAGAAGGAAGGGAAGGAGAAACGAAGAGAGAGAGGGAGGAAATACAAAAAAAACTTAAAAAAACAAGGTAGGTTCAAAATTCTGTGTTTAATACACAAACATTCTGACCTCAGCTGAAAGACAGCGTTCAAAATTCTCCATGTCTGTTGCATATTAGAATTCATCTACTGTATATACACTTTATTTATGGCCACTTACAGCACCGTTCTATCTTTACAGAACAATTACAACCCACAGTCGGCAAAAAATGTTTCCTCCTCATCAAGGTCAAGGCCATCTAAAGCATAAATGACAGATGCCCCAGGCCCTGGGGACATCATCTATCATTTCGGCATGTTGTGCACAACGCCAGTCGTGGGGCTTTCCCGCAGAATTCAATTATAAAACCTGTTCTGAAGGGTTTCTGAGTGCGCAGCAGAGTTTGCTCTGAGCAAAATACCTAGATTGGATGCTTGCAGTTGTGAATCACACGTGCTTTCTGCCAAGTCCAGAATATGCTCTCAACATTTCTCAGCTGATTAGGGGCTTCATAAAGAAAGCTCAAACACGTATAGAATATTTTTGCATTTCTTTTAGCCAAAATGAAGACTAAAAATATTCTCAAAAAATGTCAATTGTTTTTAAAGCAGGAAAGAATTCCTAAAAAGCTCAAGCTGTTCTATTTTCATCAACGTATTTTTCGAAGATATGACGACACCCAAACACAGATGCCCCTGGTATGATTAAATAGCAGCTCTTTATTTCTAAGCAGTGACTATGTTCATTCACGCACTCAACAAATATTCAGCAAATGCCTGGTATGTGCCAGGTACTCTTCCAGGCTCTGAGGATTGGGTCACAAACAGAAAGATGACTTCTCTGCCATCTCAGAGCACACCTTCTGGGACATAAAGTTGGGAGGGACATGGCAACCACAGAACCAGGCTGCTTGACATCAATGTGAGTTAGTGTTATATTAATTAATTAGGACAACAGACCAAACAAAAGAACAAAGGCTACAGCCCCCACTCACCTCTGTCCTGGCCCCATCTCTACCCCTCCCTCCTGCTGTGGGAGCTCAAGCAAGTCGTGCAGTATCTCTGGGCCTCGATGCCCTCATTTTCAACATAACAGGCCTGCCTAAATATTCTCTAAGATCCTTTCAGCACCTCAGTTTTATTCCTGGCTGTGCTACTCGAGTGGAAGGGGAAAAAACCTAAGTGTAACACAAAACACGAGCCAGATCCTTGATCTCTCTCACCTAGATGATAATCTCTACATTCATTCTCCTGAAAGCCCCTCACTGTCAGAGCATCGGAAGAGATCTCTTCGCAAGTCTCGGCAAGTGGCTGGATAATATCCAATCTGGGCCTGGCACAGTATTCTCTTTCCTGGGGGGAAAAAAGAGGGGAAAGGCTCATTTTAACTACATTCCTATAATTTATGCAAAGTAATTCTAGCTAGCCATGAATAAATGCCTTGGTTTCATAATTTGGGCAGATGTAAGCCCTTCTCACCACCTGCCACAGACAGCCTCGTAAGTATTTTATTTCCTGACCTTTTGCATGAGATAAATAGGACAAGTACTACTGTGTCATTTCAGTTGCCCAGTGCTGCAGCCCATGCAGCTCCAAGGGGACAGCTATCGTGTACTTAGACAACTTTGTCACATCTCTTCCTGACAAATGTGAGAAAAAGCAAAATAATATTACAAACTGCTCTGTTATCCAAACCACTGCCACCACGAGTAAAAGTACTGGTAATGTTGAAAAGCCAGAGATTGAGAGTTATGTCTAAAGCAGAACTTGCAGAGATGATGGAAATGTTCTCTAACTACACTGCCAACATGATAGACCGAAGTTACGGGTGGCCACTGAACACCTGAAATGCGACTACTGTGACTGAAAAACTGAGTTTTAATTTTATTTAATTTTAACTCATTTAAATTTAGATAGGCACATATGGTTAGTGACTACAGTTTTGGACAGTACAGTTTTAGATCAAGACAGAACGGGGGGAATACACGATTTACTGGGCTTATGACAGTTCTATTAGCTGAGTAGGTGATCATACACAGATTATTCTCATTGAGGTCTTAAGTTAACCCTTAGTAAGTATTATTCGGCCTAATGTTACAGATGAAGGAACTAAGGAGCGAAATGTTTACTAAGGTCAAAGTTACATAAGTAAACAGACTGGGCTTTGTGGAAAAACTGGGACTTATGGTGAACCTCAGATTTGAAATCAAATTTTCTTTAAAGTTCATGCTTTCTGAACACTTAGCACACAGGCATAAGACATACACTTGACTATTTTCTAAAGCAACAAGACCTAAAGCAGTGTGACACTGGTGCAGAGAACACAGATGAAAGGGACGGAATAAAAAAGTTCAGAACTATCCTCAACTCTCCAAGTTTCCTACGTAAACCTCAGAGATTTCTTTGATCAATTTTGCTAGGTTAATTGAGAAGCAATGACATTAGTTTTGCATCTCACACATTTAAAACATTCCAAAAGTAAAATCTCAACTAAAAGATCAACTAGTAGAGAAGAAAAAAAAAAACCCAGTAAATATACAGCATAATTTATCAGCTCTATAAGAAATGAGAAATATCTCAATTTTGAAACAGAAAAAAAATGAAAAGACTGAAAGATTTTAATTAAAAAAAAGTTAACTGCTATAACAATGGTAAAAAATATCAAAATCAAAATAGCAGAAGAGAAAAAAATATTTGACCCAAATATTAAAAGAAAACTCACTAGACTATATAAATAGCTCCTTTATATGTGTAAGAAAACTATCAGCAATGTGATTCATCTCATTACTTTACGTTTGTCCAGAGGTCACACAGCCCTACTCATTTGTGAAATTCTGAGGAGCAGGAATTTGGTCTTGTTGATCTTTGATCCCCAATGCTTAGCATGATTTTTAACACACATGTGCTTTATTAATGAATGAAAGAAAAACCAACATGAGGGGAACAGCTTAATAAATTAGGGTATATCAACAAGAGGAAAGAATATACAACCACTGCTAGCGATAATGATGGGAGACTACACAGCCATACGGAAAGAGAATGGAATAATGCTTCTAAAAATATGGGAATTCAGAAGAGCTTGTAGGGGCTGGCCCTGTGGCCTAGTGGTTAAGATCAGTGCGCTCCACTTCAGTGGCCTGGGTTTGGTTCCTGGGAGCGGACATACAACACTCGTCAGTGGCCATGCTGTGGCGGCAACCCACACACAAAATAGAGGAAGAGTGGCATAGATGTTAGCTCAGGGCGAATCTTCCTCATGAAAAAAAAGAGAAGAGCTTAAAACTACGACTGCAAGTGTGTGGAAACGTGCATGTATGTAAAAGGTGTAACGGGGAAAATATGTTGGCGGAGAATATTATCAGTGATATAAAAACGAATTTTAATTTTGCAGTTAAACAGGCTTTTTGATATGAAAAAAGAAAAAGGGGAGTGTGACTGGCCCTAAGCCTGCCTCTTTATGCTTTTTGTCGTAATGTTACCAGCTTATTCTGTGTTCAAGGATTTCAGGTGTATTTGGTGTTACATAAGATTAATAGCTATACATAGTGGCACACAAATTTTTAAGTCATTTCTAAGACCCTCACTTCTTCCTCTGAAAAAATACCATTTTCTAATTTCCTATATGAGCAGCCTCTCCTGGTTTTCACCCTTTTGTAATACTCTTTTTATTAACAAAGCTTTCCTTCCTTCCTTTCTTTTTTTGGTCAATTGTTTACTAGGCTTTCCCTTTTTCATTTTGCTGCTTCTTTCCTTATGTCTTTCAATCACATTCTCAACCCTCCCCACGTTCCTCATCAAAAAGCACTGTGTTTACTCCCTCAGGAGCCACTGCTTTTCTTTATTTTCAAAAAAATAAATAAAATAATAATAAACTGATGTCCTGCAACAGGGCTAGAAGCCAGTCCTATTGATTTTAGCAGGTTTGAGTGTTCACTTAAGTCGACAGCTTCCCATTGCCTAGCAACATGGGCACCCAGAGCTTCAGGTTACTATAGCAATGGCTTCCTAATGCAAGTGCTCGCTCAGAGAAATGCTCGAGAGCAGCTACCACTTCAAAACTGGGGCTCCCAGGGCTTTTCTCCCTATTTTATTTCTTGCCATTTAAAAAGGAAAAAGAGAAAAAAAAGGAGAGAAGGAGAGGATACAGCCAAGGAGAGTCTACTTACTGTAAAGGGCTAGACAATCAATTACAATTTCTTTTATACACAGCATCCAAAAGAAAATCCTTTACAATAAGCTCTCCTTGTTTAAGCCTTGAAGCCACCCCTCTCCCCTCCCTGGCAGGACCCCTGGAAGCCGACAATGAAGAAAGCTGGGAATGGGGCCGCCCTGGGCTTCAAAGGGAGGCTGAGTGTGCATGCCCCTCCACTGGACCATCTATAACAGGCTTCATTCCAAAGTCATGCATAACACAATTCAGATTCTCTGCTGCTTCCTATTAGCCACACATTTCATACCATCATTTGCATTGATAACTGAGACTTAGCAAGAATCTATTTCAAAGCAAGAATCAAGCTACTCAGAATCACTGGGAAGTAAAGAAATAGGTCTGGACCGCAGGAAATAATGAACTGCCCTTTCTGTAATTCCCTCTGACCACAGGGACCCCTGTTGTTGCAGCAGATCAACTTCATTGCTGTCATTTCTGCTAATGCACAGTGTCAGCTTAGTTTCTTCGCCTTTCAGCAAGAGGAATCCTTCATTCCTTTCAACTAAAATACCAAGAGAGATTAAAAAAAGAGGAAAAAAAATGACTCCCTTTTGCCCAGCAAAAGGAACCAAGGCAGACAATGCGTGGTGCTTCTGAAAGGTAAACAGAGCAGGTCAGCAGGGTAGCCCCTCCGACCGTATTCCACAGGTCAGGGAGTTCTGCTCAGATGACGGCAGCATCGTTTCATGGGCAACCTGATCCAGGTATAACGCTAAAAATAAACCCTCACTTCCCTTTGTATTCGGGGTGAAAAAAATTACCGTTTTTTCAGAAACCTCCTTGACGTAGGACAGTACAACAAGCTGATCACAGAGCGGCGCAAGTCCACTGATGTAGAATTCGGTTTCAAACTGAGACACTGCAAACAAAAGGGATATAAGATGCACCATTAACAGGAGCAAAAGCAGCACACCAAGGAAGGGACATACTGACTATGAATGCTGGGTGGACCCATTTTAGACATCTAACTTAAAGGGGGCGTGGATAAACATACTTTCTCAACAATAATCAGTACCAGAAAAGGATACCTGGGCACTTATGCTTGAAAATTTCTATCACAAATATAAAGCAGACCCAAGAATATAGCAGCATGAATGATGAAGTGTGACACTGTAGGCAGCTAGTTTAAAAACGACAGTTAAATCGCATGAAGCCACTTTGAAACCCATAAAACCCAATGTACACCATTACTAACAACAATAATAATCTTTAAAAATGCCTGAGTTTAAGTTTTTCACAATTAGGACATTATAGTGGTACAAAGGTTACCCCAAAAAGATGCTATTTGTAATTATGAAACACTATTTTTATTCCTTTTTAAACATTTATTAAACATTTTATCTAAAGACTTAAAAATAAAAAGCGTAAATGTAAATCACATTATGATGAAACATCATTATTTCTTAAGTGAAATAAAGGTCAGAGAAAATAAATTTCTCTTTCCTTCTTAAAGACAGTCTTTAAGATTTAGAAGAAATATTGCATCACTTAAGAAGCATATGGATTTAATTACAATGGACCTCAAAGATCTGATAGAAAGCTCAGGGGTGGAAGTACAAATAACAAATACTGCTACAGTTTGATTCGGATGATTAGCTGCTGTAAAATATTTATAATACAGGACTGTTGTTTTAAGCAACTAAGTTTTGGGATGGTTCGTTACGCAGCAAAGCTAACTGATACGGTTAGCTTGCGGAAAGCACACGCTGCACCTGCAGATTCATTTGGGAGTAAACCTCTACTTGGACTGACCACATTTGCTAAGAGTTTCTTGCTTCAGATCTTCTCCACACTTCTGTGGTATTAGCTTCAGATTTAGTTAACTTGTATGATAAAATTTTCTTCTTTTTTAAAGTAGGGGAAGTCAGTGTAGAATACTGGAAACAATATTGATTGTAGTCAGGAAATCTGGGTTATAATTGCCACTGAATTGAACCTGGACAAGTCATTTTAATTTCTGTGGTTATAACTTTTGCCATCTATAAAATAATGGAATTAGAGGGAAAAGAATCCATAACACAGATGAAATGAGGGCTACTGTATTCTTCTTCTTCCCCTTCTCCATTTTACCTGGAAATCACTTATTGTTACTTGTCTCTACCTATCTTCAGTGCTTGCTCCTTACATGACTGTTTCCAGAATTTAATTTTCACACCAAAATGAAACTGAAGATGACCAAAAAGAATAACTAAACAGTTAGTAACATAAGCATTAAAAAGGATAACATTTCTCATGTTTTGTCCTTGATTAGATCTTATAGGTGGTCAGGGTGCCCTGAACAGAACCACAGAATGAAGTCCAAAGGCAGGTTCTCTGGTCCCAGCTCTGCCGCTCACACTTTTTCCCTCAACATCTGTGGGCTGAAACTGAATATTCTTACCCATGCGCTTCAAAATAGTTTTGGTAAAGTGGTAATGTGATAAACATTTACCGGAAGTGTACATGTTTAACCACCTCCACATGCGCAGAGATGAGCAGATCCAGTGAAGCCAGGCACCGAAGGTTCTGGAGAAGCTCCCAGTGTGTGTGGGGGAGGGTGGGTGGGGCAGGGGGGTAGGGCTGGAATGTGCAGATGCTACTGAACAGTGTGGGGCCACACGGGATCCAGTGATCAAAGAGGTGACAGTTTCACATTCTAGAAGACATACAGGCATATTACAAGAGGTTTTAGTTGCCATCACTCCTGAGGTTGCTAAGCTCTGTTTGCTAGAGACGGACTTGAGCTCTGTTTCATCAGCTCACATTCCACTGTTGAAATGCTACGCGCACCTACCCTTACCAGCATCTTGGGTGAAGAACAAACAATCAGAGATGACACAGAGACTGTTTCATAGGAATCACAAAGAGGCTTGATGTGCTTATCTGCCACAGGCACCCGAGAGAGAAGATCATCTAAGAAGAGGTGGGTCAACGAGGGACTCTTCCTGTCTGGGGCCCCAAATGGGCTGCCCAGGATCACTGACAAGGAGTATTGGACAGTATGTCTCTAAAGGTAACCAAAGACACATCAAGGCTTGGTTTCTATCAATGAGCTGTAACATACAGAAGAGAGAAGCCAGAAAATAATCCTATCCAAACCTTTCCTCTACTGTACGTTCTGATTTCCTCGTCCTCAATAGCTTGGATTAATAAGAGAAAATTTCCTGTTCTCTAATTAAGAACATAATAGAAAATCTAATGTGTTCTTAAAGAAAACAAGGAACGATGTGCAGAATCACATATCTATTTCACTTCTCAATTCCAGATACTGTAATAAATGCTTATTTGTTAAGCAGTAAATCTTACCAGACTTTGGTAATTGAGAACTAGTAATAATTTAGGCAGAGACATGAAGTGACTAGAAACTAACAAAAAATGTTATTTATGAAGAAAAGATGTGGTACATAAAACTAGCATTGTCAAGATTTCCAGAGGCAGAGTTAACAAGTTATAAACATTCAGATAAAGTTGAAATTTAAAAAATTGTTTCATTTTATTATAATAATTTAATATCCAGAAAAATCCTCTTATGGAAAACAAAATTGCAATTATAGTCACACCAGTATGATTCACAAATTAAGAGTTCTAAAATAATGTCTGTTTATCTTAGCTTTGAATATTTTACCACTCAGCAATTCATCTCCAGTAACACCCACTAGTAATGACACCATGTAAAAAAGAACTCACTTCCCAACGTGAGCTCCTGGTTTAGGGAAATGTCTACAGCTACTCGACATTTAAAAAAGATATTTCAGGGTGAATGGCAGTGTTTTGTTTTTCCATTACTGCTAACTAATGCAATCAAACCTGACTGTTTTTAGATCTATCACAATTCAGTATTCTTTATATTAATACTGATTCCAAGAAGGGCTGGTTGGAGACAGGGGGGTCAGAATGAAAGTGGAAGTACAAGGAATATTCTTTCCACTGAACAGATTTAAGGAAAGAAATGTGGACTGGTAATATTTATTCTTTTAAAGAACATACATAAATTCTGTAAAAGTTTATGAACTGATTCTGCAAAATATCTTCAAGTAATTACTGTCTTTCTATTTCAAATTTTCAATGGAACAATAGAGGTCTCGGTTTACTTTCCCTGATATTCTATTCTTTTCCACATATCAATGATTTTAATAATTTTAATGAAGATTATTTTGTCACTAAAAAAAAATCAGTTTAAATAAAGGTGGTTTATAACTTTAATACCACAGAAGCTCACCTTCAAACTGATTATCTGGAAAAGATAAATCACAAGGAAAACAAAGACAAATTCTGTTGGAGAGCATTAAAACAAAACAGAAAGCAAAAGCTGGAGGGGGGGGAAAAAAGAGGAGTCAAAAAGGCAGGGTTTCCCGAGGGTGCCACAAAAGACAGGAGCTGTACTTCAGATCAAAGAGCTCCAGAAAGCTCTGCTCTAGAGCTCTGCAGGAAGTGCGCTGTGTTCACTCAGATGATGGACATAAGCAGCGGTGAGCATCACAGCTGCAGAGCATCCTCATCCTGATGGAGAAGGAAGGACCATCTGTGCTGTGCTCTGGTTTATTCAGGAGGAAAAAGCGTTCCTAGACAGGCCAGAAGAAACGATACAAGAAAAAAGACACAGAGAGATCCTAAGAAGATTACGAGAGAAAGGGAAAGAGAGAAAGAGTCTAAAGGACTACTCCCATGACAATTCTGTTCACGGGGATCCTTTGAATCTAGAATGAGAATGATTCTATACAGTGCCCTGATCCAGAAGGGAAGCTAGAGTTCATGATCAGTGCTGTCCAAGAGAATAATAATGCAACCCCAAAACACAACATAAATATGTAATTATAATTTTTCTAGTAGCCACATAGAGGAGTTTTTAAAAAGAGGTGAAATTTTAAAAATATATTTAATTTAATGCATATATCCAAAATATTATCACTTCAATATGCACAACATAAAAAGTTATTGATGAGGGGCCGGCCCCATGGCCAAGTGGTTAAGTTCGCGTGCTCTGCTTCGGCGGCCAAGGGTTTCGCCGGTTCAGATCCTGGGCGCGGACATGGCACTGCTCATCTGGCCATGCTGAGGTGGCATCCCACATAGCACAACCAGAAGCATGCACAACTAGAATCTACAACTATGTACTTGGGGGCTTTGGGGAGAAAAAAAAAATAAATGAAAATTTTTCTTAAAAAAAGAAGATTGGCAACAGCTGTTAGCTCAGATGCTAATCTTTAAGAAAAAAAGTTATTAATGAGATAATTTACTTTTTATTTTCATACTGAGTCTTTGGAATCCTACACGCAGCACATCTCAATGTGCACCTGCCACATTTCAAGCACTTAATAGCTCATCAGGGGTCACTATTTTCAGAGGCACAGTGTACTATTCTAATTTATGCTTTTACTTTTGTTTTTTGAGTTTCAGGACATTTTTCTTGAATTATTGTTTTTGAATTTGTTCCATTCCTTTGCTTTATTTTGTTTTTTTTTCTTCAGCAACTCTTATTTGTAGGTTGGATCATCTTTGCCAGTCTTCAGTATTTCTCACTTAATTATAAATCTTTTTTTCCTTACTGCTTTGTGATTTTTAAAAGTCCTCCTTCCCTTTCTACTTCTCTTACAGCATTGTCTTTGTGTCTATCTGCTCTTGCGTTCCTTCTAGTTTAATCTTCATTTCTGGAATAATCTTTTATTTATAAATATTTCCTGAATTGTCACCAAATTTGACATTTTTTTTGTGTGTGTGAGAAGATTGGCCCTGAGCTAACATCTGTTGCCAATCTTCCTCTTTTTCCTTGAGGAAGACTGTTGCTGAGCTAACATCTGTGCCAATCTTCCTCTTTTTCCTTGAGGAAGACTGTTGCTGAGCTAACATCTGTGCCAATCTTCCTCTATGCTATGTGGGATGCTAGGTCCACGCCCGGGATCCGAACCTGCAAACCCCAGGCCGCTGAAGTGGAGCGCATGAACTTAACCACTACGCCACCAGCCTCGCCCCTCATTTGACATTTTTTAATTCTGATTTTTGTTCTTTCATGTCTTGCATCACTTTTAAAAAATGTCTTGTAGGTTGTTCTGAAACATCAAATTACAGTTGTTGTCTATTTTGCAGGTGTTTCTTTGCCATGTGTTTTCATTGCCAAGGATGTTATTCTGCCCCTTCTCCACTTTTTCTTAAACCTTAGTGTGGGATCTGCCCCTGGTACTTTCCTGGTGCTCATTTCTAGGTGAAACCACTGTCGGTGATCTCTTAGAAGGAGGCAGGGACTTGGATACTCTTCTAACCTCGCAGAGGTCTCTCTTCTGCAGTTTTCCATTTACTGTTCAAACTCTGGTCCCTTGCTTTCTGAGGCTTCCTAGCCCTGCCCCTCCCCATCTCTCTCTGGACGTTCTCTTTCTTTCGTTTCTTTCGTGCCTGTCCTGCTTATTCTCCTCGAGTGACCCAGCCCTGGCAGGAAGCCCTGTCGCTCAACTGTGAGTTCACACGGGCTGCTGGGCACCTGCGCCCACTCCTCTCAGAGCGGCCCCTGGTCTTTCCCAGGGAACGTCGGCCAGCAGCTGTGGAATCCCCCTGGTCTCAAGTCCACTGGATGCCCCCTTGCTCCCCTCTGCTTTCTCTCACAGCCACGCACCCAACAACGGGTCTTGTGGCTATAGGCGGTTTTTCCCATCCACTTGTATCTAGGAGTTCTTAGGGCTACCTTGTCATTCAGTTTTGGTGTAAATGTTGTCGATGGGTTTTTGGTTGTGTGACCTAGTTTTTCCTTTTTTATGTGACGACTCAGGCAGATTGAACAATTATGCTGCCATTCCTACCATCTTCTCAGAATCCCCCAAGCACAAAATGTTAACATATCAGTTATGCATCATAGTATATATCAGGGTTATAAACCATAAAATATATATATTATAAATATATTAGCAAGGGCATTGGGTCAGGATTACAGTCACAAATACATAAATACTGTTGGGCCATCAACAGCCCACACAGTGTCAGTGTCAGAATGATGGCCATGTGGCTGAAATAAAAACTCACAAGAAAGCATTCTTGCACCTTGGGTCTTACATGTCTGAGCATTATCAACTTAATTCAATAAAGAATTACTGAGCACCAATTAGGCATAAGACACTTTTCTAGAAGCATCAGGATGACGAAGTCTCTGCCTCTAAAAGAGATTGTGAAATCTAGACATCTACAGAAATAATTAAAATACCACATGCTATGCAAAAATAGGAAGAGGTATAAAGCAAGAAATACTACAAATCAGGAAGGTTAATTTCCGGAGAGCTCAGGATGAGGGTGGAAACAAGGGGCAATAATCACGACTCTAAACCCCTTACAGGCAGGAATGGTGCTTATAACATGAAAGAAAACATTTCATTAAATGTTCATTACATAAAATTTCATTAAAAAAAGAATTACAAAAAAACTAATGTATATTAGATCATAAAGGATAAAAACCAAGATTTTATTTAGGTCTGAATAAAGACCACCCTCCAAATAATTCACAACTAGATCCTTAATATCAGTGTATTCAGACCTATAAGAGATGGTATTTAAATCAGTATTTTTGATTATTACTTGTACCTCTGTAATATATAGGTTTATAAATACATTTTACTGAGAAATGTAGTTGAGAAATGTTTTAATCTCTTCAGCATAATTCAGCAAATCTGTATTTATATTTTTCCTTCAATCCTCTTTCAACTGACTTTAAGGAACATAATATTTTAGTCTTCTGATTGTTAAAAGAAACCACTGTTTTTCTCTCCCACTGAGTAACTGAATATAATAGTAACATTAATAATAGCTCCCATTTACCGAGCATTACTACATTGGAGGCAGTATGCTAAATACTGTGCATACGTTATCTCTTTTCACCATAACACCCCTACACTTTATTTTAGAGGGCACTGAAGCTCACTGATGTTAAGTAATTTGACTCAAGTCCCTTAAGTAGAAGGTAGCAGAAGTAGGAATTTGAAGTCTTACTTTCCCCAGATGAGAGTCACACTAGGAAACATAAACCAGATGGCAGAGATGCTCAAGTCAAACGTGCACCACAGTTAGCAGGAACGGAAGTTCAGGGCTTGACAATCGTCTGGCGGTTCTGCTGTGTGCAGCCAGGGTGCCCGGGCCTTCTCTTGATTTTGAGAGGTCCCCTTATGATAATGCCTCATTCCCAAGAAAACCTGACCCCTTAGTCACCAGATAATAATATTTCATAATCAAATAGATATAACGTCCACAGATTTTTCAATAGGTTTGGGCACTGTGTCAGCATGACCACTGATCCAAGAAAATACGTTTGGAAATCACATTTCCACATCTTCAGGACAGTGTTACAAAGCAGATGCATTAAAGTAAAAGTGACTTTACAATGCTTTACATGAGCAAGTCCTGGAGAAGACCTAACATTTGGGAATGAAATAGAAGGGAATGGCTAATGGACAAAGTAACAAAAACATTCCAACCAGGAGCCACAGTACACGTAAGTCAGAAATCATTTAAAACAAGTTGAGTCTACAATTTAATTGCACATTTTCTATCAATATTTAGCACACTGTTGTGTGAAATGACAAAGCTAAGCTGCTTTGCTAAGCACAACACCGCTTAGACAACAGAAAAGATAATGGTCAAGGACCTGCTGGGTCAAAAGGTTCAAATCACACAGTCACACTTAAAGTAGTAAATAGGCTGTTAGCAAAAAAAGAAAGGACAAGTTTTGGAGAGGATTTGGAGAAAAGGGAACCCTCCCACACTGTTGGTGGGAATGCAAAATGGTGCAGCCACTATGGAAAATAGTATGGAGGTTCCTCAAAAAATTAAAAATAGAGTTAACATATGACCCAGCAATTCTACTTCCAGGTATTTATCCAAAAGAAGTGAAATCAAGATCTTGAAGAAAGATTTGCACTGCCATATTCACAGGAGCACTATTCACAACTGCCAAGATGTGGAAACAACCTAAATGTCCATCGACAGAGCAAGGGATAGAGAAAATGTGGTATATACATGCAATGGAATACTATCCAACCTTAAAAGAAGAAAAGTCTGCGATATGCAACAAGATGGGTGAACCCTGAGGACTTTATGCTAAGTGAAATAAACCAGTCACAGAACGACAAATATTGCACGATTCCACTTATATGAGGTACCTAAAACAGTCAAACTCATAGAATCAGAGTGGAATAGTGATTGTCAAGGGCTAGGGGGAGGAGAAAATGGGGAGCTGTTAATCAAGAGGCATAAGGTTTCAGTTGAGCAAGATCTGGAGATGTGCTATACAACCCTGTACCTATAGCTAACAATATGGTCATGTGTCACTTAGTAACAGGATACGTGTGAGAAACGCATGGTTAGGTGACTTCATTGTTGTGCAAACATCATAGTGTATTTACACAAACCTAGAGGGTATAGCCTACTACACACCTAGGCTATATGGTCTAGCCTACTGCTCCTAGGCTACAAACCTGTACAGCATGTTACTGTACTGAACACTGCAGGCAACTGTAACACAATGGTAAGTATTTGGGTATCTAGACATATCTAAACATCGAAAAGCTACAGTAAAGATAGGGTACAAGAGATAAAAAATAGCACACCTGTATAGGGGACTTACCATGAACGGAGTTTGCAGGACTGGAAGTTGCTCTGGGTGAGTGAGTGAGTGAGTCGTGAGTGAATGTGGAGGCCAAGGACATCACTGGACACTACCGTAGACTTTATAAATACTGTACACTTAGGCTATGCTATATCTATAAAAAAATATTTTTTCTTCAATAATAAATTAACCTTAGCTTACTGTAACTTTTTTATTTTATAAGCTTTTAACTTATAACTTTTTGACTCTTTTGTAATAACACTTAGCTTAAAACACAAACACACTGCACAGCTGTGCAAAAATAAAATTCTCTATATTCTCATTCCATAAGCTTTTTTCTATTTTTAAAACTTTTTGTTAAAAATCAAGACACAAACACACATTAGCCTAGGCCTGCACAGGGTCAGGATCATCAATACCATTGTCTTCTACCTCCACATCTTGTCCCACTGGAAGGTCTTCAGGGGCCATAACACGCATGGAGCTGTCACCTCCTATGACAACAATGACTTCTGGAATACCTCTGGAAGGACTTGCCTGAGGCCCTTCTTGAGGAGGTGTCACTCATTTTAGAAATATGTCCATGGTGGTTTGCTTGGTTTCTCTTTTCATCATAGATTTACTTGTTAAGCAGATAATGCACCATGAACATTCCTCTCTATTAATGAAAGCTTCAGTGGTGGGGTCCATGTTTTCAACCTTTTTAAGGAGCTGGTTGAGGTCTACAAAAGCTTCTGCTCATCCCTTCACTGTGAGTTTTCTTCGAGATTCTTCTGCTTTTTCTTCTCCTGCAGTTTCCTTTTCTCTTGCTTCTGCATCAGTTAAGCGTTCCTGTCCAGTCCTTACAATTCCTCGTTAGCTGATGCCTCAGGAACCACCTCAAGGGGCTCCTCAATGTCATCCTCAACCACACCCAAGTGTGATATTAAGATGTCAGTAGGCAATAGGAACTTTTCAGCTCCATTATCATCTTATGGGACCATCACTGAATATGCAGCCGTACTTGACCAAAATGTCTTTATCCAGCACGTGACTGTAACGTATTGTACGCTTAAAAATTTGTTGAGGTAGTAGATCTCATGTCACCTGTTCTTACCACAATAAAATTTAAAAGTGAATAAATAATTTTAGAGAGAAAATGCAAACCCCAAAACTACCCTGATGCATCAACTAAAGTCAAACACTAAAAAAGAGCAAACCAGAGCTTTTTTTCTTTTTGAAAGGGTTGCAAGAACTGCCTCACAGTGTGGATTTGGTTCCCTTTCCTTAGAAACAATTCTGATAGCCATCCACGGCAACTATGCTACAGAGCTTCCCTGACAATGTGGAGGAGGGACAATGAAGAGCTCTCAGTCCCAGGAGAATACAAGTGGAAATGCAACTTTTATTTCTCCATAGGAGATATTTCTCCGAATCAAAAAGAAAACAAACCTACTGCATTATTCCCATTTATGTGGCTATCAGAAGAAGAACAGGTGAGCAGACATCACTGGTATGTATGAAGGGGTCTTTGGATTCTAGAGAATTTCTACCCTACGGTTTTTATGTGAATGTCTGGAGCAAGTCTCTGTCCTTCTCAACAGCTCCTCTGGCTGCAAAGGAGGTCCAGGGGTTAGGGAGAGGCATGCATGGGAAGAATGTTACGGCACTGCTGTTATGAGCAACAGCTTTGACAGCAGGCGTATCTGAGTTCAAATGTTGCCTTCTTTGCTTATGAATGTAATCATCTTCAGCAGGTTACTTGACCCCTCTGAACCTTAGCGTTTCTCCATCTATAAAATGGGCTAATAGCCCCCACCCAATGGGATCACTGTGAATACTAAATGAAATTCTGCTTGTAAAGTATGTAGCATGAGCCTGGTGGTTGCTGTTATAAAAGGAATAAAATATATTTGTTACTTCAGGTGCTCCAGACTTCTTCTTACTACTTATGGAGAAAATTTATTAATGCCACTCCCAACAACAAACGTTTGTGTCTCCAGCACTGAGTGGGACAGGGTTCTTACTTTGAGGAGGAATGGACAGAGAAGCAGAGCAAATACAACAAAATCTTTTTTTTTTTTAAAGATTGGCACCTGAGCTAGCTATTGCCAATCTTTTTTTTTTTCCTGCTTTTTCTCCACAAATGCCCCCAGTACATAGTTGTATATTTTAGTTGTGGGTCCTTCCAGTTGTGGCACGTGGGACGCCGCCTCAATGTGGCCTGATGAGAGGTGCCATGTCCGCGCCCAGGATCCGAACCAGTGAAACACTGGGCCGCTGCAGCGGAGCACGCGAACTTAACCACTCAGCCACGGGGCCGGCCCCAAATACAACAAAATCTTAACTGCAGACTCTAGGAGGTGAGTATACAGGCACTCATTGTAAAATTCTGTACTTTGTTGTCTTTCAAAGTTTTCATAATAAAATGTCAGGAAAAAAATTCAATGCAGAACAGAAGAATGAATAGATTAGAGAGAGTCACACTAAATTAGAAGAGAAAATTCGTACACAGCCAGATCCTCAAGAGAAAACAACTTGAATGATGCCAGAGCTGGCATGACGCCTGCTGAACCTTAGACTACGAGATGAACCACGTCACTCACGTGCACAGAGGACTGTCCCCCTGCTGGAACCTGCATGTCTGCGTCAGAACAATAACAGGCGGATGGAGAGAGACCCTTAGATCTAAGACAGACAGATCTCTCAGCTCTCCTCCATCAGGGGAACAGACTCCCATTTCCAGGTCACTGTTTTCCCAATCAGTCAAGTGGCTGAAAATAGAATGACAGGCTGAATTCTAGGAGCCAGAGCCTTGGATCCACTGAAGATACTGACACTGTTTAATCAAAGTGAAGAGGTCCCTTCTTTTCTCCTCCTTTTCTTTCTTCTTGGCTCCTCCATCATTTTACATCGATTCCCACATAGTTTTTCTCTTGATTTTTCTTTTTGGAAAAAACTTCCATATGAAATCAAGACTAGGAAGTCAATCATTAATTCCTTGCATGTAAGTCACCTGCTCCTGGCAGTAGACACCCAGAAATGACACACAGATATTGGCTTCATTTCCTAACAACATAATATCAGCTCCCCAAGTACCACTCCATAAAGACCATGGAAGACTCTGGTGAAAGTGCCAGAGGGTTAGGAAGTCCCGTGAGAACACAGAGATCCAAGTTAAAATAAGTACAGTAGGCATGGACCACAACCTACTTTTAACAAGGTAATGTGGAAGAAGAAATGACATCCCAAAAGCCTGATGTACAGAGAATGTCTTCATGGGTTGGTGACTGGCCAGTAAGCTTAATCTTCATCATTATTATTTTTCATTTATAAGAATAAATTAATATCCTATTGAGAGCAATAACTTTTGTGTTGTTGGGATTCTGACATCTAAGGAAGAGTTATAAACATTCAGCTTCTAAGACAGTACAGTCACGGGAATTTCTTTAATCTTAATGCCGTTTTCACCTCTTTTACTAAAGAACAGTGGTTCATGCTGTTCAGGGCTAAAGCAAATTGTAATCCAGACCTCCTAATATTTCTCTTTTCCTTTATCCTAGTCAAGGACTCTTACCTAAACCACTTTGCCTCCTGCTGTGGAAACGGTTTACATTCTTAAAGGTTTGCTCTCAAGAGGGTAAAAAATGGTACTTAACCACTAACCATAGCAGTAAAATGTCAGTAATGTGATATTGTTAGTAGCCACACACGATCTATTTCACGTAAATTGTAGTACTGATGAAGTACACTTTGATAACGTGACCCCTGGGCTCTAGGGCCACCACTGGGCCAGCTGTGAGCAATCACGGAGCTGAGATGGAAGTGTGCACAGTGACAAGAACCACCATCATTCAGTCAGTGTCTAGGTGTGCCAAGTACCATGTTACAGACGTTACTTTCGTCACACTAATTCTCACAACCATCCAGAAGGGTATGTCACATCCCTTTTTACAGGTGAGAGAAGCCTGGCTCAGGAAGGTGAAGTAGCCGAATCAAGACCAGACAGGAATTCGGCAAACTGCCTTGCCTCCCTGGCAGGTTTTGGTGGTTCTGCAGAGTCAGATTCTATCCACTTTAATGTCATGGTAGTAAGATCTTGGACAAGTCATTTACCTCCCTGAGCCCCAGTTTTCTCGTCTGTAGGATGAGAAGTGTGCTACCTGCCCTTCAGAGGGCGCTGTGAGAGTGAAGTGAACCGATGCAGGTAACACACATAGTGCCATGCCCCAGACCTAGCACGTCGTGAGCGATAACCATCATGTACTGAGAAAAGAGGACAATTGCTATGTTTTTAGGCCTCCCTGGCAATTTTTACATCCTTAAAAATTCCCAGAGTTTCTGCTTATTTTCTTTTACTCATCTGTATTTAAAATATTCTAATACTTATTCCTCAGGACACTATGCATTGAGATGTGCAGAGTGTTTTTTCTAGGAGGCAATGGAGGGTGGCAGGAAAGAAGAGAGATACTGAAATAATTATCTTCATCTTCAAGTTATCAGTCTTCTCTATTACCTTGTTCCTCAGTTTTTCTCAGTACCATTATATTCTGCATATACCTATTTTGTCCATACTCTGAGCAATATGAACTATGTACTTATTTATCCTTCTAAGGCAAAAAGTTATTAAAATGCCACCATCAACTTCTGACTTCACGTACAAAATATCCCAGGTTTAAATTTTATAACAGTATTAGCCATGTGGGTAATAGACATTTTTCTCTGTTTTTAGAAATGTGCAAATGATTTATCTTGGCTTCACCTTGTTATAATGACCCATCAAATTTATATTCCATATCCATCATCCAAATGGGTAAATGAACTTTTCAGCTGACTTACAATATGGCAAAAAATTTTTGGACACACAACTCTATTGCCTATTGCTCAGTTCTAAATACTACAAAAACAGCTTTACCACACCTGTTTAATTGACAAAAGTCAGTCAATTTTGATCCTTTCTGTCTGAATAACTTTGCACTAAGTTATAAAGCTCATGGTATATCATCCTTGGCATGCTTCTGCTGAATGCTCGTTTCCCAGAGTCACTGATTCATTCGACACAGTATTATTTAGCACCATGTGCCAGGCACGGGACCAGGTCCCTGAGACACAAACCCTGAGCACAGACAGACCAAGGGTGTGCTCTGGAGGAGGTTACAGGCTGGTGGAAGAGAGAGAAAAGCACTGAGTAATCACGCTATCAGTTGTTTCAGCAACTGAAACAAGTGGTTGAAGGGGGAGTGGTACACACGCCTCTGCTGGGAGGATTAGACCTAGGTAGGGGGTCCAGCGGGCTTTCCCAGGAAAGTGACACTCGAGCTGAGGTATGGTCAAGGGTGACTAAGGGGCAATGAAGTGAAAAGAGGCAAGTGCATTCTAGACACAGAGAGATGAAAGAAGGCCAGTGTGGCCACAGCACAGGGACCAAGGAGAAGCTTACGATGGGCTGAAGCTAGAAAGGCAGGTGCAGGCCACCACGGACCCCTGTGGCCCATGGTAAGGAGTCTCATCTTCATCCTAAGAACAAAGGGAAGGGACTGAAGGGTGGTGACATGCTCTGATTTGTATTTTGACTGCATCGGGGGGGACCAGATTCCAGTAATTCATGGTGGAAGGAGAGCAACTGGTTAGGAGGCTGCTGCACTGATCAGATACAAGATTGTGGCAGTCTGGACCAGACCAGTGATGATGAAAATTAATATTTAGAAGGTACAGGACCAGGGGTCAGTCCTGTGCTATGAGCTGTGCATGCACGAACTCTCGGAATTCTTACAAACAACCTGTGGACCAGGTATTCTTTTCCACATTTTATAGATGGGAATATTGAGGCATGCAGAAATTTGTCCAAAGTTCAGGTGATAAAAGAACCCAAACCCACAGTTATGCGACTTCAAAGCCAACTACAAAATTATTGTGTAAAAACTGGAAATATAGTTAGAGAAAAGGGTCTCTACAGAGAAGTTTCAAAGTTGAAGACACAATGCTTCTTGACCTATTTCATCAAGGTCCCAAGTGATAAGCCCTGAAGAAGAAGATGGCCTTAGGTGTCCCCTTAATAAAATGGATTCTCTTTTGAAGGCTTGTGTACATGCATAGAAGGCGTACCTATTTCAACATATCGACTCGGCAAGTCCCTCATTTCACTGGCATGCCGTTCCTTCACTGAGCATATCTAGAAAACAAATTCACAGGTTATTTTATTCATTTGATGGAAAACTGTTTATAACATTTCACTCAATATGTGATACTTTCGTTAAATCAGCCATGTAGCTCTGAAGATGGAGTGCACATAATCTACCCTAGGACTCAAGTGAGAGAAATTAATTTCAATGACATACAGCAACCATTACTCATTTTCTCCAACATTATTCTCTAATAAAGTCTTATTGAAGGGCAAAGAAAGAAAGAAAACTATAATATAGTTTTAACGTGTTTCCAATGACCCATTCTCTGCAACTCTACTTAAGGACTACTTCGCTCATCATTCAGATAAAGCTCTGGCAGAAGTATATGAACAAAAATGCCCAGTGGTCAATCTGCGCAACACTCACGTTAGGTCTGAGGTCTCTGATTACTTAGTAGTAATTTATTTCACTGTTGCTAAATAATACTTTGCAAAGGTAGCACGTGCTCTTCTTCTCTCGAGTATATTAAAATCAATGTATTACATAATTTAAATCAGGTGTTGGCAAACTACAATCTGGCCTCTGTCATGTGTTTTATGGCCTGTAAACAGCATAGTTTTTACATTTTTAAAGGCAGGAAGTGGGGAAGGGAAAGGGAAGAAAGAAAAGGAAAAAACAAAAGCAAAAAGGGAGAAAAAAGAAAAATACTCAGCAGAAACAGGATGTGGCCTGCACAATCTAAAATATTGACTCCTAGCCCTTTACTGAAGAAGTTTGCTATCCCTATTTTAAATAGTATGTATGCAGTTTGGATACAAATTGATGTGTGTGTTATTTATCACTCACACACACAATACACAACACATATGTGTGTTAACAATGGTTGTTTTAGGGTGGTAAGACTATGGATATTTTCTATTTCCTCTGCTATACTTTCAAAAGCGAATATATTCTATTTTGAAATAAGACACAACAAAAATGCACGTAAGTTCCCCATCCAGGTTAAGACTGATTCTGAAGTTAAGGACTGACCCCATACAACCTTCGTCAGGGGTCAGGTTTTTTCCCTTTTTCTTACAGATGATATTTACTGTGTTCTTGTACAGCTGATATCCTAAGTATAGCTACAATATGGAAAATTCTAAAATACAGGAAAACAAAAAGAGAAAAAACAAATATCTGTTGTCTCAGCACAAAGTGAACATTATTAACAGTCCTTTTTGGGGGGAAGCCACTTTTATTAACCTAACGATTTACTACAAATGACTTGATATATTATTAAATATTCTTCCACAACAAGAATCCTTAATGTCTCCATAGTATTTCATCACAAGTGCACTATAACGTATTTAATCAATCCCCTTTTAGACGTTAGTTTTTTGCTCTATCTCTAATGCAAGCAATGGTGTAATTAACACACTTGTCTATAAAACCTTTGGACTTTTGTTTCCTTAGGATAAATTGCTAGAAAGAAAATTGATAGACCAACGGGTATGTGAATTTTCACAAGGTTTTTTTTGTTTGTTTAATACACACGTCCAAACTGCCGTCCAGCAACGCAGTGAATACACGAAAGTACTCGCTTTCTCTAACACAGGACTTGAACCCGTGGCTTTGGAGGTATAAGCATTTATTTACTTAGAAGTGATCGGCTACTTCCTCCCTTGACTGCTTTTTGTCACTTGTCTCCTGTGCACATCAGACAACGTCTCCGATTTTCCCCAAGATCCTTCTCTTTTCATTAGAGTTTTGATTTCATATGTTATCCTCTTCTGCCCACACTTTCCAGGGCAACTACTAAACTGTCTAACAAGCACGCTCCACAAAGCCAAATGGACGACTGTTTTAATGTGCTGACAAAAGTACATGAGTACTTTTCTGTTTCAAGCGGTCTGAAGTATAAGAATACAAAGTACGAGTATATATATAATACTAACTAGCACTTCTGAGCAACTACTGGACACCAGTCCTGAGTTAGGGGCTTTGTAAAACAGACATACCTCTTTTCTTAGGAAGATTATGGTGCAGTGGGGAGATACAATGAAGTAAGGCATTTTACTCAAGTGTGCTGGGGAAGTACAGCAGCATAGAGCAGGAGCACCCAGTGGCAGGGGAGGAAGGCTTCCTGGAAGAAGTGAACTCAGGCCAAGGCCAGACTGCGCCTCTCGGGCCATGCTACGACCTCTCTGAAGACAAGGACACATGGCACCAGTGCCAGCTGGGCCGTGGCTCCATCTCCCGCTCCTCAGTTCCGTGGTCTGAGCTCTGTTCCCAGCACCTGTCTCATAGATGGGGAGCAGCAGGTGACAGCTAAGTGCTGCCCAGAGCTCAGGTGCAGTGGAAGAGCAGAGCAATGATTTCAAGAGCCCTTTACAACCGCAGGTAGGTTCTTGCCCATGAACACTAACTGCTTCATCTGTCTCCTCCACTGCTCCACTTACCTGTCTAACAGGCATCTCGAGTGGATACGCACAAAAACAACTTCTTTTTCCCTCTACACATGCTCATCAGCAGTCTTTCCCATTTCAGTAAAAGGTAGCTTTGTTTTCTAGTTCCTCAAGTAAAAAAAGTCACTATTGACTTCTCTCTTTTTCTCACGTCCCACACTCAACCATCAACAAATACTACAGGGTCGACCCTCAAAATATATCCAGAATCCAGTCATTTCTCATCAGCTCCACTAGGCTGATCCAAGACACCACTCTTTTTCACTGAGGTTACTGCAGCAGCCTCCCATCCAATCTCTTCTCTTTCCTGCCCCTTTGCTCCAGACAGTGACTGGTGATCCTTTTAAAATCCAAGTTAGACCATTAAACTAACTCCACTGCTCAACACCCTCTGCTGGCTTCCTATCTCACTGAAACTAAAGATTTCACAAAGGCCTTTGAGCCCCTATGTGATCTGCTCCACCACAACACACCCATAGACATATCTCCTCTCTCCCCTCTGTCCCTGTCCTGCACATTGCCCCATCCTCTCTGCCAAGAATGACTTTTGTTATGCTTCTCAAAAACAGACCAATCACACTCTGGCTTCAACCATTTTGTACCAGCTGCTCCCTTGCTGACACCTCCGCCCCCACAGCTGCACAGCATCCTCCCTCCATATCTCTGCCCAGATGACATGTTAGTCAAGAGAGAGGCCTTCCCTGGACCACTCTGTATTAAATGGCATCCACTCCCAACCCCTTGCCCCATTATCCTGTTTAATCTTTCTCCTTGGTATTTGCCACCCTCAACATAGTATATTTACTTGCTAGTTTGTTTTGTCTATCTTCACTCACTAGAGTGTAAATTTCCCCAGGGAGAGAACCCACCCTTTTGTCTAGGCATGCATGTGCAACACTAGAACATTGCCGGGCACATCACAGGAGCTCAGTAAGTATTTGTCAGCCAAATGAATGAAGGAATGAAATGGTTAGCTCTAATTGCACACTTTATGAATGAATGACATGGGTAGCTAACTGCACACTTTATGAATGAATGAAATAGCTAGCTTAATTGCACACTTTATGAATGAATGAAATGGCTAGCTCTAATTGCACATAACTTGTGGTTGTTTCTCCCCAACAGGAGTGTTCTCTCTCTGAGAAGAAAAATTATGTCCTATCTTCTCTTCCTTCAATACAACACAGTAAGATTTTGAACTGAGAAGAAGTCCTCAACATATTACTAATTGAGTCTGAAGAAGAGGAATCTCCAATTAAATGAAACATTTGACAGGACAGATGTTTTGAGTTGGAGCGTAATTTGGGCACTGTGAAAGTGTCCTAGTTTCCTGTGCCTGTTGTAACGGATTACCACAGCACCTTCCTCTCTTTTGGGACCACTCTCTCTTAATAAGGACACATGGGATGGCACTTAGGGCCTACCCAGGTAATGCAGGATAAACTCTCCATCTCAAGATCCTTAATTAATTACTTCTTTTGCCATATAAAGAAACATTTACAAGTTGCGGGAATTAGGATCTGCTATCTTTGGGGGCCATTGTTCTGCCTAACAGAGAAAGCATTTCTGGTAGGCAATCAATGAACTTCTTACATGTCTCTCTAGGCTAGTTTTCCTTGTGTTTCACCAAAAGAAAAGAAAATCACAACTTTAAAACAGAGAAAAAAGCCACCTGGTCCCTTTAAGGAATTTGTTAAATATGCAGAATATAAGTTTATCATATGAGTAACCACACACATGGGATAAGAAGACTGAGGAATCACTTTTTTCCTCCTAGACTACTGGGCACAGCCTCCTCCTCTGACCCTAAATGTGAATCAGGCTGTGTTCATTTAACACATGAAAACAATTACTCCATGTTCAACTAGAATGAAAGAAAAGAGAACCTAAATATGTCAAAGTAAGGGCCAGAAGGACCTTATCTTCTTCTGGTACATCCAATGATTGTTTTGGTAATAGCAATCATTACATTAATAATTTTTATGCGTTCTTTTCCAGAGAAGAATAAATTTTAAATAGCTATGTCTCTTTCATGACTCCTTAAGAATTTTACGGCATAACGATGACACCTGATATTTATCAGGCACTTACAATATGTCAGATTCTATGCTAAGCTCTTTATATGCATTATCTCATTTAATGCTCCCCCAAATTTAGGACGTGAGAAGGAGTAGTACTCCAACTCTGCAGATGAGGAGAGTAAGGCTTAGAGAGGGTCACACAGGAAATAAATGTAGATGCTGGAATTGACCTCAAGTCTGTCTGACTCTAAACTCTGAGCTCCTCCATTAGACTATTGCTGGGATTTTCTACCATTTCTCATACCAGTTCTACCTCAGCTAATTTTCAGTTTATTTTGTTTAGATTAAGCTACATATTTTTAAAGGGACACAAACAACTTTTGGTTCTGAAGTATCCAGTACAAGACAAGCACTGGTATGCATGAAATAAATGGGAACAAGCTTTGGGCCTCCTTTTGTGGAATAACTAAATTTCATTTATCCAGGGAAGGAAAGAGCAGATAATTATACACCACAAAATAGTCCCAAATCTTAATGACAATTAATCTGGGCCTCCACTCAGTCAAACTATTACCAAGCAAGCAGGATGGTTTAGTTTTAACCTTTTTCCACCATCAACTCTAATGAAGAAGCTATGGGTCAAAGCTAAGGGAAATGGAAAGAATAAAGAAAGGAAAGCCTGACAAACCAACAAGGCTGACCACATGTTCTATAAACAGCTACAGCCAACTGGGTTATGAGAAATTTAAAAGGATCAAGAAAGGCAGGACCATTCTGAACAGAGAGAGGTGCACAACTTGTTTTGCATGGCATGGAAAAGACAGACCATGTCTTAAAACTCATGCATATGAAAGAATTTGAGCATTAAATGATCATCATGGGACAGTAATATTCAGGTGAAAATATTTTGTTTCCAAGAAGCCATTCAAGAACTCATATTCTTTGGATCATCCTCAGTGGATCTATAACAACACAGACTTATCATAAAGACAAGGAAAACCACCTTGACAGATGTCCCCCAGCCAATAATCAGTGTCACGTTGTCCTTCCAACACAGGCTGCAGGGGTACATATCTGGCCGAAGACTGATATCGTCCCGGGGCACATTGGTGATTCTCTGCTTTGAGGTGATGTCAAAAATCTTCACACCCTGGAAAATAAAATACCATTAAGTATCTTCTACTCAGGAGGAGGAAGGTAAAGGAAAACTTATTAACAGCCACTGCTACACACCACCGATAGCCAGCACTGCAAAATACTGACAGTGTTTACTGAGCCCTGCTGGGAGCTATGCAAAGGAAAATGCTCCTACTCCATACAAACCCTGTGAGAAGCCAAAATAAAAGAAACCTCTCTCCTTCTTTATGGATGAAAGAGGTTTTATCAGTGGACGGCATCAGTGACTCAAATACAATGCAAATGTGAACTGTACAGATAGCAACAACTGCGTTTCCAAAATGACGGACAAGTAACATTTCTAATTGTACTGCTCCACTACAAAAATGGAGTTTGTTTTTTAGAAATGTTTTGAACCTGAAAAACCAGTATGTAAAGAAAGCTATTTCTGACATTTTAAAGTACTCAAATGGAAACATCAAGGAAGCAGTAACTGAAAATCAACCACGAGGCCACAGGTCTGTTTACCTTCACTGTGACCCGGAAGAGGTAAGAAAGTCCTCAATAGTGAGGTAGATTCTGGGAGATTTCTACCACCACTTAAAACTGAATAGAGCTAATTTACTAAATTACACCCTGAAATTCCAAAAGATATGCCAGATGTTGTAAAGATAATTTTTAAACTTTCTACTGGCCCTAACTCATACTGAGTAAACTTTAAGTAAGTGCAGCACCAAAAATTACGATCTACTTTTTATAAGGCAGGCCTACTTTCTGCTTGTAATTATACTGGGAGTCAAAAAGAAATCAGCAATATCCTGCACTTGTTTCATATCAACTGTTACTTGCCCTTGGCTAATAGGCAAATGGTATTTTCAAGATCACATTCCCAATGCAGCCCTTCAATTATTAAGATGCCTTTTCATTTTCTTGGCTATTCTCCAAGCCTCGGGTTTCTTACTCTAAAATAGAGTCCAGAAGATGTTGGGAATTACTCTATTATGAAAGCTAAAAGCAATCTAATTCTTTAACCTTCCAGGTCTGCTATCAATTGCCATTTGGATCTTTTAGAAATGACCACCACAGCATGTGGCATCTTTTCCCTTTGGTCCAGCCCCTTGGTCCACCCACTCTTCCTCTGAAGAAGCCTTAGGACGATGGAGCCGTGCTTTTACCATGTTATTGGCCCAAGCAATCAGGTGGCCTCTCCACTTCACACTCCTTATGTTTCCTTCCCCTTCGTGCAGAACTGAAGACTTCCACCTGCTCATCCAAGATCGTTCAAACAGCAGCAACTAGGGACAAAATTCATGGAGACAGAACTTTAGAAACTGAGAAGCATATATTAGGTTGCCTACTTATGATTCTTGACCGTTCACTGACCAAAAAACAAACAAGTTATTCTCAACATTTTTCCTGCTGATTTACAGTAGTATATGATCTGCATTTTGGAAAGAATTTCCACTACATCTTATCCTGCCCAGGACACTGTTTAAAATGTATCTGAGTGCTAAAGTTACTACAAAGCCAAGCCACAAGATGGCACCAAAATACCAAAATTCATGGAGAATAACACACACTAGTCAGTCAAAAGATTTGTATCACAGGAAGTTCTTCAAACGATTACTCAGGAATTAATTTATTTTGTAAATTGGGAAATTAAAACCTCATCATTTTTTTTTCTGAAAGTAAGATATTAGTCACAGAGCAAACTTTAATAGTTAGAATAGTCTGTTTTTCTTTAACCCAAGAAAACTAATTTGACAATGACATTCGAGGAGCAATTCATGTCATAAAATAAGAGAAGCTTGCTTTAGGATTCAACTTCTTTAAAAAGTTCATAGTAGCAAGGGTCTTTATTTTAAAGGGAAGAATCTAGAATTTAAAAAATCGGCTGGATAGATTTTACTGCCAAATATAACTGGTCAAAATCCTAAGACTGGTGAAGAGGTAGTTCTAGTAATTCATGCATTATTAAAGATATAATAAAGTATTTTTTCTTGATATATCCAATTTAAATCCTTTAAGAAAAGACATACAATATAACTTAACACATACAATGTACAATTCATATAATATATAACTTCAGGCATGTAATCCTGAAATACGTTTACCTTTAAAAGTAAATGCTAATGACAGATGTCATAATAGAATTCTTAAAATTCCTATTGTTAGAGTCAATTTCAGTTTACCTTAGTATATTTTGTGTCCCTTCCCACCCCAAAAGAGGGGGGAAAATAGGTAACAAGAGAAAGAATAAATTCACATTTTACTTATAATTTTTATATATCTTTCTCAATAGTTAGGCTCCTGTAAGTCAGAAAAGGCAAAGAAAATCCCGCCAAACCCTAAAATTAAATAAGTGTCCATCTTCACAAATGAGCAGAGCAGGGTCCCTTTAAAATGTCATAAATGTCTGAAGTTGCCTATTATCCATGCAAAAGAAAGGCGGCCTCACACCGTCCACCGTGCAGGCAGGAGGCAGGGCTTTCACTGAACATGTGCAGTCCCGTCTTCCCCTTAGATACAGGACATCCTCCACACTCTCAAAGACCTTCTAACCCATCTCGTCCTCTCCCAGCCCAGGTCCCAGGTAAGCAATCACCACTGCCATGCCTTCCAGCTCCCAGTTAGAGACCCTTACGTACGGCCTGTCTGATTCAGCCTCTCCCTAGGCCATCAGCAGAGAACAGAGGCAAGGAGGTCACTGAATGTGTTTAGTATTTTGTGACAGGATAGGTTTGAAACTTGGGAAAGGAGGAGAAAGCCTGAGAATACAGCTCCTGCTACACACTGCACTAAAGAAAGGTAGCTAAAAAAATTATATTAAATACAAGGAATTGATAAGACCAAAATGTCCATCCTCCATCTGTGGCCCGGGTCAGGTGGGGGTGACCGTAAGGAGTGGGCTGGGCCCGGGGAGTGCTCCATTCCCACCTGCTGGAAGCTCGGGTGGCTGGATGGCCAGGAGCGAAGCGTAGTGGAGCGAGGCATCAAATTCCTCCCCCCACCAATTCCCACCCAGAAATGACCAACACAGTATTAAAAGGGGAACAATCTGAACCTGTGTTAGAAAAATTATATATGTCCCAAATTTAAATTAAAAATTCTGTAAAATATGATAGAAATAAGACTCTGGTGAAGGCTATGATTCAACTCATTATAAGAAAAAGCCTGTCTGGGAAGCAGCTGGTTGGGGAGATCCCATAGTCAAACACCCGCCTTGCTCAGTGCAATGGGAGCTGGAGAAGAGGGGGTGACAGGGGAAATTTCATGCAGGGGCACCCAGGCTTCGGTCAGCACTGGTAGCTGACACCTGAACAGCCACTCTTGCCAATGCTGGTGACACAGCTCGGAAGGAAAGCAGGTGTGCTGGCAAAAGGAGGGCATCTACCAAGGGCAGCTGTGCCAGTTATGTGAGGGGGCAGTACCGTCCAAACTTCAAACTGCCTTAGTAAATGCAGAAGGCAGGCTTTAAAAAAAGAACACAGTTCTTCCTTGCCACGCCAATGATGACATTCTTTGGTAGCCATTTTCCCAACAGACATCGGTGTTCCAATTCAGGCAAAAACGAAACATAAAACTCCCTTCCCCAACATTGTCCAGAATAAAAGATCTGGACAAGTTCTCACAAAATCTGTGACAAATTCACAGCAACTTCAACTCTGAATACTGAGACTTCTCCCAGTTAATATGCACTAATAAGAAAAAACACTAGCACTATGGACAAATTCAGTATTTGAAACCAATAAGACTTATCCAGGGAATAAGAGAAATTCCCCACTCCTGACTCCACAAGAATGAGACACTCCCCCAAACAGAGAAGAACTTTAAAAAAAATCCTTCATAAAGAAGATGTGGTATATATATATATATATATATACACACACACACATACAGTGGAATCTACTCAGCCGTTAAAAAAAGATGAAATCTTGCCATTTGTGACAATACAGATAGAACTTGAGGGTACTACGCTAAGTGAAATAAGTCAGATGGAGAAAGTCAAACACTGTATGATTTCACTCATATGTGGAAGATAAAACAACAACTAAACAGCCAGATACAGAGAATAGATTAGTGGTTACCACAGGGGAAGGGGGTAGAGGAGAGGGTGAAAGGGGCAAAGGGGCACATGTGTACGGTAAGAGATGGCGACTAGACTTTGGATGGTGAACATGACACAGTCTACACAGAAGTCAAAATATGATGATGTACACCCGAAATTTATATAATGGTATAAACCAATGCGACCTCAATAAAACAAGATTAAAACTAAAAAAAATAATTAAAAAAAATCCTTATTCTCAAGTGACAACAAAACTAAGAAATTAGTAACAAAGGATAAGAAAAACACGAGATACTGAAACAAAAAAATAAACACTCTCCATCCTTGGGTAAAAGAGGAAATCAGTCTGCAACCAGAGCATGTTGAAAATGAGACACGGAGGGGATGCAATCACAGTTGTAAACAAGGGAGGGTCACAGCTCTAGAAACTCATAATGAACAAAAACAGATGTGCGTGGACCCGCCACACGACAAAAACACTTTACTGAGGGACGAACTGAATAAATGGAAAGAGACATTATGTTCCTGGCTAATAAGACTCAAAGTTCTCGCTGAAGAGCTTAAGTTTCATTAAGTTAACCAATGATTTTAATGCGAGCCCGAAGAAAATCCCAAAGGAATTATTTCTAGAACTTCCAAAATGCTACAAATTCATTGGAAACAATGTGAGAATAACAGGAATTTTTCTTTTTAATTGAGCAATTTTTTTGAGGAGGGGATGTGGATTTTCCCTGCCAGACAGTGAAGCATTTTATAAAATTAATACTCAAAACAGTATAGCAATGGTCTTAGAATTGACAGATGAAGGAAAAAGAAAAGAAAGAACTGACAAAGATGAATCAAAATGATAAGGTCAGACGCTGGAGAGAGAGAGAGAGAGAGAGAGAGAGAGAGAGAGAGAGAGAGAGAGAGTGTGTGTGTGTGTGTGTGTGTGCGCGCACGCATGTGCGCACGCCCAGAAAACAAGGCGCACTCAAACTGCTGAGCAGTAGTGTCACCATCTTTCTGGAGGGTTCTTTAGCATTATTGACTCAAAGATTTACAAATGATCCCAGAGAGTCCACACCTAGAAATGTATGCTAAGAAATGACGATCAGACAAGCGAGTAAAGATGTACGTAAAGTTATCTATAACAGCCAGAAATGAACTATTAACTGGAGAATGATTCAGTAAAATGTGGTAGAGCTACACCACTCAAGACTATGCGTGCATTTTTAAATGATTTTATATATGTACATTCACTAACATAAAAAGATGTTTGCGGCATATTAAATAAAAAAGCAGATTGCAACACATTATTGAATTAAAAAACCTTTAAATAAAAGATGAATGTGTATCCACATATAAAAATCTGAAAAATATGTTACAAAGTAATCATACTTAATTCCAGAAATGGGTGACAGAAGATTTTATAGTAATTATTTCTACTTTACAATTATTCTGCACGGAATATGTGAATTATTTTCATAACGTTAATACATATTGGGATGAAAATCCATTCTTATTTTTACGATCAGGATAATTTAGAGGAATAGTTGGAATGAAACGATAAAACAATATAAAAAATTCACTGAAACAGAAAAAGAAGAAATGTTTGAGGCATACTGAAAATGTATTAGAATTAACTCACATGGACTGCACCTACTTTTTAAATAAAACATTAAGTTCTTTAGAAAATTTTTAACAAAGTCTTGTTGCATTTCCAACTGAATTCCAAACTCACTGCCAGGATCCTTTCTGCTGTGGGCAGTGTGCTTTCAGGTACAGGAGGGAGCTGCGGCCACCGGACCCTGGTTTCCCTTTGTCTCCTGCTCTAGCTCCGAAGAAAAAACTTCCAGCAGAGGGCAGGGAAAAAAGCAAGGAGAGAATTCTGACTTCAGTCCGTCTCGTGGTTGAGTCCGAGTTTCCGGAGTTCTATTACAATAAACCTTGTGTACTCTGCTCTGACATGAAATCAAAGGAGCTAAACAGCTTCTCCTTTAATAATATTTTTATAGTACAGACAGGCACATGCCATTCTGTGCCACTGATGGGTGCTCGAAAATGGGGCGGGGGGCTAACATACCAACTTCTGTAATGAAACAAATTTTAACTAATTTACATTATAATTTTAGACACGACTCATGTTGTTTTCTGATTTTTTCAAATAGCAGTAGTTCCAGTCACTTTATATTTTGTGGATGAAAAGTAAGAAATGATCTGTAGATAAACAGCCTTCAATATATTAGGGAAGACTGTCATTTAGGGGAATTCTTTCATAAGTCAAATAATTTCCCCCTAAATTCTTGGTTCTGTACGCATTGTAGGGTCATGCTGGCTCTATCCCGGGATACTGAGTACCACATGACATCTGCTCCCTGAGATGCAAGTGTTTACTTTTCAACTCCCCCACAGACGGCAAATGCACTGAGGAAAGGAACCTCTTCTACTTTGCCAGACACACAGGCATGATAAATATTAGATAATGAACAGGCTTTCCTAGTCTACTACTCTTATTCTTCACCACTCACACACACAACGTGTTTACGACAAGAAGAGCCATGGAATTCCCCCAAACCCTCTAGTCACTCAGCCCATCTGTAGTTAGTAACGTCCCTAAACTACTAGGGACAGATGGGAATCTGCCCTAATCTCAAAAATCTAAAGGAAAGAACCCTGTGATGATTCATACAATTAATACATCCCTGCTTTGAGAAAGGTCTCATTTATCTCATTGACGCTGACCCCCGTCCCACTCCTGACACGTCAGCGTGTCTCCCTTTGCTCAATGCCAGAGGATACCCTTGCGCACAACTTGTGGAAAATTTGACTGCTACTCTTGAGGTTAGTCTTCCCCTGTTCAGTTTAACTAATTGCAGTTCTTTTATTTCCAAGATGCAAACTGGCCTCCCACTTGGCCTGAGCTGTGGTCACTGCAAACGTGTCTGCATGCCTGCAGGAGGCCCCCTGGACTGTGCAGAGCCCGCTTCCCCCCGTGGTCTCACACCTGGCCCGCTCCTCTCCTCTACTTCACCTGCCTGGCCCCTTGAAGCACATTTTTCTCCCTTCCCTCTCTACTCCACTTTATTCTTTACTCACGAGTCCTACTTTCCAATCCATAAACAGTATAAAACCTTAAATGTCAGCTAGGAATTATGGAATCATTCCAGTTACTGTCCTTTGAAACTCTCCAAACCCAGCTACGCTGTACACGCAGGATTAGACTGAGAACATGCTGTGGGACACGGAGTTTCATCCAGGAGGGAGAAAGACCAGACGGTCCACTCTCCATGTGCTTTTTTAATCCTAATCTATGGGAATTTCAAGCAGAAACACATGGTCTGGCAGGAATGCCAGGGAAAGTGCTGCTTCAGTGATTTAAGAAGAGAGAAGCTGCTTTTCTTACAAACATTCTACACTAATTTACCGCAAAACTATCTGCCTGTATTTCACTGACATTTAATAAAATCCATTTCTTTCTTCTAGGCATAAAACTGCCTAGAGACCTACGGAGCACGAATGTTCTGCAAGGCATTTTAGAGGGTGAGCCATTGAGTGAACTACCCTTAAAAGCAGCTGGTTAATTTATTTGGTTCATCTTCCACATCCTGTAATATTGAATTGTCATTATCACAATACTCAGAGCAATTTAAGCTCAATGGGAGCTAAGTACATAGAGAGGAAAAACTGTTTCCAAGAGGTCTATTTTTTGTTGGAGAAAGTATTTTAGGGCTTTATTTCCCATAAATCCACATTCTGGCAGTCAGCACTCTCAGTACTTATATTTCAATGGGAGTCCTCACATCCTCAGCAATATACTTTATTCTCCTATGTTTTGTGCTGATAAATCTATCTAGTACTTTCCTACACTACAGAGTGGTAAGGATGCACATCCCAGAATCTCCCTCACGTGTGGCAGGATTCCCATCGGGCTGTAATAAAGCCGCCGATTCCAGAAGCATAACCCCAATCATTACCCATCACCCCTCTCCGCTGATGGAGGAAAGGGAGTCTAATTGGCTCCTTTTTAATCATCTCGTGATCTGGCAATATATAAATCACCTGACGCCTTCAGGCTTCCTAAACACCAGCAACGCCGTTTGCTGGGGGCAAAGAGGGAAGACTGGGCTGGTATGTAAGTCCCTGGGCAAACGGCGCTACTGTCTCAGCAAAATAGACAAAGGGCATAATGATTGGGAAGAGTCATCACAGAAGGATTTAAAAACCCAAGATTAGAAAAGATTAGGAATGAATTTAAAAAGTCAAGAAAAAATGAGAAAACAGTGAGCGCAGAGAAGCCCTGGGATGGTGGCTGCCGACGGCAGATGGAAGTCTTAAGTCTTGATGGAGGCAGGAGTAACCAAGAAGAACCCAGTGGAGCAGACAGTGCCTCTGTCTTGCTTCCTGCTTTGGCTTAGAACCAAAGTTTAAAACACACAGCGTTTCCAAACACCAACAGTTTTACTATCTCCATCACGAGAGAACAAAAACCACGTAGGAAGATAAGGGGAATTTCCCCACTACATTATTCCTTTAAGTTCAGTGGTTACTCTCTGGACAAGCAAGTTATCATCCTTCAATCTCCTTTCTCTGAAGCTAACTTAACATGTTTAAAAGCAGTTAAATACAGGCCAAATACTCTCCCATAGCAAGTCTCTGTACACAGTAGAATTTCCAGAGCCCACCTGACAGGCCACTTGCCTTCCAGCAGTATTTGAGTAAACACAACTCCAGTGCAACACAGATTTTGGACAAGCCCTTGAAGTTAACTAATCCTCTGAAAACTATGTAGACAGAACAAAAAACATATCAACATAAGGTAACAGTCAATTTAGTGACCAAGAACTACAAGTTACGGGTTCAAAAGAAGCTAAACTCTAGAGGTGCCACTTAGGAGCCGTTTCCTTTATATTAAAAAACCAGCGACGATGACAGACAGATCCAATCTATGTATCTAGCTACCCTCCTCTATGGGTTGAGCAATCGGCTGCAGCCAGCATGTGATACAGGCTCCTATTGAAACTAGCAATCTGCAAGTTTTGCATAAGCAAACCCACAGTTGCAAATGTGGTTCCACAATGATTGGGGCAATTTTTTAAAAAGTAATTTTACCACTGGAAAAAAAATCTTTCCTTATGGATCCCACAGACATAACAGAACTGGTTGTTCATGCCAAACACCTTGCGTCTGTTTTTCAGTTTGCAGCCGTCTGAGGATACATCTCCCAGGGCTGGGTTCAAGGTCAGACCTCTTCAGCGGCACGGTGGAGAAAACACAAGTGTCAGCCACTGGGTGATTAAACTTGAATCAGTGTCCTGTGCGATGGACAAATATCTCTAATTTCAACCACACATGATCTCAGTCAACGATGACTGGAGGGAGATCTCTGCACAGTGAGGATACGAAGAAGAAACACAAAACTGCTAAGTCTTGAATAACATAAAAAGCCACCTGAACACAGGTTTATATATCTGAAAAAGCACTTCACTCGATTCAAAGTAAAGCAAAGGGGGAAAAAATAAAGATCAAGATACTATCTGCAGAAGAAACCAAGTCAAAGGAACCTGCCTTTAGCGGGGCATGTTGGCCAGTCCTTAAGAACTTCCAGAGAAGGGGGAGCAGTGATGGTTTGGGGGCAGAACCACATCCACGTGATGGCATATATTCACCCTCTTTTTACACACTTCAGTGTCTACTCTAAAGTCTCATTATGACTCCTATATAATGCCTCCCTGGGAACAAGAATAATTATCCCAGATTTAGCCAAAATTGGAGAAAAGGCTGCAGGCTATTCAGGAAGCAGCAATAATTTGCGCTCAAACTGACAATAAATATCAAACGGACAGTCCTCATTGTCCTGCCTTCTCTAGTAATATTAAAAGCTGCCCCGAGCAAAGAATACAATCAGACAAATCACAAAGGAAGATCTATAAGTGGCTAGTAAATAAAAGTGTTCAAAATCACTAATAATTCAAAGAAGTTACAAAACAGAACAATGCAATATCTTTCTCTGTATATCAAATTGGCAAAGAGGATAGAGTGAAACAGGTACTCGCACACACAGCTTATGTAAATTGGTACATTTTCTGGAATGCAACTTTACTTGGCAGTATGTATCAAAAGCCTAAAAAATAATCACAATTGTTGACTCACTAACTCCAACCTCAGGAATCAGTGCAACGAAAATATTCAGAAGCACAAAGTTCATGCCCAAAGATTTCTGCTTCATTACATCATGATTTATTACAACCCAAAACTGGATACAATCTAATGGTCTAATAAATATGAGAAGGGTTAAGCAAATTAAATAGATGGAATGAATTCCATCTATTCATAGGATGGGATATTATGTAACCATTAAAGAATATTTGAGCTAAGATTAGACTTCAATAATGTAGGGAATTTCGTATGATTTACAATGGCAAGTTAAAAAGCGATCCAAAATAGCTGAGATTACTTTATACATTCTTTTATTATTGCTTTTCATTACTATAAAAGTAATGAATGTTTACTACGAAAAAAAAGAAAGCAGAAAACAAAAGCCAATGAAGGCCCGAAAGAACACTCAAAATCCTGCCCAGACATAGTGAATAATATGTAAATATTTTAACATTGTTAATAATTTGGTGTATAGCCTTCCATGAATATTGCTGCATACATATATTATTACATATCTACAAAAAAATGCAATCAAACCATACGTACATTTTCGTAAAGTACCTCAAAAGAAGCAATCTTAGCCAATGTTGGGCATTTCATTTGTTCCAACTGAGAGAGAAAAGGTGACATCCAAGAGCTGACCTGGCACTCACAGCTGGGCCCTGGTGTTCTATGGGTGAATATATGCAATTTCACAGACACCAACATCAGACAAGGCCTCGTGCCCATGAAGAATCAGAACAAAAATAAGCCCACTCCATAATCAGGTCTGAATACAGATAAAATATGAACATTTTCCAAACCACATGAGTGACCAAAGCACCTCCGTGTCCAGGCTACAAGGAGAGACCTCCACTGCTTTACCAATGTTATCTTTAGCCTTGATTTAGTCTTTCCTCCTCTTAGATAAGATTTATTAAGATACCGAATAGTAGGATTACTCTTGCTTCCTGACAGCATCCAATTTAGAGCAAAGCCCTGCTTCCTTAAACCCACCCCAAATCACCTCTCACCAGCCCCAAACCTCTAGCACCTTCATTCCAATGCCCTCTTCCTGACACCCGATGGGTGTGCTCCTGGTGAGCTCTATCTGGAGAGCGCTGACCCAGCTAAAGGACTATCATTAGACATTTAGTTTGTTCCAATTTTCACTGCCACAAACATTGAAGAAGAATATTGGCTGAAATTGAATTAGAAAAGTAAAAGGAAACAAACAAACAAACAATAGGGTGGGAAAGTCCAAAATGCTTAAAGACAAAGGATTTCAAAATTACCCCATGGTGATACAGTATGTACACATATGCATACACATATACACATTTTTCCCTCTCAAAATACCTGGAATACTCATTTTCCTCCTAAATCACTATTCTGATTAATGGTCTTATTGACCAACTGCATTCCACCAACAGCATTTTACCTATCTGCTTTGAGAAATGCACTGCCATTCCTGAAATCCAGATACAGCACCTAACATGGACCCTGCCACAAAGTTGTGTTCAAGAAGCAGATTCAAGCCAACTAATCCTGTGAAATGACTGGGATTCAGTTTGTACTGGTGTTGTCAACTTACAATGGCTGCATGACCCCTTGCTTTATATAGCCTTATCTTTAACAAAGAAAAAAAGGAAAAACCCTTCCAAAGTTAATGACAGCATTTAATATAGCCTTACTTTAAAAAAAAAAAAAAAAAAGAGAGAGAGAGAGAGAGAACCTACCAATGTCAACGGCAGTCAACTGGTATTTAACCCCATAAGAAAACATGGTGAGCATTCTGAACTAGGCAATGATTCCTGTACAGTCCTTAACCATTCAAAATACTTAAGAACAATCACAGTGCTCTTAACATGCAAAGGAAGGTACTTTCAGCAAGGAGCAAAGATGGTTTGATTGCTCAAAGAAGAAAGATGGTGGGCTTAACATCGGAATTCAGGGGGAAACTGCAATCCATATGGAAACATTACATATGGAAAAGTTAGCTGAACTCATTAAAGAAAAAAGGCTTCTATTCTCAACAGGATTTTGATGAATATGAAACAACGGGGATCACTGAAGAAAATGAAGTTGCCATGGATCCATCCCAAGGACTTTGGGAGTCCTATGTATTGACATTAAAAACATTATTAGGGGCTGGCCTGGTGGTACAGTGGTTAAGTTTGCACGTTCTGCTTCAGCGGCCTGGGGTTCGTGGGTTCAGATCCCAGGTGTGGACATGGCACCACTTGCCAAGCCATGCTGTGGTAGGAGTCCCACACATAAAGTAGAGGAAGATGGGCACGGATGTCAGCTCAGGGCCAGCCTTCCTCAGCAAAAAGAGGAGAAGTGGCAGCAGATGATAGCTCAGGACTAATCTTCCTCAAAAAAAAACCCCCAAAACCAAAACATTATTAATATTTGAGACAGATGAATCTAATTTTGAAAGCTATAAAGAATGCCTTTTTTGTTTGTTTTTTTGGTGAGGAAGATTCACCTTGAGCTAACACCTGTTGCCAAATTTCCCCCTTTTTCTTTTCGACGAAGATTAGCCCTGAGCTAACATCTGTGTCAATATTCCTCCATTTTTTGTATGTGGGATGCCTCCACAGCATGGCTGACAAGTGGAGTAGGTCCGTGCCTGGGATCTGAACCTGTGAACTCACGCCACCAAAGTGAAGTATGAAAAGCACCTATTTTTGAGCCTAAAAATGATTTCTATTTTAAGCACTGGATTTCTATTTTTAGCGTCAGCCACTTCAGCACATACAGAAAAGCCTACCAAAATATACTTTGACAATATAGCTGTTTTACATACCTAAAAAATGTTTGTGAACGTTACATTTGTGTTTTCCTTTCTATTGGTTTTTAATCAATTTTTGTCTGTTTACAGCATGAAGTGAATTGCTAGGAATGAAACCACAGTTTATAACACAGTACCTGGAAGAAATGAAGATATTTATTTACAGTGGTTCAACACGCAACCACTAGGACATAAACGTGGCAGTTGCCTGTGGAGGAACGTGTGAGAAAGTCTGCACGTAGCAGGCTGCCCAAGATCAAGTGTCTGACCACTCGCAGAAATACCATCCCAGAGACCCACTGGAGAGCAGACCGAGCAGGATAAGTGATGTCAAATCCCTTTTGACCCAAGAACCCCAGCTCCAATCTGACCAGATGAGCAGACACAGAAGGAAGCATGTCTGTATTCCGTGTTTAGCGGTCACGGTGGCTCACTGCGCTGTGTAGAATCTAAGAAGATTTGCATTCTTGCAAAAAGCTGATCCACTGAATCCTCTACCAAAATGGATTCAAGATGCGATCTGCTGTTTGCAAGCCCCTGTTGGAAACTTACAGAAGCTAGCTGATGCCACCACCGCCGTCCTTCAGGTAAATTTACCACAAGCCTTCAGCCCTGAACAGTGAAGCGCTTTGCCTCATTTCATTCATGCAGGTCCTTTCCTCGTTTGCTGGCTGACATTTTCCAGCTTGCAAAGCAACCTGTCCCTATGGCCAGGTCCCCCTCCTCCTATCCCACCACAACGCCAAACAGCTGACTGTCTCATTTCTAAAAATGAACTCCGCTGCAAGCAGCAAGGCGACAATTTAATAATTTGTCAAAGGAGTGGAAGCAGTTATTATGAAGTGTATTTCAGAGTTCAAAGGTAAAGGTCATAGGAAGCTAAAGTTTATCTGCTGACAGAGAAAGCTGAGCAATTAAAAGAAAAATCCAGACAAGATCTGCTTGGCAGACTCATCTCTAAAATAGAAACCTCATTGCTATGCTCATGTATTAGAATTCTTGCCACATAAGGAGGTTACACTTAAAAAAGAAAATCCATCAGTTCACACGTTTGAAAGCGCTCTCCAATGGCACTTTTAAGAGAGATGCTTTTTCTTTTCTTTTCTTTTTTTCCAACATGGAAACAAAACAGAATTTAGAATAAGCTTTTTATGCCCATGTGCCAAGCAGTGGAGTCCATAAATCCAGGTATGGCATGCAACTACTAAGAAGTTACCTTGAAAACTTAAAATAAAATAAAAATTTATGCCAGGCAGAACTATAGCCTCCTCTTCCCAGTCCCTGGTGGATAAGGGACTCTCTCTAAAGGCCTAAGAAGCTGGAACCTTAAAAAGAAAATACCAACAAATGTGTCAAGCTACAGTTGCAGGTTTTTTCTGCTACAGTGCTGTTTTGCAGAGCTATTCTGAAATGTATGTTCTAATGACTTTAAAAATGTTTTTACAGGAATCAAAATTTTTAATGAAAGCCAAACAACTAAAATATTAAATTAGATTTTCTTATGAAACGACATGACGAATGTCTCATTGCAGGACTTCTGTTTTCCTAGTTCACTTCTCTAGTCTCTGCCCCTTTCACCACTGCTTACGGAAGTTGGCATAAAATGCCAAGATTCATTTAGCTGTCACTCTAGGGAAGATCAGTGTCCTTAAGGGTTAAGAATGCCTTTATTCCACATTACACCTTCATCTGGAAAGTCTTTGCTCAAATGTTTTTTGAAGATTAAATTATTTCTTAAGGCAAAAGGCCATGACCTCTCAGTTACACGGTATTTGTCTTTACTCTCTTTCCCCCCATGTGCTCTGCCATCTGCTCCAAACAGAGGTCTTGACATCTACAATATACGATTATTGCCAGGTTATCACCGTTTGCTAATTGTTGGACTCATCAAACTTGTTCTGCTTAGTTTATGATGCTAGTTGAACACTGCAGTTGGAATGATCAGAGTTGCGATGGGGCCAATGTAGCCTCTGTTTTTCTCATTTTTCAAAGGTACAAAACGCCATGGCTTGGTTATAAAAGCACCCCTAAAATTTGCTGACATTTTCAAAATGAAAATACTCACTTCACAATAGTATCCCTTTCTTAATGTCACCTTCTAAAAGCCTTTTTCCTAGTTTTTAAAATCAAAGATATATTCCTTAATGAAATTAGAAATGTTTCCTGAAATATCTTCAACTAAATAAATCTATTTTAAAAGAAACAAAATACCCTAATGCTAAAACCATGCAGCATAAGTGATCTTTAAAAGCGCAAACCAAGCAATAAAATAAAAAATAAACAAGTGGAACGACATCAAACTAAAAAGCTTCTGTGCAGCAAAAGAAATGATCAACAAAGTAAAAAGGCAACCTACAGAATGGGAAAAAATATTTTCAAACCATATATCTGATAAGGGGTTAAGATCCAAAATATATAAAGAGCGCATACAACTCAACAGCAAAAAAATAATAATCCAAAGAAAAAATGGGCAAAAGATCTAAATAGACATTTTTCCAAAGAAGATACATATATGAAGGGCCAACGGGTACATGAAAAGATACTGAACATCACTAGTGATCAGGGAAATGCAAATTAAAACCACAATGTGATACCTCACACCTGTTAGAATGGCTATTATCAAAAAGACAGATAAATGCTGGTGTGGATGTGGAGAAAAGGGAACCCTTGTGCACTGCTAGAGGGGATGTAAATTGGTGTATTCACTAATGGAAAACAGTATGAAGGTTCCTCAAAAGATTAAAAATAGAACTACTATATGATCCCACAATTTCACTTCTGGGAATCTATCCAAAGGGAAGGAAAACACTAACATGAAAAGACAGCTGCACCCCCATGTTCACAGCAGCATTATATACAATAGCAAAGACATGGAAACAACCTAAGGGTCCACTGACTGAAGAATGGATAAGGAAGTTGTGGTGTTACATATACACAATGGCATATTTTTCAGCAATAAAAAACAAGGACATCTTGCCATTTGTGACAACATGGATGGACCTTGAGGGTACTATGCTAAGTGAAATAAGTCAGACAAAGATAAATACTGTATGATCTCGCTTGTATGCGGAATCTAAAAAAAACCCCCAAACAACAAAAATCCAAACTCATAGAAAAAGAGATCGGATTTGTGGTTACTAGAGGTGGAAGGGTAGAGGAAAGTGGAACTGGAGACAGGTAGCGAAAAGGTACAAACGTGCAGTTCCAAGATGAGTAAGTATTAGGGATGTAACGTACAGCATGCTAACTAGAGTTAACACAGCCGTATCATACACAGGAAAGTTGCTGGAGTAAATCCTAAGAGTTCCCATCACAAGGAAAAAGACATTGCTGCTTCTTTTGCTTTCTTTTTATTTCTCTTTTTATCTCTACATGACGCTAACTAAACTTACGTGATGATCATTTCATAGCACATGTAAGTCAAACCATTGTGCTGTACACCTTAAACTTACACAGTGACGTATGTCAATTATATCTCAATAAAACTGGGGGGAAAAGTGCATACCACACACATAAGGAAGAAATCTCTGTAGAGATTTCTGCAAACCACACCAAGCTGGTGCACGATGTGGAAATCTCTAGTTATTTAACCATCTATACAAAGAAGTTACCATACTTTACTGAATAAACAGTAGCTTTAAGAAACTATTTACTAAATATGTATGTACATAATAAGCTTTAATCCAAAGAAATCAGTCAACAGTCCGTATGTCACAAGTCCCTGAATAGAGGACACATTTACATACCAATGTTTCTTAAACCTCTAACATAAGTAGGAGAAATTATAATGGCATTTTAAAGGGAAAGAACACAAAATCAAAATGTTTAAAGAGGAGTTAATTTGTTTGTCATCCCATAAGTAATTAAAGCAAAATTAGTGGCTCTAAAACCTAAAAGGGGTAGATATATAGATCAACAGACCGGGAAGTCCAGAAATAAATCCTAACATTTACGGTTAACTGATTTTTGAGAAAGGGGACAAGACAATGGTGAAGGAACAGTCTTTTCAACAAATGGTGCTGAGACAACTGGCCATCCGTATGCAAAAGAATCTATTTGGGCTCCTACCTCACACCATACATAAAAAATTAACTCAAAGTAGATTCTAGACCTAAACTTAAGAGTTAAAACTATAAAACTCTTTGAAGAAAACACTGGCATCAATCTTTTTTTTTTTATCGCGGTAACATTAGTTTATAACATTATACAAATTTCGGGTGTACATCATTATAATTCGATTTCTGTGTAGATTACATCATGTTCACCACCCAAAGACTAATTACAATCCATCAGCATACACATGTACCTAATTGGCCCTTTCCCTCTCCTCCCTCCCCACTTCTGGTAACCACCAATCCAATCTCTGCCTCTATGTGTGTGTTTGTTGCTGTTTTTAGCTTCTATTTATGAGTCAGATCTTACTGTGTCTGACTTTCTCCTTCTGACTTATTTCACTCAGCATAATACCCTCAAGGTCCACCCATGTTGTCACAAATGGCCAGATTTCATTGTTTTTTTTATGGCTGAGTAGTATTCCATTGTGTATATATACCACATCTTCTTTATCCATTCATCCTTCAATGGGTAACTAGGTTGCTTCCAAGTCCTGGCTATTGTGAATAGTGCTGCAATGAACACTGGGGTGCATGTATCTTTATGCATTCGTGTTTTCATGTTCTTTGGACAAATACCCAGCAGTGGAAGAGCTGGATCATATGGTAGTTCTATTCTTAATTTTTTGAGGAATCTCCATACTGTCTTCCATAGTGGCTGCACAAGTTTGCACTCCCAGCAGCAGTGTACGAGGGTTTCCTTCTCTCTGCATCCTCTCCAATACTTGTTATTTCCTGTCTTGTTAATTATAGTCATTCTGACAGCAAGGTGCTATCTCATTGTAGTCTTGATTTGCATTTCCCTGACAGTGATGTTGAACATCTTTTCATGTGCCTGTTGGCCATTGGTATTATCTTCTTCGGAGAAATGTCTGTTCAGATCTTTTGCCCATTTTTTAACTGGATTGTTAGTTTTTTTGCTGTTGAGACGTATGGCGTTCTTTATATATTTTGGATATGAACCCCTTATCAGATATACAGTTTGCAAATATGTTCTCCCAATTGTTAGGTTGTCTTTTCATTTTGTTGACAGTTTCCTTTGCTGTGTAGAAGATTTTTAGGGTGATGTAATCCATTTGTTTATTTTTTCTATTATTTCCCTTGCCTGGTCAGACATGGTACTTGAAAATATGCTACTAAGACCGATGTCAAAGAGGGTACTGCCTACATTTTCTTCTAGAAGTGTCATGGTTTCAGGTCTGACATTCAAGTCTTAATCTATTTTGAGTTAATTTTTGTGTATGGTATAAGATAATGGTCTACTTTCCTTCTTCTGCATGTGGCTGCCCAGTTGTCACAATACCATTTATTGAAGAGACTTTCCTTTCTCCACTGTATGTTCTTGGCTCTCCTGTTTAAAATTAGCTCTCCACAGATGTGTGGGTTTACTTCTGGCCTCTCGATTTTGTTCCATTGATCTGTGTGTCTGTTTTTGTGCCAGTATCATGCTCTTTTGATTACTATAGCTTTGTAGTATATTTTGAAATCAGGGAGTGTAATACTTCCGGCTTTGTTCTTCTTGCTCAGGATTCCTTTGGTTATTCAGGGTATTTTCTTGTTCCATATAAGCTTTAGGATCCTGTGTTCTATTTCTGTGAACAATGTCATTGGAACTTTGATAGGGATTGCACTGAATCTGTAGGTTGCTCTAAGCATGGACATTTTAACTATGTTAATCTTCCAATCCAAGAACACAGAATATCTTTTCCACTTCCTCGTGTCTTCTTCTATTTCTTTGAACAATGTTTTATAGTTTTCAGTGTACAGATCTTTCACCTCCTCGGTTAGGTTTATTCCTAGGTATTTTATTCTTTTTCTTGCAATTGTAAATGAGACTGTATTCTTAATTTCTCTTTCTGTTTCTTCACTACTAGTGTATAGAAATGCAACTGACTTTTGTATGTTGATTTTGTATCCTGCAACTTTACCATATACATTATTTCTAGAAGTTTTCTTGTGGATTCTTTAGGGTTTTCTAAATATAAAATCATGTCATCTGCAAATAGTGACAGGTTCACTTCTTCCCTTCCAATACGGTTCCCTTTTATTTCTTTTTCTTGCCTGATTGCTCTGGCTAGGACTTCCAACACCATGTTAAATAAGAGTGGTGAAAGTGGGCAAGCTTGTTGGGTTCCTGTTCTTAGAGGAATAACTTTCAGTTTGTCTTCATTAAAAATGATATTAGCTGTAGGTATATCATATATGGCCTTCATTATGTTGAGGGACTTTCCTTCTATACCCATTTTATTCAGCGTTTTTATCATAAATGATGCTGTATCTTGTCAAATGCTTTCTCTGCATCTATTGAGATGATCATGTGATTTTTTTACTCTTCATTTTGTTAAAGTAGTGTATCACATTGACTGATCTGCAGATGGTGAACTATTCCTGCATCCCTGGAATAAAATCGATCATGGTGTATTATCTTTTTAATGTATTGTTGTATTTAATTTGCTAATATTTTGCTGAGGATTTTTGAATCAATGTTCATCAGTGATATTGGTCTATAATTTTCTTTGTGTTGTCCTTGTCTGGTTCTTGTATCAGGGTAATGTGGGCTTCATAGAATGAGTTAGGAAGCTTTCCCTCCTTTTTGATCTTTTGAAAGAGTTTAAGAAGGACAGGTGTTAAGTCTCCTTGGAATGTTTGGTAGAATTCACCAGGGAAACCATCTGGTCCTGGACTTGTACTTTTGGGGAGGTTTTTGATTACTGTTTCAATCTCCTTACTGGTGATTTGGTCTATTCAAATTCTCCATTTCTTCTTGATTCAGTTTTGGAAGGTTGTATGATTCTAAGAATTCATCCATTTCTTCTAGATTATCCAATTTGTTGGTGTATAGCTTTTCATAGTATTCTCTTATAATCTTTTGTATTTCTGAGATGTCCATTGTAATTTCTCCTCTTTCATTTCTGATTTTATTTGAGCCTTCTCTTTTTTCTTGGTGAGTCTACCTAAAGGTTTGTCAACTTTGTTTACCTTTTCAAAGAACCAGCTCTTAGTTTCATTGATTTTGTCTTTTTCTTTCTTTTTTAAGTCTCTATTTCATTTATTTCTGCTCTGATTTTTATTATTTCCTTCCTTGCACTGATTTTGGGCTTTATTTGTTCTGCTTTTTCCAGTTCCTTTAGGTACACTATCAGATTTTTTATTTGAGATTTTTCTTGTTTGTTGAGGTAGGCCTGTATTGCCATACACTTCCCTCTTAGAAGTGCTTTTGCTGTATCCCATAAATTTTGGGACATTGCGTTTTCATTTTCATTTGTCTCCAGGTATTTTTTATTTCTCCTTTGATTTCTTTGTTGACTCATTGTTCAGCAGCATTTTGTTTAATCTCCACATATTTGTGGCTTTTCTGATTTTCTTCCTGTAGTTGATTTCTAGTTTCATACCAGTGTGGTTAGAAAAGATGCTTGGTATTATTTCAATCTTCTTAAATTTAATAAGACTTATTTTGTGTCCTAATATGTGATCTATCCTGGAGAATGTCCCACGTGCATTCGAAAAGAATGTGTATTCTATGGCTTTTGGATGCAATGTTCTATGTATATCTACTAAGTCCATCTGGTCTAATGTGTCATTTAAGGCCAATGTTTCCTTACTGATCTTCTGTTTTGATGATCTATCTATTGGTGTAAGAGGAGTGTTAAAGTTATCTACTATTATTGTGTTACTGTCTATTTCTCCTTTTACGTCTATTAATAGTTGCTTTAGGTGCTCCTATGTTGGGTGCATAGATATTTACAAGTGTTATATCCTCTTGTTGGATTGTTCCCTTTATCATTATGTAGCACTCTTCTTTGTCTCTTGTTACAGGTTTTGTTTTAAAGTCTATTTTGTCTATATAAGTATTGCTACTCCAGCTTTCTTTTCATTGCCATTTGCATGGAGTCTTTTTGTCCATCCCTTCACTTTCAGTTTATGAGTGTCTTTAGGTCAGAAGCGTGTTTCTTGTATGCAGCAGATATACGGGTCTTGTTTTTTTATCTAATCGACCACCCTATGCCTTTTGACTAGAGCATTTAGTCTATTAACATTTAAAGCAGCTATTGCTAAGAATGTACTTATTCCATTTTGTTACTTTTTTTCTGGGTGTTTTAGTAGTTCTTCTCTGGTCCTTTCTTCTTCTCTTGCTCTCTTCCCTTGTGTTTTGATGGCTTTCTTTAGTATTACGTTTGGGTTCCTTTCTCTCAATTTCTTGCGTATTTATTATAGGGAAAATACAGGCATAAATCTTCAGGATCTTGCATTAGGCAATGACTTCTTAGATACAACATCAAAAGCTCAAGTGTTAAAAAAAGGTTAAATGAGACTTCATCAAAATTACAAACTTTGGTATCTCAAAGGATATCATCAATAAAGTGAAAAGACAAGTGACAGACTGGAAGAAATTTGCATATCACATATTCACAAAGGACATTTGCAGAATACATAAAGAACTTTTACAAGTGTATAACAAAAAGAAAAATAGCCCAATCAAAAAACGGGTAAAGAATTTCAATAGATATTTCTCCAAAGAAGATATGCAAATGGCCAATAAGACCATGAAAGATGCTCAACGTCAGTAGTCCTTAAGGAAAGCGAAATCAAAACAATGAGATACCACTTCACATCCACCAAATGGCTATAATCAAAAAGATAAAAGTGAGTGTCGGTGAGAATGTGGAGAAATTGAAATCCTCACATACTGCTACTAGGAATGTAAAATGGTGCAGTCATTTTGGAAAACAGTTTGACAATTCTTCAAAGTGTTCAAAAGAAAGTTACCATATGATCCAATAATTCTACACTCAAGAAGAATGAACATACACGGCCACTCAAAGAGTTGTACACCAATGTTCACAGCAGCATTACTCATAACAGTCAAAAGACGGAAACAACCCAAATGTCCATCGACTGATGAATGGCTATAAAAAATGATAAATTCAGGGGCTGGCCCCGTGGCTGAGTCCATGCGCTCCGCTGCAGGCGGCCCAGTGTTTCGTTGGTTCGAATCCTGGGCGCGGACATGGCACTGCTCATCAAACCACGCTGAGGCAGCGTCCCACATGCAACAACTAGAAGGACCCGCAACAAAGAATATACAACTATGTACTGGGGGGCTTTGGGGAGAAAAAGGAAAAAAATAAAATCTAAAAGAAAAAATGATAAATTCATACAATGAAATGTAATTTGGCCACAGAAAGGAACAAAGTACTGGTACATGCTATGACATGGATGTACCTATAAAACTAATGAATGAAGCCAGACACAAAGGCTACGTATTGTATGATCCCTTTACATGAAATATCCAGAAATTATATGAAATATCCAGAATAGGTAAATTCATAGCAAAACAAAGTAGATTAGTGGTTGCGTAGGGCCGGGAGGAAGGAGGACAGGGAGTGGCTGCTAATGAGTTAAGGTTTCTTTTCTAGGGTGATGAAAATGTTCTAAAATTAGAGTACTGCGATGGTTGCACAGCTCTGTAAATATGTTAAAAATCAGTGAATTACACACTGTAAATTGGTAAACTTTATGTACGCAAATTACATATCAATAAAACTATTAAAAATCTAAGACAAATGACTTAATATCACATACGTTAATATGTATAATCATATGATTCTTCACTTCAAAATAGTACACACACACTTTTATCAAGCCTAACATACTAAGCCCTTTACACTTTATACTAATCCTATAGTATATAGGGTTTTTTCTTTTATATATATATAAAATATATATATATGTATATAGTTTTTTCTTTTAAATTATTTTAATCCAGAAATTCTAACTTAATATCACTTTTTGAAAGTTTTTCACCAGATGACCTGAACTATTTTTATGTTATACACACATAATTAAAACACCTTTTTGTCCTTGGGAAGAAATGTCTACAGATGCATTTCTGGAGAACTGAATAGGAAAAAGGAGAAATCAGAGTGCTTTGTCATAGAACACTGAACACAGAAAAACTTGTCAAGTAGTCAATGATAACCAAAGAGATGAACCAAATCCCTGATGTTCTTGCCTGTTCAGCATTCGGTGAATTCTACTTATTTTACTGCTTCTAACAACGTCTATCTTTGTATAAATTCTAACTTATTCCCACATTACCTCATCAGCACTTGGAAGCTAGACTACTCTGACGTTTGCATGACACTCATGTGTCTACTCAATGAATTCTGACCCAAACAGGTACATTTACACTGTGCTTCCAAAAGATGTCTGTAAATGATATAAAATGCTAAGTAGAAGGATGAAGAATAGGTTGTCAACACAGTTAACTCAGGCATCCTGCAGGTTGACAAGCCATTCATGTAGCATAACTACTGTGGAAACCGTTTGAATCCTACCACTTGGACATCACCACTCACTTTATCTCTAATATTTTCTTTCATACCAATACCATCAAGAAATAGGAGACAACTGTAAAATCTCCAACTCCAGAAACTGGAAACTGGAACTCAAAACTGCATCCCACACCAGGAAAATACTTAAACCAAAGTGACTTATCAATATTTTAAGTTACCAATATTTTATGAAGTATTATTATTAAGAAGGCAGGAGATATCCTAGTAGCAGATTCTCCAGCCCCAGTCAAGCCTTCAGATGACTGCAGCCCAGGCCAAAACCTAGACTGAAACCTCATGAGATGCTGAGCCAGGACCACACAGGTAAGCCATTCTTTAATTTTTGAACTTTGAGATAATAAATGTTTGTTGTTTTAAGCCACTTAAACAACAAACAAAAAAACAGTGGCTCCCCCTTCTTTATCCCCATTGAGTTTTAAATAAAAACAAATGAGTTTAAAGTACAGCTAAGTGAATTTATGCTATATCTCACAGAAAATTTCCTACTAGAAAAGTATTTAGTAAAGAAATACTTTAACAAGAGAAATTTTAAAGCTACTCTTTCCTGAGGTCAACAAAGACAAGTAAGGTAGTTATTTTTTTTCAGGAGTGAATCACCTGCAGATCTAAATAGAGAATGTTGGATTAAATCTATAACTCCCACTGATTAATCCCATAGACATTTTTATGTGAGGCCAATGAGGCCAGAACATAAGGATAACAATGGGCTGTGGGGAGGGGGGGAAGGAGCTGCCTCTCAACCAGAAATCAGAGCTGGTGCAGACTTGGCTTCGCGCCCGTGGAATGGAATAGGGATCTACAGGACCTGCCACTCAACCATTATTACAACGAGCTAAAACCAGTGCCTGAGAAAGGCTGGATAAGGTAGCAGCCAGTAGGCTTTCCTACTCTAGCATTCTAGGAAGCAGTGGACAAAGGGAAAATGACAGGTAACTATCATAAAACATTCGAAACCATTTAGCAGCTGAGCTTCAAAGTGGTCATTCCATAGCACTACATCTGCTACAGAAACCACCACAGACCACCTCCTTTTCGCTGATCTCTAAACTGAATATGAAATAACATTCAGAGTTCCAGTACAATGGTAGCATTTTACTATAAAATGGATTACAAAATTTCACTGGTTAATAAAAGTAGGAAAAAGTTAACGACTGCTATTAGCAGAAAGATTATTTTAACTTTAGAATTTACTATATCTACAAACAAACATGTAAATGTACAAAAAGGTAATTTAGCACTCTCACTTTTTTTTTTTAAAGATTTTATTTTTTTCCTTTTTCTCCCCAAAGCCCCCCGGTACATAGCTGTATATTCTTAGTTGTGGGTCCTTCTAGTTGTGGCATGTGGGATGCTGCCTCAGCGTGGCTTGATGAGCAGTGCCATGTCCGTGCCCAGGATTCAAACCGATGAAACACTGGGCCACCTGCAGTGGAGCGCGCGAACTTAACCACTCGGCCACGGGGCCAGCCCCGCACTCTTACTTTTTAAATGGCACTAAGGTAACAAAATATGCCATGAACATGTCAGTAAAAAATATCCATAATTGTCCTAAAACTTTATCAAGGCTGGCAAGAGATTTTCTACAGGGGGAAAAAACACTAGTTTATTTACTCTTTTGTTATTTTTAAATGCTACCTCTCTTTTGTGGAAGGAACAACATTACAAACGGCCACGTGGCAGTTTAAGTAACATCTTTTTCTCTTGCCCTATAGATACCCCAAAGGAATGTCAGCGAGAAGCTCCAAGGCCACACCTCCCTCAAGAAATGATGGTCTTACAATTTCATTACACTGTTCTTTCTCAAAATTTCTCCTAATGAACAGTCAGACGTAAAAAAACTAAGCATAAATTAGAGAGCAAATGCAAGCCCCCTCAAAGACCACATGTGAGGGCAGACACACAGCATTTACCTTCTTCCCTCCGGTCACAAACTGCTTGCAGCTGGACCTCACGTACTGCGGGTGCACAGCAATGATCTACAAGGGAACAAGGACCCGACACTGGTTTAGGAGTCATGGTTAAAGCACAGCATGAAAACCCTTTATACTTTCCAAGCAGCAGGATCTCAAAATCATCCTATACTTTGGCAGGAAGTAACCTATTCAGGTAAGATTCTGCTACTACTGAGGACATCTGTGTCTTGCTCTTGTGTGAAAAGATTTCTTCCATGAAGCCAGGTCAAAACTAAAAGATGAGAGTGAGTTAGTTCTAGTTTCGGGCTGAGTGGGACCCTCTACGTGGGTGCCCCATCCTCTGACACAGCAAGGGAGGTCAGTCAAGGCAGCAATTGTAACTGAATACAATTCTAATACAACAGAAGAAACCCAAAGGAAGAACCTGACTATCTCTTTGCCCGGATGCCTTTCAGTGACTGAGGGTACCAAATGGAACAGGTGGGGCAATGAAGCCTCACAGATATTTAGGATAGTTACACCAAGACCCCGTTAGTGTGAGAGACAACATTCAGGGTCTTCCCTTCTACCTATGGCCTCAGTCCCTGTCCCCCCCGGTTCTCATTAGCTTTCCGCTCAGCCAGTCTCCTCGCAACCCCTTACACAAGTTTCTCCCAAGGCCGCTCCACCCGTCATCTCTGTTTACTTCATGCACCAGTGGCTTTCTGAAGGTCAGTGGCTCTACTCAGAGCAAGCCCATCTTCGGAGCTCCCCTTCTGTGGCTGTAAGCCTGCACGTGCTCTGCCCCCTTACCTTTTTATCCCCAAACCCATGGAATCACTGACTAATGCACTTTGTTTTCTTCCTAACCTAACATACAGAATATTTCTAGACACTAAAAAAAATCCACACACTTAAGCTTGCACCAACCTGCAACTAAATACACTTTATATTCATGTTAATTGACTAATATATTTTCATCCTCCAATGGAATAGATTCCTCTTCCTACACTGCCATTTTTATGGCTTTTAGCGTATGACTCCTCATTTCTCTAATCATTCCTTTCTCCCAAGTTAGCCCTTCTTTCCTTCAACACTTCTCTAATCCACCTGAGATACCAATATTGAATCATTTACACGTTCTGTTATTACATATTCTTAAACCCTCTCATAAGAGTCCTTTTAGCTCTCTTAATAATACATAAGCCTAGAGAACAACTGTTATTCCAGACATCCCCCACGTTCCTAAGTCATATTACCTTACCCCTTTCTCCTCTTCTGCTCTAAGGAAACAAGGCCATCAAGATCAGTCGCAGCCAAACTCAGCAAACGGCTGGGCTCAGTCTCCCCTGTCCTGTGCCCGTCTCACAGACAGAGGCTGTAGGACCTTTTCCAAGGTCACTCACCCACCCCGAGAGGTTGATTCCATTCCTTAGTGCTGCTCCATTAAGTACTCACTTTCTTTTATTTTTCAATCTTTCCCCCTCTAGTGATTTTTTACCATCAACCAAAACACGATCTGCAGAAATCTTCCCTGGACACTGGCCCTCTCTCACCTACCAGATGATCTCTCTTCTTCATGATCAAATCTCTTGAAAGAAGAGTCTACACTAGTTGTCTCTACTTCTTCATCTCCAATTTACTTCTTGACACAGGTGACCCTCCTGCTCTTGAAACTGTCCTCACTAAGGCTGTCAATATCTCCATGATGACCAAATAAAATATCCTGTTTCAGTCCTCATCTCATTGACTCTCCACACTGCCTTTCGGCTGCTGCCCACTCCTTCCTTCTGGAAACCCTCTCTCCTTTGGCTTCCCTGACACCACTCTTCTGGATTTCTTCCAGTCTCTCTAACTGATTCTTCTTAGATCTCTTGCTGTTTGTTTTTTCCACTGCCTGAATCTTTAAATTAGAGTGTTCCAGAATTTTACCATGAGTCATCTTCTCTTCTCATTCTTTAGCTTTTATAAATGGATAATATCTTTAAAAATGGCTTCATCTTGGGGGCTGGCCCCGTGGCCGAGTGGTTAAGTTCGCGTGCTCCGCTGCAGGCGGCCCAGTGTTTCGTTGGTTTGAATCCTGCGCACGGACATGGCACTGCTCGTCAAGCCACGCTGAGGCAGCATCCCACATGCCACAACTAGAAGGGCCCACAAAGAAGAATATACAACTATGTACTGGGGAGCTTTGGGGAGAAAAAGGAAAAAATAAAAATCCTAAAAAAAAAATGTTCTACACTGAACAAAAGTAGAAAAAAATGAAACAAAATTAAAAAAAAAAAATGGCTTCATCTTACTCAACTGGGGTTATCAACTTTGTGATTTTAGGGCCAATCCCCAGCCTGAGCTCATAAGAGTCCTTTTAGCTCTCTTATAATACATAACTCATTATGTATTATAATGAGCTCCACACTCATGTTTCCAAAACTTCTATATAACGTTTCCACCAGATGCACTACAGTTAACTAAACTCAGGACCAAACTAGCAACATCCTTACTCAAATCATCCCTTATTGCAACTGATGGCATTCTCACGCACTATTACCAAAGCAAAAACCTGGATTTACCCTCCACTCCTCCATCTTTCATCACCCTCATGCAATCCATCACTAAGGTTTGTTGTGTCTACCTCCTAAAGGCTTTTCATTTCTTCTACTCCATCCCGAATACTCACTACTATTCTTTTCATTGAGATGCTGTAATGACCTGCCTAGAGCACTGCATTAGCCTTCTAAATTGCCTCTTGTCCCAAGTCACTCTCCTGCTTAAATCACCCTCCATCCTGGCATATTTAGCTTTCTAAAACACACATCAGATCCTCTCTCTCCTTCACCTGTCAATCAATAAATGTTTGAATAAACAAGTGAAAAAAACAAATGACTGCGTCCTTTAACAACTATAATAGTCACTATAACTACCATGACTGTTATCTAAAACTGGTCCTCCTGCCTCATGTCTACCAGCCCTCCAATCTATACTATATATAGTCGCCATATTAATTTTCCTTAAGCTTAGCTCAGTTTATGTCACTTCTTTGCTCTTAAACATTCAATAATTTCTCCTTATCTACTAGATGGAGTCTAAATTCCTTAGCCTGAATATAAAGCCAGCCCCAATCTGCCTGTACAGCTGTCTTGCAACTCAGTATTTTATGCACCATCTAAACTAGACTATTTGCCACTTCCTGAACACAACTTGAACTTTCTACCCTCTCCATTTCTATTATGCTGTTCTTCCACATGGAAAGCCAGCTTCTCCATCTGCTCTGTCCATTTATTAAAGCCCAGTCAAACATCACTCCATCTATAAAGTCAGCACTAACAAAAACAGTTAGAAGTAACTTTTCTCAGCTTTGGACTCTCTGTGCTTACCTCTTTGAGTATTTAATCACAGATTGTGCGTGTGTGTGTATCATCTCATGCACTACAACAAAAGATTCCTGAGGACAGACTGAGATCACAGTCATATGATACATATCCTGTACTCCTTCACAGCATCAGATAGTATCTAGTATAAGTGGTGAATACTTACTGACACAATTAATGCAAGACTGGGAGGGCTCAAAGTATTGTAATCCTTATTGCCTTAGTTGATAAAACCCTTAGAAAAATTAAAACTTAGTGAATACTTACTTTAATAGGACAGTCAAAAGTCTCATGAAATTCTTCTCCAGAATACAGTCCAAACACCTGCACCTAAAAAGTAAACGGATCCTGTCAGTTCACCAGGACAGCAACAAAGACGGCTGCTGAGTCGGCGAGAACACATACTGTCAATAAAAAAAAAAGCAGAACACTTAATCTAAGGTCTTTGTGATCTCTATTATATATCTAATGAAAACAATTCTATCAGGGTAAGAGTACTCTGCTGCAAGGTCATAGGCATTTCATGGATAGAGTTTCCTTTACTCAACATAAATTAGTTTTATCAAATGGATATCAACTTTTAAAAATGAAACAGATAGGAATAGGTTATTCATACTCTTTCATGAACTTCCCATAGGATATTCTTAAAGGAATTATTTTTTCCTTCCCTTAAAAGAAAGAGAAGCTTCTTTTTGGAGTCATATAGATATGTATATAAATCTACCGTGCAGATCAATGAGGCAGGAGATGAGGGGAACGGCACTTCATTTACAATCTTTACGCTGAATCTCCTCAGTGTATAAATGTACGATTGCAGTTTCTACTTATCAGTGCCACCCTTGAAGTTGTTCCAGGCCACTTTACTCAGACAATCTCTTTTCTGAGTGGTTTACTTAAAAAAACTGAATAATATACATGTTGTAAAGGGTACAAATCATAACTTTACAGCTTGACAAATTTTTCTGATGTGAACGTACCCCTTCAACCACCACTCAGATCAAGAAATAGAACCCGAGAAGCTCCTGAGGGTCCCCTCCCTGTCAATAACACGCTCACAAACTGACCACTCCCCTGAAATCGATCGTCATAGATACTGTGCTGGTGTCTGAATTTTATATAAAGGGAATCATGAACTACTTTCACTGGCTTCTTTCACTCAGCATTTTCTTTGTGAGATTTATCCATCCTGTTGTATACAGCAGTTGCTGGTTCTTGACCACTGCTATGTAGTGTTTCAGTTTAGGGACATATCATGATTTGTGTGTCCATCATCTATCGATCATTTGGGTTGGTTCCATGTTGGATCTATTATGAATAATGCTGCAATGAACACTCTTTACAGATCTTTTGGTGCACGTATATACACCTTTGTGAAGGGTATATAACTAGGAATGGAATTGCTGAGTCACAGATTATGCACCTGTTCACATTTAATAGGCAGCCAAACTCTTTCACTAAGTGGTTTTGATCAATTTACACTCTCACCAACAGAGAATAAGAATTTCAGGAGCTCTCAAACACTTGGAAGTAACAGGGCCACTTACAGCTATTTTCCAACAGTTGGGAAGTTTTCACTTTTTCTAGTCTCTAGAAGAGTGGAATTATTTCTTCTTTAAATTTTGAAGAATTCACTAGTGAAGCCATTTGCGTCTAATGGCTTCCTTGTGAGAATGTTTTTAATTACAAATTCAATTTTTTAAATAGATACAAAACTGTTCAGACTTCGGATTTCTTCTTATCTTGGTAAGTGGTGAGTAGTTCATTTTTGCGAGTTCAAAGAGGAAAACTTACTCATGTCATGATATAATTTTGGGAGACAAATTCATTCATTAAAAGATGAAATTTTTAGGACACTCCATTCACTTTGTGACTACTGTTTTTATACCTTTGTACCAAGTAAGTGATTTGGGTTCCAAGAACAGCACACAGTACAATGTACCATAAGGGAATTTGATTTACCCCAGGCAGTTTGTTAGACTGTATTCTTGACACGGCAAGGATACGGATGCCCCACCACCACCTTCTTCTCGTTGTTTAGAGAGTATCAAATCAGTACTTTTATATAAAGGCATTAGCACAGGGTACACTGAACTTCTTATAAAATGGTGGTTAGGAAGCAGGAAAGAGAAGCATTGCATTCAGAGTTTTACTTTACCTCAGGGAAGGTTAACTTGATCAATCCCAACAAACCCAAGAAAGTCAGGTAGAAATTAAGGGAGGTACTGTTTATCACCTGAATCTTAATGGAGTAAATTGACAAGTGGTCAACGTACTGAAGTTACCTCAGTATAAACTCATGCTGAACTAGGAAGTTTAAATTCTTCCAACATAGGAATTTCTATTCAATATAAAAATGTCACTTACAACACGGTCCTATGTCAAATCGTAGAGTACTGCTAATAACACATCTCTAAATGCTTCCACCTACTTTCCCTTAGTGCCCCTCAAACCTGACTGCACAGTTAAAATCCCTGGGTATTAAGGGCCAGACCCCACGTTAGACAAATTCAACTTTCTGGTGGGGAGAAAAGGTACTTTTAAAGGCCCACCATTGACAGTAGGTACCCAGTGTGGACAATCCTGCTGTACCTCCTCTGGTCCTTACAGCAACTCTGTTACCATTACACGAACACAAACACCATTAGGCCTGTTTCACAGTAAATGAGAAGATAAATATTCAGATTGTGAATCTAATGGTGAAAATTAAATTATGAATTTCCGGAGATAGATGCCCCTTTAGAAATTATGAATCCATACTGAAGATACAATAGCAGAGTGCTAAGGCGAAATACACAGAAAGATAACAAATCAAATGTTTGCGCAGTGCTTCACAAACAGGCTGACACTCATCTCTGAGAACCAGTCAGGAGCAAAACCGCCACTGTCATCCCCAGAGCAGGGGCTGGAGCAGGGTCTGCTGAAGGCGGTGAAGCAAGATTAGAACTTCTAGGTCACGCTCTGTTACCAGGTTTAACCGAATAACATTCTCCTCAACTGTCCCTATTTTCTCCTTCACTATGGAAAGCCCTGTAACTTCACAAGACAAATGTCATAAACGTTATCAGTACAAGCAGGGTGATTTGTAAAACCTTCAATGTTGCAGTTCATTTCACTAATGAGACAGCTCAAGCTAGTTGGTCACAAGTTACACTACTAAAGCTAATGAAATCCAAACAATTCTCATTCATTTCCTCTCTCTCCCTCTTTATTTATTTTGCCATTTTGTCAGTGAATATCATACTCGTCTGTGAAAAGAATCCGTTGAATGACAGCCCAGAGAGCTTTGCCTTTAGGTAGATCTCATCCTAGATAAGAATAACATAATTAAAGATTAAAACAGAGAAGAACCTTTTGAAAATGGTATCCCCTATAGCAGCCTTAACGACCTCCCCCAACTTGTCACCGAAATACCCAATGAGGAAAAACAGAAAACGCAGGGCAGTTGGCCTTACAATCAACCTACTGTAAAGTCCCGGAGGCTTTCTCATCAACTACAAACCCAGAGAGCCATGTGATTCACATCCCACAGAACCACAGAAGGTACGTGATACACGTTTTACAGTCTGGAATAAAGAAAAGCTACCCTCATGAAACAAGGAGGAAGGTGTGTACCCTTCTCCACTTTAGCATGGATTTCTAGGTATTTGTCAACTGGCAGAGTGGGTGACAGCCCATCTGATGTAGAGGAACTATGAGTGAGGCGGCCAGAGTGTCAGACAACCCTCCCAGTTAGTACTTTCACGTAACCAGTCTCTCTCTCCAGCTTCCAAACAGCAACAGATCAAGAATTAGAGGAGGGATGAACGTGTAAACTGTCATTCCATCTAGGGCGGGAGCTGAAGGGACTTTGCAGGGGAGACGGCTGGTTTTCATATTCTCCAGCCACGTAGAGACCCGGGAGAGATGACTGGAGAAGCTCCCACTTCACGCTGGGGGGGTGGCCTTCACTGAACGCCTCTAGTCAGATGAAACTGGGCTCATCGACAGGCCCCCGCGTGGAGCTAAGAAGGTGATCCTACCACACCCAAAACGGTGACAAGCACGGTCAAGAGCAATCAGACGCTGAATCTGTTTGCTCACCCAGGTTCAGAAAGAGCTCGTCTCCTTGTTCTGGAATGGACAAACAAGCAACAAAAACGGACGCAAAATCTATAAAAAGAATATCGCAGCACACAATTCTCACAACTCAGAGGGAGAAAAACAACGCTTTAAAAAACGTTTTTTGTTTTTGTTTTTTTTTAAAGATTTTATTATTTCCTTTTTCTCCCCAACACCCCCCGGTACATAGTTGTATATTCTTTGTTGTGGATTCTTCTAGTTGTGGTATGTGGGACGCTGCCTCAGCGTGGTTTGATGAGCAGTGCCATGTCCGCGCCCAGGATTCGAACCAACGAAACACTGGGCCGCCTGCAGCGGAGCGCGCGAACTTAACCACTCGGCCACGGGGCCAGCCCCTAAAAAATGTTTTAATAGTAACCAGAAAAGAAAGAAAAACTAGAAAACGGTTTGGTAACTTCAATAAGAAGAAAAGACGTCTAAGAATCTGGAGCAGAAAGACAGGATGATGACGCCGACAACGACGCCAACAATGACGGTAACAGCTAACAATTACTACATGTTTCTTCTATTCCAGGTACTATTCCAAACAATTTACATGTATTACCTTCCTCCTTCCTTCCTTCCTCCTAATCATCAACGAGGTAGGTACTGTTTTTATCCCCATTTCATAGAGGTGTGAACAGACTGAGGCACAGAGAGGTATGAATAACTTACCACTTACCTGACATCCCACAGCTAAATCCTGGCAGGATGACCCCCTCCTAACCACTAGATCACACTGCCTGACACCCTAAGACACAGAAGAAGCTGCATTTTTTTTAATTTAAATATATGAGGCTGATTTGAAAATAGAGCTGGGAGAGAGAGATTTCAGGAAAATTAAAAATGCAAAATGGAATAAAACTATTCCACAAAGCTAAACTGACATCGGAAGAGAAGGGAATCAGCAAAGGGAACAAACAAGCAGAGAAACTCTCCCTGACTACAAAGAAATGAGAGGATAAAAACAATGAGGACGCAAAGCTCACGTGTGGAGAGTGTGTGTGTATCTCACAACATGACCAATTTCTCTTACAGCTGATGTATTTTCGAAAGGAGAGGACGAGTGACCAGTGCTTCTCCATTCACACACTTAGCTTGAAAAGTTTAGGTCCAATGACGTGGAGGGGAAGAGGCCAGACAGTTAATATATACTGAGAGCTGGCTGTACACGTGGCACTGCAGCCTTCTCCCTGTGCCCACTGCCCAGCTGAGGACACAGAGGCACTGGGAGAGCCAACAATGCCCCCCACCTAATACAGGGGTGTGGGGACGTCGCCCAGGCAGGTGGAACACACAGCTATGCTCTCCGCCTCTGCGCCATGCTGCCTCCAGCCTAAGTATTACTGAGTTTCTTTGAAGAAATGAAAACAAATGGAACTGAAGCAATAATCAAAATCATAAGTGAAGTAAACTTTCCTGAAACGAAAACAATACTTCTGTATATGGATCAACAGGACTTACTGTGTTCCAGACAAAATTAATGAAAGCAGACCCGAACGAGACATAACTTAGCAAACTGAGTTACAAGGGCCGCTTATTGTTGTTGTTATTGTTGTTGGGATTATGACTAGTCTAAGCTCCAAGGCAGGACAAAAAAAAAATTAAAAAGATTTTGCGAAAGAACAAATGCAGGCTGGCCTCAGACATGTCTACAAAAATCAAGGGGAGACAAAAGGGAACAACATCTCCAACGTGTTGAGAGACAATATTTCCATACAGAATTCTATACTAAACAGATTCTAGTTTATGTGTGAAGGCAACATGTACAAGAGATCAGAAAATAAAACTTGTACATATTTATCCTGAAAGTTACCTAAAAATGTATGCCAGTAAACTGAAACTACACATACACACACACACACACAGAGTATATCTCAAAATTCAGAACTCAAGCATAGAGAAACTATGGAGAAAAAGACTAGAAATGAGCACCAGCTGAATAAACAGAGTAAATTTTTAAAGACTGTTAGGATTTTGGCTTTAAAACTGAATACAAATATCAAAAGTTATCCCTATTTATGTTTATCTTCTATTTAGAAGATAAATAATTATTTACCTAGGCATCTTCTTCATACACTAAAGAAAGAAAAATCACAACAGCCATTTAAAGATGCATTCAATCTAGATATCTGGAGTCTATCTCTGTAATAATCTTTATGTTTTTACATCACTAACCACTTTACCAGATCATTCTATACTAGCTACTCACTTTTCCTACTAGTGACTAACCCAGGGTTAAGGACTAGCTTACACAAATATGGGCACTGAAAGATCTATTTTCTATTCTATCAATGTTAATAAAACATATGAGAAAACCATTCTTAAAAGTGTACCACAGGTCTACACCAAAATATGGCAGTTATAAACCTGGCTAAAATAGGAAAAACCAGGTATTTGCCAAGAAGTGTACCAGGAGATATCCGAGGGGCGTCTCGTTATCCATCCACCAGACATAGTAGTTAAAATATGCCACTTTGCCACATCAAATGATAAGTCTTCAACATTTAAAGCTCTGAAAATTTCTAGAAAAAGTAGCCTAGTAAAAATTCTTTTCCAGCTCAAAAAATGAATATTCTCTTTTAACAAATTAGTTCAATTAAATTGGTATCGGCCCGTAAGAAATTCCTCGTCTTAAAGAAAACAAAAGAAAGGAGATCTTTCTTTACAAATACATGAACACAAAACTGTCTCAACAGTTTGGATAATTCTTCTGATTTCTGCACATCGCAACTCCTCCCTCACCTCTCTTTGACAGTCTGCTTCATCTCAGAATTTCAGAAAGTACTGTGAAATGCGACAGTGCTTTTTGAAGAGCACGAGTGTTCCAATTACTGTTTCAAAAGACTCTCCGGGCAACAGTATGCTTAGATACATAAAATGCGCTCTTCTATGTCAAGAGGACTTCATTTTTCTTTTGTTAACAGATTAAATGGGTATAAATCTTTTACACTGAATACATTGTTTTTAATTTACTCGTCCTAATGGCCCATTGAATTTAGATCATGTAAAAAAAATAAAATTGGATTAGGAAATCTGCTCTGTTCAGTCAGGAATATGTAAGGCTCTGCAATGATTCTTAATGCACTCTCTTCTTAAACTGTTATTTTAGTAAAGTAGCTTAAACACACTGTGCATTAGAATTTTATCATTGCAAACCAACATTAGATAAGACTTTCATCGACTGAAAAACAAAAAAGACATTCTTATAAGTGGAAAATCAATCACCACAACCACTAAATGTCACAGCTCAACATCGGCAAGAAGCCCTGATAACTGTTCGTTATACACTGCACAAATGATGGATGTCCGTGGTCGGGGAAGTGGTGCCAGGTTTTTAGAAAACTGTACATATATTGATTTTACATTTATTTAATGTGCCCATTGTAAGACACTTTATTCTTCTGATAAACTATGATTGCTTATCAAAAGATTCTATAATTCAAGAGAAACATTCATAACTTGTGTGTGAAAATGAAAACCACCAGCCCACAGAAATCATGCCCACAAAATCCAATTTTGTGGATTTATGGCAGAAAGGCATTAAACTACTGTCTTGCAGGAACTGCAGACTAGTCACTGAAGTATAAGTGGCACAGCAGTAATGATTAAGGTGACATGTCCCCCTGCCACAGCTGTTAATCAGCTTAATACTAGTTACACTATTGACATTCTTGTAATTACTTTTCCTAAGGCACATTTGTGCAAAATATATTTTCCTTTAATTATGAGCAATCGGAAGCAAGTCCAATACCCAAAAAGAATGATCAAGGGTCTCCTAATGCAGGTACACCGCAAGCAGAGTGCTTTTCTGAGCACCTGCAGCTGAGTAAAATCAGCCCTTAGTGCCGGAGTAGCACTTTCCACGTGAGCACATCGGCACCATACCTTGCCATCCTCTGAACAGACGCCCATGTGTTCTCCACTTTCATCCAGGCTAATCTGATTTATCTTCACAGGACTCTATTAAAAAAAAAAAAAAGGAAAACTTTAGGAAAATATATATCAACAATCAAATGCCTTGGCTGTTTGTAAAATTTAACTGATACAAGCTGTCTATTAGCTTAGATGCATGAGTCTAAGACATATTTTGTTTTTGCAAATGACAATAGTAAAACATAGCTTTGTTTCCAGACCTATAATAAGCCCAGGAACCTGAGATTTCCCCAAATTATCTTTTTCAGATACATGAAGTCCCAGCTAAAATGTTATTTTTCTTACGTGTTACATGCCTTTTTGTTCTGCTCTATTTACTCCACACTCCTAAATTTCTATCAAATCCAAAATCCATTAGAAGAACAAAATAAACAAAAGAAAAAATAAAACTCAGGATGTAAATAAAAATTTTAGTTGAATAGTTTGGTTCACCAGCCAATCTATTTGTTCTTCTCTCATAAATTACTAAATCAAGTTTTAATTTATATTTTACGCTTAGTACTTTCTCGGGGGAATCTACAAAGTCTACTGATATTGACTAACTTTATCCCCCAGTTTTTGGAACAATCTCAAATTTAAAAATCTGTGAAGACGAACTCAGGCTTTCTACTTTGGATTTATTTTTCAAAGAGTAAATATACAACTATATTTTCAATATTTTTCACAGCTTTCCAGTTCTCTATGTAGCCAACTATTTACTTCCTGAAATATTGATACAGGTGGATTTTCTAATAGAAGTCAAAATCAGTGAATGTTGATAACATTAAAAAATGGTAAACTCTTCTTTTTTATTTCTTCTTAAATAATGACAGTTTCCAACCATCTTACACAAAGCATGACAGGGACAAGGTAACCATGAAAAGTAAGCCTTCATCAATTACGACATGAGCTTGCAAATTAGTTTTTTCCTTAAAACAGTTTGGCTTGTTGATAAGAATAAATGGAAATACACAAAACTGAATGCTGGGTCCTTCCTCAATGGAAAACATCTCAGAGCTGGTAAGCAGAGGTCAGGGCAGACCAAGATTCCCAGGTCTCGGAAAGGCCACCCACTGACTGATGCTGCTGAGACTGAGTCCTGTGCTCCAGGTTGCCACAGCTGGCCACAGAATCCTTTCTCATCCTGCTCACCACACAAACAACATTCCTGAAATGCAGTCCATGAAAACCAAGCTACTTCCTTAAAGTTCCCAGAATGTGAACAGAGGAAAGGAAGGTAGACGTTTGATCCATTTGATAGGAGAATGAAAAGTAGCCCGTGGATGAGAATCGCAACAGAGAAAGAGCAGAGCCAGGGCTCCGAGCTGGAGCGCAGTGGAGAGGCGTCCTGCAAGGGAATATTGTGAGGGGCGGTGAGGATGTGCAAGAGCAAAACAGAAGCTGCGCTGGGAAAGCACTGAAGCCATTGTATCTGGACTTCCGCCTGAGATGTCCGAACGCTCAGCTTCGACATTCTACGGGTAAATGCTTTCCTCACTGAATATCTTCTGTTAACACTTTCCTTATGCTGATCTTTTGTTCACCAAACATTTTAACACCCATTTTACTCTTGCCAAATATAAACCCCACATACTTCTGGGGATTGTAATTTAATTGGCATTTGATTATAATCTACCTCAAGTTACAATTTAATAGGCATATGTAGCCTGATCAATGCCAAGGTTTCCCAGCCTGTCCAATATGATACTATCCACATGTGACCATTTATATGCAAAGCTAAATTAGCTAAAATTAAACAAAATTAAAAATTCAGTTCCTTGGTTGCGCTGACACATGCCAAGTGTTCACCAGCCACATGTGACCAGCAGCTACTGCATTAGAAAGCACACGGAGCACAGAACGTTTTCATCACTGCAGAAAGTTCTATCGGCAGTGCTGTTTGAGGCCTACAAAACAGCCCCAATGCTGAATGCGACCCTCCTTTACAAGAGCCTTCCTTACGACAACTTGCAATAAGAAGTGTATTTTCTTCCCACATACACGTCAAAACTTGTGTAATCTGTTCTGGGACCTTCTTGCTGTTTCTCCTGCCTGCATCTTTGCACGTGTTGCCCGGAGCCTGGAATGCTCTTCCGCCAGCTCTCCACTGGCAGTCATCTTCTCAGTGACACTCTCTGGCTCCTAATCTAAAATTTCAACATTTCACCTACACATTTTATAACTCCTTCACTGCCGAATTTTCTTCCTCCTTAGCACTTACCACCATCTATCTTACTATGTATTTTACTTATTTATCTTATTTCCTGTCAAGCTCACTCACTAGAATATTAACTTCATGAGAGGCAGTTCAAAGAATAAAAAATTCCAATCATACACAAATTCTTCCAGAGAACAGAATAAAAAGAAAATGCTCCCCAACTCATTTACCAGGCCAGCATAACCTTACAATAACAAAACTCAACAAGGATGTTAAGACAAAGAAAAGTACAAATAAATCTCATGAACAGAAATGGAAAAATCCTAAGGAAAATATTAATAAAGTCAGCATATATAGAAAAGCCAAGTTTATTCCAGAAATACGAGGCTGGTTTAAGGTAGGGAAATTAATCAATATATTATAATTTTCTGCATTAATAAAATAAAGAGGAAAACCATAAGATCATCTCAGTAGATGCAAAAAATATCTGATGAAACTTAACACCCATTCATGGTAAAAACTCTTAGCTTACTAGGAGAAAAACTCCTCAATCTCATTTAATGGTGAGATGTTGGGAGCTTTTCCTTTGACCTCTTTATAACACTGATTCTTCTAACCCTTTATGGGGCATTTCTCCACTTATTGGGCCTTCTTTAATGCCCCTAAATTTTTCCCTTTTCCCCTTAGTGGTCTTGCACTTTGTTTTATTCTGGGATAGCAACGACAGCGAGCATCCTTTTCTTATTCCTAATATGTAAGATACAATTCCACTTATACAACATAGAAAAATAGGCAAAATAATACTGTAGTGTACAGCAGGTACACATAGAGGGCATTAAATGAAAAAGAAAAGAAAAGCACTTATTACTACAAAGGTCAGTACAGTGGGTCCCTTTAAGGGAACTGTGGGGGAGGGGGGTCATGTGGTATATTCTTGACAATGGTAGTGACATGATTACTTGTTTTGTAACTATTTGTTTCACTGCACATTTTAGGTAATTTTTAAAGTTACATTTCACAGTAAAAACATTAAAAATTTTTAAATGGAATTAAAAAGAACTTGTGCATGAAAATGTCTGGGATCAATACTTTCAATGGGTTATTTATTAGATTGTGTTTTCTCCCATGACTGTCAAGCTACTCAAATGTTCCAGTTCTATTCTAGTCATTTATACTTTCTCAGACAATAGTGCATTTCAAATTCTTAGTGATGAAAGTATTTTGTATTTTACTTTTTGTTCATTTAATATTTTAATACTACTAATAATATTAATACTATTACTAATAGTCAGTAGTACTACTACTAAGTTAACATTTACTATATGCTTATTATGCATCAGGCTCTATTCTAAGAGTTTTATACATATTATATCATTCAATCCTCACAGCAATTCTACGAGGTAGGTACCATTAATTTTCCTATTTCCTATTTGCAAATATGGAAATATATATATAGCAGTATCTTACAGGTATACAAATATTTTATTTCCTTTTTTTCTTTGATCTTCCTTATCAGATGTTTATCAGCTGTACTGGTATTTTTATAGAAGCAAGACTTTAATCAATTTCATGTATTTTCAATGTATTCTAATTTATTAATTTCTATTCTTATTCAATATTAATTTTTTCCTTTTTTGCCTGAGAATAATTTTGTTGACCTTAATCTAATTTCCTCACATTAATATATTGCTTGTTGGCTATAACTGCTCATTTTTTCTTTTTTTCTTCAAAGATTGGCACCTGGGCTAACAACTGTTGCCAATCTTTTTTTTTTTTTTCTGCTTTATCTCCCCAAAACCCCCCTCTACACAGCTGTATATCTTAGTTGTACGTCCTTCTAGTTGTGGGATGTGGCATGCCGCCTCAACGTGGCCTGGTGAGTGGTGCCATGTCCGCGCGCAAGATCCGAACCCTGGGCTGCCACAGTGGAGCATGCGAACTTAACCACTTGGCCACGGAGCCGGCCCCATGTAACTGCTCATTTGTTAATCATAAAATAATAAAGCGTCTTGCACTTTCGTTTGAGTATATTATTGGCCACAAACCAGAGATCAGAAAATAATGTGTAATTCAATAATTATTTCCTCTTTGAGAAAAGTACCATTTTGTTTTGTTTCATTTCTAAGGATGGTGACAGTGTTATTTGCTTATTTATTTAGTTATTAGTAAACTCTAGTGTGACTACAATGGAGTTCAGAGAATGTGATTTCTATAATGTCCATTTTTAGAAATTTACTGATTTCTCTTTGAAACCTAAGATATAATTTCAAAATAATTTATATTCTCTATTTTGAGGTTCAAAATATATTTTTTCAATCACATTATTTATACTATTTAATTTCAACACAGCCTCATTTACTTTTTTCTTCACGATCTAGCAAAGACGGATAGGAATATGTTTCAAAAACTTCCCACTACAATTGTAATTTTGTCCATTTCCCCCTGAATTTCAAATAAACTTTGGTCTGGATATTAGATGCCCTACAATTTGACACATCAAAGGGTACAACAGTTATATTTTCCTTTTGACTCCTAAATATAATCAGTATAACAGGCCTTCTACTGGGTAATGCTCTTTTGCCTTAAACTCTACTTTTTCTCACATTTTTATTGTCAATGTGCTTAATTTTCGTTTGGCTTTTTATAGTATATTTTTGCTCACATCTGTATTTTGTACTCCTATCATCTTGTGGGATATGTATTCTTCAAAACTGCAGCTGTTTTTCTTTTAGTAACAGAATACCTAGCCCATTTAGTGTTATCTTAATTGCTACATTATTTTATACTTTTTAGAATTATATTTCCCCATTTCATTATTATTCTTTTGCCATATTACTCAAATTGTTTCTCTTGTCTATCTAGGAAGGATTTAGATGTTGCTCATTCTATTTTTATCATAGCGATTATCTTTAAATTATTAAGTTATATATGAATTACATCTCCCATGAAATCAACACACTTGCATTAACTGACTCATTTGGAAGATGAGGTATTTAGCACATACTCATTACTACCTCCTTCCCTTACCTATTTTAAGGTGAGAATACAAATATTTTCTATTTCTTGGGTCACTTCAAATAGAATTCAAGAGAAAAGTTAGTAAATACATCAGTAAAAACTAAAATCTTTAAGTTCTAAGCATGAATCCAGAGGAAGAGACTGTTTCGCTATTGGAGTCTCCAAAATTTAAAAATGGAATCATGAGCGGTTATTATAGATAAGGGATATTTACCCCTTGTCATGTGCACTGCAAACAACTTTGCAGCTTATTGTACATTTTTAAATTTTCTTTAGTTTTTGAAGAAACTTGGATTCTTTTACTCGCGTAAATCAAACCAAATAAAAAGTCAACTCACTAAAGAAATAGAACAAATTGTAGACAAATAAGAACAAGAGTCAACCTCAGTAATAACAAAAACACAAAAACCAAAACGATGAGATATTTTTGCCTACGGAATCAGAAAATATTTTTTTAAGAACTGAGTTTGGGCAAAAGCACAAAATAGACACTCCTCTTACACTGCTGGTAGGAATTCACATTGGGAGAAACTTTCCGAAGGATCATTTGCCAAAACGTATCAAAATTCTTTAAAATATGCATTGCCTCTTATTCCCGAGGAGAAGTAAGAAGACTATTTTGCAAAGATGCTTTTCACAGCAGGTTTCTTTTGTAAAGAAACTGAGAAATGGAAATTATCTAAATTTGTAAAAGCAAGGAATCTAAATGATAAAAATTAAGAGCATAAACAAAAAACAAATTAAGTTAAAAAAAAAAAAAGTATTATGTAGAAAAGAATTTGGCCTTGCCTAAAGAAAGGTCTGAGCTTTGCCCTGGGCTTCTGGGAGGTAATCTACGTCACACCTGCACACCTGACAGGTATGTCTTTGTTAAAGGCGGGGCCCATCACTTGACAGTGTTATGGTGGGGGCTGGCCATGCCAGAAAGACCAATGCTGTGGTTTACAGTAGGAGCTCTGGGTCACCGGGTATCAGTCAACCTGGAAGCTGAGATCAACCATGCGGACAACCCATCAAGCAAGCAATCATGCCTATGTACTAGAGCCCCAGTAAGAACCCTGAACACCAAGGGGGCTTCCCTGGTTGACCATCTATGCCAGGAGGATAAAACGTTCAGAGAACTATGGAGGCTTCACTTTTACTACCATCTCAGGCTCTGTCCTATGTGTCTCTTCCACTGGCTGAGTTTTTGACTAGTATGTATTCCCTGTAATAAACCATAATTGTGAGTATAACAGCATTCAGTGAGTTCTGCAAGTCATTTAGCTAGTTATCAAACATGAGGGTGGATTTGGGAACCCCCAGAACTTGTAGTTGGTGTCAGAAGTCTTCAGTCGGCTTGGCAGTCTGGAGGACGACGCCCTCAAATCTCACTTGGTAGCTGTGGGTAAGTACAATCTGGTCTTTATAAATACTACCATATTTACAGGTATTTGTGCATAATATACATACTGGAAGTACATACTCCAATATATCAGCATTGGTTATATCTGGGTGCTGAGATATTATTATTGTTTAGGTTGTCCCTTTTTAGGTTTGCTAATTTTCTTCAACAGATATTTATTTTGTTTATAATCAAAAGATAAATATTATTTACATGATTATGTAGCAAATTCATTAGTCTTAAAACAAAGAGAAACCGAAGTTAATCTTGATTGTTACAGCCATCATTCTGGGGACCCGCAGCACATATTTTTATCTTGAGTGATAATTGAGTTATCATCATTATGCATATCAGTTTCTATAATAGTTCTGTAACATTTAATAAATAACAGGATTTCAATATTACAGCTGTCAAAGGTAAAAATCCTTCCTCTCAGAAATAGGGACAAATGCCTTTCATGTAACTATCCTTCTATTTACTAGAAACAAACAACAACAAGAAAAAATGGGAAAAAGAGAAAGGGTACAGGAGAGAAACCGGAGTGCAAGATTCTGTCTTTCTTCAAGACTGATTTTTCCAATTGCCTGTTTCAGACATATAATTGAGGGAGTGTGTTTGCAAAGATGGGAAACTGGAGTAGATGTAGATAAGGGTAAGGAACCAGAGAAAAATGGCCTCAGCTGTATTTTCCATTAGCTACAATTTTATTCCTAATGGAGACATGTTTGGAATTCCAGACAAATATAAGTGAGTTTGTTCAAAAATCAATAATGTCAAGCCGACACTATAGAACATACAAAAATATTTCCTTAATGGAACAAAAAAAGAAGCACGAGTAAACAGGAGGGGGCGAGGACCAGCACATACCTTCTAAGTCCAAGTCCACCACAGGTGGCCTCAAGTTCTTAAATTTAAAGAAAAGGCAAAATTACCAACATGTACACCTCATGTGATAATCAATGACCTAATGTAAAACGCTTGAAATAAATACACTTAGTATGGATTATGTCAGCTCTTCAATTAGGAATAAATTCACAGTCATTTCGAAAGCTGCTTTTAATGGTGTTCTTTGTGGCAACTCCTTTTCCCCTGACACTCCTCATCATCCCACCTTCAGCTATTGGTCCCCCAACAGTGAACCTAAGAAATCAATCTGCTAATGTATAATGTGTAAGGCTCCCCTGACTAACAAATGGATAATTGATTCCCTCACAAATGCTGCATCCCCGTGGACCAGGGTGGAATGAATAAGAACCAGAGATGGGATCTCATCTTTGTTCTCTCAGAGATTCACCGGTTAGCCATCCCAACACCCACACGACCACCTCTGCAGCATCCTGCTCTGTGGTCACCGTCAGCAAGCAGGCTGCCCCTGCATTACACGTGTGAGAAGCAACAATTGTTCTTTCAGACTTGGGAAAAGCTCATTTTACTGCTTATTTCACTCTCCCCTGATGATGCACCCTGAGGTAAGCAAGACCTCCATGTGGACTTATTAAGCCTCTGAAAAATACACCTAATGGTGGGTTTTCTACAAATCTACAAAACAAAATTAAATAAAAGAAATATTTACTTTCTCACTGACTTACTCTATCGCCAGAACGGCCTAACCTTTAACTATAAACTCAAACCTTCTCAGTTGCTCTAAAGATTTCATCTCAAGGTTCGCATTTAACCTTCCTTTGACTCAAGATGGGGAATAAATTTATCAACAGGTAATCTTGAAGTTGGAGAACTTCTGTGAAGCTTTCTTGGAAGTCTCAAAATGTGGGCTCGGTAAAAAGAGAGGAAGATGTAAAAACGCCAGCCAGTCACTCTCGAACACCACAGCAACTGGCTGGTTCCCAAGCCTCCATTGGTAACTGCTCTCCCTAAGGCCACCAAGAACTTCCTGGGGCTGACGCTACGGGAACTCTTTCATTCTTACTTTACTCCGCCACTTTGTGACAAGGTCACTCTGTGACCCTGCTCAACACTGCTTCTTTCCAACTTTCTCTTCCCTCAGCAGTGACAAGCACATTCTCCATTGCTGAACTTATCACATATAAACACTGTTGAAGAAAAGAATAAATAAATGATAAAGCCTTTTTCTGTTATTTATGGTCCTGTGGCAAAAGCTAAATACATCATTTTTACCCAGCACACCAATTCCAAAAAAAGGCTAAGAAAACATGAACCCATTGCATATTGTTTGGGTGAATACTTAAGAAAATGGGGGGAAAAAGCCACACCAAAAACATTAAATCTCAAGTAAACAAGCATGACAAATACTAGGGGAAGAGATTGAAAAAAATCCTACAAGAAAAGATGAAGAATATACTCCTAGTCTGACTTCAAAGCAATATTAGATTCTGGATATATAATAAATGTTAAATAAATGAAGATGTAAAAATCTTCAACAACAAAAAAGATAAAAACAATGATTAATAAACATATAATGAAAAATGGATTAAGGATTAAAACAAAATAGTGCAAAAGTCAACACTAAATTTAAAATGACGCAGACAAAAATTAAGAGACTAGACATTTCAGTTACCATGAGTAAATAGAAATATCATATTAATCACCAGCAAACTAGTTTGCTGACTTTTTACTTGAAAGTGAGAAGAGATGATGACCTTCATTTAAACAGTAAAGCTATACAATGTTTTCACCCCAAGGGCAGATAATGAACACCCACTCCTCTCAGAAGACGCCTCACCTCCTTTCTGCTGGACAAGATACCCCTCTGAAGTGTTCCAACATGACTTTCCATCAGAGCACACCTGTTTCAGAATAAGAACTCATTCTGTGACCTGCTCCTGGCACTTAACTTGAGCTCCTAGAGAGCAGAAAATCCAGCAGCTGGCACAGAAGAGCTCAAAGCTGCCAAAAGAACGTGAACCCCAGTCTTTCAGAGCCTGAGGCTCTGAGCTAGAAAACAGGTTAAAATAAATAAATAAACGCTCTGTAAAAAGACAAATAATTAAGAGCAAAGTAGACAAAAACAGAAACAGAATTTTGTTAACATGTTATTTTCCTAAAAATAGGAAAACTTTTAAAGAATGGTAAAGCCTCAAAAGAAGTTCAATGGAAAGAGTCAACTTCTAGCATACCCTGCTCTTCTGGGACCCAAAGTTTTCAATACTCAATATCAGGCTTCAATAGCTGAAGAAGGGCAGACAGTCTAAACATGGCAATCATTTCCCCAACTATAATCTATTTTGTAGTTAAAATGAATATACAAGAAATGTGTCCTCTTAGGAGGTTTTGAAGACAAACCTGCCTCTCTAAGATTTAATAACTACATTAATTTGAGGTTCTTGAAGTGATAATCCAGCTTTTAACAGAAGCTGCTGTTTCTGCAGATGGAGGGAAAATGCGTTCGTTATCAGCAGCAATTCACTCCAACTTGAGAAATAATCAGGAAATTTAAAAAGCTGCAAAATCATTTATTTTTCTACTCTGAATAAACAGAAGGGGTAGTGGTGAAATGTGGCATGGCTGCAGACAAGTTACATTTAAAATTTTGCATGACAATGTGGCTGAAATATCCTTTATTCCACAAACAACTAGGGATCATCTATTACTAAATTTACACTTTTAAAAGTATATTCCTTTTCAGAGAAACAGAAAAGACATTCCTAAAATTCGTATGGAACCACAAAAGACTACAAATAGCCAAAGCAATCTTGAGAAAGAAAAAGCCGGAGGCATCACATATCCTGATTTCAAACTATATTACAAGGCTAGAGTACTCAAAACAGTGAGGTACTGACATAAAAACAGACACATAGACCAATGGAACAGAACCAAGAGCCCAGAAATAAACTCATGCATACATGGTCTAGTAGTATTTGACAAGGGAGCCAAAAATACTCATAAGGGAAAGGATAGTCTCCTTAATAAATGGTGGACATTCACATGTAAAAATAATGAAATTGGACCTCTATCTTACACCACTTGCAAAAATTAACTCAAAATAGATTAAGGAATTAAAGGTAAAATCTGAAACTGTAAAACTCCTAGAAGAAAACATAGGAGGAAGGCTCTTTGACATGGGTCTTGGCAATGGTCTTTTGGATATGACACCAGAGGCACAAGTTACAAAACCAAAATTCAACAAGCAGGGATTACATCAAACTAAAAAGCCTCTGCACAGCAAAAGAAACGATCAACAAAATGAAAAGGCAGCCTAAAGAATGGGAGAAAGTATCTGCAAACCATATATCTGACAAGGAGTTAATATCTAAACTATGTAAGGAATTCATACAACTCAAAATAGCAAGAAAACAAACAATCCAATTTAAAAATGGGCATAGGACTTGAATAGACATTTCTCCAAAGAAGATATACAGATGGTTAACAGGTACATGAAAAGGTGCTCAACATCACTAGTCATCAGGGAAATGCAAATCAAAACCACACCAGGAGGTACCACCTCGCACCTGTTAGGATGGCTATTACCAAAAAGATAAGAGATAACAAACGCTGACAAAGATATGGAGAAAAGGGAACCCTGTTGCACCCTAGATGGAAGTGTAAATTGGTTCAGCCACTATGGAAAACAGCATAAAGATTCTTCAAAAACTTAAAATTAGAACTACCATATGATCCAGCAATCTCACTTCTGGGCGTATATTCAAAGGAAATGAAATCAGGATCTCAAAGAGACATCTGCACCCCCATGTTCACAGCAGCATTATTCACAACAGCCAAGTAAGGGAAAAGACCTAAGCATCCACTGACAGATAAATGGATAAAAAAATGTGGTGTATATATATGGAATATTATACAGCCATAAAAAGAAGGAAATCTTGCCATTTACAACAACATACATGGACCTTGAGGGCATTATGCTAAGGGAAATAAATTAGAGAAAGACAGATACTGTATGACTCACTTATATGGGGAATCTAAAAATATCCAACTCTAGAAACAGAGTAAAATGGTGGTTGCAGGGACCGGGGGTAAGAAAATGGCGAGATACTGATCAAAGTGTACAAATTTTCAGTTATAAGATGAGGAAGATCAGGGGACCTGAAGTATAGCATAGTGACTATAGTTAATAATACTGTATCGTATACTTGACAGTTGCTATGAGAACAGAGGTTTAGTGTTCTCACCATAACAACATCAAAATGATAATTATGTGAGGTGAAGATGTGCTAACTAATCTTATTGCGGTAAATGTTTCGAAATACGTACACGTATCAAATCATTACACTGCATATCTTAAACTTACATAACATTATTTGTCAATTAAACCTCAATGAAGCTTGAAAAAATAATTCGAATATTCTAAAAGAAAAGTACTAACCTATTTATATAAGCAAAGTTGATTTCCAAGTGAAAAGTATTTATTTGAATAACTTCTATGTTAAAATATTGAGCATACCAGTGCCATTTTAATAACAGGAAACAATTACATGTCTATTACTTGAGGTGATATCTGTTGCATTCCTAATACAGGAGCTCAAAACGACTCCCCAGATGTCATAATCTACTGAACTACAAATGATTCCCCTCAAAATGATTTCAAACTAGCCATAGCTACTCAAGGAGCTTTATGGCTTATCATAGCTTTCCCTTGATACTGCAAGGCTAATGTGAGTAAATATAAAATGATTACTTTAAGGTACAGAGAACACTGTCTACAAGTATCTCCAGATAGCCTTAATAAGTAATCTAGAACGTCCACAAGAATACTGTTTGATAGAAAAAAATAAATTTAAGTATCTCTAATTAGCCACTTAAATTTAACTTCCATTCTAAAGATCAAAAAAATGAAATTACCCTATTACAAAATGAATGTCCTTGCCTCTAACTAATATCTTGAAAATAATTGAAAAGAAATAAAAATCATCCAGGAAAGAAAACAATGGAAAGAAGTTTTAACGAAGAGTCCCCTTACTTGGAAAGAAAATAAAGTAATTTTGTTTATTCACTGTGTCATCACTGTTTTAAGTTAACCCTTGAGCTTAAATTTTCTGCACTTATAAGAATGCTTATAAATCAGTCTTTGTTATTCATTAAAACATTCCTAAATACCTTAATGTTTAAAAGTATCCTCTAATCAAGAGCTTTTAACCACTCCCCCATAAGAGCACATTGTGTGTGACTTGGATGCTATAAACGTACAAGGACCGTTTGCACCCTCACCTGACCCCTCCAACCCCAGGCTGCTGTCTCTGCCCAGCCCCTGAGACCCACAGCCCCTGCGCGCAGCAGACCAGTGAGAGGCTCAGGCATTCACCTCACTGCTGCACCCACCAGGATAGCACAACCTCCAAGAGGCAGGGGGCATGGAACGGCCTTGAGCCTGTGGAAGCCTTACTACGTAGGTGTTCGTTTTCTAAATCCTAACAACCTTTAAAAGCACAGGGAGGATTTGCAGAGGATGGCCTCCTAAGAAGCTGGCATACCGCTGATTCCTAGAGCTGTTTTCTTTTTGTTAAACTTCATCTTCTGCCTGTGCCTGCCACATCCCGCGGACAATGGTAGGAGGCTGGCTCGCACATAGCACGTACCCAAAGACAGTTATTCACAGGCTAGGCACCGACTGAAACATCGCTTCAATAAAAGGTAAAACCGGGCTTTGGTCCACATTTCCTCATTTATTTGCACGCCAGGGACTGTGCACATGGTGAACACGGTAAATGTGGTCCTTGTCCTTATGAGGCTTGCAAATCACCGAAACACTGTCCATGTTTAAGACAGTGACCTTCAGCGGATGCTACAAACCTGCAGCTGTCCTCTGCAGAGAGAGGGATGAAGAGCGAATCGGAGTCAGAGCTCATTCGCCCCACCTGCTTAACAGTTCAGAGGAGATACTTAGAGAAGTCGACCTGTGATGCCTTGGATGGCTGTCTACAATACTAAATGTGGCAGGGGAGTGAGCAAAACTTTTATAGGAACTTGTAAATAAGTCAGTCTAAGCAACAGCATAAGGAGCCAGCAAAGTTTCTTTGTAGTTTCTGTATTGGAAGAATTGCTGAGCACCTGCCAGTGAGCAGACACTGTGCTGGGTTGTGATGCCATTGTAAAACCATCTGTTTTACTAGAAAACATTGTTAAAAGAATAAAAATTTGTTCCATATATAAATGATCTGAAAAGAAATACAATTGAGTTTTCAAAATGGTGAAATATAATGTGTGAAGTATGATAAAAACTATTTGTTTTTAAACTAAGTAAATATTGTCCTTGCTTATCAAAGATACAAAGGAAAGAGTGATAGAAAAGGAAAGCAGTCACTAGAGAAATGCAAAACCACTGCAGTATCAAAAGAGAATAGTACAGAAGAAAAACTTACTAATAAGTGCATTTAACAAAAGAGCAACTAATATTAACAAAAACTCTACATGATATAAAGAGGATTAAACAAAAAAATAGACAGACAAGGCCTGCCTTCAAGGTGTTTGTGTACACAGAGTCTGGGATCCCAGCACTTGGCAACACTTCTATTTGACAATTTAACACAGTATATTACAGATCATTGTTTATATGACCAGCTCCACGACTGGTTCGACCTGAGAACAGGGGCTGTGTCATGTTATTCTTTACATCCCATGCATATCCTTACAGAATGTCTGCTGAAGGAATAAGAAGCAATCACTGAATGTGACATACGTACTTTCATGTGGGGCCATCAAGGAAGGTGTCAAAAAGAAGGTGGGCCACTGAGCATTTCCAAAGGTAATGATAGGAAAGTACATTCCAGCACAAGCCAAAGGACAAAGTCTAGAGAGGGTGCAGCCCACAGTGTGGGAGAATACCGTAGCCCACACAGCGGCAGCCCTGAGGGCCACAGAGAGGAGCTCGGCTTTATTCCACAGCATCAAGGAGGCGCGAGCGCTTTCAGTGGGGGAGCAGCAAATCCCAGTGCTCCTTCGGGAAGATGACTTGGGCAGCTGTGTGAAGGATGGATCAGGAGGGACATGAGGCGCAGATCAGTGGGGTTTCATTGCAATAACCCAGGTGAGATTCAGTAAAGACTTGAACAAGGGTGGTGGCAATAAAAAGAACGAGCAAGGAAAGAGCGAGCTGAGAGAAGAATCTGGGGGATATGGAGGGATATGAAGGAGGATAAGCATCACAGAGACGGAAGTGAAGACTGATGAGCAAGAGAGCACAGGGCCTTCTGAAGGGATGATATCCACCAGGGGCCTGGAAAAGCCTCGTCTGTGCAGCTTGGCAAACACTGGCTTTTTCCTGGCTACAGTATTTAGATTCAAAAAGATACCTGACCTTGTCTGGCCTACTAGACTCCCCTGATAAAGAGAAAGGACTTACAAAAGATACAGTACCTGGTCTAAGGAAAAGACAAGACCTTTTTGGGCACGGTTAGTGCTGTCAGCCCAGGGAGCCAGGCCTCAGCAGAGCAGGCGCAGGGCAGGCTCTTCTGTCCCTATGGTAACTCACAACACACAGCCCAACTGGCCTAAATTATTTCAAATAAAAATGTAGCATAGAAACAAACACTGATGTTTCAACACCCAGACATGTTCGGCTAAAAGGTGGGCACCGTGAATATGGCGCCCTCTGCAGGTGGCCATGCCCCCAAGACTCCTAGCCTACAGGGTTCTAACACTACAATTCCAGAAAACAAAATTCTTCTTTTTTTTCCCAGAGAACACTGCCCTAGGGCATATAATAAATTTTTTTCTCTAAGAGTTAAGGCAACAGAAATGAGGTCGTCGCCCCTGAGACCATATAACTAGAAAAGGAATAATAAGCATATTGCTGTTTTTCAAAATTAAGTCTTAGAGGGCTACCCCTTAGACTGTCCAAATTTTAAGCATCTGCTACGCCACCCCTGTGAGGACAAACTTCATCAAGAGAAGCAGCTCGAGTAAGCCAAACACAGCCCAACTCCATGATGACCGCAGAGTGATGTGAGCACCTCACCAGGGCCCACAGACGTCCCTGCTTAATGTCTCAATGTGCAAGTTAATGATACCATCAATGATGGAGGACAAATGTGTTACAGATGTTCCTCCTTATTTTTTCTTGCTTTCATTTGTAACTTAGCAGCAGCAGCAATGCTAATGCATTCTATTTATCTAAAAACATTTGAGAAAGTAAAGCCTTTGTGTGTCCACAGGTTGGAAAGAAAATCACTTCTAACAAGGGCAGCACTAATAGTTTAAATAACTGAGACCAAGTCATTAATCAAGTAGAAAATGCCTACCTCATTTTTCAGACATAAGATGAAGAGCATTTAAAACTTCATCAGTTCAGCTGTACTGTCACCACAGAAATTACTGCTATGATGCTCTCCAGTATAAAAACAGTGCTTTATCACTTCCCCAGTAAGTCATTTCCCAAGCAGATTGTCATCTCTCAATGGTTCTCAAAAGAGGCATCTTGTAAACCAAGTTGCAAAGTGCCCACACTAAGACGTTTTTCCTGGAGTCAACTCACAAGACCTCCCCAGGAACCACTTCACAGAGCCCAGTTACATAAGCAAGTATGTTCTTAAAAGTCCAAAGAGAGAAACCTGTTCATGCCATGTGATAAAAGATACCCGTTCCCAAATAAACAAAGGATCTGACGGAGCAGGCAGCAAAACCACTTGGTAAGAGTGGGTATGTCGAGGAATTTGCTCTTTCTCCTTCCCTTCTTTTTCCTTTTTCCTTCCTGCCTCCTTCCCTTCTAATTTTGCCTCCCCTGGACACTGTCAGGACAACTGTTAAGCCAACCATATAACTGAATTAAAAAATAACAGCTCTCCTGCAGGAAGTGTTGTAAACATCTGCAGTCCGACTCTTGGCTTGAGTCCCTCCCTCATGATGGCTAACTGAGCCTTGTGCTACACGTTTTACATGCATATCTTATATAATCCTCAAAATAATCACATCAACCAGGGATGCAACTCTACTCTACATTTTACAGACAAACGGAAAGAGAGGTTAAGTAATTGCTCAAACGAATGAATGTGGGGCAAGGGCTGGAAGCCAGGAGTCTGACCCTGAGCTGGCTGGCAGCCACAGTGCCACACAGCCCAACTGCCACCTCATGACCACAACCTGCCAACTCCAGACCCTGGCCAGCCACCCCTCTGCTGGGTATGATTGCCCCGTTAGCCTTCATCTCCAATCATCCCCTCAGCACCTTTTCTGCATCCTTTCTAGGGTAGCCAGATTTCCAGTAATGCAACCGAGTCAGGGCCTGAAGTGAGACTAAGAAAAGAAAATGGGGAATCAGTAGGTTTGGGAGGTTGTAAAGTTTCTGTGTAATTTTTTTTCTGTCAAGACAAGAACTTCAGACGCCATCACGCTATCAAGGAATAGATCCTTCTCCTCACAGCACAGTGAGGATTTTTTTCTTGAGGAAGAATGAAGACTTAAATGTAAAAAGGAAAACCTTTGGAAGAAAACGCAGAAAGACACCTCTATGACTTTGAAGGAGCAAAAAACTTTTTCCTCAGAAGACATAAAAAATACAAACCATAAATGAGAAGATTGATACAGATTTACTGCATTCAAATAAAAAAAACTTCTGAACCACTGAAAATACCATAAATGAGGAATTAAAAGATAAAACTACAGACTAGCAGACATCTGCCACTCTTCCATCAAGGAGATGCGTCCAGACTCTCTAGGCCCTCTGCCCCTGGAGCAGAGCACCCAATTCTCTGGCCCATCACAGGGTCTGAAATCTGGTGTTGATCAGACTTTAAATGTTTTGCCAAACTGATGGGTGTGAAATGGTATCTATGGTTAGGATAATTTCACATTTCCCTGATTACTCCATGATTACTAGAGAAACTGAGCATCTTTCCACGTGGTTACTGGAGACATTCGGGGTTCTCCATCTGAGAATTTCCTGTTCATACTGTTTGTCCAGTTTCTTTTTGGGTTGTGTGTGTTTTCCTCATTGATCTGTAAGAGTTTGTTATAGAAGTCATGTTTTAACAAAAATGTTAAAATTTAACACTGTTAAAATTTGCTACAAACACCTATGTTTACAGCTTTTATAGAACTTAAAGAATCAAAGTAAGTGAACAAAGACAATAAAGTTGAGACTTAAAGTATTAATTTAGTGTGAAAACAGCTGTTGTCCTAAAAGTAAATCATCAGTGTTTCATTTAATATGGAACAATTTATTTCCAAGTGTTAAATTTAACTTGCTGGTGACTTGTGATTCTGAGCCATCACATGAGCCACCCTGATCAATGTTGTTATTTCTGCTTATAAACAACGAACTTTTTAATTACAAATCAATTTCGAACTTTACACACATACTGACAGCATATGAAGTAAACAATTCTCAAAAGAGTAAACAGTCTCATTAGCAAACAGAAAAATACACACTAAATCAATAAATTCCTATTTTCTAGAAATCTAAGTGGCAAAGAATTTTTGAAGGCTAACAGCTAATGCTGGATGAGACACAGTGACACCTTCTCATCATACAGTGCTGGTGGGAGGCTAATTCGGTATTACCTAAGTGCAGGGAAATGCAGCAATCTGCAGCAAAACCTTAAAAATGTTCATAGCATCTGACCCAGTGATTTCACCTCAAAGGATCTGTTCAAAGGAAATAAAGTGTCACAAGATTCCCCAGCCGGCCCTAGGATGCTCATCCCAGTATTCCTCCCAGATTTAGCATCATTCGATAGGAGTACCAGGCACAGGACAGTTGGCTCCTAGACAGCTCCAGGCAGTACGAGACCTGCTTTTCTGTTTAAGAAATTCATTCTGTGTGATCAGAGTGGGGCTCATCCCCCTCCCCTAATTTCCACTCTTAAGTCAAGCCTAGTCAGAGGAGCCTATCAAATGACCTACAGCAACCGCTTCAGGGGGAAGTATGTACCGCAGCCAGGCCCAGCAAAGTCTTTCCTGGCAGGTTTTTGCCAGAGTGACTGAAGGAGGAGTCCTAGCTCGCTTATGAGGATTATAGTTCTGTGACACGGGTCTTAGACTGTGGACTGACCTTGACGCCCACCAGACGAAAAGAGCCTATCCTGGAAATGGGGACTCTACGACACCGTCTGAGTCCTGAAGCCGCACGTCACCTTGACATACAACAGGAGGAGCCAGTAATCCCACTGTTGATTAAGTCTGGCTGAGTCGGATTTCTGCCATGCTCTGAAATAATATATTAATTTTTTTTGCACTAAAGTAAAATGGAATCCTATTTTTAGACTACCTCACAGGGCATTTAATTCTCTCTCTCTGAGATGAAACTCTTCTGGAAAATCTAACACAATTCTGGTAGACTTCCTGCCTACTAGGCAGAGATACCCTAACAAGATACTTAGTGCAGAAGCTGCTCTCTCTATTATTGCAAACAAGCCCATTTTTCTGACCTGAAACACAGTGCCAATGCTCTGGGGGAACCTCAAACAAATCCTCAGTAACCCAGACCCCACTTTGTATGGTGTCATTTATAGTGTCAAACACCTTACAGAACATCCAACAGTTTGGGGTGACTGGATGCAAATAACCTAAGTATTTTGATGTGTAAACATGACCTCTGGGAACACATTATTCTATTTTTTCTGTAGTTTTGTCTTTTTGTTTTCTAAAAACAGCTTTATTGAGAAATAATTGACATACGATAAACCGCACATATTCAAAGGGTAAATCTGGCAAAGCTGTGAGATATGTGTGCATTTGTGAAAGCTTCACCATGATCACTATAATGAAAATATATCTATCAGTTCTGAAAGTTTCCTCACGCCACTTTACAATCCCTCCATGTCACGCCTCTGGCCATCTCCAGGCAACCAGTGATCCGCTTTCTGTTACTATAGGTTTGTCTGCATTTTCTAGAATTTTATATGAATGCAACCATAGAATATGTAGCCTTTTGAGTCTGGCTTCTCTCACTTAACTTCATAGCCTTGAGATTCCATGTTGTCGTGTGTATCAAAAGTTCATTTCTTTTCATTGATGAACAGAATGCCATTGTATGGATATAGCACATTTTCTCTCTCCATCCCCCTGTAGATGGGCATATACATTGTTTCTATTTAGCGGCCATTATAAATAAAAATGATATGAACATTCATATGCTTCATTTCCTAAGTGTGGAATGGCTGGATCATATGGTAGGTGTATGTTTAATGTTTCAAAAAATCTGCTACACTGTTTTCCAAAGTGGTTATACCATTTTACATTTCCACCAGTAGTGTATGAAAGTTCTGGTTTCTTCACACCCTCACCAATACTTGATTAGCAGTCTTTGTAATTTTAGCCACTCTGAGAGGTGTGTAGTGGTACGCATTATTACATTTTACTTAGTTTTAATGTGAATTTTTTCCTTTTCTATCAAACTAACAAAAGCAAAAGTGTTAAGAGTCAATAGCCGCCCTTGGCAGTAAAGACTTTCTTCTTAGTAGAGGTGTAAAATAAGGACTGAACAACCAAATGATAAGAATGCTATAGAAGAATTTCACGTCTGGATGGACAGATGAACAAAATATTCTTTAAGTTCCCATTTATCATAATATATCATGACTCTATCAAATGAAAATATTTGGGAATTATAGCCAAAAAAGTAATTTCTAGAGAAGGCTAATAAAACAAACAGAAAAAGGGAGCTTGTTTAAGGAAGAAGTAATACACCATTATTTTGAAACATACTCTGTCAGGGTTTCCACAGACTGAAAAGTCTATTATTAACAAACTCCAGGTATAAACTATTTGCTATTAAACTATATACACAGACACTCATACCCCAGGTAAAAGCCCCTGCCTCCTGGTCCAAGACATCCGATTTACCATCACCGTTTGTTTCACTTACTTCCCTAAACAATCTTAACTCCAAAGTCAGTCACCACAACGACGCTGACATGAAAACACTCCATGTCTTTGTTTTTCCTCCGGCCCTTCTGCCCAACCTGCTGCCTAAGTCTCTCTCAGTGCATCTCACCATCCATTCTCTCCTCTCCACTCCCCTATTCTCAAGCTACCAGAGGAACAACAAAACGTCTATGTAGATAAAACGTCTGCAATGACTGTTCCTAGTCCTTTCTGATTCCTTGTTTCACAGGAAGAGTGCATCAGTCTGTCCAGACCCACTCCAACAATCAGGAAATACTCCTTCATCCTTCAAGATTCACCTCAAATGTCACTTTTTCTGGCTTACAAAGTTAATCACTCCTCCTCGGAGCCTCCACACTGTTCACAATCCTTTTAAAGTGCTTATGCTGCAATAAGCACCTGACCCCAGAGAAAGAGGCATCAGAACTGAGGACCCCCCCACCACAGAATGGGGTCCACAGTCTTCCTGACAACTAGCCCCAGTCTGCTACCCAGGTCAGAGTCCTATTCTGAAAAGTTAAAATTACTTCAACCATGACTTTGAAATGTGTGCAGTACCAGGGTAGCTTCGTTCAATGAAGAAATATTTCAAACTTTAGCTATTTAAGACATATTTTCCCAAATGTAGTTACCACTAAAGGGTCAGATATTACAATATTCTGTAAGCATGATATTTTAACTATTCTAAATGAGAGGAGCATCCTTAAAGCTGAATATATTTTCTTAGTCACCTCTGTGCATAAATGCTACCAAAGTTATCAACTTACCTATAAATACTTAATCCACACACTGGAGATTATTTAAGAAAAAAATGCATAAAATTGGAAATATGACTTTCCTTGGCACCATTCATCAGAAGTTAGAATGAGTTCTGTTTAAGTAATTCTCAACTCATTTGACACATTTTCTTATCACTCAAAATACCAAGTCCAAATATAGGAAACAGGTTCTTTAAACACATAAGAATCTGAGACCTGCCAATCAGTCTTAGGTATTACAGACACTGGTACATTTAAGCCAACAATGTACCACTTTGATAATATCAAAAGATACATGCCATGCTTCCCAAGAAATGATACCACATCTGGAACAGCATCCTATAGATGGGATTTGCTTCAGGGTGATAAGCCAGTACCACAAGACCAATAGTAGAGCAGTTTCCTTGTTCAAGGAGAGATAAATTAAGTTTTTAGATCTGCTTCAAGGGTTCTTTTAATAAGTAGTCACCCCAACATTATCCTGGCCATGTTATGAATAAGCTCGAAATAGCTGGGCTCTTCAGGGTATTAACGAATGCAAGGTATCTGCATTAACTTGCAAAGAAATGGTTATGTTCAAATGATATCCCGTAACGTACACACAATAACCCTGATATGTGAAAGGAAGGTGTAAAACCCTGCTTATCTGGAAAATAGTCCAGATATAGGCAACTTTTCAGATTTGGAATTATTAGTTCAGCCAACTTCTATCAATTTCTTACTTTTTACCAGCTTTTATGCTAAGCCCTGAGGATGCAGAGTTAAATTACATACAGAAACTGCCCTCAGGAAGCTCACATTCTATGGCGAGAATGACACAGATGCAAATAATCTCAACAAAATGACTGTACATTCAAAATGAAGGTATCACAGTAAAGCAGATGATTAAATCATGTGAAAGATAAAAGAGGTGTTTGTGAATATTAAAAACGCAGTCTAAGAGGCTTCAAGGAACAATAAATTTTCAGGATTATATTGGAAAGAGAGAGATGAGCGAGAAGACAGGCATTTCGTTGGCTGAAACATGAAAATAAACATGGGTAATCCTGCAAACAATATTTATATATCAATACAAAGGAAACAAAAAACAAGACTGATTTATATTAGAGATTAATTCCTCTAAGCCAAAGAAAGCAGTAGAAGGCCAGGAATGCAATCTGGAAGATGGCCGAGTCCCCAGGCCCAGGGACAGAAATGAAACCACGGCCATTTAAACACCAGTCACAAAAACGTCTTTCTAAACTATGTAAGGGAAATGACTTAATTAGAGCGTCTAGATATGTGAGGGAGGCCTAGAATGAGCCAGGAGACGAGGGTAGAAGAGGAAGTGGACAGGGAATACAGAACCAAAGCAAATCAAGCCCATTTCCCCTCCGTTTCCTTACTTGGTATCTTTTATATCTAGAATGATCTCTAAAGCCTCCTCAGCTTCTAAACTTTGATGACTTTATGAATTCCCCATAGCAACTAGGAAAGGTGATATGTTAAAACTTGATAAGTATTGCTACATAAAAGGGTTACTTTCCATAAGTAGGAGTTAAGGTTGAGACTCAATATAACAATTCCTAATTCTCAACCCAACGGGGAGCTGAGGGTGAAATAATACACAAGAGTGCAGAGAGGTGACTCCCAGAGACCCACGGAGAGGTTAATTTTCATGGGTCTGTTTCAGAAAACCAGTTTCATGGGTATGTTTCAAGATATTATCAAACAATATATGCTTACTGGGTACCAAACAGCCCCAGAGAAAAGAGAGGGAGGAACAAGGGGAGAAGCATAGTAGGAGCCATGGCGCCCGCCCTCCAAACCTTAAATATGCATGTGAAGCTGGAACTGACACCAGGAGGGACTAGCGCTGCAAGTGAATAGTAACAATGCAGTTCAGAGAAGGAGAGGACATCTCAGGACAGGAATCCAGGGGACGCACATCACAGAAACAGCAGAACTTAATGGAAGAAGAGCCACCATTCTAGAAAGATATAATTAAAGACTGGAAGCAAGCATATCCGAGGCAATACTCAGGAGATGGTGAGCGGACCACAGTGAAGAGGGAAGAAACTGACACCAAGACTCGAAAGGTAGGTTTCAGCATGTGACCAGGGTCTTTGACGCTTAGCTAAAGAGTCAGGACTTTACCTGGGAAGTCATGAGGAGCTATCTAGCATTCTCGGAGACCCAGAGATGAGACTGCTGGGTGGGAGAAGGAGCAGAAATGGACACCTATTAGGAGGGTGTTAAATTTTGGAGCGTGAGCTAGTTAAATATTGACAGAAATCTGGGTTTTCACCAAAGATTAGCAGTAAAGAACAGAATGTGTTAGTTGAATCCCAAATCAAAAACAGGAAGAGAAATATCAACAGACTCTCTAGGTGGAGTCAGGGGGAATCCTGCACCGACCTGTTAGGAGATTAATTTCAAAAAACGTGGTATGTATCTTAACATAAAATGCCCAATAAGCCCCTGTTCTGTTTTGGTTTTTTATCTCTTTCCTTTTGTAACCATCCATTTTACAGGTATTTATCTGATATATCCCGCCAGGGCACCATGACAGCAAAATCTTCGCATTTTCCATTTCTAGCAAAGAAACAAAAACACATAAAGGTAAACGGCAGAAACTTATGTTTGGTCAATGGAGTTCTTTACTCTCCTTCTAGCACACGTAAAATAATAAAGATTTAAAACATACAGAATAATGCTCCAAATACTGTGCTCATTGACTCCTAATTAGTCAGACTTAAATTAACATGCTTAAGGAAAGTGGAGGCTATTAAAGAGAAAGTAACTACTATGATTAATGGCATTACCTAGGCATAAAGGCCATGTGGGAATTTAAAAGGAATTTGAGATTCTCTAAGGGATTAAAGTCACATGTCACAGACTGGTGCAAGCAATTAAGACAACCATTATTCAGGAGAATACGGCCTGATCTATATTAAAGAAGGCAGTTTTCTTAGCAACTTGAGCCCTTTTACATGAGAAGCAAGGCCTATTTTAATTTTATTCTTTGAGTTAAGTAAAATTGAATTTTATCAATTAAGTCTGAGTTAACATAAAGTTACATCAAGAAACAATCTTAAAAAACAGATTTGTGGCTAAAGCATTTTAATTAACACATATTCTGAATATTTCAAATGTACCCAAATGTAAATATCAACAGGCAAAATAAAGTATCATCCTAGTTGATTTTCCGTCTTGCCCATCAAAAGAACAGTCATAGATGGTTGGGTAACACAGACTCCTCTCTATCAACCTTTTTATGTAACTGTAGAAGAATATACAGCTGTAGGAATAATCTTAGTAGCATGATTCATTTGTATAAAGATCCCTGAGGATACCAACCTAGGAAATTCGCTGGTGTTTGGAAGTGAGTAGAGGAAAGGGTTACTTCAACAGACAAAGGATAATTTGAGCTTTGCTCAAGGTCAAAGAGACATACACGTGTCTAAGTATTTCTGTACGGGTGTGTTATGAAGTATAACTCGTATCGAATAACGTGCACAAATCTCAACTCTACAGTTCAGTGATTTTTACATATGTATATACCTGGGAAACCGTCAAGATGGAGACTATAATCAGCACTCCAGAAGAATCTCCTGCGCTCTCTCGCAGGTCAAATCATTATTTGACCTCTATCATCATAGTTCAGCTTTGCCTTTTCTTGACCACCATATAAAAGGAATCATACAACATGTACACATTTGCGCCTGGCTTCCTTGGCTAAACATTAAGTCTGTGAAATTCGTCTATGTTGTTACATGTATCAATAGTTTATTCTTTTTAACTGCTAAGAATATACCAGAATTTATTTATCCATTCTACTATCGATGAACATTTGGGTTGTCTCTAGTTTGAAGCTATTAAAATTATGCTACTATTAACACCTGTCTATATATTTTTTGCGGACATACGCACTCCATTCATTTTTCTTGAGTATACACCTAGGAGTGGAACTGCTGGGCGATTAGGCAGGCATATGCTTAGCTTTTGTAGATTCTGCCAAACGGTATTTCTCCTGAAATATTAATGGGATAACAAATAACTTTCTTCAACATGCAGAATGATTTATTTAGTTATTTCTTCTTTTATATCATATATATTTAAAATAACGTTAGACAGTCTCTGGTGCAATGATTCCACTCCATCACAAATAGCAGAATCATCTGGGAAACCTTATTAAAGGAGAGATTCCTCAATGCCCCCAACCTCTGCCAAACAAAACTCTATTGATTGGTGAGGTTTGAACCACTGCTTCACGACTTCTACTACCAGACTCAAAACTATAAATGTAATGAAGGAGTTGTAGAGATATTTCTTGGAAAAATAAAAAAGGTACACAAATATAAGGTATTATTATTTATCTAATTTTATTTTGTTTAAATTATCTTCGCCTAGAAGCAGAAACTAAAGGGCATTTATTCATTAATTTTTTAAAAAATACTTGTTTTACTCTCACACATTTCTAATGAAAAAAGTTCTTGATTAAATATAGTAATCATTACATTCAAATAAAATTAGTAAATTCAAGTCATAACAGTGTTTTTAGAATTAAAAGAATTGTTTTTTAGGAACAATGATACAGAGCCACACAAAGCAACTACATCATCAGAAATAGGAAAATAAAATAATAAAGGAAAAAACTCATCAGAGACAAGAAGCTGAAGATTGAGGCTCCTTTCAAAAGATAATGACAATCTGAAACTTGTCACCTGAAAGTCATATACCTAATATGGTAACAATCATGAAAAAGCCAGGGCCTCATGAAAAACTTGTCCACAGCAGACTATCAAACTCTTGAGTAAGGCAAACAAATAAAGAAAAATAGCACCACGGCACCTTCCTCTCCTGCCAAAAAAAAAAGAGTGCAAAGCTATAGAGAACTTAATTTTCAAAGACGTCACGTAAGCAGGACCAAAAAAAAGAAGTGAAAAAAAGTGTGGGCAAATTTAGGAATGATACCATAGATGACCTGAAAAACGTTGTAAGATACACTTGACATAAAATTAACATCAGAAGATGTCACTGAAGGCTTACACTGAGCAGACACAGAGACTGACTGAACAAACGAATGAGTGAGCAGACACACGAATGTACTCCTGCAGTATCTGTCTTGGTTTCTCTTTTGGCAGCGGAACCAGTGGTAGACGCACCATGAACCTTAGCAATCAAGCACGACAATTTCTATACAATATTAAAAAGCAGAGTGTCACAGAATCATTGAACTGGAGCAGGAAATTTAAGAGACCACGTAGGCAAGTTCTTTTTTCAAGGTGAGGAGACAGGAGTAACACCACATAAAAGGGGTCTGCCCAGCAGCAGCGACACATTTTAATGGATGGCAACTGAAAGACCAAACGCTTACGTCATTAAGACGGGTGTCCAGTGTCCAGGAGGTAGATGAAAGATGGCCAAAAGTATATTCCTCTTGCCTGGAAGTGATGCTAAAGCAAAACAAAAACTCACAACTTTCCTGATCTATCAGTATGATTAGAGCACGTAATTCCCTTTCTGGAATATTCCAAAGGTTCTACCACCATTTGGCGGTTCCGTTTCTTTTAAGTAAAACAGCATCCCTTTTCCTTTCATATGCAATGTATCAGCTCTAGAAACTGTGGTTTCCTTTATAAACTACACCAATACCTCATGATGGCTCTCACAACAGCGCTGACGCCTTCTTCAAAAAAGTACTATCTGCCCCTGAAACGATCCCCTTTTTCATCCCAAATGTTCACATTCACACAACCATGGATGCTCTTGATACTTTCAAGGTACATCTTAAACACCAAAACCAAGCTTCAAATTCAACGTTTCCTCAATGATTCTAAACCACAATTAAAAAAACAAAAAACTTGGTTCTTCAAATTCAATCAATATAATCCCCTAAGAGTCCAAGCATAAAAATACTCACATAAAATACTAGTTTTATATATTTAGAAGAGAGAAACTGAAGCAGCAAGGTGATCAATCAATTTTCAATGACATTCGGCATCTAGAGAAGATGATGGGGCACGTACTTACAACTGACACTAGTCACCAAATGAGAGGGTCCATGCTGTAAAGAGTCCACAAATGCCCAAGTACGTAAATTAGCACGAACCCTGGGCCGCCAAAGCAGAACATGCACGCTTAATCGCTGCGCCACTGGGCCGGCCCCAATATTTTTTTTTTTAATAACAATTCACTTAGACATTCTGCACTGTTACAATTTAAAAAGAACACACATAGGAATATTTTAAATGCTCCATTTAAAGCCAAATGGATGACAATAATTAACTAAAGAATCGCCATTAAATGGATTCATAAAAAGAGATTTTTAAAGGGAGTTTGTATATAAAAGATACCCAGCCAAAATATATAACATATACATATAGAGCTCTTTCTTTGTAAGTCCACCTCTAAAATTTTTAGCATATACTATTAAGTTCAGAGTTATACTCTTAGCACCCTATCATTTAATTGATAAAGATCCTTCTTTATGCTATTAAAACAAACAGCTAAAATTAAGATCCTAAGGCACACATTTTTGCATGAAATTCAGCTCATACATTATTTTATACTGTATACTTACTACATCAAACTTCTGAGTGATGTTCCCCTGGACATCAAGTAAATAAACCTTGCCATAATGTGTGCCAAGTGCCAAAAACTGTAAGAAGAACAGAAGGGTCAGTTTATTAGCATACCATTAATACACAATTAGTAATAAAACCATTTTGAAAGTCAAGCCTCCTTAATGTGTACGTGATCTGCAATGCCCTGGAAGATATGCGTTCCTCGGAGGAGGTTTGTCTCCAGCTTCAGGGAAAGAACAGAACGGGGCCTATTTTATTGTGATAGTGCAAGCTAGCTGTCAGAATGACTCATGAGGGCCCTCATCTACTGACAACTAATGGTGTGTATGCGCTCTGTACACAATGCCTGCTGGACTGAGGCAGCAAATTAAAATGCAGCTGTGAAAGCATGACCAACCTACAGTTGAACTCAAAATCAGAAAGGAATGATTAAGAAACTCACCTTAATTTATGGCAAATGTGTAAATCTGCACTATCATTTAAGTTCAACATAGACATACACACACAAACAACAAAGTATTATTTTTTAGAAAGGAAATCCATGCCATATAGAGAGATAAAAATACTCAGATGTACTTATACTATTGGTTAGCATTAGAATGCCTCTGGAAAAGTTAATGTATAATATGGAGTATAAATGTTTATATCCTAATGCAAAAAAAATTCCTTTTTTGTCACAAAAAAACTACTGTGCTACATACTCATTTTATGATGTGAAACTAGTTCATAACTCCCACTGTTCCTTTAATTCTCTGAACTAACCCTAAACAAACCAGAAGAAACTTTAGGACTACCTGAAATACGACATGAGATTTTTCTCCCTTTTTATTTCTTTGCGCATTACTCAAATAGTTCCAAATTCTCTATATTTCACTGCATGTTAGCATGCTTCATTGCAACCTATAATGAAATGCTCAAATTTACAGGCACTACTAAGCGTTTCAGTCAAGCAGCACAATCTTTAAAAAATAACCCTACAGAAAGTCAAGATTTAAAAGGATTTCTCAAAATGGAATGGCTTAAAATGAAATTTCAGTCCAGGCACTTAAAATATGAAGCTACATTAAAGAGGAGTCACAAAAAGGGAAAGAAGGGGGTTCATTAGAAATTCATCCCCTGCAATGCCTTTCACTCCCTGCAAGGTTGCCTTTTTTCAGGAAGAAAAAAGTCCCCGGGGTAAAAAAATCAATACTGGTTAATAAAACATCAGGTGTGCAGACATAACTAGGTATGACGATTCCGCTGCACAGGCCTGCCTGAATGCACCAGGTGCCACGCCGATTACTCATCCAGGGCAGACAGCAAGCCGGGTGAAAACAGGATGCCTGGGCCTGGAAAGGGAAGGGGAAAGAGGGAATTCTGGAGGGAAATTAGCCTGAATATTTAAACCAAACAGGGATGTTTCCTCCGAAGCAAAAGAACATTCTAATCAGAAATAGAGGACTGAGATGGTTGCAATTTTTTCCCTACAGTTACACTCTGACAATATTTGAATACAAAAATACTACATAACACTAGCTAAAAACAAACAACACTCCACTTCATTCTGAGACCATCTATGGGAAAAGAATGGGTCTTAAAAGCTCCCTGCACCCCAAGTACTCGACAGTATTGATTCGCCTCATAAATATTGTATTTCATTTGTTAGAAAACCAAGGGGGCTTGGATCCTTAAAATGCTTTAATACTGGGTCAGCCTCTGACCCCTCTGGGAAGGCCGTTCTTGAAACTCCAATTATACTTTATTTTTTCGAAGTTTTAAAGATTCTGTGCAGGGTGCTTTACCGAAATATTAATGCCTTCCCTTTTTCTTTTTCCAAAGTTACTCATTTCATTCAATACTTAAGATGGAAAGGAAACACAAGATAGTTATTTTGGTTTTATAGTTTCAACTTAAAACTATAATTACTTAAGAATGTTTTTGAAAAAAAAATGCAGTGGTTTTTATGACAAGCTTTTGTTTAGAAAAATATTTCATCACTTGGATTAGATAAACTATTGCTGCTCCTTTTAGAAATAAATAACTTCATGTGCCCTTTGAAGAAACCAAGTTTGATAAGCCAATCATACAGGTCTTAAAAAATTTATTTAACTAACAAAATCATTGATGATTCATACTTCAATTTGCTAATGCTTTCAACTACTTAAAAGACAACAAAAAATGCAGAATTGGCCACAAACCACAAATGTAAATACAAATTCTTTAAATGTGACTCTCCTTCCAGCCTTTAAGTCTTGCACCTCTTTTATAACTATTAATTTTTTTTTTCCACGTAAGAGCACTTAGTATCCAGGATGGGCAAATAATAACTGCAATTTAATCAGCCACTTTTGTGTTTAATTACAGAAACTTGACTCATTTTATAAACTATCAGATCAGGCATCAAATTCTTTTTCTGAACCCTCCACTAGCATAACTGATTCTACTCTGAATGACTGGACTTTTTGTCAGTAAACAAGTAGGAGAAGTGATAAGCAGTCCTTTGGACACGAAAAAGGAAACAAGAAATATCATATTTCAAATATGGTCAGCTGTATAATATCATCTATGCTTCACATAGCGTTTTATAGTATTCAAAGCATGAGAGCAAGGAATGCCTTCAATACACATGAGGAAATAAGTCCTGAGAGTAGAGGTGACTTCCCTGGAAAGTCAATCAGTGGCAGTGCTGGGGCCAGAATTAAGAGCTAAAATACTCTCAACTGGATCAGAAACCTGATGAATAGAAAGATGGGTCTCAGATTCAGAGAGCATGTTCTAGAAGTTAGCACTGATTACAAAGCCCACTCTCAAGCTCCTTGGCCAAGTGGTTTGAGTACAGTGTTAATAAAGTTTGATGTCTTGGCAGGCAAACTTTGTTCCCCATTTCATCCATTCAGTGGTCCATTCAACACACAAAAAGTATTTAAAATATGCTCAGATAATAAGCAAGCGTGACTTAAGTGGGGACGGTATAATGAGGGAGAAAGATATAAAAAATTAACTGATTAAAATTAAATTTAAAGACTACGCTTAAAATGCAAGTATCTCTAAGACTCTATGGAACATGAGGGGTGTCAGCTGCACTGAAATGTGAAGGAGAGTTAGACAGCAGACATGGAGGCAGCTTGTGGTAAAGACCATTTCAGACAGAGTGGATGTGATGTACTCCAAGGCATGGGGTCACATAAGGAGCTGGACAAAGTCAAGAAATTCTAAGTAGTTTTACATAGCGGAAACATCCAGTTTGTGCCCAGGGGAGGAGACAGGCAATGGGAGTGGAAAGGTTGGTTAACAGGAGGCACTTGAATATTTATGGAGAAATGAAGGTAGGAAAGCAGAGGAAAGGGGGGAGGACTGTCCAAATCATGAAAACATCAGGAAGCCAATAAAGAATTCTAGGAAGGAGGATTTGAATTTCTGCAAGATTACTTTAGTAAACGAAGTGTTATGAATGGACTAGAGTGAAAGCAAATCTGGAGGAAGACAGATTGGTTTGCAATGTGTGCATTAGTCCCAGGGAGAAATGACGAATGTCTGAACTAAAGGACCCTGGGCTTAGGATGGGAGCAGATTCAAGCAAGTGAGAAGGGGGTGGAATCCAGGCAGAAGAGATGTTGTAAATAGGGACAGCCAAGCATTGCCACCAGAGCACCACACTGATGGCAGAAAGTGGTAAGACATAAGGCCAATCCTACAAGGGGGCAAGATCTTAGAGGATCTTACATACCATATTGAGGGGCTTAGACTTTACTTAGTAGATAAGGAAAATTATACATGGGTTTTAAAATTTGTATTTTCGAAAGATCACTCTGGCAACCAGATGGGAGGCGGGTTTGAAGTGGAAAAATCAGAGGCACATGAGTACAGGCAGGCGAAGATGAGAGCCTAAGCTGGGGCAGGTGTGGTAAGAAAATCACCAGGACTTTGGGGAAGACTGGGTGAAAGTGGACAAGAAGTCAGCTTTGGCTTAGGTGACAAAGGAGATGGTGATGCCACTAAATGGGATAGAGAAGAAAAAACAGATGCAAGGTTACAGGGAAAAGATAAGTTCACTATGGATGTGCTGCGTTTCAGGTAAACATAGAACAACAGCTGGAGCTGGTTAGGAGGCACCTGGATAAATAAGCACGCTACTCTGGGGAGCATCGGGGTGTAGGTGTCACAGAAAACATGACATTTCAAATCCAGAAAAGTAAAAATCCAGAAGAAATGTAAACAATGAACCAAGTCCTGGGAAAACCAACATGTAAGGGAAAGGGAGAGGTAAAAAGCAAGTGAAAGAACCAGAAGGGAGTAACAGAAATGATCAAGAAAATAATGAGAATGGTGCCATGATAAAGAAGTTTCAAGAAGAAAGGTGAGATGCACAGTTTTAAAAGCAGCAAAATGTCCATCAACTGGTGAATGGACAGACCAAATGTGGTATGTCCATACAACAGAACACTATTCGGCCATAAAAAGGAATGAAGTACTGATACATGCTATATCACACATGAATTCAAAAAATTATGCTAAGAAGCCAAACACAAGAGACCAAACAACATATGATTCCATTTATATGAATTATCCAAAATAGGCAAATCCATAGAGACGGAAAGTAGATTAGTGGTTACCTAGGGCTAGAATAGGTCTGACTCAGGACATAGTCTCTCTAAGAGAGACGGGAAGTAATGAGGGGAGGTAAAAAACAACAGTGGACAAAAAAAGGTCCTTGAACAGAAGGAAGAAAACCTCCTGTGAGTCAGGATGGGTGTAGATTCAGATGAGGTGGGAAAGGGGTCAGGAACTGAGGTTGATCATGCCTGAGAGATTCAATTATCTTAATTAAACGGAAATGACATCATCTTCTGAGAGTGAAGGCAGACAGAGGACTAAAGGAGCTGATGAAGGGCAAATAAATAGGAGCACTTTTAGTGACACATTTACCGGGACATGTGAATCTGGACCAGCAAGTGCCTGGCTGGCTTGGTCATCAGAGCACTGACTCAGAGTTCAGAGTGAGGCTGAGGGGCACAAGAAAGCACACGGATGTAAGAGAATTGAAGATGCTGGCAAAGTTAAGTTAGGACGGTTAACCACCTGATAGAGACAGAAAAGAACAGAGAAAGAATGAACCAGAGATCAGGGCGCCACAAAGTTACAAAACAGGCTTAGTGGGAAAATTAACACAATACCTTGAAGGATAAAAGGAGTCAACAGAGAGTATACTGAAAGATCCTCAAGTTACAGGTACTGAAACCATCCAGGGTGTGGCCTTAAAGGTGGAGATGAAAGGGCAGACGGGAGAGTCCCTGGAATTAAAGTAGGCTGAAGAACCGCAAGGCCAGTTCCCAGGGGGCGAAGGGAAGTGACAAGGTAGTTGGGAGATGGCAGCAATGGGAAGGGCTAGAGGTGGGGCAGCTGAACAGTAGGCGTCTCAAAGGAGGGGTTTCTGGTAAAACAGAGAGCAAACGTTCTATTAACATGCTGAGTGAGCACAGGAATCTGTTTACAATGGAGTGAAATCCGAAGCAAAACGGAATGGGGTAGGAGCAAGGAGAGGATGAGGCTCACAGGGAAGAGGAGAGCAATGGGTGAAAGTGCCTGGCCTCCAGTACTCCGACCACGACACGGAAGGTTTTGGTCCAAGAACGGGCTCAGGGTGCTGTACGATACTCAGCGTCGACTCAGAAAACTGGTGGGGGCTTTGTTGCGACGAAGACCCAGATGTGGATTAATTCATTCGTGTAATACATAAGTAATAATTTGGGGCTTGTCGATTGATTCCTAATGCTTCCAACGTCATCTCTTCTATTCTTATGAAGGCACTGAGCCCCACACTTTTTCTAATCTTAACACTTTCCTACTCTATTCCTTATGATTTGAGGAATTAAGCAATAGAGTTCCCAAGAACCACTTGCTATAAATCTTTCACATCCATCAATATCTAAATTCTACTTGATACACTCTTGCAACGTGTTGAGTGAGTGCACACGATTACACATATAATATTTTTGGTTGTTTGGTTTTCTTGTTGGTGAGGAAGAAGAGAGGAGGAGAGGCAGGGAGATACAATTACTGTAAAAATCCACCACCAAAAGCATCTGGACTCCAAGTATAAACAAACTTAGAAGAGACATGACTTACAGAAGAATCCTCTACAAGGGCTACCTTACCTTGTCATGGACTGTCATGCAGCTAGCTGCATCCTTCTGAAGGATTTCTGTCACCCCGTTGGAAAGCCTTTCATACTTCAGTTTGGGTTCCTCTTCACTCTCTTCTTCCTGCACAAAAAGCAGAGAAAATGACAGATATCACGGATTTATCCGAAATAGACTCAAAATACACTTCTTAAGGGGGAACCGGAGACCGTTCCCTCAATGACCGTCAATAACTACAACTGTAACTAAAGGTTAAGAGCTTCACGTTTCATTTTTCCAACTAGATGTATCAAAACTGCTACAACTTTACTGGTGGAATAAATTCAAAAGTTGAAATCAAGAATATACATACTTACTGTCGATAGTAATCAACTTTGGCTTATTAAATACTAAACTGCCTGGCCCACTATGCAGACACTTGCCAATAAAAGGTATGGGGGAAAAATACCTGTCAGCATGATCTCATGGGCAAGAAACACAGGAATGACATAAGAATACAACAAATCTCTAAAAGACGTGAATTTTGTATTGCAAGATTATAAATATTTTTGTCAGATTTGAAAAAAATCTAATTTTCATTAGAAAAATATAACTGCAAAAACATTAAGTCAAAGTGAAAGAAAATTTGAAACTTTCTATAATGGAAAATATATACTTACCCTTCAGATAAAAAATTTTAATATTTATTTTAAATAACTGATAATCCATGCACAGTCATTACTTTAGTTCATGCTAGAAAATATATTATTTACTCTCATCTAAATAAACCTACCTATGCATTAAAAATTTCTTAATCATTTTATAAGTATTGCTATTCACTATTAACTTTATATGTTCAACCTCACTGTTGATATAGCATCATAAGATATCCCTAATCCTTACATTTATGGAATAAAGTTAGGTTGACTTTAGATCAACCTAAATTGATCTAAAACTAAATTGATCTAAATCAAATCTAGATTGACTATAATGGCCATGACTTAATAAATCAAGGGTAGTTACAAATATCATTACAATGACTCAAAAAAAGATTTTATTTTACTGCATCGATACGTAATGAGAAACAAAAAAAAATGTGCACATGCTGACAACTATGATATGCTAAAGCTGGCCAAAACAGAAGTTCACAAAAATAATCCACTCATTGAGATTTCCTTCAAAAATAATTCTATAGGGGGCCGGCCCAATGACGGAGTGGTTAAGTTCACGTGCTCTGCTTTGGTGGCCCAGGGTTTTGCCGGTTCGGATCCTGGGTGCAGACATGGTACCGCTTATTAGGCCATGCTGAGGTGGCATCCCATAACCCACAACTAAAATACACAACTAGGTACTGGGGGGATTTGGGGAGAAAAAGCAGAAAGAAAAAAAGAAAGGAAAAAGAAGATTGGCAACAGTAGTTAGCTCAGATGCCAATCTTAAAAAAAAAAAGCTTAAAAAAAACATAGTCTTCACCTCACAGCTAACCTTCAAGTAGTCTGAGGTGCAGCAATGCTCTCACCACCATAACTAGAAAGGCTTGAGGAAATATACAGCCGCATCCATCTAAGGCATCAATTAAAAGGCTGCTGCGGCAACCTGAACTAGAAGGACCAGATTCCAAGGTGGTGGAGAAACCATGGAGGTGAGCTGGCCTTCCACAGCCATTCTTCCTGGAGGTATTTACCAATTCTGGGTGCAGGACAGGAGGCTGAGAACCCAGCCTCTGCCTGGGACGATGGCCACTGCTAGGGACAGAGAAAGCAGTGAGCTTTTTGATAGTTGTGGGGACAGAGTGACAAAACTGGAGACCTGAGGGGCTAAGATTCCAGTGAGAGAGAGAGGCAGAGAAGTGAGCTTGTTACACAACCACTGTTCCCCGAAGACGACTGGCCATTTCCAAAGCTACATAGAGTGTGAGGCAAAAAAGCTAAACAGAAAGCCTCAAAAATGCAAACCAGCTGCTTTGAGGTGCCAAGAGGACAAGAACTAGAGTCAGGTGCCATCGGGAAATGAGGTCCTGGTGAATACTGCGGGGCCTCACTCAGAACACTCCTGGTCTCCAGGGGACATGAAAAGTAGCTTACCAAAACTTCAGTCTAGCTTTGACTCAGTTCAATCCCCGACTGGAGTAAGGTACATAACCCCCAAACCATCTGTCCAGTAAGGCAAGGGTGACTCCTTGGAGAAAGAAAATCACTGGGGCCTCTACAATTTTTCACTTACAATACCGAGAATTCAATAAAAAATGTCCAGGTTTGCCAAAGACAGGACCAAATGACTAAAAATCAAGGACAAAAACAAGACCATAAAAACAGACGCAAAGGTGAACTAGATACTGGAGTTAGCAGAAAAGCGCTTTAATACAACTATGACCAGTATGTTCAAAAAAGAGAAAAAGATGGAGAAAATAGACGAAAAGATAGAGTTTTTGAGAATGGCAATCTGTAAAAAAGAATCAAATAAAAATTTTACAACTGAAAAATGTAACTCAAATTAAGAACTCAATAGATGGTTTAACAGAAGATTATCAAAGCAGAAGACAGGATTAGTGAAATGAAAAACAGGTAAAAACATATCCAAAGAGAAGTCCAGAGAAGAAAAATGGATGGGAAATAAAGGAAGGAATGTATGAGATGTATCGAGCACAGTGAATAGGGTTAAGATGCTTTTAATTACAGTCCCAGAAAGATAAGGCAAATGGGATGGAAGAGAGGCAGGAGCAACACGTAAGAAGATACCAACTGAGAATTATCCAAAACTGATAAGACATCAATCCACAAATTCAAGAAGATCTCCAACCCTGAGCAGGATAAATAAGAAGAAAATCACACCCAGGTGCATCATAGTAAGAAGAAAATTATGTAAAAGAAAAATGACTTGCAGAGTACTATGAGCTGGGTCTACTGAAAACATTAAAACTGACAGGACACACCAAGCACAGACCGCAAACTCATATGCTTACAAAGTCTTTACCTTTGGGGCACAGATTTGCATTTTCACATGCAAGGGGGCTAATGTGTGGATAAATGGAGAGGATGATATATCAAACGTCATGCTATAGGCTTAACATCAGATATCGCATTTCATCGTGACTTAAAAAAAAAATCTACGGTGAGTTAAGTATAATTATCCCATTTTACAGAGTTTCAGTAAAAACTGACAATCAGAAATTTTAAGTAATTTCATCAAGACACATACACAAAGCCAAAAATCAAATTCAGTTATGAATGCTCTAAAGTCAATGCCTTCCTTGTACAACACACTACCCAAACTCCTATGAAAATATCACAAATCACAACAGAAGCCTCCACAATTTTTATGCCTACAAAGAAATTTAAACTATGTGATCAACAGGAAATGTTTTAACATGTGTTTATTTAGCAGGTGCATTAGTTATCTGTTGATACATAACATATTATGCCAAAATTTACTGACTTAAAACAAAAATACATATTATTTTACAGAGTTCCTGTGGGTAAGCAATACAGGAGCAGCTTAACCAGGTGGTTCAGACTTAGAGCTCTCATGGGGCTGCAGGCAGGATGTCAGCTGGGGCTGCAATCATCCGAAGGCTTAACTGGAGTTAAAGAATCCCGATTCCAAGATGGCTCATTCAAGTGGTTGGCAAGTTGGTGTTCGCTGTTGGCAGGAGGCTTCAGTTCCTGGCCTCATGGACCTCTCCACAGGGCTGCTTGAATGTCCTCAGGACATAACAGGTGGCTTCCCCCAGAGTGAGTGATCCAAGAAAGAGCAAAGTGGAAGCCACAATGTTATATACAAGCTAGCCTCCGAGGTTGCACACCAACACTTCTGTAATATTCTATTGATCATACAGGTCAGCCATAATTGAGTGTGGGAGGGGAGGACACAAGGGCAGGAATACTAGGAGGTGAGGACCACTGGGGGCCATAGTCAGGCTAGCTACAAAACAGATAGAAAATTTTAAAAGCAATAAACCTAGTTTTAAAAAAATCAGTATTCATGTCTACTGATGAGCTGTCTTAAATTTTCTTCTCCAAGTATGCACAAGCTATTAGTTATTAAAAGAGTAGTAAAGTCAAAGATGATGCACCTGCTATTAACTTTCCAAGAATAATTTTAAGAACGAATAGTAATAGAAGGAAGCATAATAAACATGGTTATCTCAAGACATACACTTCTTTAAAAAGGTAGCTATGATAGTCAACCCAACCCAAGGAGCTGTTACATGTCAAAAAGCGACCTGTTGCTAAAATAAATGTGAAAGAGCTAATTAACCAAGTCTAAAAAACCTGGAAAAAGAAAAATTACAAAAAGCAACAAACAGTTCTGCTTATGTACTTCCAAGCAAGAAATAGAAATCATTACCAACAAGTTAACATTAAATGTGGCAAAGATGATATGTGCATTCTGAAGTAAACGTGTTAAATACAAATTGAGCCCTGAATGTTAGTCTTTATAATAAGATGCCACATCTTGTTCCAGGCTGGACATCAAATGCGCATCCAACGTGAAAAGTTAATTCCACCCTCTTGACTATTTTGCATAAAAGCACTCATCCTCGGACCATTAGATAAAGTTACTGTAAATAAGGTTTGCCTGTCTTATTTATAAGTGAAAACTAAATAATTTCTCTCACATAAATATACAAAAATAAATACTTTCACAATACAGTTCACTGAAGCATTCATGCTAGGCTTCAAAAACCATAAATAAAATGAAAACTCCAATATTAGGCACTTGATGTAACATTTCACGCTTTTCTGACAGGTATCTTATGTTAAGTTAAAAGCAAGATAAGGTGAATTTTTAAGGTATTTTTCTGCTTGCTGTAAACAAAGAAAATGGAAAGTAATTCAAATATACAATTCATGGAGGTTACTGTATTGCTGCAGACTTATATCACATTTTAAATAAAAAATATTTTTAAAAATCAAGCAGATTTAATATAGAGCTTCACTACAAAAAACATCTAAACAGAAAAAAAGGGTTTCGTGCAGTCTGAACTTCCATGGAAAACAATCCAGTGCTAATAAAAAGCAAATCAATAATTTTTGTTAAATTTTAATAATCCTGCAAACCTACAAATAAAACCATCAACAGTCTGACTTGAGATGACAGTTAACTGCGTTTCTATGACAACCTAGTGGAATAGTACAAGTCCTGACTTGCAGCTAAGCGAAGATATGAACAGAGTGACATTTACCCATACAAGAAAAATTTGCAGCTTTCCTTTAAAAAGAATCAATTCCTCCACTAACATGGATTTTCACTAAATGTATAGCACTTTTAATTAAAGACAAGTCCTTTAAACCATCATACAGGATTCTAGAACATGATCTAAAAGTAAATTTCATATCAGAGTCATTCTTAGTGAATTTTGAACTTAAAAGCAAAAAAAAAAATACTTTGGGGGACAACAAATTAAGGCAATTAAAGATTTCTGCCTAAAAAACTATTTAGTAATTTGTTACTAACACCATAGGATAAAATTTCAAGGAGGAAGTCCTGTCACCTTGGACTTGCGTACCAAAAAGAATATTACACTTCTCACCTGATAATTTAAAATTCATGTACAAGAAACATTCTTTTGGTGTTTAAAACCAATTTTTTAATTTTAACTTCATCCATACCTGTCACACATCAGTACACTTTACACACCACTGTTACAGTCCTTTTGAAAAGTGTGTGTGACATGAATTCTGGAGGTTAACAGATCATTACATTTTCTATTGTTAATATTTATATAGAACTTAAAATTTTGTTTTTGGATAGCATTTCTTTATTAAACTCCAGTTTTGTCCTGTTTGTTTTTTTTACAGAACAAAATGATACTAGACATATTGAAGGCGAGAGGTGAGATTCTTATAAAGCCCAAGTTAAGCTAGTACGAAACACCACCATTGAGCACTGCTGGACAAGTCAGCCTCGCTCTTTGGAGATGGCCTTTATCCCACGCAGCTTCACCCATCAGAAGGACCTCAGCTGAACCTCCAGGAATTCTCAAGAGATGGTTTACTTGGTTTCATGTCATCAACTATACCTGACTAGGGGCAAATCCTTTTAATAAATATCCAATGTTTTGAAGCTAGATACTACAGGGAACACTAACATCCTCAAAAAGAATTCTCATTGCTCAAAAAGAAAATGCAGTTTGAACTTCCACAGTAAAAAACTAAGTGTTAATAAAAAGCAAATCAATATTCAACCATGGGTATGATGAAGGTATAAAATAAAGGCTTTCCTCCTCTAGAACATTCTTTCTAGAATTCCAATTATCTTAAGGAGAAATGAAATATTCAAAATTAGTAATCAACTTTATAAGTTTAAGATATAAAAAAGCTATAAAAATCTAATATCAGAACATCTGAATTTTAGAAAATGTGCATTTAAAAAATTTTCTCTTTACAAGTAATTCACCTCATATGGAGCCCATGATATACTAAAATATTTCTCTTTGATCACTGTTGGAGAAGATGGAGGGAGAACAGAAAAATTTAAAAAAACCAGTTGCTTCCAAAAATAAGACTTTTTTAAAAAAAAGCAAAATTGAAATTATACTGCAAGTCAATCAAAACATATAATTTGAGTCTCAAAAACATAATTAACAAACTTTTAAGGAACAGATCTATTCACTACAACACAGTACTATCAACAAAGGCAACATAATCAAGAACTATATATTATTGTACAAATAATATACAAACACATTTACTTGAAACTATAATGTTATCAATTAATGTACATGGACAATATAGGACATCTCCAAATATGTTATATCAATCTTGAATTTTTCCAGAAAGTGTACAAGAGATCTATGATGAGAAAAATCTGCACACAAAAAAAAGACCCTAAATGTAAGATTCAAAATTAATCAAGGACTAATGACTTTAATTAGCTTTGTATTGCCCACCACTCCCCCAAATGAATGTCACTTCCTTAAAAGGGCAAGTGCGATTATTAATTATTGTAGGCTACAGTTCTATTACAGAAAGATGATTTTATTTACACAAAAAGATGATTATCTGATAGGAAAGATGGTTTCATATACCCTTCTAAAATGTCAAGACATATCAAGAAAACTACATAAACAAGCCAAGAGAATAACTTCTGGCTTCCATTAATAACACAAGGTATTATAGCTGCCTCAATGACCAAACTTTTTAAGAAAGTGACATGGAGATAATGGAATTCATCTACAGTAAAACAACTGTAGTCAAAGCTCCCAGGATGCCTTTCCATCAGACTGGTGACAGGTAACCAATTATGTTCTTACAGGAATGCAAATAATGCTGTTAAATTTTTGACTTTCAAGCAATATAGCTATTACTGAAAACATATATTAACCAAAACAGGTAGCTGAAATTAGGAAGTGATAAATGTAATCTAGATGACATCGGTCTACTTTTTCATATAGATAGAAAATTCAGATGAGTCTACTCATATCCATATATTATTTTTAAAGGCATAGAATACATATGGTTAAATAAGTGGTTTCCAACCAGAGTTCATTTTGTCCCCCCGGGACATTTATTTGGCAATGTCTGGAGACATTTTTGTTGTCACAACTGAGTAGGGGGAGAAGGTGCTACTAGCCTCTGGTGGGGAGAGGCCAGGGATGATGCTAAACATCCTACAATGCACAGGACAATCTCCCAGAAGAAAAAATTATCCAGCCAAAGATGCCAACAGTGCCAAGGCTGAGAAACCCTGGCTTAAGTAAATTTCACAAGATTAACCATTACACACACATTAAAATCTGCTTTCAAAGACTATTTCATAACAAAGGGAAATGTTCTCAAAACATCTTAATAGGTGAAAAAGTAGGTCATAAAATCTGCTTTGCATGATCCAAATTTTATTGAAGAAATATTTATACACATGTGTGAGAAAAATGAAGAGAATAACACTAAAATAGTAACCTTTCTGAGCTTCAGTTTCTTCATCTGTAGAATGGGAGTGACAGTGGGTCACAGGGCTGCTGTGGCCATTACAGAAGATGGCAAATAAAAATCACTACTGTGAGCTACTGCCAATATTTTCTCAATTTTCTACAGTAAACATGTATTATATTTATTGTAGAAATAAACACTATTTTTTTAAGCCATTGTTCAACATCCTCTTCAAAACCTTATATCGCCTTAACTAAGATTCTTATCTCTCAAAGCTGCTTTCCTTACCATACACTTTGACTAGAAAAGTGAGAAAAAGTTGGAACCTCTAATAATTGCAGAGCTCTACTTAAGATTCACAAGATATGCAGTCTTCATAAACCCTGGTCTCTCCTTTGCCCTGTAGCATCTGAATTTCATGTTCAATTCAAGGAGGAAAAAACAAGGTGAAGGTCCCCATGCCCCAAGCCACATACCATAAACAGGATCAACTCCCATCATTTAGTTTATATTGGGAAAGCGATAAGAATATATAGAGGAGGGGAAAAAAAATGAGAAAAGCAAATAAGCTTTTCATTTCCTTCCAGCCATATGGAATAACCTAAGCAATCTTCAAGATAAGCCATTCAGGTGGACAATTTCCGCCACTGAAGCCCACATAACCCTCTTTTCCTTTCTTCCCAATATCCCCTGGCGATCACAAGATCCTCAGAAGCAGGGTTTATGCCTTTCCATTGTTCTGAACTTCACCTGACAAAACTGTGGGTACCTCACAAAGACCAGTGAAAACACAATTATGCAGTAACAGCAGACCAAGTTGAGTAAGAAGCTTTACTAAGATATTTGGATTTCCACACAGGAAAATCCAAATCAGAGAATATCAGCCAAGAGGACCCTCAGAGATCATCTAAACTATGCATTATTTGACAGACACGGGGGAGGTATGTGGGTAGAGGAACCAAACAGAGGGAGGGGGGTTGCTATTCAGAAAAAGTGTAAGTTAAAATTATAGAAAAATGCACAGAAATCAAGCTCTATAGTCTTCTAACAGTAGGAGCAAACAGAAGTCCTGCAAACTCAATTTTCATGAAAAATTTACATTTATTTATAACTTATATGTCTATCATTATATGAAAAAGGAAAATACTACAGTTCCTGAAATTATTTTATGTTTTAGAGGAGATTAAATACCTCTCCAGCATCTTCCAATTGCACATTCTATATCCAAGATGCAAAGAAGCCCTCACTAGCCACGCCCACCGAAGCCTCTGACAGGTTCTCAAAACTTCCCATGAAGAAACAGAGGAAGATAAAAACTTATGATAGCAATAAAAACTAAGACGAACTGTTACCAAAATCAAGGAGACGCTGATACATATGCTGAATATGAATCCGAACTCATGACACACCCTGACTTGTTTCATGAAAACGTAAACCACCTGAACAAAAGGTAGAAAGCTAGCTGCTTTCTAGCTCTGTACCCATGACTCAGAGTCTGCCCCACTCGACCAGCAGACACCCAGCCCACCCCCGAGGGACTGCTCTCCAGAAGGAGGCGACAGTCTGCAGCCTCTGCCCACCGTTTCTCCACAACTGCACTTTCGGCCCTGGCCACCAACTGTCTACGTCTTTCTTCCACCGGCCGACTCTACAAGCCCCTAACACCTTGACAGCGCATTATCAATGGTCTAGGAGCCCTGGCCTGACCCAGAGAACAGAGAGCAGGAAGGTGGACCCTGCAGGGAACCAGAGAACACTAACAAAGGCAAAAGCAAGAATGCACTAAACAATCAGAAAACAGAACAGTTAATAAGTCCAAGGGTTACTACTTTTTTTTTTATTAAGATTATGATAGTTAACAACCTTGTGAAATTACAGTTGTACATCGTTATTAGCCATGTTGTAGGTACACCACTTCACCCCTAGTGCCCTCCCCCCACCCCCCTTTTCCCCTGGTAACCACCGATCAGTTCTCTTTGTCTATATGTTAACTACCACCTATGAGTGGAGTCATACAGAGTTCGTCTTTCTCTGTCTGGTTTATTTCACTCAACATAATACCCTCAAGGTCTATCCATGTCGTTGTGAATGGGACGACTTTGTCCTTTTTTATAGCTGAGTAGTATTCCATTGTATATATATATATATACACACCATATCTTCTTTATCCAAGGGTTACTACTTTTAAAAGATCTTATTTAAACAGAATAATATAACCAGAGAATGAATTCAGAAAATAAGTGTCATCAAAGTGCTACTGATCTCCTGCAGAAAGGTATCTGCCTAGACTGTTTTAGCAGCAAGTTCTATTAAAAACTCTCAAAGAATAGAAAATTCTTGAGTTATTTAAACTGCCTCATAAGAGGGAAATATTAAAAACTTCCCAATTCATTTTGAAAAGGTGGCACCAAAATTCCCAGAGTACCTCAAAGGAGAAAAATATATACTTCACTCACTCACTCATGTAAGAATTTAAATGTAAAAATTCTGAATAGAACAGCATAAATTAAACCAGCATGTATTAATAGAAAACTTTTAAGACGAAATATTGCAAAAAGGCAAAGATTGGATATTCATCATTTGATAGGTCAAAGAAGAAAAACTATAGGCCCACATTGACAGATCCTGAAACAACATTTATAAAGTTCAACACTCTAATTTTTTTTAAATGCTGATTTTTAAAATATTTTTTTTAAGAAAAGCTTTCAGTAAATAAAAAGAGGTTTCTTTCCTGAAGAGCTGAGAATGATCATTTGAAATCAAAAGCCAACATGACACAATGAAGAGAAGTATTCCCATAATGAACAGGAAACTATCACCTTTTTTTTTCCAAAACTGATTTAGAAGTTTTAGCCAAGGTAAAAGACAAGAAAATGGAAAACAATCATTGCTGGCATCACCTTACTGGAAGATGATATGATTGTATGGAAAGAACAAAACACTTACACAGCTTATGATGATTAATTTTGTGTCAACTTGACTGGGCCATGGAGTGCCCAGATATTTGGTCAACCATTGTTCTGGGTGTTCCTGTGAGGGTGTTTTTGGATGAGATTAACATTTAAATTGGTAAATTGAGTAAAGCAGACTGCCCTCCCCAACGTGGGTGGGCCTCATCCAATCAGTTGAAGGCCTGAATAGAACAAAAAGATGGACCCTCTCCCAAGTAAGAGAGAGTTCTTCCTGTCCACCTTTGAACTGGGCAGATTTTTCTGTCTTCGGATTTGAAATGAAACATCAGCTCTTTCTGGGTCTTGAGACTGCAAAACCATTGGCTCTCTTGGGTCTCCAGCTTGCCGACTCACAATGCAGATCTCAGGACTTGCTAGCTCCGTAATCACAGGAGTCCGCTCCTTAAAATGAATCTCTTTCTCTCTCTCTTTTTCAGATCCTATTGGTCTCTCTCAGATGCTACTGGATCTCTCTCAGATCCTTTCTGTCTACACAGAAGCTACTACTGTTCTATTTCCCTACTGAACCTGACTAATACACAGCTCCTGCCAAGACAGAGAGCTTGCCCGGGCTGCTGGCCCTCTTTCCCTAAATCAGCCCTGAAGATACTGTAAAGATGAGAAGAAAGAGGGATCCCAGAACTTAACATCCCTGGGTGAGGAACTCTGGAGGCAAGTGAAATCATCCAGAAGGAGGAGCTGTTTAGACATGGCGCTCACCTCTCCTGGGAAAATCGCCTCTGGACATTTTGCTGCCCCATTCACTACAGAAATCAGCAGCAACGGCCCAGCCTCGCAGGGGTGAGGACTGGCCAGCTGCATTCACTCCTCCACCCTATATACTTTCCCCTACCAAGGGGAGATGCCCCTCTCCCGGTGCTGCTTCCTCCCAGATACTTGCCTAAAGGGCATCTTACAAGTGCTCATAAGACTCACAGCACAAATTCTGAAACATACTTTTTTAGTAAGTTTTCATATAGAAAGAAACATCTAGGAGATGCTGTAAGAGATATGAGAATAAGGAGGATCAAAAAATCTTGGTAAAGTTCACTAATGTCATTAAACAACAAAAAAAAGGATGAGAGAGAAGGGGAGAGAAAATTATCCAAAATCCTACTGGAATTCATAATCAAGAGGCCAGCCACAAAATAAACTAAAATAAATTTCTCCTAGGCCGGTCCTACCATACACAGCCCAAATACATGGGGCAGGTTACTTAAAACCTCAGTTCCTCATCTTCGTGAGAGATGGGATGATAACATGTACTTCATAGGATTGTTTTAAGAATTAAATGAAATAAACGTATGTAAAGCATAAAGCACAGTATCTGTTAAGTATCTGGTGAATGTCAGTTACTAAAAATATTACCATTATTTGTACTACAGTAGCAAGTTTAAACTGTATGACTCATACTCTCCCTTCTGAGTTTACTCCCTATCACATTACCCAGACATAACATTAAGCAAACATAACATCTCTAATGTAATTATTACCTCTTTGTTTTATAGTACTTAGAGAAACTGAAGATACATTACTTTTGACTTTGCCACATCATTAAAAAAATGGTTTCAAACACATCCAAGTGTGAATCTTTTTATAAGCCAAGTAAAAGGAAATGCTACATTCTTCTACTTATTAAGCCAATAACCTCTCCTGGGCGCTGTAAAGACAAAAAGTAGGGGCCGGCCCCATGGCCGAGTGGTTAAGTTTGTGCACCCCGCTTTGGTGACCGAGTTTCGCTGGTTCGGATCCTGGGCATGGACGTGGCACCGCTCGTCAGGCCATGCTGAGGTGGCATCCCACATAGCACAACCAGAGGTACTTACAACTAGAATATACAACTATGTACTGGGGAGCTTTCAGGGGAAGAAGAAGGAAGAGGAAAAAAAAAAAAAGATTGGCAGCAGATGTTAGCTCACGTGCCAATCTTCAAGGGAAAAAAAAGACTAAAAGTAGCCCATCACAGGCCAAATATCTCAAAAAACGCCCAATCATCAACAGAAATGATGACAATAGACTAAAACCTTAAGCTTTATCAGAGGTTTCCCTGACTCCCGCCCCTTCTGATACTATTTTGAGGGATTTATTTAATCCACTCAGGTCTTTGGAGAAAACAGTCAGATTCTAAAGTAAAGAATTACGATGACATGGATGCCTGTGAATCTCTGTATTTAATAATGGCTGCACTAAAACTGAAACAGCTCATGGATGAAAAGAAATCTACGTGGTATTTAGATTTGTTATGGCATCTCTTGAGTCTGCAGAGAAAGGAATGCCTAAAGTCCTGACAAGGTAGAAACAGGCCATAATTGTCAAGTGCAATTATCACTTAAACAATATTTTGGAGCAATTATCAGAAGAGAGAGACACACATTTTTGTAAATATAGCTCCTGACAGCATTAGCGGTTTCATTACAACTATTTTCTGTACGTTTTCCCTTGCTGGATGTATGTTACTCCTGAAACCCTGAGAAATAAACAAACTCTAATGAAAAGTGCTAAGGGAACAAGACAATCCAATCACATCATTTACCGTATGTTTCCTATCGCTGCTGTGACAAATTACCATAGACCCTGTAGCTTGAAACAACACAAACTTGTTGTCCTACAGTCCAAAATCAAGAGGGGCTCAAATCAGGATGCTGGCAGGGCTGCGTCCCTCTGGAGGCTCCAGGGGAGAATCCGTTTCCTCATCTTTTCCTGCTTCTGGAGGCCACCTGCATCCCTTGGCTGTGAGTCCCTTCCTCCCTCCTCCACCTTCAAGGCCAGCAAGGATGGGTGGAGTCCTTCTCACATTACATCACTCTGACCTCCTCTACCTCCCTCGTCCACTTGCGAAGACCCTCATGACTATACTGGTCCTGCCTGGATAATTCAGGATAATCTCCCCATCTTAAAGCCAGCGGATTAGTAACCTTAGCTCCATCTGCAACCTTCATTTCCCTTGCCATGGAACATAAACATACTCGCAGGTCCCAGGGATGAGGACACAGACATCTCTGAGGGACCATTATTCTGCCTATCACTAAGGATGAGAGAGAATAAAAATGGTTGCGGCTATGGAGCTGGATGCCATAAGCCAAACCCAAAGTTAAAAGATGGTTCTCACCTGCTGTTCCTAAGTTAAATCACAATCCTTTCATGGACCCACCGTGGGGTAAACCAGTTCTCAGCTAGTCAGGAAGCCAGGGGTGGTCCTTCGTATCTGGTTTTGACAAAGGGAGCTCTCAAAACCCTGGTTTCACCATTACGTCCAAAATAAGGACATAATGCCAGCTTCATATAATTGGTGTAAGGCTTAATGAAATCAAATCATTTATTCACTCACAAGCAGCTCTGCTAATGAGACTCTGGTGACTCTCCCCGCCCTCATGAAAGCACCTGGCATAGACCTGGACAGGAATAATAAAACAGCAGCAGCAGCACGCTTACTGGATACCTGCTAATGACACGCACACGCTAACTACACATTATCGCTTTTGACAGTCACTCAACAGAGCTGTCCCTTATGAGAGTTCCAGACATCATCATTTTGTAATACACAGTACAAGAACTTCTGAGAGCATCAAAGACCTTTTGCCAACCCAATCTCTTTTGAGCCCATTCTAGCCAGGCCCCACCACCACCTCCACCACGAGTCACTGCGATTGCTCATATCAGGATCACCAATAGCTCTGCCTTCGCAGATATCCAAGGGCAAATCCTTAGACCTCACCTTATTCCTCCTCTCAGCAGCAGTGGCAATGGTTGACCAGGCTCTTCTTGAGATGCATTTCTCCCCTGGCTTCCTGGACACCACTCTCATTTGGCTCTCTTCCTACCTCACTGGCTACTCCTTCTCAGTCTCCTTAGCTGATTTCCCTCCATCTACCAGATCCCTAAAATGCCTTAGTACCCTTGAGGTCTAGGCATCAGGCCTCTTATTTATCTGACTTCATATCCTAAATGATCTCACCCAGTTTCCTGGTTTTAAACACCATCCGAATGCTGACTAACAAATTCTCATCTCTAGTCCAGACCTGCACTAGCCTTCTTTATCCAGCTACCTACTTGACACTTCCACTTGGATGTCTAATTGGCACTTCCAACTTGAAGTACCCAAAATGGAACTCCCCCGCCCCACCTCCCCTTGAGCACCCAAACCAGCTCTAGGTAGAGTCTTCCCCTATCTCAGCTAACAACTCCATCTTTCTAGCTGCTCATCCTTGATTCCACTTTCACTCACACCCCTACACCCTAGTCAGGAAATCCACTGGCTCTACTTCAAAAAATACCCTAAATCCTTCATCACCTCCAGCTCGAGTTCTGCCAAAGCCTCCTAATTGGTCCCGCTGCTTCCTACTTGCCCCCTTTCAAACAGCATCAAGAGTGCTCTTATTAAAACAAGGACCCTCCAATGCCTTCCCATCTTGCTCACAGTAAAAACTAAAGTCTATAAATTGACTTACAGGCCCTAGGTTCTTGGCCACCCATTACTTCTCAGGCGTAATTTCCTACCATTCTGCTTCAGCCCCACTCAAATCCTCAAAGACATGACCTCACTCCAAAGTACTGTATTTGCTCTTCCTTTTACCTGGAAGACCTTTCCCCCAGATATTTACTCAAATGTCATCTTACCAGAGAGGGCTCCTCTGACCATCCAGGATAAAATAACCTCCTCGGCTCACTCCATATTCCCCTTATCCAATGTTATTTTTTTACCCACACGTTTATTACCACCTGATATATATAATTTTGTTTATTGTCTACCTCCTTCACCAAATACTAGTATATCCTAGCACTCAAATATAGTAGTACTCAGTAAATATTTGTTGAATGAATAAATGATCAGTAAATCCATCTTGGACTGCCTAAAATAATTTTTCTTCTAGGTAGTAAAATTATAAATTCTGTTCAAATATATATCACATATCATCAGAAAGAGTCATCTTCATCTTTTCAATCTCGAACCAACGGCAGAAAGAGAGATTCATAAATCTTGCATTCAGCAAGTTTCTACGAAGTTTCCAAACATATAATTTTTATAATATATGCTTCAAAGGGAATGTTTATCCTTGCCTGAATGATGCAATAATCAGCAGAACCTGTTAATATTAATAGCTCATTAAATGAAAGAGCAAATTTTTAATCCAAAGGCCATTTGGAAGGATGTCACATTACAACCCCAGGTTCCATTTTTCTCAGCAATCAATCTCATAACAAGGTACATTACCATTTTAGTTACTAGTTGCTATAAATTTGTTTATTAAAATTAATACATGTAAAGAATCAATTTAAGTTTCAATAAATGATTCACAATGTTCTACTCACCAGGTAAGATTAATAAATTATTTTTGTGTGATGCATTTGCTGATTGAAAGAAGCTATCTCCTGACTTCTCACGACTGGTTTTCATTTTAATAAAACTGAAAAAGAATTCTCCTTGTGGCTGATGCACCTAGAAGTTGCATTTTACTTTAAAATTAGTTTCTCATTCAACATAAATTGCATATAGGTTTATTTTAAATAGATTCAACTATTTGTTAGCCTGCTTGATTTTACTAAAATTAATATATCTAACATATTAAAGGCCTCCTAACTATAGTATCTGCACGAGCTAAGCTAGATCTGAATGGAGATCTGTTTAGGAGGCAGGTTTATTAATAACAGTAACAAAAATTAAGAAAGACAGAGGCGACACTAATTAACTACTGTGTTATTACATGCCATGATCCAAGTACAGACTTATGTTATTTACATGCAATCTTTGCTTCAAAGTAACAAACTTCAGGCAGAACATGCCTGAGTTTAGCTATTGAGCGGCATTCACGAACAACAAAAGGTCACCGAAACCCTCACCTGGTACAGCACAGACCTCACTACATATCAGTTTCCAATAGGTGCTCCTTTCTCTCCTCGCCACCCCTCTTTAGCCTGATGGCTTTTCCCTTGTGATTCTTCTCTTCGCTCTGCAAGTTTAATCTTGAAATGGTAGGCTAACAGTTTGATGCGTCTACTGTAAAAGTCTTTGTACAACACACTAAATTCTTCTAAGAAAAGGTAGAATATGCTTCTAAATAAAAAACTTAGAACCCATTCAAAATAAGCAGGATTTAAAACATACATATCTCCATGAAGCAGAACTGCTTCAGTTTTCAGCTCTATGACCAAAGTATTCCACAGCATATTGTTCCTGCTCCATAAATAGGAAAGAAGCTTTTGAAAATGATGAGCTTTTTGTATTGCTGATGCCTCGATTTCCTCTCCCTACACTACTGATTCTACTCAGAAATAAATCTGTGCTGTGTTAAGCCACTACAATTTTGGAACCGCTTGTTACTGTGGCATAACCTGTCCCTCCTGCCTAGTATATTCCCTAATAGGACTGTGGTTCACGTTAAATGAGATGATGACCGTAAAGCACTTCTCGCAACACGTGGCATGTACTAAGCTGACTGAAAAACCTGAATTGATGATTCTTCATGATTTAAATATTGTGTTGTATTAAAACGCATATTACAAGAATGAAATGACACAGATGTTGGAATTATCTGGCAAGGATTTTAAAGCAGTCACCACAAAGGGGCTTCCACAAGCAATTAAAAAGTCTTGAAACAGATGAAACAATAGGACATCTCAGCAAAGAAATGTAACTTATTTTAAAAAATGGAAACTTTAGAAATGGAAAATACAAAAACCAAAAGAAATAACTCACCGGATGGGCTCAACAGTAGAGTGGAGATGACAGAGGACAGAACCAATGAATTTGAGGACAGAGCAATAGAATTTCCTGCATCTGAGCAGCAAGGAGGAAAGAGAATGAAAAAAAATGAACAGTGTCTCAGGGACCTGTGGAGCAAAAAGAAAAGGGCTAACATTCATATTATCAGAGTCCCAGAAGGAAGAGAACAGAACTGAAAAACTATTCAAAGAAATAATGGCTGAAAACTTTCCAAATTTGGTGAAGGACATAACCCTACAGATTCAAGAAGCTGAGGGAACCTCAAAAAAGATAAATCAAAGAAATCCATGCCAAAAGACATCATAATTCAACTTCTGAAAACTAAAATAAAAAAAAAAGTCTTGAAAGCAGCCAGAGACACATGACACATTACTTATGTGGGAAGCACCAATTTAAATGACAACAGAGTCCTCATTTGAAGTGACAGAGGCCAGAAGGAAGTAACATAGCATTTCTCAAGTTCCGAAAGAAAAAGCTCAACCATGAACGCGTATCTGGTGAAAATATCCCTCAAGAATCTAGAGAAAATAAAGACAGTCTCAGATGAAGAGAAACTAAGAAAGTCTGTTGCTTGCAAATCTATCCTTAAACAATGGCTAAAGGAAGTTTTCTAAACAGAAAGAAACAGAAGATAGACGATAACAGAAGAAAGCTTAGAACTCTAAAAAGAACATAGGAATGGCTGAAAATAGGGGTAAATACAGTAGACTATCCTTCTTTTCATGAGTTTCTTAAATAATATTTAATAGTTGAAGCAAAAAGCATAATACCAACTGATGTGGTGCTCAACGAACATAAAGTAAATATTTAAGACAACAGTATTTAAAAAGTGGGAAGGGTAAAGGAACATAAATGGAAGTATAGGTTCTACACTTGACTAAACGTGGTGAAATATTATGGATACCAGCAGACTCCACTAAGTTATATATGTATATTTTAACCTAGAGCAACCATTAAGAAACCCATACAAAGAAATATACTCAAAAACGCTATTAACAAATCAAGATGGAATCTTAAAGAAATATTCACTAACTCACAGGAAGGGAAGAAATGAGAAACAGAGAAATGAAAAACAGAGGAAACAAACAGAAAATTAAAAATAGCAGACTTAAGCCCTAACATATCAATAATTACCTTAAATGTAAATGATCTAACCACACCAATTAAAAGACAGATTGGCGAGTAGGAAAAAAGTCGATTACAAAAGGTTACACACTGTATGGTTCCATTCATATAATGCTTGAAATGAGAGAACTAGAGTGATGGAGAATAGATTGATGGTTGCCAGCGGCTGTGACCATAAAAGGGTAGTACAAGGGAACCTTGTGATGAATGTTCTGTATCTTGACTACAATGATGCTCACATGAATCTTCACACGTGACAAAAGTACACAGAACTAAATACACACACACACATGCACAAATGAGTGCATGTAAAACTGGTGCAATCGGAATAAGGTCTGTAGACTCTATCAATATCGATTTCCTGGTTGTAATGTATAAAGAGTCATGCAAGATCTTACCCTTTGGGAACTGGGTGAAGGGCATAAAGAATCTCTATTACTTTTTACAACTGCATGTGAATCTACAATTATCTCAAAAAAACAAAAACTTTTAAAAAATAACTCAAGAAAAAAATGTCTATTACAGTAAAAAACAATTTTGGCTTTATATAAAATCTTGGATAAAATAAAGAGGGCAAGAAATAAACTAACTAAACCTTCTCGCTAACTCCCTTGTTAAGAGTTTGAGGTGGGGAAGGAATGACATGCATTTTCATTCTGGGTTCCATGGCTTGCAACCCAAAAGTTCTGTAACATCAACACAGCAGACTACTATGATATGCATAGACATTAATGTGTTTTGTTAAAAAAATAATAATTGTCTTGTTTTGCTAAGTATATAAGTAAGGCATATTTGCTATAGAAAATTTAGAAAATGAAGGCAGATAATGATAGTAAATAAAATAAAAATCACACGATGCACTGATAATATGGTCTTGTAGTCTTTTTTTCTATGCTTAGATGTGGATATTGGAGGCTGGAGAGAAAGTGGATTTTACTTGAAATCAGGAATCAGCAAGCCACAGTCAAAATCCAGCCAAATACCTGTTTTTGTACAACCCACCGCAAACCAAGCAGGGTTTTTACATTTTTATATGGTTACATATCTATATAATATCTTCAATATTGCCTCTTTGATTGCAAAACTTTAAATATTTACTATCTAGACCTTTACGGAAAGAGTTTGCCAACCTCTGCTCTAAATGGCCTTTTTTGTAAAAAGCTTTTTTCAATTAAAAAGATAATATGGGGTGGCACAGTGGTTAAGTTAGCACGTTTTGCTTCGGCGGCCTGGGGTTCACCGGTCGGGATCCCAGGTGTGGACCTTGGCACTGCTTGTCAAGCCATGCTGTGGCAGGCGTCCCACAAATGAATTAGAGGAAGATGGGCACAGATGTTAGCTCAGGTCCAGTCTTCCTCAGCAAAAAAGAGGAGTGGCAGCAGATGTTAGCTCAGGGCTAATCTTCCTCAAAAAAAAAAAAAAAAAAAATTCCTTTATTTCTGGATATTTAGCCTGTTTCCAAATTTTTATATTATAAACAAAGTTGTAATCAACACTCTTACCACTAAATTTTGCACACAGAGAAGGATATACTCTTCAAAGGAGATACAACTTATAACTAACATTATTTTATTTTATAATTATTAATTTCTAAATAAATAGCATTATTTATTTTATGGCAAAGCAGGAATTTCATTAGAATTCTTAACACTATATATAAATCAGCTAGACAATTCTCTATTCTCCAGAAGAGAAAGCAAAGTTCAAAGATTCTTAAATTGAATCTTTTCCTACTAGTTGAACAAGTCAAAATCTGTAACATCACCCAAAATATCACTTTATACATAAGCAAGAGTTCCAAAGATTTTTATTTAAATCTTGTCCAATTCTACAAAGGTACACAGAGGAAGAACCTGCATTAGAGAGGTCACAGTGAAGCTGGAGGCAGTATAAACAGAGGTTAGAAGACCAGCTTTGGAGTCAAATTGCTGGATTCAAATCCACTTACCAGCCAGGTGACCTTGGGCAAATTAACTAAACACTCAGTCTATTTCTTCATCCGTAAAACGGAAGCAGAAATCAGAGGCAAGTCACAGGGTGGAATAATAAACCTAAAGAGCTGACCAAAGTGCCAAGCACTATTTCTCACACTCTGCGTGTTTGCTTTTGTAATAATCTTCATTATCAAAATTGATTCCAACGCTGTGCTGGTTCCACTGCACCATCTTTGCTCCAAAGACAGCTCAGAATCTTCCTCTATATGCAGTAACTTGTAGGATTTTAAAAATAAAGTAAAATCCCAAATATCAGTTTGCTCACTTGCTTTTGTTTAAAAATATGTTTAATATGAAAGCATATTATTTGTTTCTGCCTGAATAAAACCATTATAAAGGAGTCACCAATAGATTAAAAAGTACCACTGTAAGGAAAAAAGTCATCCTTTTCTTTTGCCTAATAGTGGAGTTTACTTAGCTTCTTACAACACAGCTAAGCTAGATACTTCAGAATCTTCTTGACTCCCCCATGTAGCTCATCTCTCACATACTATCCTACACTTCCTATCGACTGAACTTGAGAGGCATTTCCTCTTTGTCTTCCGTACTGCCTAGCCCAGGCCCCTCTACCCCTACTATCTCTCATGGGGACTTCCAGGAGAAATTCCTGACAAGGGGCTCTTATTCCAGTTCATCTGTCACCAGCCCCTATCCCCACCCCTGACAATCAAGGCTTTGGCTGGCTCCCCAGCTTCCAATGTCCATACGATCAAGTCCAAACTGTCTGCTTTGACACACTAGGAGCCTCCAGACTTTACCCTAGTTTCCTTCTCCAGCCTCATTTCCCCAACTTCCTCCTACATTCCAGCCACAGGGAGCACATCACAGTTGGCTGAACGTGAGTGCACTTTCACAACTTGGTCTCTGCACATACGTTCCCTCCTTCCTGAAGACTTGCCCAGCTTCTCTGCCCAGACTCATCTTCCATACTAACCTCGAGGACTACAAATGAAGCCATTCCTGACTCACCATCCACTCCCCCATGCTCCCGTAGCACGCTGCTACCAACACCACCATAGCAGTTATGCCTCAGTATGGAAAAGATCGTACAGCTTCAAAATAGGGATAACAATTTTGAGCAGTCAATATTCTTCTCTTGAACACGTTAAAATAAGAATTTTGAAGAAAACATAGAGAAAAACTTCATGACATTGGATTTGGCAATGATTTCTCGTATATGACATGAGGAGAACAGAAAACGAAAGTAACAACAGACAAACTGAACTACATCAAAAGTAAAAACATCTATGCATCAAAGGATACACTCAACAGAGTAAAAGGGCAACCTATGGAATGGGAGAAGTATTTGCAAATCATATAGGTGAAAAGGGATATACAGATATAGACATATAAAGTTATATATTCTTTATATATTGTATTATCTATATTATTGATATCTATAGTAAGAGAGATAGAGATATGAGTAAATCACTTACAACTCTGTAGCTCTAGATCTATTCATCTATTCCTCTATCTATTCTATCCATAGGTTGTTGAGTTCTTGATAGATATAGATAGACATATAGATGTCTGATAAGGGATTAATATCCAGAATATATAAAGAACTCCTCAACTCAACAACACAAAAACAAACCAACTAATTAAAAAAACAAACAGAGGACTTGAAGAGACATTTCTCCAAAGAAGATATACAAATGGCCAACAAGCACATGAAAAGATGCTCAACATCATTAGTCATTAGGAAAATAGAAATTAAAACCACAACGAGATATTACCTCATATCTGTCAAAATGGCTACTATCAGAAGAAAAAAAAAAACAGAAAATAAGTGTTCGTGGGAGTGTGGACAAATTAGAACTCTTGTGCAATTCTAATAAAATGGTGCAGCTGCTATGGAAAACAGTATAGTGGTTCCTCAAAAAATTAAGAAAAGAATTACCAAGTGATCCAGTAATTCTACTTCTGGGTATATACCCAAAAGAACTGAAAAGATACATCTTTTCAGAGATATCTGTACACTCAAGTTCACAGCACCAATATTCACAATAGCCAAAAGGTGGAAGCAAGCTAGTGTCCATTGGTGGATGAATGGATAAACAAAATGTGGTTTGTAGACACAATGGAATATTATTCAGCCTTAAAACGGAAATTCAGACACATGACAAAATAGATGAAACTTGAGAACACGGTGCTTAAGTTAAATAAACCAGTCGCAAAAAGACACATACTGTATGATTCCACTTATATCAACTACCTAGAGTAGTTAAATTCATAGAGAGAAAAAAGTAGAACGGTGGTTGCCACGGGCTGGGAGGAGGGAGAATGGGAGGTGTCATTTAGTGGGTATAGTTTTTGTGTTGTAAAATGAAAAAGATCTGGAGAATGCTTGCCCAACAATGTGTATGTATTTACCAATATTGAACTGCATGCTTAAAAATGGTTAAGATGGCAAATTTTATGTTATGTGTACTTCACCACAATTAAAAATTAAAAAAATAAGAACTTAGAATAACCTAACACTATGACCTTCCTGATATAAAAGCTCAGTTTATATGAAATGCAGGATTTCACAAAGTGATGAATAAGTTGTTATAATATATGGTTGAAAACACTAAGCAGCATCATTCACAGAAATGGAAATTACCTGAGCACTTGAATAAAGAGGACGTAGAAATATACAAAGAAATGGCTGCCCTGGGAAAGCTTAATTAACTGTTACAAAACCTAATGACGAGAGAGAGGAAAAAGAGAAAAGGAAAAATAAAGCTTCTTTGGCAACCAAGTGGTATCTCACAATATCAAACCTGGGATGGAAAGTGATTCAAATTGAGTGAGAAACCCAAGAAAAACTTCTCCAAAGACTGGATTGCAAACCAACACCGTCTACTTACAAAGCCTACACTTGGTCTAGCACCAGCCTGCCCACTTAGCTGGTCCATAGACGCCCTGGAATCAGGAGCATCGGGGAGAGTAAGCACTTTCCCAGAGCCAGAGGGGAGTCTCTGCAAGCCCACAGGTTGAAGGCCCCGGCAGTAAAAAGAGCCACCAGCAGCACATCTAAAACACAAGCTAAACATCATAATATTCACGGAGTGCTTCCCACATGCCAGGCACTTAGGAGATGCTTTGCAAACATCAATGTTACCTAATCCTTACAGTAACCACACAAGGTAAGCCATAACCCCCCTTTTCCACAGGGGGAAAGTGAAGGATAGAGATGAGCGCCCAAGGTCACACAGCAAGTATGAAATACAGCTGAGACTTGAACCCGACGGCCTGACTCCAGTCCTTTAGTGCCATCCTAAGCAGAAGGTAAAATGACGGAAAATGCCCAGGGTCTGAGGACTTGAGTTTGAACTCCCTTCTCCCACAAACCAGCTATACGACATTACACAGTCAGGTTACCTTTTGGGTCGCAGTTCCCTCAACTTTAAAGTAACTATCTTTTCCTTCCATTTCTTTCCTGAGTGTGGTCAACTCTTATTCCCTAACTTTCTAGTTTTTTGTCCACTTCTCTTCCGAGTTTTTTTAATTTCTGGTTTAAGACAGATTTTGCTATCCACGAATGCTTGTTTAAAGACATCCAACTCAGGATGGACTATTAGGCTGCTGTTTTCTTGGGCCGATAATGTTTGCTTCCCACTTGGTATTCGTTCGTCCTAGAGTAGCTTCGTATAGATGCTACCTGCCGTTTCAGTTCCTTTTTAAATGTCTCAGATTTTCCAGAGAGCAGCAATAGGCGCTCCTATGGAGCAGACAAGATATTTGGGCAGTCTACTAGGTTTCCCAGCTACATTGGTAAATGAAGTACATTTTCTTTAATAAGTGACATCTCTTTTTGGTGGTGGGGAGAGGAGTGGGTCAGTCTCCCCTGACTTTCTGATATTCTTTGTTTGGGGGCACCCTTAATTTCCCCCCCTTTTTCTTTTTGCCTTCACCACCACACCTCCAGGGGATGACTCCCCCTTCTTTCCAAGAGTAGCCCCCTCCTAACACTGTCACCTCTGGTCCCTCGCATTTTTAATCCCCTTCCCTTAAATTCCCCAACAGGCGGTGCTCAGATCCACCAGGTCTCAGGCCTGTCTTCACTACTTCCCCGCTCAAGGCGGGGCCCTCTCCCTCCCCAGGGTGGTGGGCCTCTGTATTCCGCCACTGCTGCAGCTCAGCTGCACTCTCTTCATTTCCATCAGTCTCCATCTGACTCTCAGCTCAAGTCAATCCAGATATGTATTTCCCCACTTGCTCTGAAGTTTATAGTACTCTGGTCCCTAATGATGCTGGAGGTAGAAGTGAGGCATACTTTCTGTTTGCTCTCCTCGTGGACCCATTCAGTAACTGAAGAATGTGTGGAAAGATTTATTCAGGTGGCTGCCAACATCCTCCTCACCTCTGAAATGAAATTCCTGGACAGGGCTCTAACACCACAGGATTCTGTACCAGTGACTCTGAGAACGCAGGGTTCTCAGTTAACCAGAGATTTCCAAAACTAAGAACGGTGATCTGAAATGCTTTTTAATACTTTATTAAAAAAATTAACAAATATTATATCTTATCTGTAAGCACACTCAGTAATGCCTTTCTGGGAGCTCCAAAGAGAGTACCAGAAGTCCTTAGTAGTGAAAATATTAGGAACCATGACTCTAGAGCCAAACTACAAATGCATGATGGCATAATATACAAGATGTTCTCTGGATGAATATGTATAAGCCCACCTTTTCCCCGAAAAAGCAAACAAAAGTCATACAATAATTACATGCCAAATTTAGAGACTATAATGGCTACAGTCATTGGTGTGGATTTCCAGCAGGTTATCATGGATATTTTTTCATTCCTCTGAGCTAAATAAAACAGTAAAAGGAAAAAATGCAATTATTATTATTAGTCCATCCATAAAACTGATGAGGTAATTAGTTTGTGTTATGCTGAAATTTATTTGTTTTTTTGCTGAGGAAGATTAGCCCTGAGCTGACATCTGTACCAATCCTCCTCTACTTTATATGTGGGTCACCACCAGAGCATGGCTGATGAGTGGTATAGGTCCATGCCTGAGATTCAAACTTGTGAACATGGGCTGCCAAAGCGGGACACACCAACCTTAACCACTACACCATGGGGCCAGCCCCCTGAAAATTATTTCTTATACGTAGTCTTGCAAAGGAAATTTTTAAAAAGCCCTCCCTAATATGTTACTTTAGTTTCCTTAAAATACAATCTTTAAGAGCCAGCCCAGTGGCGTAGCAGTTAAGTTCGCCTGTTCCACTTTGGTGGTAGGGGGTTTGCCAGTTTGGATCCCAGATGTGGACCTGCACACCACTTATCAAGCCATGCTGTGGCAGGCGTCCTATAAATAAAAAAAAGAGAGGAAGATGGGCAAAGATGTTAGCTCAGGGCCAATCTTCCTCAGCAAAAAGAGGAGGCCTGTCGGCGGATGTTAGCTGAGGGCTAATCTTCCTCAAAAAAAAAAAATCTTTAACACAATTTAGCTCCTAAACAGCTTTTCAGGTAGTTACTTTCCTTTTTATTTTACGAAATTGAACTATAATTTCAAAGATTTAGCAATTAAACCAATGAGGATGCCATATTATTAAAAGAATGAAGAATATTGCAGAATCTACAGTAGTTCTCTTAAAAATTAGATTTTTAAAGTGTCGAGATGAGTTTGTAAAACTCTGAATCAATTTTCCTACTGCCAATATGCTTCAGATTAAAATATTGTTCAAGATGAGGAGAAAACTTTTTGTCCCTTTTCCTGTTTACTTTTTAAGCTAATCCCTTTAATATTTTTAATGGCAACTGGCGGGTTCTTCCCCAAGGCTCAACCGCCCATGGCCCTCCTCCACCACCCCAGCCCCTGGGAAGGCTGCATTTTGCAAGGGAGACCAAGCTCAAGATACTAACATGGTAACCTAGAAATCCCCAGGCTCCTGGATCACCACCTTACCTCAGACTCATCTGTAGATTCTTCAAGAGACTCAGTTTCCTAAAAAGCATGGAGGAAAAAAATGGTCAGAACAGACGACAAAAGAACAAAAAACATTTTCAACGGAAAAGAGTCCTCATGTCCCCACCACTAATATCCACCTGCCCTTTTTTGGAGGTAATTTGCAACTACAGTTGAAAGGACTCCATGTGGCCCGACTCACAAGGCCTCCTCCAATTTCTCCACACCCTGCAGGATGGAGGTGGTTACTCAGGGCCACAAGGATCCACTGCTCCTGCCGACCTCCCTCAAGTGGTCAGCAAGTTAACAAATGACCCCAGGAACTTGTCATCTGAGCACACGGAAGGCTTTTCTTTCGCTAAAAATGGAAATCAGTCTGGCAAAGCAGCCTTACTGATCTCGGAAGGGAAGAGGAAACTGCCATCTCAAATTATCTATAAGCCAATTTTTATACAGAAAAGCTCTTGTGCTGTTAATTATTATTGCTATTAATCTGGCTGAGTCAAAATGATTGTCTTGGTTAAACAGCTTTTACAAAAGAATTCCCCTAGAGTGGTACCTATCAGACATGGTGCAAACAAGCCGTATAATTTACATCCACTCTTTAAACCATTAACCACAAGACAGATTCTGCCATTTAACACAGTTTCTCTCTTGCTAGACAATGAATCTCGCTGCTCTGGAGAAAACAAAGCAAAAGGGAAAAATTGACCGGATCCTGCTAATCTCTCACCTGTCCACCGAAAGAGAGAATCTGCTGATGCCATGCCTCCTCAAAGAGGTCAGCAAAATGAAGATTTACTTAACGTACTTATAGATATCAATAGCAATAAAAGGTTACGACTAATATGCTGACACTGAATGTAAGCATTTTACAACAATCCATGAGCGAAAGAAAGAACAAAAAAAATGGGGCAAGGACATTTTAGATATAACTAATATTTTTTCAAGGAAAAGAATGAACATTTTCTAGAAAGTTAGAAGCATGTATTACTCAATGCAAAATGGACAGTAGGATTTGCCAAGGCAAGTCTGGTGTTTGAAAACATTCTAATTTCATTCATCAAAAATCAGTAAAGGCCTGGCAGGTTCTGGAGCAGTCTCTGCTCTCGAAGGCCATGTGTAAAATGTAGACGAGTGTTACTTGTAATTAAGAATTTTACTAAGTTACATTACTAACCATGGTGAATATGAGAATCATCTCTACATAGCAGTGCAGTCTGTTTAGTTTAATGTTCATCTAAGTCTTAGAAAGTTCTTATTAATTTGGAGCTACAATCTCTCCATAGTAATTTTTTGTTCTCAGCGCCAAAACGACACACAAAAAATTCAGTTCTTCTGCTACTTGACAGTTCTCCAGAGTTAACAACACAAATCATGCCTACCCTTCGAAATTGTTTCTCCTCCATCCTAACCATCCGCAGTTCCTAGATTTAGTCCATTTGCCATCCCAATCCTTCTCTTTTGAACACACTCCACTTAATACTAACAGTCACTATTCTGATGTCTTTACTGTGCATCTATTATATATTGCTCACAATGCTAAGTGTTTTACATGCAGCATCTTGAAATTTTCTAACAACCTCTGAGGTGAGGTTGACCATTTAAATGACTTCTAACATGCCTTGATCCCTGACAGTCTCTGATCAAGTTACCAGCATTAGCAAAACAAGGTTTGACAACTGTGCCAATAAGCCACAACTAGGAATATAGCTGTGGAAAATATAGAAAATATAGGAAAATAGGGAAATTCCTATTTCCAGGCTTTACAACTCTAAAAGAACACTTGACTGCTCTTTTCAGAGAAATTACATTAAACCTAAGGAAAAAATTTTTTCCTTATTTGGAATCCATTTAAATACGTATATGGGGTATAAGGACAAATGTCCCATTTACGTTCTTCATTAAAACTAAAACATAAGTCCCCAACCAGTGATTCCAATTCAAAAACTCAAAATCAAACGACACTCTTGTTCCCCACCAGAAAGCACGCAGGGCCAGAATCTGACACCTTGAGGCATGGGGGCCTCAGAAATAGGAGGCTTCTGGGAAAAGCAGGCTCTGAGTCGCTCCCTGAGGCTGCTGGTATCTGTCCAGAACATTTACTCCAGGACACTCTCAGACTTAGCCTTAGCACCAGCACGAACCTCCCAAATATAGTTGTGGCCTCAAAAAATTACACTTTTGTCCACAACGCTACCAAAGCAATGCATGAGTGACTTCGGGAATTATCCTGGTCTGTTATTACTTAGCTTCACTCATTCATCAGGCCCCTCGGCAGAATGCTCTAGAGACAGATGGGCAAACAAGAAGACAGGAAGTGAAGGTCCCCAGCAAGGGATCAAAGAAGCATGGCTGAGCCCTGGGAAAGGTGACCACTTAGAAAGAGTCGATGACTTTCAAACACTTTTTGACTCCACACTCTCTCTTTCAAAGAATCTAACTTCAACTCATGAAAACGTAAGTTATAAAACTGCTGTTTTCTAAGTGAAACAAGCCAGAAACAAAAAGACAAGTATTGTAGCATCCCACTTAGATGAGCCAGAAAGTAGAACAGAGGTTGGGCAGGGCCGGGGGAGGGGGGATGCGGAGTTACTGTTTAATGGGGACAGAGTTTCAGTTTGTGGCAATGAAAAGTTCTAGAGATGGGTGGTGGTGATGGTTGCACAACAATGTGAATGTACCTAATGCCACTGGATCATACACTTAAAAGTGGTTAAAATGGTAACTATTATGTATATTTTACCACAATAAAAAAAATTGTGCTGTTCTGATTGAAGCAAAATGATGGGCTAGAAGGCACGCAGTGACACAAACGTACAGCTGAACAAATCCTGCGACAACAGGCTGAAAGCTACACTCAACAAGGATCTCACTCTCCTTTCTTTTGCAAACCAATCCCTTACACGTAATCACCTACCTAAACAGCTTTACTTAACGATCTCTGCGCCTTGACAGGTGATCTCTTCTATCCATCCATCAACTGCTGTCAGGATCATCTTCCCAGACACACCTCGGGCGGGGCACCGCCTTCCTCGGAGAACCCTCAGGAGTCAGGAGATAGCAGTTTTCCCAGCAGGGCAGTCAAAGCCCACTCCAATGTGGCCCCCTACAGACTTTTAGCCTCATTTCCCACTCGCTGCACAAACCCACAGCCCTCCAGCCACAGTGGGTGACTTCTCACAAATATTTCTATGCCAGGGCTGGCAAAATGGTGGTCCGTGGTCTGGGTGGGGTCTGCAGGAGTTTTCTTCAAACTGGGTAGCATTTTTAAGACTTTTACATAAAACTCTGTATTTCTGACTTCATAAAATTCAGACCATATGTCTCCACGGGATCCACATTTCCGTGTAACATCAGCTGGAGCCAAGCAGCTGTGCCCGAGAGAATGCTCCTCACCCACCACCCCGACTCCCAATTTCCCTACACCATACAATCCCAGTCATTCCCACTGCCCTCTGCCTGCCTTGAGCTTCTGATGCTTGTGCTGAGCATCCTTAAGTGGTTCCCTAGGCTTAGAAGGCCCTTGGCCCGACCCCACACTCATCCTAGGGGTCCTCCAATTCCCACTACGCTCTACAGGTTCAAGGAAACACTCAGGTGGTACCTCCGGGGGGCAGTAACAAAGGGCCTTCACTCTTGCTTCAACAAGAGAGCTTGGATTTTATGTTTTATATTTTCATGTTGTCAATCTGAGGCTAAAAAAGTTTGAAACTCACTGGCTGTTTCGACATCCTTTCTAAACCTTTCTTCATGGCCCATTCTAGGTCTCCAGTGAGCCCAGGCCACACGGTCCACATCTGGCTTCCTGTGGCCTGTTTCTTACCATCCCCGTCAGCTCGCTCACCTAATATTAACCGCCTTGTCCTAAGAGTTGTCCTTTTAAATATACTGTGGATAAACCCGACGGCTTTTGCCTTTTTGTGTCCCACTACCATCCACAAAGGAACAGCTCAACACCCATTTGCTGGTGATGACGATAAGAAAAAGCAGCCAACCTAAAACAGTAAGATTGTGCCTCCTCTGTTTATTCCTTTTCCACTTATAAGGAACACCAAGTGCATTTTCTCCAGGCAGATGCTTGAATTATTGGCTCACGGCTACACGTCAGTTCTAGAAGGGGGACTGGAGTAAGGTGGCAGCGATCAAGGATACAGCGATTCCAACAGAATGTTAACCTAGCAGCAGCCCTTGGAAGGGGCCAACAGGGCTCACAGAAGACCCCTCCAATAAGGGCTTTCAACCCACTCCCCCCCCAAATCCCACCATCAGCACAGGCCCCAGGACAGTGGCTGGAAGAGACTCAGCACAGTTGGCTCAGAGGCCAGACAGGGTTCAAAAGACTGTCAGCCCAGAAGGAGAGAAAGAAGCCAGGACCTCCCAGGTCATGAAGTCCTCAGAATTTTGAGTATACTCACTGTCTGTTGGGGGAAAAAACAGAATTTGGGGGAGGAAGAGGAGGCTAGAGCCTGAGGAAGGCCAGCTCCAAACTTTGCTGGATAAAGATAGCAGAGACCAGGCCCTGGGAAATCAGACTGGGCTGGAAACAGACGTGAAACACTCAACCCTGGACTGGGGCACTGCCACCTGAAACACTAATTGTACACCAGAGGTGCACTGAGTAGAAGATTGTGACAGATCCCAATGTCTGACACAGGCACAGGGCAGAGGAAATATTTTGTGACATGCATTTGATATCCCTGTGTCACAGAGCCCTAATTTCAGACAACTCTTGGGCACCCGAGGATAGCTGGTTGAGTAGGAAAGATGAAAGGCACTTGGGGAGCTGGCAGGAGCAGGGGGACTCAGGTTTCCAACCCTGTCCAGCCCACTAGGCTCCACTCCTGCACTCATCTTATTCTGCACATGAAGAAAAACTTTGAGGTCAGCCCCAGCTCGGTGACCTAGTGACCCAGGCCCAAATGTGACTTTGCATCAGAATCACCTAAACTCGGTTTGGGGAACTGGCTAATTCCTGCGAATACAGTCCATCTTCACAGGGGATTCAGCAGTATAAAGAAGAACCTAGAATCACAAGCATTTGGTAAAAAAAAAAAAACAAACACTAAGGAGGACCAAGTTTCTGGAAGAAACAGGGCAATTGAGACTGAGCAGCCATGCGTGGGAGCTGCAGGAAACAGAGAAGCCCCTGACCTGGTGAGAGCTCCCTCTCCGAGGTGGTAACATGGGTGCAGGGGAGACTAGTAATCAGCTGGTGACCTCCACCTCCAGCCAACCAACCCAGACGAAGATGCGAAGAAAACCTTACCAGACAGTAAGCATGTCCAGCTAAGCGAATTTGTGATTACATTTTATTTACGGGATGGTAAAAGGTGGGCCCTCTAAAAATGTCTCTGATCCTGTGCTTTTAAAACTTCTCGTTTGGGGCTTTATTTTTCCCTTACTAATTTATTAGCAAAGTTGCTTTTAAAAGATCTGTCTTGGCCAAGCTGTAGGAAAAAAGCATTGTGCAGACCTAGGCCAATCCAAGTCCGGGTCCTTGTCCAGCCATCATCCTATGTACCCGGCAAGCATTTCAACCCAGCACTTCAACAGACTTTATCTCATTTCATGCTCACAAGAGTCCTGGGGAATAAAGTGCTCAATCTACAGGCAAGAAACGTGCGGCACTCAAATACGTGTTGACTTGATTTTTATTTTACACATGGGGCTCATCACATGGGAGCATCCACGTTCACGGATGTGCTACCTGATAATCCGCAAATGCTCTACAATACAGACAAAATTTCCCTAATTTCTACAACATAGAGGGAGAATTCAAAGTAGAAACTCTCCCTTCAAAGTAGAAACCTATTCCTCTGGTCAAGGAATAGATGGTCTGATTGACCAAAGATTTTAATGGACTAGGTGCCCTGCTGGTTAGTAGGAAAGATAAAAGGGTACCTGCGGAGCCGGCAGATAAGGAATGTAGGAAATTAATCGACGATACATTTGAATGAATAACCTTCACAAGTTTCAAGTAAGACAAAATAACACAAATTCTAGTGAGCCTAAGCTACAATGTGACATGTTGGATTCAGAAGTCTAGTCTCCCCCTAATAAATTCACTGAAACATTTTATTAAGCACCTAGTGCCTGTGAAGCACTGGCCCCGTGAGAGATGCAGACATGAGGGCGCTCTGTCCTGATTCTCGAGGACTCAGCAATACGTAGGAGAAATAAGACAAATACACACACAACCAGACTTCAAGAAGAATGTTACTCATAAGAGAGGGATGGACAAAGACTGTTGCGCATGTGTGATCATGAAGGTCAGGTATAAATCATTTTGGAACTACGTAAAACTGCTGGTTAGAACTTTTCCGGGCAGAACGCAGGGTATTCGTTCTTTCTGTGATCTATGTAATATACACGCAGCTATTTTTGCAAACTACCTTAACCATACTCAGCATAAACAAGGATTTCCCAATGACTTAAGAAAAACGTTCATTCACATCCAAAAAGTGATTTTTAGTTTGTGAGTCTGTGAACCGTTTCATGTTAGGTTAACTCATTCGGCCCAGATCTCATTACTTTTGTTCTTCCTAAAACTAAGTGGGGAAAAAAAGCAATCACCAAAGAATACAACATTCAGAAAAGTTAAGAGGAGAGGTTTAGTTTTGTCTTGCTCATTTTGGAAGGCTGTGCGCATTTATAGAACACGGTGTCAAAGAAAAAGCTTCCTTTGCCCTAATCTGTCATTGTAGTTAATTTTAATATACATCTCAGTTTTTAAAGCACTCAGGGTGAAAAATTATGTCAAGATTTCCTAAAAAGGGGCCAGTCCCAAGGCCGAGTGGTTAAGTTCGCGCTCTGCTTCGGCGGCCCAGGGCTTCTAGGGTTCAGATCCTGGGCGTGGACATGGCACCACTGGTCAGGCCATTCTGAGGCGGCATCCCACATGCCACAACTAGAAGGATCCACAACTAAAAAAATATACAACTATGTACTGGGGGGATTTGGGGAGAAAAAGCAGGGGAAAAAAAAAGATTGGCAACCATTGTTAGCTCAGGTGCCAATCTTTAAAAGAAAAAAAGATTTCGTAAAAGGTTCAAAGTAGCAGAAAAGAACCAGCAAATTTATATACTCCACTTTTGTGCACTTTTAGCCTTCAAAAAACTATATAATAAAGGTCTACTATGGTGGTCAGATTTTAAGGGATTCCTACCGTGAAATGCAAAATGCACAAATCAAGCAGAGAAAAGTCTAACCGTTTTTAATCTATAAAAGACTGATAATATGGGTACAATTATTTACTAGCTTTCTTTTTTCTTTCAGGAAGATTAGCCCTGAGCTAACATCCGTGCCCATCTTCCTCTACTTTATATGTGGGCAGGCCCCCTACTAGCTTTCTTTTAAAAAAATAAACAGAACAACAACTTGTGAATGTTAGCCTCTCTCTGGTCTTTTTGAGAATGACACTGACACCATGGGGACAGGGCGTGAACATCTGCTCTAGGAGTACGCTGGCTGGGAAAGCATCAAAGATGAAGTGATGGCTTGAAGGAAATGTACTACGGTGATAAGGGCTAATTCTCCTTCATAAAGGAAAAAATGATTTAGAGTTAGGTTCCTGAGTATTTTTTAAAAGGCAAGAGTTCTCTTGAAAAATCATGAGCTTTGGAGATAGAAGATGAGATTACAGATATAAGTCTGAGCAAGTTACTTGAGTTGTCCGAATTTCAGGTTGCTTATTTGTAAAATGCAATCATTTAATACCTATTGAGTGCCAATCACTATTCTAGGTGTCAGGCATACAGCAGTGAACAAATCCTTGCCATCATGAAACCTACATTCTAATGGGGAGAAAATACAGAAATATACAGAATATACAGAAAAAATAAACAGAAATTTAAAAACACAGTATGTCAGATGATGATGAGCGCCAAGGAAAAAAATAATGGAGGAAAAAGGTTTCAAAGAATGGTCAGGGAAGGTCTCACTCGAAAGGTAACACTTGGACAAAGACATGGTGGAAGTGAGACAGAAAGCCCTGTAGACATCTGGGGTCAAAAAAGGGAGTAGCATGAGCCGAGGTCCTGAGGTAGAAACACGCCAGCCTTGCTGAGGGAACAGGAAGAAAGCCAGTTTAGCTGGTGCAGAGTGACAGAAGGGGAGAAGAGTATTGGAAGATGAGGTCAGAGAAGAGGACAGGAGCAACTGGGGCAAGGTCCTGTAGGGCAAACAGGCCATTATAAGGACTCTGGCTTTTCCTTGGAGTGCAATGGGAAGCCACCCGAAGGTTTGAAACAGCAGGTGCTTGTCCTGACTTATATATCAGAATCAACCTTTACCACACAGAATTCTTTTGTGAGGACCAAATACGACGTGAAAGGGTTCTTTAAACCAGAAAGTGCTGCAAAAATGCGAAGCATTCTTATGATATCACTAACTTTCTAGGTTAGTGATTTAATCATCATCTTTTTACAACAGACAGCTTTGCCAAACTCCCCTTCTGCACAAAATTGTAGTAAATACTAAGAGCAACTCTTTCCATTTCTAGTCCACTATACTTAAGAAGTAAAGGAGCTTGGTTTTTTGCTGTTAAATCAAACCACAAAAAATATTTCAACATGAAATGAAGGTGGACAGCGCATTAATCAACCTCACCACTGTCATCAAACCTAGCAATGAGTCAGGAAATTATACGTGCCTAATGTGCATTTTCCTTTCAACTCTTGGGAACACAAGAGAGAGGCTCTAGTGGCAGCTAGGGGACTCTCCTATTATCACAATGACCACCCAAACCAAATTTCTACCTAGGCAAATTTCTTAATTATTAGCATATATCGAATGTACAGAGGGCAAACTGTCATTACGTACATGAAATATGTTGCAAAAGGTACAAATTAAATGATTAAACTAGGTAAACTTCTCATCATGATACCAAACAGCTCACCATCTAGAGGTAATTATGGAAACTGACAGCCTTATTAATTAGTGAGGAAAAGCAACGCCAAGCTGAATTGACACTGGAAATGGAACTAAGGTATTTCCCCAAGCTCTGGTCTTTGTCTGCTCTTGTTTGTCTTCTTGATGTTACTTTGCTGTTTCATCTACTGTCTCGCTACCACTATTGGCTGTATGAAAATAACTCATATTCCCGTCGTTAACTTCTACGCTAAACTCCAGTGCCACACGGCTGGGCTTTGACTGGACACTGCGGTCTGAAGTCCTGCCAGCATCAAACAAGCCCACGAAACTTGTACTAAGCCCAACTTGTAGTAAGCACTTGAACTTTGTGTACTAACCCATGCCATCTTAAACCACCCTCCGAGGACCCTACTGTTATTACCTCCGTCTTATAATTAAAAGTTAAATAATTAGCCCAAAGCCACATATTAAAAAGAACCAGCTCTGGAGCCTAGGCATTTGTGCTCCAGAATCGATGCACGTAACCGCCGCGGCCCGCCACAAAGCTTGGTACCTAAATGTAATAGATGCGAAACAAAACTCATCCTTTACTCTCTCCTAGCCCTCCTGCAAGTCAGCTCTCACGGTCCTACTTCGAGAGAAAAGGAATTTAAATTACAGTCATCTGGCCTCAACTCAAGGCACCCCCTCACGCCTCCCACGGGCAGGCTGTCCCCTGGGGTAGCCCAGGCTGCCTTCAAGCCGAAATTCCCCCGAACACAGACCACAGGGGTCGCGCCGCAGGAAGGGCAGCCTCGCCAGGGAAGGCGGGGGTGTGTCAGGCGCTTTCGCGGGTGCCCTCCAGGAGCTGGCTCCCACCCGCTCTCTGCTCCCCGAAATGGGCTTTCGCCGCCGGCCTGGCCCGCCTTGGGCCTGCCGCGCCCGCCCGCAGCCCGCCCGCAGCCCGCCCCGCCACACGCTCCCCTCCCACCCCCGACCGCTTCGCCCTCCTCCCCACTGCCCTCGTCTAGCAGTTGCAGTCTTTACCTGCTCCTCTGCTTCCGCCATGGTGCAGCCGGGAGGGTCACGTGACAGACCCGGAAATGAGAGAACCCAAGACACTGGAGCCCGGTGCCTGCTGGGAAATGTAGTTTTAGCAGCGTCTCAGTCGGGAGGTCCTTTCTATTGGGCCTCATTTCTGCTTTTGACTTTCCAAGCTGAATGAAGTTGTGCTTTGGAGAGTCTGAACGTAACGACTGTTAATGCTATGATTTATTTTACTGATGTTATTGCTTTCTTGATTATATAGTATTTATTAACATTTACTATATATCAGGCCCTGGGTTTATAGCTTTGCATAAATTATCTCATTTAATTCTCCCAGCATTCCCTACCATTAACTCCATTTATAAAGAACATCGTGGCTCAAAGGTCACACAACTAGTAAGAGGCAGAACTGGGATTAGAATTTGACTTTGTCTGATGCCAAAGATTCTGTGATTACCAAATGCCGCTTAGTCTAAAAGTGTTCTTGCCCTTTCTTTTTTGAGAATTTTAAGTGAACATAAGGCATAAATCAGTCTTTGTAGTGGAGAGAAAAAAATTTATACTCTGGAAATATTTATTTAGCTTGTACTTCCTGATGCTTTCAGTTGGTATCTTCTGGCATCTGGACATTGAAATTAAAAAGAACCTCTGTTGTTCAATTAAATAATATGTTAAGCTTTTATTGAGTATATTCTATAGGTAAATATTCAAGATAGAAGATATAATGTAAATTTATCCTTGGCAAGATCTGTAAAACCACTCTATTACTTCCACCCTTTAGGATGAACAATTCCCTCTCCATGTCTCTGGGCATTATGAACTCTCCTCCCTAATCCTCAGGAATTTACAGTATCTTGTCCAAAGACAGGCATTTTCTTCTTTCCACTCATCTCCAGTAGCTGGTTACTAGCAGAGGGCATCACAAATGGCAGCACATCATGGGTTCCCAGTGGCCTTTTTGACTTCCTATGTTCCCATGGACTGTGACCCTGTAGGAAGTTATGGACTCAGCATTTGTGCCTCCGAGGTCTCTAGCTGTAACCTGCTCAACCCATGATTCCTCAATAGACGGGGTGACTGTCTGAGACACTTGTCTTCTCTCCTGGGCCTCAACAGCTAGCTCCATCCTCTTCCTCCAAGCCTTGCTGGGGTCCTTCTCCCATTTTGCTGATCACTCAGTCACAGGGAATAAAGATAGACCAACTCTACGGCATTGAGATATCGATAGCCAGGCACTCAGTGCCCTAAGTGTAGACCTTTCCAGTCCATGAGTTTCTAAGATCTTCTCTTGCAAAAGCAGCCCAGGACCAAACATTGCTCATGATGGACTCCAAGTCCCAAAAGGACCCTTATACAGACCCAAAAGGTGTGGAGTCCTCAGTCCAGTCTCCCTAGGAAAGAGAAATAAGCCTAGCCCTTCTACTTTTCTGACTTTTCTTCCAAGCTGTAATTTCCCATTTTTCCATTGTGACCTAGACCCACCCATAAACCTTTAGTGGGTCCGATTGAAGATGTAGCCAAAGTTTGCTGCAGATTCTCCTCTGCTCACTCAACCTCAGAAACTCTGGATTCCTCAAGACCGTTCCCCATTCAATGTACTGTCTTGACTATAATAAAATATGATGAGCGTATTACTCAATATGATGGATCTATTACTATTTCCTTTTGGACCGACTGGAAAGTGAAGAGACCCAGATATGGAACGATGAATTAGAGGAAGAAACCCACTATAAGCTAGCATCTTCACGCTGTGCCTGTAGGTGAGATGAAATTCACATGTGATCTCCGAGCCCCAGGTTTTCTCAAGTGAAACGAATTTTGGGCTCCCTTATCTGGGAGATCCTCTCCGCTACTGCTACTCAAAGTGTGGCTCACGGACCAGCAGCATCAATATCACGTGACTTGGAGCTTGTAAGAAATGAAGAGCTTAGGGCCCTCCAGAAACCTACTGAAGTGGAATCTGGAGTTTGGTAATATCCCCACATGATACATATGTACATTAAAGTTTGAGAACTGTTCAGCCTAAAAACCTTTCATTCTATGGCAAATCACCTATTTTTTTCTTGCACATCATCTGTTCACCCTCTCCCAACTTCAAGCTATGGAGGTAAAGATAAGAGTCAACTTGTCATTTTCGATCTATAGGACCTAATACTGGGACTTCAAAAATCAGACCTAGTACCTTCTATTTGTAGAGTGGTTCACTGGTTTTAAGGATTTGCCTCATAAGTTTGTTGTATAGGTCTGAAACAGTTTACTAACTCAATAGATTGTAGTCATTTTACTCATGATAACAACCTATTTCATTGTTTAAACAATATGAATGGCTTCAATGTTTTCCATTATAAAATAATATTTCTAAATTTAGGAAATGTGAAAAATCAGCCAAGTGGAAAGTTGAGGTAAAAAAATTCACCTCTAGGGGCTGGCCCCGTGGCCGAGTGGTTAAGTTCCCGTGCTCCACTGCAGGCGGCCCAGTGTTTCGTTGGTTTGAATCCTGGGCGTGGACATGGCACTGCTCATCAAACCACGCTGAGGCAGCGTCCCACATGCCACAACTAGAAGGACCCATAATGAAGAATATACAACTATGTACTGGGGGGCTTTGGGGAGAAAAAGGAAACAATAAAATCTTTAAAAAAAAATTCACCTCTATATCTCTTCTAATGAGATGATGGTTTATAGATTCTTTTCCCAATCTTTAAGCTTCCATTCCTTCTTAGATTGCTACCTTTTCAGTCTAAAGGTCTTTCTTGACAGCCAGTGACAAGCACAATTATACCACATTACACTACTGACTCAAAGGAATGACCTTAGTCTTTCTTTAATTAACTTTCTCTCCCAAATAGCTAAAATAATATTTATGTTCTCTCTAGCAATTTTGGCAATCCTTAGCTTATTTTTCTGTTTAGTTTTTCAAAAGCTATGCCCGCTGAAACTTGTTACCTTCTGGTAGTCTAGATGTCATTTTAAGATATAGCGAATTGGAAGGTTCCCTGAGCAACCACGCTAGAGTTTTTTAAAGAACATTTTTCTAACTACAAAAATAATGCATATTCACAATAATTGGAAAAATATAAAAAATATGTAAAATTCAAATGCCACTTCTAGTTCCTCCATCTAGATCATCGCTGTTGAAAATGCTTGTTTTTTTCCCCTCTCTCTCTTTCTGTCTCTCTTCCTCTCTTCTCTTCTCTCTTTCTTCGTGTTTAAAGTGTTTTTAAGCAAAAATCATGTTAAGTTTTGTCATCTGTTTTCCTTACTTAGTCATATTTCAAGATGATTTTCCGATAACCTTATACAATGTTGCTCTAAACGATATGACTTAATGGTGCACATTAAACTTACATTCTATGAAAATACCATGATTTATATAATCAGTTCTTTTTCATTGCGTACTTTGAGTATATCTAATTAACATCCTTTTGCATAATTTTGGCAGATGCTCTAATGAAAGGTAGTATCAATTGTAGAAATAAGTGAAGACCAACCAAATGAGAAAAACTAAGGCTATTTATTTGGAACCTGCTCCAGCAAGGAAGTCAGTGACTATCACTTGCGTTTTAGCAGAAACTCAAAGGTGGGCAGAGGAGTGGGAAAGCTTTATACCAGACAAAAGGGAAGGCTTCAGGTGTCCCCTGATGGAGGCCATTTGTATGGGGGAGCTGTAGCTGAAATTAGAGGGGGTACACCCTGTGTTATTGGTTAGGGGTGCATGTTTAGCTTTCTCTGGTTGGCCCTAAGTTGGAAGCAGGGATAAAAATTAGGAAAGCTGTCAGTTATTAATCAAGTCCTGGCCGCCTTGGGTCGAGTGTTACAGAAGTTATTGTTTAGCTTCCTGGATTGTTACTAAACTAGCAGCCTGATGTCCTGCAAGCCTGACTTGTAGCAGGCTGGGTCCTGGGCTGTTGTTGTGGATGAGGGCTTGGTTTCCAGGGCAGATTGCTGAAGGCTGTGGGTCAGAGCTCTGTTTTTATGTATGGTCTGGCCATTGTTTGTTTCTATATTCCATCTCTCACAATTTATATTCCCAAGAGTTATATATCAGATCTCTATACCCTCCTACCATCAAGCATTCGATACTATCATTTTCTTAAAAATATCATCAGTTTAGTTGGGGGAAAAAAGAATTACTTTTTGTTTTAACTTGTATATCTTTGATCTTTGATGAATTGATATTTTCCATAAATTCACTAGCCGTTTTCCATTCTTTTCTGCATTTTTTGCTCTTGATCTCTACTCATTTTCTGTTGGGAAATTGATCTTTTTCTTATTGAAAAAGAATGTCCAGCAGACAGTTGGTTATCTGGTTTTGAAGCTAATAGAAGTCTGGTGCTAGAGATCAATATTCTGAGATCTTCAGCATACAATTGATGTTTGAAGTACAGGGGACTAACCAATAAAGGGAAAATGCAACCTAAAATATGGTCTTTGAGAATATATAAATTTGAAGGAAGATTGAAGAGGATGGGGTTTAGATTTGCCGTGGTGGTTCCCTTGCTAGGCTCCTGTGAAACTAGTGTGCCCTGATTTGGATAAGGGGTTTTATTGTTAAAATTAAATAGTCACAGCGTTTTCCCACTTCATGGAAAAAAATAATTAGTGGGGAAAATATTGCACTTAGGACTTTTCTTGTAGATGTTTTCTTGGAATCTTTGATTTTGCTATTGCTTAGTTACAAACAAGTACTGAGAAAAAATACATTAAAATAGTAAATAAATCCTAACAAAAGAATCAGAAAGAAACTATCATGATTGCTTTGACAGCTCCTTATTTTTAAATTAAGATGTGCCAGCATCTAGCACAATGCCTGGCACATAATTGGAGTTCAACAATTATTTGTTCACTAAATCAATTAATTACTTAAATAAATAGTTAATTTAACGTATCTCCATTTCATGATGTTTCCCCAAGAACTAGACTTTCCTGGTGCCCTGCCACCATCTGTTCTATGAGAAAATAAGGAGACATTACAGGTTTAGAGTAGAGCGGTGGAATGACATGATGAAGGTGGTGTTTGAGAAGTGTAAGTCAGAAGTTGTGTGAGGGCTCAAAGATGGGAGTGATTAAATTGGTCATAAAGTTCAGAATTGACTTCACAGAGGAAGGAGCACATCAGTGGTCCATAAAAGACGGGTAACAGGGTCTCAAAGGATAAGTAAAAAGCTGATGGTAGAAAGTAGAGGAAAGGAAAATATCCCATGTAGAAGGAACACTATGAGAAGAGACAGAAGACGTGAAATAACATCCAAACAGTCAGATGTAAGACTAATTAGGTAAGATGATGCTAGAGTCTCTCAATGCCAGGCATAAATTTGTGCATAATTCCATAGGCAGTTGTGGCAGAGATTGCTTATTACCTAGCTAATAGCCATTGACTTCTACTTCTTTGGTAAAAAGAACTCCTATAACACTAGGGGCAGCAATTCCCCTACATAAAAGATATATTTCCTGGCCTCCATAACGTAATTAGGTGTGGCTATGTGGTTAAGTTCTAGTCAGTGATATATAAAATGGAAGTGTTGTGCGTGCCTCCCAGGAAAGATTCTTAAAAGTGGACAATGAGCTGAGGATATCCCTTTTATCTTTTTTGCCAGTAGGTTCTCCAGCAACCATCTAGGTCCATGAGGTAATCTTAAGGATGGAAACCAAATGCTAAGGATGAAGCAGAAAGATAGAAGGAGCCTGGGCTCCTGATGACTTTTTAGAGCCACTATGCCACCCCAAACTGCCTGCCTCAAAATTGATTTTGAATGAAAGAATAAACCCTCTTGTTATTGTGGATTGTCTATCAGGTGCATACAGACTTAATCCTAACTAATCCAGTGGTGAAGACAGACTGAGGATTTTTGAGACTAGAAATGGCATGGCCATAAAGATGTCACCTATTGCGCAAGAGTGAATTATCATTTCCCTACGTGCACACCTGAGAAATAGAAGGAGGAGAAAGGGAGAGGTCACACGTGTGTGTGTGTGCGAAAAGAACAAAATTTTATATGATAAAGTTTGTAGACCTTGGAACATAGGGAGCAAACAGTGCCCCCAGGATGCAAATTTGCCCTTGGCTCTTTCCAGTCCATTGTGATGTTTAAGAGCTTGAGAAGTGGACAGATCAGGATCTAAACCCTATCTGTGCTATGTACAGTACATACTTAGAAAAGTAGAAGTTAACTTTTCCAAGTTCCAGCATTCTCAGCTGTCGAATGGGCTAACAGTTCCTTCATTCCGGAGTTATTGTGAAAAATAAATGAGAAAATATATCTAAAGCTCTTAGCAGAGGCTGGAGCATCGCTGTTTTTCTTATTGTTGTACTGCTATTGTGTTTCGTGCACTTGAACATCCACATAACAAACACTGCAATCTCCTCTCCAGGTTCTGTTTCTCATGATCCTCATTTAAAAGCTCATGACCACTGTCCAGGCTTATTTAAAAGAATTGAAATCAATTTCTCCTCACAGACCACAATGCAATTAAACTAGAAATCAATGACAGAAAGATAACTGGAAAATTCCAAAATACATGGAGATTAAACAACATACTTCTAGATAACACATGGGTCAAAGAAGAATTCTCAAGAAAAATTTTAAAATGTTTTGAACTAAATGAAAACAAAAACACAATTTATCAAAATTTGTGGGATGCAGCAAAAGCAGTGCTTAGAGGGAAATTTATAGCACTGAATGCATATGTTAGAAAAGGATAAAGATCTCAAATCAGTAGTCTAAGTTTCTACTTTAAGAAACTAGAAAAAGATGGACAAATAAAGTATAAAGTAACCAGAAGGAAAGAAATAATAAGAACTAGAGAATATCAATGAAATGGAAAATGGAAAATCAACAAAACCAAAAGCTGACTCTTTGAAAAGATCAATAAAATTGGTAAGCCTCTAGCCAGGCTAATTAAGCAAAAGAGAGGACAAAAATCACTAATATCAGAAATGAAAGAGGGGACATAAATATGGATCCTATGGACATTAAAATGATAATAAAGGAATACTATGAACATCTCTCTGTCTACAAATTTGATAATCTAGATGAAATGGACCAATTCCTTGAAAGACACTATCTGCCAGAACTCACACAAGAAGAAATAGACAATCTTGAATAGGCCTATATCTGTTAAAGAAATTGAATCAGTAATTAATAACCTTTCAATAAGGCCAGATAGGTCACTGGTGAGTGCTACCAAACAGTTAAGGAAGAAATTATACCATTATCCACAATCTCTTTCAGAGAATAGAAGCAGAGGAAATACTTCCTAACTCATTTTATGAGGCCAGCGTTACCCTAATACCAGAACCAAACAAACATATTACAAGAAAACCACAGAGCAATATCTCTCATGAACACAGATTAAAAAATCTTCAGAAAATACTAGCAAATTGAATCCAAAAATGTATAAAAGAATAATGCAACATGACCAAGTTGGATTTGTCCCAGGTATGCAAGACTGATTCTATATTTGAAAATCAATTGATGTAATCCATCACAACAACAGACAAAAGAAGAAAAGGCACATGATCATATCAATAGATGCAGAAACAGCCATTTATGATAAAAACTCTCAGTAAACTAGAAATAGAGGGGAAATTTCTCAACTTGATAAAGAATATCTACAAAAATCCTACAGCTATCATACTGAATGGTGAGAAACTTGAAGCTTTCCCAGTAAGATCAGGTACAAAGCAAGGATGTCTGCTCCCACCACTTCTTTTCAACATTGTTCTGGAAGTCCTTCCTAATGCGGTAGGGCAGATTGGGAAGGAAGACGTAAAACTATCTTTGTTTGCAGATGACATGATTGTCTACGTAGAAAATCTGAAAGAACTGACAAAAAAACTACTGGAACTAATAAGTGATTATGACAAGTTTTCAGGATGCAAGGCTAATATACAAAAGTCAATTGCTTTCCTATATGCCAACAATAAACAAGTAGAATTGAATGTTAAAAACGCAGTACCATTTATATTAGTACCTCCAAAGTTGAAGTGTTTTGAAATAAACCTAACAAAATATGTATAAAATCGATATGCAGAAACTACAAAACTCTGATGAGTGAAATCAAAGGAGAACTAAATAAGTGAAGACATATTCCATGTTTATGGATTGGAAGACTCAACATTGTTAAGATGTCAGTTCTTCTCAACTTGGTCTATAGCTTCCACGTAATGTCAATGAAAATTCTGGCTAGTTATTTTATGGATGTCAACAAACTAATTTTAAAGTTTATTTGGGAGACAAAACACCCAGAATAGCCAATGCAATATTGAAGGAGAAGAACAAAGTTGGAGATCTCATGCTACTCAACTTCAAGACTTACTATAAAACAATCAAGATAAGATGGTATTGGCAAGAGAAGAGACAAATAGAACAATGAAACAAAATAAAATATACCCAGATTAATATAGTCAACTGATCTTTGACAAAGGAGCAAAGGCAATACAATGAAACAAAGATAGTCTCTTCAACAAACGGTGCTGGAACAACTGGACACATGCAAGAAAAGAATCTATATACAGACCTTACATCCTTGAGTCTGGTGATGTCTTTTTAGATACAACACCAAAGTCTTGATTCCTGAAAGAAATAATTGATAAGTTGAATTTCATTAAAATTTAAAACTTCTGCTCTGGGAAAGACAATGTCAAGAGAATGAGAAGACAAGCCACAGACTGGGAGAAAATATTTTCCAAAAACACATCTGATAAAGGACTGTTATCCTAAATATACAAAGAACTCTTAAAACTCAACAATCAGAAAACAAAAAATCCAATTAACATGTGGCCAAAGACCTTAACAGACACCTCACCAAAGAAGATATACAGGTGGCAAATGAGCATATGAAAAGATGATCCACATAATATGTCAACAGAGAAATGCAAATTAAAACAATAATGAGATACCACTACACACCCAACAGAATGTCCAAAATCTGGAACACTGACAATACCAAATACTGGCAAGGGTGTGGAGCAACAGGAATTCTCATATATGGCTGGTAGGAATGCAAAATGGTACTTCCAGTTTGGAAGATCATTTGGAAGTTTCTTACAAAACTAAAAGATACTCTTACTATAGGATCCAGCAATCTCACTCCTTGCTATTTAGGCAGAGGAGTTGAAAACTTATGTCCACATAAAAACCCGCACATGGCTGTTTATGACAGTTATTCACAATTGCCAAAACTTGGAAGCAAGCAAGATGTCCTTCAGTAGGTGAATGGATAAACTGTGGCTTGTCATCCAGACAATGGAATGTTATTCAGTGTTAAAAAAAATGAGCTATCAATCCATGAAAAGACATAGAGGAACCTTAAATGCATATTACTAAGTGAAAGAAGTCAATCTGAAAAGGCTACGTACTGTATGATTCCAACTATATGACATTCTGAAAAAGGCAAAACTATGGAGACAATAAAAGATCTCTGGTTGCTGGAAGTGGGAGATTAGGATGAGTAAGAAGAGCACGGAGGATTTTTAGGACAGTGAAAATATTCTGGATGATACCATAATGATGGGCATATGCCATTAGACATTTGTCCAAACTCATAGAATGGACAACAGCAAGAGTGAAACATAATGTAAACTATGGACTTTGGGTGATAATGGTGTGTCAGCATAGGTTCATCAGGTGTAACAAATGTACCACTCTGGTGACAGATGTTGCTAATGGGGAGGCTATGCATGTGTGCAGGTGGGGGATATATGGGAAATCTCTGTACCTTCCTCCCAATTTTGTTGTGAACCTAAAACTACTCTTAAAAAAAAAGTCTTTTTTTAAAAAAAGGCATTTTCTGTACAATCACAGATAGCATGGAGTTGTATCTTACCCATAGTGAGGGTAGAAAATCCTACTAGGTACCCTTTCCATGATAATTTCCCATAAATGATCATCACTTTATGTATGTTAATACTTTGCATCTATGGATTTTGAAGAGAATGGTGAAGATTAATTCCCTAGTAAAAAGAAAAAGGTAATATGTAAGCGATCTGTCAAATATTACTCAGTAATGAATGGGAGAAAGAAGAGTCTAAAAAGATTTTTTTTCTTATGTTCATTGCAATACTTTGGGGGGGATGTTTTTCCACATTTTTTTCCTCCTATGTGTATACAGGGGACTACCCATATGTGATCTTTAAACACAACTTCGATCATACATACAGTAGAACAGACTCTACTATAGAGTTCAATACTCTACAGTATTGTGGCACATTGTTTTTGCTTGTTAATATATTAAAAATTTAATTCCCATAAGTAAATATACAACTAAAGAATTGGCTATCTTTGTGTAGTCTCAAGTCGAGCTGATTATCATAATTTATGTAACCAATCCCCTATTTTTGAATATTTAGATTGCTTTCAAGTTTTTACTATTATAAACCATATTGTGATGAACATCGTATCTTTGTCCACTTGTACAATTCATAAATATATCCTTAGAAAAATTTTTAGAAATGGAAAGGCTTGGTTAGAGGACCTTTGAAGTTGTCATAAAAGTTCTTTGGAAATACCAAGAAATGTCTAAAAAAACCCGACACAATCTTTTGAATACCGTAATGTGGTAATTTTGAATAATTTATGAAATCCTTTATTCATCCTTTGGATTCCTATTTTCTGTCTTACTAACAAATATTTCAAAGACCATCTGTTTGGGTTTTCCCCAGACATAGACTGTACGTGTGCAATCCACTTACTAAACTTCTTTCATATTTTTGACAGAAAAGCACAAAACTAATTTTTTAACTTAAAGCATGAATTCAATCTGTTCAGAATCCAGGTGTTTAGCTGTGCCAAGAAAATGTATTATTTAATAGAGAATCTTTCATTTTCAATCAAAAATTTGAAACAAAATACTTAAACACATCCTGCCATTGGATCCAAACATCATTTGTGAAACAAGATCCATTTTTCAGCAAGAATCCAATTTCAAGGTATGTTTGTGGAGCAAGAGCCTTTCTCCTTCATAGATCTTGAGCCCTTCAAACACAAAGCTACTAAAAATTGAGAAAGAGGAAGAGGAGGAAGAGGAAGGGTCTGCTGCCCAGGTGAATGTAATGGCAGTCCCCAGTTGTGCTCCAAAATTTAATGTAACCAGTATGTTAATTGATTAAAACTTAATATTCACTTTTTTGTATAAACAGTCATACAAACGTTTCTTAGCCAGCAAACTATTTAATCCACAGTACAGTTGAATCTACACATTATAAAAAGTAGAAAACATTACTGTTGCAGTGCCAGTAATTAAATTAAAAAACCCACTATGATGCTGGTTTGATAGTTTCGTACTTACATTGAATATTGGCTTATGAAGAAAACCAAACTTATCCACTGAGGGGTTTTATGTTTTACTTTGTTGTATTTCTGCAGTACTTTCGTCATTTATTGGAATGTGACAACCAAGAAGCTTATCCACCATTTATGGCACTGCTATCATAGGGCAGCGCAACCTTAGTTACAGGACCCCTGACCCAGAAATGAGGTTTAGCGCCTTTAGATTGTCTCTTTAAGGAGAGGAATGACTTTAACCATCACTAAAGCAAGGCTCATCTCCTCAAAAAGAGAACATACCAAGGAGAATACATTCTTACAAATGAACGTGTAAGAGAACATTGCACACTAAAGTGAAGCCAGACCTGCAAACCTTTTTGGACTCTCATGTGGTATTTCCAGCTGTTCTGACAGCTACTGGAGAAAAATAGTTGCCCCAGACCCCATTATATTTATGTGGCAGCGCCAGAACCCAAGACCTGACATATCTAGCCGATACATCACAAACTTCTTCTTTGACACATAAATGTCTGGAAAGTACTGAAGGAACTGCACCCTCCCACCCCCACCCCCATCCCCGCCCTACCTACCTACCCATACCTCCCAAGGCCACCTGAAATGCTCCTCCCTTCGTGCCTTTCCCTCACTCTGGTTCCTGCAGATCCTACTTCAAACTGAGATGTTCTGGCCTTCCTGTTCCCACAAGCCAGCTCCCACTCCATTTCCCCAATCCCATTCTTGGGACACTACCCTCCTTCTTTTCATTGTGCTTCACATGCCTGTCCGTGGTGCAGTGAGTGGAAAGGAGGCAGGGGAAAGGTCTTTCTGATGGAATTCACCATGGAGAAGAAACCATGCCCTCCTGTCAGTTGATAGAGATGATGAGCCTCTCTCTACCAAAGCTGACCCTGGGTTCCTCTATCCCGAGGAGAGAAGGGCTAGTGGTACAGAAAGCCTGTTTAACAGTTTATGATATGTTGTGGTAGACATTTACTGGATTGTCTGTCAAGCACCCTTTCCTAAGATTTGTCCTCCTACCACCATGCCCTCAGCCCACCTCCACAGGGTGCCTATAAAGTCCTTCCACTTACTAGATACAATTTATTGATCTTCATCCCTTCCCTGAGATATTTGGCATTAAGACTGAAAGAGGTCAAACTGTATCCTGTTTCTACAAGATGTCTCAGGAATTTTTTTTGTTGAAACAAGTTCAAATTCATTTTCTGATGCTTACAATCAAAAGAGCTCTGACCAATATGTACACACACGCACACACACACTCACACACACACACACACATTGGCTTTCTCTTCTAAGCAATCTTTATGTCATATCTTCCCTGCCCTTTGCTCTAGTAAGTGGGTTTTGGTAACCAGGGAAACAGTCTTGATTCCTAGCCCCAAGGGATTAAGGATAGGTATCTCGGAAATAGACAGGGCTGAATTCCCTGCTCTTTGGGTGACAATACAATCGCCACTCCCACCTCTCCTTGGTATGTTCCTTCACTTTCATGCAGGACTTTGCCACCCTTCCAATGCTAGCTAAATTTCACCTAGTAACTGATTTTACCATATCTTCCCTGCTGGATTTCAGATGAACAATTACAGATGAGCTGGATACCAGGCCAGGAGCCATGTTGAAAGGCAGTTGCAAGTTCAGAAGAAATTATAATACTGAGCCCCTCAAAGATTCTGGCTCAGTTATATGGTTCAGGGACTAGGTCAGTAGAGTACTATCCTTCGGCTCCCATTCCTGGTTGATCTGGAGGTGGGATGACTATAAGGAGAGAATGTTCAGGAAAATCCTGAGGCCAACCAGGCAGCCAGCCAAAAACCTGCCTGCAATTGCCACAGAAGTATTCCTATCGTAATAGATACACTTTGAGGTCAGAGTAACACATCTCTTGCTTAAGTGGCATGTGGTTGGAAGAAAAGGCTCTTGCTTGTTGATAGAAAGGAATAAAGCACTGAACAACCAAGATTCAGACATGACTTTTTGCAATACAATCCTTCCTAAATAAGGTACAGTCTACTCTCAGAGCACTAAATTTCTACCTTCCCTGAGTTCCCAACTTAAAATGCTTGGAAATCTCTCCTCTTCCACAAACTGAAATGAATCACAGGTTTCTCTTTCTAATGATCTAAAATGTTGCTAAGTTTTCACTCTAGTTCACAATTTGTAAATATTATCTAAGATGCTTCTTTTATGCTAAACTGCAGGATTGAAGAAAATATTCAGACTTTAATAGTGATAGTCTTGAAGATGTGGTGTAATTTCATACCCGGAAAAGGATTCACTGGTAACGGTTATACACTGATGAGGATTATTTTAGGCTGGTTACTTTTAAAACTGCAGATGAGAAGGGGGCTGGTTACTTTTAATAAAAGCAACTCTGAGGAGCGGAATTTGCTTGCCCTTTGTTGGGAAACATTTACGTTTGTAAGGGAAACCTCTATCTGTAAAGATGCCTCCCTCTCTGTGCCAGGAGGAAGAAGGGGGATGCCCTTATCTCTAGAAACTCTTAATCAACGCCAAAGGCAAGAACTTAAGTTGTTTACTGTCTGGCAACCTCATGTAACTGACCACCCCCCCAACATCCTCCTTTGTCTTTAGCTGAAGATAATATTTAAGCAGTGACTTCTGCCATTTACTTAATCTGGTTTGATTCTTATCTGAAAGTTATAGGACTACCCAATAACCAGACCCTACAGGCACTGATACCATTTTAACAACTCTTTTTACATATTCTTTCCTTTGTCTTGTAAAGAGATAAGTCACATACCTATGCCTTAAATCTAGCCTTACTCTCCACCCATGTGCGCAGCAGCAGCTCCCCATGGCGGCAGCAGCTCTGACTGCCCATGGGTCCTGTCCCCATGCTATTCCACACTATTCTCTAAATAAAAGAGCACTACTGCCAGATCTTGAGAGTCCAAGAAATCTTTCTTTTGACTCCTCGGCTCACTGACCCCGCATCATACCCTATGCTCCAAGTGCCACACTGGTGCAAATGGCTGCAGGACCAATGCCTTCAGTGCATCTACAAACTCAAAGAGTCATTTTGTCCCCTAACAGTGGCCCTTTTCTGTGTTTACTTGTCTTGCATTCCACAAATTATGCTAGCCTGCTTGAAACTCTTGGAAATCACACCAGAGTTGTAACTGAGTGAAAAGGGGCTCGTTCTGCTCACCACAATTCAGTGCCAATAGATTGCAAATGAGGCGGTGGTTGAGAAAGGAAAGTTTATAAGATTAGTTAGCATAGTCAGAAGATGGTGGACTAGTGTGGTAAGGAACCATCTTAAAATTATACAGAATCTTGAGGCAGTTATATAAGGGAAATAGGCAAGGGAGGGGGCTTTAGGAATGTCAACCATCTGGTGTGATGGACTTCAAGGGGCCTCGTTATCTCTTTCTTTTGTCATTCATGATGGGTACCAATGCAGAGTTTTTCTTTCTGGTGGTCATCTTGTTCCTGGGGAATTCAGAGAACAAAGTTATCTTCTTATCACAGCTGGGAGATATATACAAGCGATTCATAGAACTAGCAGATTGTGTATTTTGTAAAAGCGAGAGGTGCTCAATCATCTAGGTCATGTGCAGGCTAGAATGTATTCACAGAGACTAGTGAGTTAGGCTCATAGTTATAATATTGCTTCCCTTCCCTAAGATGGCTTCCCTCATGCTAACTTAAGATCTGGCTGTTACAGAGTGACTCCCACATCCACTAGCTATGCAAGAGCTGCGCTACTTTGTGGATAACATGCGTTTCAGCCGGGAAGACCTATCCCAACTTTGACAGGGCGTGGATTTGTGCAAGGCAAAGAGTCGTTGGTTCCTTGCTTGGCACCACTCCTACTTTAGGTGTCAGGAAGCTATTCCTCACTTGGTGCATTAGGTACTGGTGTTTATAATACACTAAATCTGGTGACATATAGTTAGTATTGTCAGAGTAAAGTGTGCTTACATGCCTTCTCTCTTTGTTTCAGGAAGGTTTCTGGGAGGATTTTTACTCAGCCTATTCAAAGGATTATATGGGGCAGCAGCTTGTCCTGGAGCTTCCATGAGTGTGTTCTTGAGCCCTTGACTGAATTCCTTCATCCATGAAATGTGTCTGAGATCCCCATTTCCCTCTCAGAAATAGTAACAATACATTACCACTATGTAATTTGTTTCGAAGATTGTTCAAAAGGCCTGGTTTTTATTACTCATTTACTCAGATGGGATTCATTCTTTTAACAATTAGCATGTAGCAAGGGTAGACACATGAATCCTAAGAGTAAGGGACAGTTATGCTACGAGTAGCCAACTACAGAGCGTGAGAATATTCAACTAAATTCACAGAGACTCAAATCAATTCCTGCCATCTGATACACTTTTACTAAGTTTTTCTCTTTTCCTCTCCCTTTTTTGAGGATATATCCTAAACTGGATCCATCACCTCTTCTCCAAAACCTCCTCCTCTTGAGTTTCCTTTCTCTGTGATGGACACCACCCTACATGCAGCTGCCCCTGTCAGAAAGCTGGGTGTCATCCCTCATACATCTCCTTCGCTCGTATTTCCAGATCTCAACAAATACTAAGTTCTGTTAATTCAACATGTTGACATGTCACTCCATACCCTTCTCTCCATCTCCTTTATGTCTTTCCCAGTTCAATTCACCATCAACCCTCCCCTAGGTGACTATAACAGCCTCCTAGCTGGTTTCTCTGCCTCCATTCCTGTCTCTCTCTACTTCCTTATTCACATTGCGCCAAGAGAGAGATTTTAGAAGGGATGCATGGTTGTAAAACTTCTCTGCCTCAAACCCTTCATTGGCTCTCTGTTGCTCCTGGGATAAAATCCAGTGTGTTATATGTACCACCTCTCCAGCCTCATAGGCCACCACTGCCTCTTCCACTCTCTTCTCAAGCCATATAGAATTGCATGGAGTGCCCAATGTGCCCCACTCTCTCTAATATCTGGGTCTTTGCATATGCCAATCTCATCATTTAGAATAATATCCCTGTCCCCCGTCCCCCTATCCCGCTTCCATGCTTGATTGCTAAAGCCTCAGACTTCAGAACTGTCACTCATTGCTATTGCCTTAACAACAGCAGTAAAAATTGTCTATTAATATTTTTCTCAAGGAAATATACTTTCTCTTTCTGGTTTGTACTTATAGCAAGTTTCCTCGGATTTTACACAGCTCAAGTTGCCAGTTTATGCCCGGTTATCATGAAATTATAACATCTTTTGCACACATAGGATGGTCCTTCTATCCTTGGCAAGTGAATTAGGGACCACTAGAAACTAGAGCTCTTTGGAGCCACTAGGGTGTTCTTCTATAAACACGCAACTATTTACTTCAACTTTGAGGTGAGTAAGTTTCTTTCAGTGTCTAATATTGCCTATAATAACTATTTCCTCGCTTCCAGGCTATCATTTGATGATGAAAACAGCTTAATATTTTACTATATATCTCCCATCCAGTAAGTTATAAAATAACTTTGTTCTCAAAACAATCTCTGACTCTTGGAACCTTAGCTGAGCTTTCCTGAATCTTTGCAGACTGGTTTCCTGCTTTGTGGAAAGCAGGAAAGCTATGTGGACACAGACAGCTATGTGGACTGCCTCTGAGGTTCCATTTTTTGAGTTTACAGTACCAAGTCCAGAACGTTCAAGCCATGGACACTTGTTGTTAGGACCATAGGAATTTTTTGTTTCATTTGTTTCATTTTCATGACCAAAGCCTTTAGAAACACATTGGCATAAAATCATCAAATACGGAAAGCAAATTTGGTTTCTTAATGGGAGTATTTAATCTTTCCAAGTGCTGAGTACAATTAATTTTCATCTTCCTAAGACTTAAGGGTGTGCTTGAAAGTCTACTCACAGATAGATTGTCAGTGTTATCTTAAAGATTTTCACTTTTTTATTTTGGGTTTTGTTTGTTTTGTTTTTCTACCTACAGCATCCACAGTAAGAACTCATTTTCCTTCATGATATGTATATAGATGGATAGATACATATCATATATCTCTCTATATATTTCAAGAGAATACACACACACGCACACACACACACACTATTGAAACAAAACTTCCATGACATAATATTTACCCTTAGTATACGTGATTCACACTGACATCATTGACATTTTTTATTCTATCCTACCTTATACTATCCTACAATAATCTGGTCACTACCCATTAAGTTGACTTCCTTATCTGCAATTGAGGCACAAGCTGCAATTTGAAAAGCATTGGTTTATTACATTTGACAACAAGAAAATAACAAGGCAAGTAAAGTAGACTAGCGTGACTAGTGATTTTATTTTCTAGAACATTTTCCCATCCTTTTTTCCTTTTATCTCCAGGTGATCCTGTAGGGGCTTGATCACCATGGCTTCTTCATTTGCCAGCCTTTGAGGGGAGCTTGTGACTAAAGTTGGGTCAATTCTAACACATTTCCTCCTGGACATAGTAATCATTCCAGGTAAGGACATTTAACCCCAGATGCACTGTTCAAAACTTCTCTGCTGGAATGAGTGTGGAAGATGGCCTCTTCCTTCGGGCATTGCCAAGCTGTGAGAATGTGGGCGTAGACTGTTGGCGGCCATCTTCTTCTCGCTTGTGTGGAGGAAGCCCGATTGCATGATTCCAAGCTCTGTTAACGGATGGCGAGAGACAGAGAGAGCCCGGGGAGCAATATTTGAGCAACTGGATCAAGCTGTGAAGAACTCTAGATTTATCTTGTTCTCCCCAGGTATATGAGACAATATAATTTTCTTTTTGCTTAAGCTGTTTTGAATCGAGTTTTCTCACTGGTGAAGTGGAAGAGTTCTGATAATGTGGTAAAGCAGGTGGACACAGAGAACTTGATATCAATGACGTGAGCGTGAAGATCACATGCGTGTGTTCAGGTTGGAAATATGCTATCCTCTGCCTCCCTTCTTATATCCACGAAGAAATGGGCTCTTCAGTGACTTATGTGGCAGGATAATATGGATTTTAAGTATTAATTCATATGTCCTTCCCCCCACCAGATCCTCTACCCCTTGTCCTTTCCCCCATTCAGTCAGTTTGGCACTCTTTGTTCATTTCCTCAGAAAAGGGATGGCACCGCAGAAATACAAAGTCTTGGCTTTTCACTTTCAGTTGCCTAGGCTTCAGGAGAACATGAAGAAGCTGTGAGAAACAAGACCAAAAGCTTTCTAACTGTCAGACCAGAAAGGGATTCCCAGGCTGAGGGGAGTGACAGATGAAGGGGACATGATGTGGGAGAAAGTTGGGAGAGGCCCTAGGAAAAGTCACTTCATTCTGCTCTAGAATCTGGTCCCACAAGCAGAGTCCAAGATCAATGCCTGGAAGACTTCCTGGCTCCACTGAGGGGAGGACCAGGCTCTCTCTGTGCTGAGGAGCTTCGTTAGTCGTTCTTGCATTGAGGCTCAGTGAGAATTTCCCTTCTATAGCAGTTACCACATGGCCTGCTGAGTGTTGAGGAGGAAGACTGCCTTTCTGTGTCCCTCTGTACCCATCCCACTAATCCTGGGTAGACAACCCCCACCGGGATACACAAAATCCCCCTGAAGTGGAGTGTGAGGCCTGGATACAGACAGAGAGGTTATTGAGAATGAAGAAAAGCCTGCTGCACCTGAACTTGAAGGAAGCAAATTATTACCAGACTGAAATCTCTCCAGAGCTAGGCAGTAATAAAAAAAATCCAACCTGACCCGCAGCCAGTACTGAACTGCACATTTTTGTTTCATGTCTTCTCAACAAATATTAGCCAATGTTAAGTCCAGTGCTAGCTGCTGATAATATAAAGATGACCAATACCAGAGTCCCTACCCTCATGTTGCTCACAGTGTGGGAATGTATAGTTGCAGAAATGTATGTAACTGATCCTATCCAAAAGGCTGATGGAGTGATGGGTGGCCTGGATCGCTTCCCAAGGCCTCTTCCATTCTGTCATTTGATAATTTTTCTTTTTTTTCAGTCAAAAGCTACCCTGCATTGTCACGATTTTCATTTGTGTCTAGCCATAAGCATTCAACCTCTATAGTTCAATGAAGGAATTTTTCTATAATATTTCCCAAGGGGGAAAACTTGGCATTAATTACAGTTTTAAAAACCCAGAGTAAACGATGCAAGCAAGAGCCTCTGAGAGATCACTTCCCCCACCTTTATTGATAAATTCTGGCAGAAGTGTGTGGCGCCAGTTTGATCTGCTGCAAGTGCTTTCCGCTGGGCCTGGCTCCTAATCACAGCCTTGCCAACGGGATGGCCTCCTTCAGTACAATTTCCACTCGAGTGCTGTATCAATTCTCTCCTCTTCATAGAAATAGCCTGCCCTTCCTATTTCTTCTCTTCCTCCCCAAACTCCTTCAATAATTGACGCTAGCCCAGAGCCTGGAGGCCCTGAAGCTCACCCTTGGGCAGCCCTTGATTAAGAAGCCATCGAGTGGCCGCGCCCCACGTCAGAATCCTGATCTCTGCAGTCAGGTCCACGCCATTAAGTGGTACTTGAAAGAGACTGCTTAAGTACATGGCTTTGTGGTGGGTTTTCTTTCTTTTCCCCTTACTTCGTCTTAGTGAGTCTTTCCAAAATAATACATTTTGAGCTAAGAGCCTCTTCCAGGGTGGAGAGTATATCTGTAGGTTTCAGGGAATTAAAAAACCGGGCCACCCCCTGCCAGGTTAGTTAAAATGGAGCCAAACAGCTCTCCTGGAGGAGGAGACGGCCCCTTGTAAGGAAGTGAACCACCCTCCTAATCCACGAGAGAGAGGAATTTTTCAGAAGTGGAAGATGGATGATTTTGAAAAGATTATGCTGCATTCCAAAGACAGACACTGTAAGTAGAACATTCTAATTGGGTGACTGTGTTACAGAATAAGTTAATAACGGAACTGACCACATCTTAAGAACAGGCAAAGCATTTCCCTGAGCAATAGTTTTTCTACATTCTTTTCATTCTGTAGACTCAGAGAAGGTATTTGGATGGATCATATGCCTTTTGTGAACCCATGACCCGGATTTAGAAAAGCTGAAATTAATGCATGCCGACCTTTCCTAATAAGCTCAGCTCACCCCTTCCTGGCTCCCGTCCCCAAAATGAACTCTAAAGCATAGAATTCAGAAAGCAGAAACTACGTGCACAAAGAGTTACAACTGAAGTTTAGTGTAACCCTGTCACATTTTGACAGTAAATTAACCAGTTAGATGTCACATTGGGTAGAACATATTCCTATGGATTGTCAAGGACTAGAAAGAACTACTGTTGATTTGTATGTGCTTTATTGAAACACTGTAATGGGTGCCTCTCTTAAGACAACAAAATTAACCGGATTTATGCTCTTCACATATGGCAGCAGCTTCATCATACTTAAATGTTCCAAGGTTGGCATTGGAGAGAGAATTTTCATATGGGAAGCCCTGGGTGCCTCCCAGGCAGAGGCCATTTTTTCGCATCAGTGTAGACAGTTCTCCAGCTTCTCTTAGAATCCGGGCTGGAGGAAGAGATGGCTGGAGATGGGAAAAGTTTAGCTCTGGCTGCTGATTAAGGCTCAGGTTCCAATTTTGAATTTCATGTTCTGGAATATTCTTCCCAGTATGACCAACACTTAAGAAGTTCCTTTCTCTGGGAGAAAACATGTCTCTGAACTCTAGGGGAATGGCCTTACTCTATCCCCATAAGATATCACATGAGAACACAATAGTCCAAACTCAGAGTAAGAGGTAGTGTGTGGGTCTTTTCTCTACTTGATCACCTATAATACATAGAATCACAATAACTTACACAAACGTATTACATTCATAAATAGTTGCTCCTTAAATTATTTCAACATCTCAGCAAGTTAATCATGATCACGCCCTTTCCTTTCTCAGAATATTCCACCAGCTCCCCTTTAACTCTCAGAGAAGCTCTAAACACTTTAGCACAACATTCAGGGCCCTTCAAGGAGTAGAATGAACAATCAAGGAACAAAGTTGAACAGTATAATAATGTTTAATTTGTGGCCAATTCCCTTCTAGATTGTGGTCCTCCAGTGCATGATTGCATTCCAATCCTGTCTTTGCTGTTTTCCATCCATGTGACTTTGGAGAAACCACTCGATGTTTCCATATAAGGAAACTGAGTTTCAGAAACATTAGCTTCTCCAAGGTTACCTGGATGGAAAATGACAGAGGTGGGATTGGGACCGAGTTTGTTTGACTCTAGAGCTGAGCCCCTCTGAGTTCCTCTGAGTCAAGTCCCTGCTGTTCACAGTGATGGGGACATAGCAGAAGTATGTTGTTATTATAAGTCCCTCTCCCAGGTGGCAGCCAGAGCTAAGTGCCTAGGAATGCCTCTGTTAATTAGCATCTCACACGTTTTGAGTTAATGATCAAGTTAATGACTTCCATTTCTCAAATGAGGAAATTGAAACTCAGGGAAGTTAAATGGCCTTCACAGTTGTAGGCATAGAAAGTGACAAAGTCAGAATTATAACCCAAGTCCTTTGATTCTTAATCCAGTGTTCTTGCCATGCCACTCACTGAACACATATTTAAAATTTATAATTAGGGAGAGATATAATTGAGAATAAAAGAATGAATATTTAAACTTTCTAAGAGAAGAGATCTTTTGTAGAAAATTTAATCTTATTTGTTTATTGGCAGGAGTGACAAAATATCCAGTTTTAAAAGTACTTCGTTGTACTTTTAAAACAGAATTTTAAAGTAAAATCTATACTTCCCCGTAGATGAGTAAAACCAGATTTTAGTAGGTAGGCTTGAAGGGGCTGGAAGCATATTTATGATAAATAGAAAGTAAATCTATTTTTATTGACTCAATCCTTAGGATATCAGAATGAAAGTATATGTGTGTGCTTATGTATTATTCTCCTAACCATTTTTCCTCTCTTCAATGTCTAGGACATCCTACCTGAAAATACGGGGGGAAATTCAGAATTTACAGTAGATTCTTAATTCTTGACGTGAATAAAGGCACAACTTAAAAAGTCAAATGTGGCTTTAGCAAAAGTAAATATAGTTGTTGGGTTTCTGCCCGCTATTCTTTCCAGAAACTCTTACTCATCAAACATTGAAAGTGAATACAGCTTTAAGCTTAAAAAAAAGAAAGAAAGAAAAGAAAGATAATTTTTCCCTCCCTAGTGTTGAAATACCCTATTAAAACCTTGAGAATAAAACTTCCTTCCCCATCAATGTTTTCCTTTTCTATTAAGCAGATATTGATTTCCCCTCCCCTGCTTTTGACACAGGAGTCCAAATGACCATGGCCCTTTGCTTTGCTGCCTCCTTTGTGTCCTGATGACTGCCAAGGCAGTATGTTTATGAGATGCCTGGTGCTAGGCAGCCAACAGGGGGTGCTCGCTGCATATTTGGATGAAGGGAAGAAAGACTGGATTCAAAACAGTCTTCAGTTTTATTTTCCTTTACTTTCAATGCAAAAGTAGAGACTACAGTTCTTCTCACACACAAAGGTTTTGCAAATATGTTCCGAAGCAAGGTGAGGAAATGCATCGGTTGGTGGAGGGGCCTTAGGGAGAGCCAGTATTTATACACGAAGCAGGTCCTGGGGTTCTGAGGAGCTAGGGTCCCTGAAGGATTTGGGTCATTGATCATCAATTACACCTGCATTTTCTCAGCTATAATGACTAAGTTTATTGGATAATTTATCAACTTCTTACTTTGTGTACATAGAAAGAATGTGAGTAGTGAGAAAATATGTTCTAATTTTGCTTTTCCTGGTTCCTTCTGAGCACATCACTTCGCACTCAGTCTCAGCTTCTCCATGGATAGTAGGCAGAATGGGCTCACGATTCCCACAGACAGTTTCTCCTATGTATAAACTTGCTGGTTCAAATGGCAAATAAAAATAATAAAGACATTTTGGAATATAAAATTTTGAGGACAGCCATGCATTTTCACATTAAGGAAAGACTGGAGAGCTGTTAGGATGCCATGTAGTTCTTACCTGCTTAGATTCAGATTCAGTTTGAATTTATAAAAATCCCTAAAAATAAAAATGTGGCATATTCAAATATTATCTGATTGTGATGTTAAAAAAGATCAAGTTTAACCTTAGAAGGAGGTTAAAAAGAGGCTGCTTGAACACAAGACAAAGGCTGACAGAAACAAGTCATTTTGAATTATTTGCCTCTGAAAATAAATGAAAAAGATCAGAAGTAAGAAGCTCTCATTAAAGAAAATATAGTATGTGGCAAGTCCTATAAAATTTATCAAGATATGTCATCGAGAAAAACCAAAAGTCATAGGTATATATTAAGATATTTAAAAAATAATTAATATTGCTTACTTTTTATTAGGCTAGTAAATAAGGTTTCCTATAGAATTGTTAAAACCTTTATTTTGATTTACGCAGCAAAGACTTCAGAAAGAGTGATGGCCTTAGCTCGTTATTCAAAGAAACCACAAGGAAAAATGTGCATCTTAGAAACATACTTTGTTTTCTCTTTCTGGAGCCCAAAGAACTTCTAGCTAAAAGACATATTTTGATTAAGATAATATTTTTCCCTAATCAATATTTTTTACCTCTGGGTTATTACTTCCTTGAAGGCTTCTCTGCCTTTTTTTTTTCTTTCTAAATTAGTCCATGTGGTTTATGAGAAATCATCAGCACTGCCATATGCTGCCGTTTACATTAAATCTTTCCCTTAATATTTACTGCTGGTGGCAAGGCTTGTCTCCAGCCTTTATGGTTTGGCATCAAGTCTTGAAATGTGTATTTTATACTTAATTGGAATGGGGATAGGAGCGCAGGAGTAGAATTAACTGTTAATGAAATAAGGTGCCTCTTGACCAACATTCAGCGTTTCCAGCTTGGTTGGTAAAAGGCCTGAGCACTCCTTGGTGTGAAACCACATCCAGCGTGGTGTGCTTGCTTTGTACGTGTGCCTAGAATTACCCACTGTTAGTTCTCTGTCAAAGTGGTATACAAGTATCTAAATGATCATTCTGAATTTTTGTACTTAGCTCATTGCAGATGGGTGACAATGGTTTGTGGACCAGCGCAGGTCTGTGGACCACACTTTGAGGAGCACTGTTCTGGGTGTGAGGATGGAAGGGCAATGTGCACTCCCTTTGATCTCATTGGCCCTGTCTACTGTCCAGTGTCCTGTGTTTCCCCAAACACTCAGTGGTGGCTGTACATCTCCCCCTACCTCATCCCGACACAGATGCACACATGCGCGCGCACACACACACACACACACACACAGATAGTGGGTTAAGTTCTAAAATTAAGACTCAATATTATGTGCTTCCTTGACATCTGAAGAAATTGGGAGGGCCTTGAGTGGTGTAACCACAAGCTCCCCAGCTTACTCTGATGCCACAGATAACGTCCCCTCCCAAAAAACCCTCCTTATCAAAGACCCAGGCACAGTTCCTGCTTATTCCTTAGTAGTGGGTTTCAGTTCCTTGACAGCGCGTGGAATTACTCAAACAAGCCAACCACACTCTCCCATGGAACCAGGAGGCACCCTATCCTCTTGATACTACAAAGACTGCTTCTCACTGCCCCCGGTTGTTCCCTCTGTTCCTGAGCACAAACCCTCTGTGGCCCTGAGTGGTGTGTGCTGTTCTCCTCTCTGGATCATGAGTCTAGGTAATTAATAAACTGCCGTCGATGTCATCTGTCTAGTCAGGTGACATGTGTTTCACCAATCCCTCTGATCCTAGTGTTGGGGATCCCTCCTTTACCAATGGGGTGAATAGTAGGCAATTCAAATGCACACACACGCGTACGTGCACATGCACGTATGCACACGCACACAAAGCTCCTGAGCAGGAAAAGGTTTATCCTAAGCCTGAGTTTGTAGGACAACGCCCTAAATTATAGTCCTGTCCTTGGACTACTGCTCTAAATCAGGGTTTGCATTTTCTTTTATTTATTTTTTTTTATTGAGGCAACATTGGTTTACAACGTTATGTAAATTTCAGGTGTACATCATTATTTTTCAGTTTCTGTGTAGATTACATCATGTTCACCACCCAAAAACTAGTTGCCACCCATCACCACACACATCAATCTCCCCTTTCACTGTCGTCCCTCCACCCTCCCCTCTGGTAACCACCAATCCAATCTCTGTCTCTGTGTGTTTGTTTGTTGTTTTTGTTGTGGTTTTTATCTTCAAAGTAAGAGCGAGATCATATGGTGTTTGACTTTCTCCATCTGACTATTTCACTTAGCATAATACCCTCAAGGTCCATCCATGTGGTTGCAAATGGCAAGATTTCATCTTTTTTTTTTTATAGCTGAGTAGTATCCCACTGTGTGTATATTCCACATCTTCTTTATCCATTCATCCCTTGATGGGCACTTAGGTTGTTTCCAAGTCTTGGCTGTTGTGAATAATGCCACGATGAACATGGGGTGCATATATCTTTACGGATTCGTGTTCTTTGGGTAAATACAGGGTTTGCATTTTAAAATGAGGGAGGAGGAATTAGGAAGAGGAGGATGTGGATCTCTAGGTCTGGAATCAGAAGATCTAAGATGAAAAGGAGTGGCATCGAAAATGTCCTGACATATCATTAGCTTTAAAAAGTAGTTTTCCCATTCCTTTGATGGCATCATTGTGTGGTACAATGTGATATTGGATATGAGTATGTTTTTAAATGTTATATGTATACTTTTATTTACATTTTTTTATTATTAGTTTTTTTTTTATTATGAGGAAGATTCATCCTGAGCTAACATCTGTTGCCAATCCTCCCCTTTTTTTGCTTGAGGAAGATTAGCCCTGAGCTAACATCCAAGCTAATCCTCCTCTATTTTGTATGTGGGATGCCTCCACAGAATGGTTGATGAGTGGAGCAGGTCCACTCCTGAGATCCGAACCCACCAACCTGGGCCACGGAAGTGGAGTGTGCAGAACTTTAACCACTCAGCCAGGGGGCTGGCCCCCTATATGTATATTTTTAAAAGGGGGGATTTTTAAAATGATGGCTACCTAACAGCTACTGATTAATTCTGCACCATTTTCCCACTGAAGTCTCCATGAAATCAAAGAAATGTAGCATTGCAGCTGCCCTGAGCTCCGGGACGGGCTGGTGTCCTGGCAGGAGCAGGGGCGGTGATGCTTCTGGTGGGAGGAGTCAGGCAATTCATCCTGCCCCTTCCATCCTCTTCACTTTCATTTCTCCTCCATATATCCAATTTAAAATTTCTTTTGACTTGCGGTAAAGTACACGTAAAGTAAAATGTACCATCTTAACCATTTTTAAGAGTACAGTTGAGAAGTGTTAGGTCCGTTCACATTGTCACTCAGTCAACCTTCAGAATTCTTCATCTCGCAAAACTGAAACTCTATACCCATTAAATAGCAACTCCCCATTCCTCGCTCTTCCCCACCCTTGGCAACCACCATTCTACTTTCTGTCTCTGTTATTTTGACTACTCTAGATATTGCATATAAGTAGAATCACACAGAATTTCTCTTTTTATGATTGGCTTATTTCACCTATGTTCTCAAAGTTCATCCATGTAGTAGTGTGTGTCAAAATTTCCTTCCTTTTTAAGGCTGAATGCTATTCATATATCTGTACGTATATAGATATCACATTTTGTTTGTCCACTCGTTTGTCGGTGGACACTTGGGTTGCTTCCACCTTTTGGCTATTGGGAATAATGCTGCCGTGAATATGAGAGTACGGATACGTCTTCGAGACCTTGCTTTCAGTTCCTTTGGAAATATACCCAGAGGTGGAATTTCTGGATGACATGGTAATTCTATGTTTAAGTTTTTGAGAAAGTGCCTCACTGTTTTCCTGCTGTACCATTTTATATTCTCACCAACGTTGTGCAAAAAGTTCCAATTTATCCATATCCTTGCGAACATTTGTTATTTTCTGGGTTTATTTTTATTTTTATTTTTTATAGTAGCTATCCCAATGGGCGTGAGGTGGTATCCCCTTGAGGTTTTGATTTGCATTTCCCTAATGATTAGCGATGTTGAGCATCTTTTCATGTGCTTATTAGCCATTTGTATATCTTCTTTGGAGAAATGTCTATTCAATCTTTTGCCCATTTTTTTTTTTTTAAAGATTTTATTTTTTCCTTTTTCTCCCCAAAGCCCCCCGGTACATAGTTGTGTATTCTTCGTTGTGGGTTCTTCTAGTTGTGGCATGTGGGACGCTGCCTCAGCGTGGTCTGATGAGCAGTGCCATGTCCGCGCCTAGGATTCGAACTAACAAAACACTGGGCCGCCTGCAGCGGAGCGCGCAAACTTAACCACTCGGCCACGGGGCCAGCCCCACTTTTGCCCATTTTTTAATCAATTTTTTTTAATTGTTGTTGAGTTGTAGGAGTTCTTCATATATTCTGGATATCATCTCCTTATCAGAAATATGATTTACAAGTTCTCCCATTCTTTGAGTTGCCTTTTCACATGTTGATTGTGTCCTTTGATGCACAGAAATTTTCGATTTTGATATAGTCCAATTTATCTATTTCTTTTGCCTGTGTTTTTGGTGTCATAGCCAACATATGCCAAGTCAATGTCATGAAGTTTTGCCCCTATGTTTTCTTCTAAGAGTTTTTTTTCTTTTTTCTTTTTTCTTTTGAGGAAGATTAGCCTTGAGCTGACATCTGCCACCAATCCTCCTCTTTTAGCTGAGGAAGATGGGAACTGAGCTAATATACGTGCCCATCTTCCTCCACTTTTTATAGGTGGGATGCCTGCCACAGTGTGGCTTCATAAGCAACGCCTGGGATCTGAACTGGTGAACTCCAGGCCGTAGAAGTGGAGTGTGTGAACTAAATCATTGTGCCACTGGGCCAGACCCTCTTCGAAGAGTTTTATAATTTTAGCTCTTATGTTTAGATCTTTGTCCCATTTTGATTTCGTTTTTGTATATGGTATTAGGTAAGGGTCTAACAATTATTTTTCATGTGGATATCCAGTTTTCTCAACACCATTTGTTGAAACATATATCTATTTTTAAAATGTGTTTTTTTTAATTAATTAATTAATTAATTAATGTCTTGGAGGAGATGTGTTTTCTTGTTTGTATGGTGCAGAGGCACCAGCCTGGGAGAGAGGATGAAAGCAGTGGAATGGAAGAGACAGTGGCTGAGCTCACTGGGCTGAGGGGTTGTTTTGATCATGAAGAAACAGTTGGGGAGTTGGAAGTGAAGGATTTGTATTTGTGAAATGCCCTGTGTGACTACGGGTCTTTGTTAGTTATCCACTGCAATGTAACAAATTACTCCAAAACCTGATGGCTTAAAACTGACATTTATTAGATGGGTTAGGAATCTGTTCGCTACTTAGCCAAGTGCCACTGACTCAAGTGATTGCTGTCAGGGCGTCACCCTGAGTTGTGGTTTTATCTGAAGGGTTGGCTAGAGAAGGATCTGCTTCCAGGCTCACTCTCATGGTTGTTCACAAGATTCAATTCCTTGCGGGCTGTTGAACTGAGGTGTTCAGTTTCCTGCTGGCTGTTGGCTAGAGGCCTCCCTCAGTTCTTTGCCACAAGTGGCTCCCGATAGGGCAGTTCACAACGTGGCAGCTGACTTCCCTTAGGGACTGAGCAAGACAACACTCATGATAGAAGCCAGTTTTTTTGTAACCTGATCTTGTAAGTGGCATTTAATCAATTATGATGCATTCTATTCCCTGGAAGCAAGTCATTGAATCCGTCACACACTCAAAGAGAGGCAAGAGTGTAAATACCAGGAGGCAAGGAGCATTGGGGATCATCTTAGAAGCTGCCCACCACATGGTCCAAGTATCAAATAGTGCCTCTCAGGGCTGAGGTGACCAAGGGCCACACAGATTTGAGAGAGAGCCATTCATTATTCCCCAAGCCCTACACCACCACAGGTCATAGTATAGAGGACTTAGAGCAGCCTTCAGCAAGAGGGTATTTGTATTCAATCAGGACCATCATAAAAGCACAATTAGCCTAAGAAGTTGTTAAACTGGGTATTAGTGGCAGTGGCTGCAACACATTAATATGAAAGGGTACCATCAGGCAGAAAGTGCCCTTCACAAATGGAGAGACTTTGGTAGGAAAGAGTTAATTCTCGGAGCTTTGTATCCTAGTCTCCAAATCATCTCCTGCCACCTTCTTGGTCAAGCCTTGGATGAAACGTGGGTGCACATTTTTATGAGTGTGTACAATTAGAAGGTAAAATTTCACTAAGAACTATGAGCTTTTGGGCCCAGGTTAGTTTGCCAAGAGATACCCTGCGAGTGAGAAAGCTTATGCTGTACACCTTGCCTTGTGGAATCCTCCACTGTCATTGTTGGGGCAAATTGATAGAGATCTCCATAAGCCCAGCAAGAGCAGGTGACTCTATATGAAACACTTTCCAATTCATTGCTGGTTGCACAATTCGGCATGGCCGGTAGCAACATAGCTGTAGTTAAAGACTTACATTGCTCACCCCCATCTCATTCTCCTCTCCTTCCAGGTACACATGAGCATTATACTTCCACACCTCCTTGCCATGTGGAGCATCTTGTGGCTCGTGGGAGGGTGACATGAGTGCATTTAATTGCCAGTGTGAGACTTGCCAGCACACTAGTCCACTGCTGAGGCAACCGTGGAGAAGGCTTTGTGTTGAGAAGGAGCTACAGCAAGATTGAAGCATCCTGGATCCACTTCATGGAGAGGACAGTGGTCCCCTGCAGGAGGCAGTAGACAAGGATGAGGAAGAAATAGACTTCTGTTGTGTTAAGCCTCTGGGATTTGGGCTTATTTGTTACTGCAGCACACCTTGGCCCTTTCTGACTAAATCACTAGGTTTCCTTTTTCACTGTTGGCCTTGGTGGTAATGCTGTGGAGTTACTGGGGGCGAGGGAAGTCTCAGCTTCCTCAGTCAGTAACTCGTGAAGCAGCCAAGACCAACTAGGGTGAGCACGTTGGTTGGAGTAGGACCTCTGTGGAGCTGCCTGTGGAGCCAGCCGTTGTAACCTGGCCTTCAGAGAAGCCTCTAGGTTCCTGCTCCATCAGTGGGTAGAAAGGAGGACCGTGACTAATTCAAAGTCAGACTCCAGTTGGCCTCAAGTCTTTATTTTTTAATGCTGAATTTGAGGAGAAAGTGAATTAACATCTACAGGGTTCTGACGGGGAAAGATGTGACTCCAGGGTTATTTAACCGGCCAATGTTTCCTGTGTCCTGGCAAAAGAAATGCATAAGTAAATAAATAACAAAACACAATCCTATGGTCAGGGCAACACAAGAGAATAAAACCATGGATTCAGCATATGTGAAAATAATCATTAGCAAATGTTATGTAATACAAATTGGAAAATGTTATGTAATAAAAAATTTCTGCAAAATGTATGATTTCTGGGGGCCAGCCCAGTGGTGCAGCGGTTAAGTTCACGTATTCTGCTTTGGCGGCCCAGAGTTCACTTGTTTGGATCCCGGGTGCAGACCTACGCACCGCATGTCAGGCCATGCTGTGGTAGATGTCCCACATAAAATGGAGGAAGATGGGCACAGATGTTAGCTCAGGGCCAGTCTTCCTCAGCAAAAAGAGGAGGATTGGCAGCAGATGTTAGCTCAGGGCTAATCTTCCTCAAATAAAAAAGTGATTTTGTTGGAGCAAAAAGTCTGGAAATTATCACAAAGGGAAACGATGAGGAAGTAAATACCTGCATAGAGAAAAAAATAATTATTGAATACAGTATAGAAGAGCAATATTTTAAAAGGCTTCAGAATCACTCAGTTTTACCCAAAAATTTCATCACACTGTAAACATTCCAGAGCATTAGAGTAAAATGTAGAAAGACGTCTACTCCATTTTTACAAAGCTAGCTTGACTCAGGCACTGAAACCTGATAAAAAGAGCAGGGACATATTGCAGACGGATTTTAATTATTCATATAATTACCTAATCATAAATAAAATTCTGCGTTCTCACCTTAATGTGGGGATAATAATACTACCCACAATAGTCATGAGCATTACGTGAGATAACGTAGGTTCAGTATTTAGTATAACACTTAGCAAGTGTTCAATAAATGGTAGCTGCATTAATTTTGTGACGTTTTCCAAATTTAAAATATTTCAATGAATAATATCTCATTCTTGTTGTTATAAAGATACTGGTTTATCAAATGGCTGTGTAGGTTTATGACAATCAAAATACAAAGAGAGTTTTCTAAGAACCTGAAAAATATTTCTAGTTATTCTCGAGGAATAAAAGCCAATAATGGCAAAGAAAATTTTGAACAGAGAAATATTGTTGGAGTATTTCCCCTAACAAATATTACACCATGTAACAAAACTGCAATCATTAAAACAGTGTATACATGTAGATTAGTGGAATAGAATAAAGAGGCTAAAATAAATTATGCCCATTATTTGACCAAAAAACCCCCATCACAGCTAGTGGCGAAAGATGAATTACCCAATAAATGTGTTGAAATGTTAGCTATTTGAAAAAATAATAACATAGAGCCTTTACCTCATATCTATGCACCAAATAAATTGCAAATGGAGTTAAGTGAAAATTTTTTTTTCTTTTTTTTTAGGTTTTATTTTTTTCCTTTTTCTCCCCAAAGCCCCCCACTACATAGTTGTATATTCTTCGTTGTGGGTCCTTCTAGTTGTGGCATGTGGGACGCTGCCTCAGCGTGGTTTGGTGAGCAGTGCCATATCTGTGCCCAGGATTTGAACCAATGAAACACTGGGCTGCCTGCAGTGGAGCACGCGGACTTAACCACTCAGCCACGGGGCCAGCCCCCCAATTTTTTTTTTTAAGGAAGATTAGCCCTGAGCTAACATCTGCTGCCAATCCTCCTCTTTTTGCTGAGGAAGACTGGCCCTGAGCTAACATCCGTGCCCATCTTGCTCTACTTTATATGTGGGACACCTACCACAGCATGGCATTTGCCAAGCGGTGCCATGTCCACACCCAGGATCTGAACCGGCGAACCCCGGGCTGCCGAGAAGCAGAATGTGGGAACTTAAACACTGCGCCACTGGGCCGGGCCCATGAAATTTTTAATGTTTTAAAAAAAGTACCATACAGATGAACATATTTAACTAACCTTAGTATGGAGAAAGGCTTTCTGCAGGTATATATAAATGCAATGAAAAAAATTGAAAGAGAAATGACAGATTTGATAAAAGTTATGTGCATCAAAAACCCTCTGAAAGGAAACAACAAATCTACCAGAAAATGTGCATCTTTAAAGATCACATATAAATTAGTGAGAAACCATTCCGGAAGAAAGGGGGAAAAAGCAATTCACTGAAGAGAAATTGAAATTGCCGATAAACACATGAAGATGTGACGTATTTTGTATTCAAAGAAATGTGAGATTAAAATAACAATGAAATACTCATATTCTGCTTGACATATAGAAAGCTGACTTTTAAAATGTTAACAACACTGGAGAGAATCCAGGGAAAGTCTCTTGGGAGTAGCTGAGCATTAAATATTGAGCAGACTTTGTCTACACTCGCAAGAGAGAAGCTCAGCGGCAGAACTTTATTTCCGGGGAGGGAGCAGGGGACAACCAAGGGTTTGCAGTCAGCGAGAGTGATGTCACGGCAAGATGCAGGGGAGTAGCTAAGAACCATGTCAGGCCAGATGCCCCTCACTGTCAGGGCTCTGAAAGCAGAGGATGACTAGCTCCTTGTTATCAAACATATTTATTTATTTCAAACATGTATATGTGTATCAATAAATTCCTGTCTTAGACAATAATCATATGAATACCGGTCAATGTGAAAAATTTCAGGTGTACTAAAAAAAAGATCATTCTGGGGCCGGCCTGGTGGCACAGTGGTTAAGTTCTCGCATGTTCCGCTTGGGCAGCCCGGGGTTTGTGGGTTCGGATCCTGGGAGTGGACATGACAGCACTTGGCAAGCCATGCTGTAGCAGGCATCCCATGTATAAAGTAGAGGAAGATGGGCATGAATGTTAGCTCAGGGCCAGTCTTCCTCAGCAAAAAGAGGAGGATTGGCAGCAGATGTTAGCTCAGGGCTAATCTTCCTCAAAATAAATAAATAAAATAAAAAATTTAAAAAAAGATCATTCTTTTACCATGGGTTGAGATTACAGGTATTTTTTTTCTGTTATGGCCGCCAAATACAGGCAATTCTCTTCGTAAAGTGTCTTACACAGAACCAGATTTAATTAGATGCTAAAATAGGCTTTTTAGTCATGAAGAGAAAATTAATGATTCTCCTTACAAAAATACCTGGCTTTTTGACTAGAACGTACACTCAGAGGTTTTAGAAAACTTTTGTATATGGCAATTTCTCCATTTTATACCAGCTGCTTTTTAAAAATAAAATGTAACATCGCATGTCTTTTGAAGTCAATTTTAAGATCAGTGGAACAATTTTGCATCATCTCAAAATAAGAATCACAAACTTTTCTATTCAGAGGCTGAAAATGACATTAAAACAACAGTAGAATTACAGACATGCCAAGCCTTTAGCTACCGATTTTTCTGTTTCCATGACATAAGTGTGATTGTGGCCTAGTTGTTTTGTATTTAAAACTTGGAGTTGGCATCTTCCTGGTTCCCTGCGTGGACATGCCTGTGCGTATAACCCACGTGGACTAGTTAGGATTTGCATAGCTCTGACTTGTAAGTGCCTTGTAGAGCTATCAAAGTTCATTTACAGTGTCTTCACAGAAGTCTATCAGACTGGTTTTGGTTTCAGCCACAGGTATTGAATGAATCACACAGAGAAAGGACCACGTTAGTTCAAGAGACTGGGTTCCTGCTACATCCAGGGCTGAGTTCTGCACAGAACTGGGAATTCTGTGAGATGGAAGAGACTTTCCGAGGACAGACAACCTTTTGGGAAACACGTATGTAATTTTACCTTTGTTTTTCTTCCATAATTTTTTCCCAAAAGCGTTATCTTAATGCAGGGCTTGCAAACTCAAGTGCTCAAAAGGGCCAGCAGCTGACAAAAATAAGTTGTTATGACTTTGTTAAATTAATACTTATTATATGGAGCACAGGGTGCTGGATGGTCAGTCATAGGTCAACAGCAGAGCACAAGAAAAATTGAAATAGAGAAGCTTATCGCTCATAGGTCCTGGAGGAAGTCCGTGGCCTGCCTCGAGGGGCCACAGGAGGTCAAGGCAAAATGCACACAGAGAGAAGGGACCTGGGGCACACGCTTTTAGGAGGGTTCCTCGGTAGAGTGCTTTAGGGTTCCCGGCTGGGGTGAGAGTCGTCAATTCAAACCTCAAGAGGGGGTTTTTGTTAAACTCCACAGAGGCCTTAGCCAAGAGGCATACTGAGGAAGGCCTTGGGAAGCTGGGGAGACAGTTGATCAAAAGAGCTGTTGTAAAGTCGTATCAGGAAGTTACTTTTGCTTGTGACTCCAGAGCATGCGCTTACATGAGGGCTGCTGTCAGTTTCAGGTCCCTGCAGGCTGCGTGACCAAACAAGATGGACCCCGAGGCATCAATACAGTGGAGAAACAATACAATGGAACAGCTTAACTAAACTCTCAAAGCAAGGGGAGTGTCTGGAGTCAGCCGGGTGATAACTGGAGAATTGCTTCACTGGAAGGGGCTGCTGCCCATTAGCTCCCATCTTCTGTTGCCATCCTGGCTGGAATGCAGACCCAGTGGGGCCACGCAGTCAGTGTTTTCCTGAGAAATGCCCTGTTATTTAGATATGACAACTGCAAAAATAAAAAACAAAAACAAAAACTGTGAGTAAACAGAGAATGTCAGCAAGACATGCAGCCAGTGGCTCCCCAGGGTGTGACTTCTGCTTAATGTCACATCAGGGTCCCTTTGCCTGGCAGGACAGAGCAGTCTGCTTAACTGTTTTTGAGAAATAGTAGTACTTAGTTCTTACAATTTTGTTCCAGAACTTTCTAGCTGTGGGGAGAGTTTGTGCGTGTACTTTAGTCTCTTCAGTAAAATGGGGATATTAATATCTACCTCTCTAAATTTTTGTGAGGCCTTGATGGATCGGCCACGTACAGAACTGGCATGTTATCTCTCTTCCCTCTTGTTGATAGGATAGTCTCCTGGCTCCAACCTCACCAGTTTCATTACGTCCTCTCCCTCTCTCTCACTCACTGTGTTCATTCTCACCCTCTACCTTTCCTCTTGCTGTGCCCCTAGTCTAGAAGGTTCTCCCCACTTCCTTTACTCATTCTAAATATCCTACAAGATCCAATTCACCTCCCTTTTCACCACCCTTTCTACAAGGCATCTCCTTGCCTTATTCCACCCACCATTGTTCTCTATAATCTTATTTCATTATTTTTTCTTTCGTAATTGCAGTTCTAGGCACAAAGTAGCAATGAACAAAATTGTGAAGAAGTTTTCCCAACTAAATTTAAGATTTCTTATGAGTAAGAATACAGCTTTGCTGCTTCTTTGAATAGTCCATAAAGCTTAATGTAATTTTTTCATGATAATGAGCACTAAGAAATGTGAACAATAGAGTAATTTAGACATTCGTATCTGAGGAAAAAAGGTAGCTTAGAACAGACTATCTTCAGATATCCTCTGAAGGTTTGTCATTCAGATCACTATGTTTATCACAAAGTAAAACATAATGGAAAATTACCAAAAGAGACATAATGAACTCAGGATTGCAAGATTCAACAGAAACCAAATTTAAGGTATAACTTTTCTAGAGAAAGACACGACGGCAAGACAAGCAGAACTTGCCAATGGAGAGGGAGCCTTGGCCATCAACTTTTGCGCCATTGTCAACATTGTCTCCAATGTAGAGATAAATAAGATGAAAGAGTATAACCTGGCTGTTAAGTATGGGATTTGTTGGTTCATCTACTCAATACTCATGTTCACCAGGTAACTTTCTCCTTTTGACTTGTCTTTCCATTAAGGTCTTTTTATAGGACTTTCCCTGGTCACGTTGACCCTAGATTTTTGGCCCATATGACCTTTATTTCTCACTATAAATCAACAAACTCATAGTTGTGGTGCCTACTTTAGTTTTTCAAACACTTTAGTTTTGCAAAAGTTTTTGGGCCTGGTCCCTCCTGCATGCTGACAAGTGTGTAATTCAGGTAATCCTTGAGAAGGACTGCCCTGATCTACTCAGCCTGTCTGATTTCACCCCTATCACATCCATATTCAGATTTCTATATGACACACCAAAGCGACAAAGTGAAGAAGTATAATCCATTTTCCTCTTCATTCTTCTCTTCCCAGTAGCTTAGTTAGATTTATGGTGTACCCTAGTTACTCATTCATTCAAAATTATTAAGAATATGCTACATGTCCATCCCAGTGTGGATGCTGCAGGAGCAGATATTGACCCTGCCACAGTGAAGCTTTCCCTCCCACAGGGTTTTGAACCTATCTGAGTCAGTTGGTCATGCGCAACTACTAAGTTCTTTTTGGTAGCTATTGGCAGCCGCTAGTATGAATGCTTTGATAGTTAGCTAATCCTCCACAGTCTGGTCTTAAAGGAAACAAGGTCGCAGAGCAAATTCTGCCACACATACAAACATTTATCAGAGAAACATTTTTAGCAAGCAGGCATAGAGACCGTCACACAACTCACTCTGCGAGTTCCATGGAGACCCAGCTGTCTGTTCTTTAGATGATCTCCAAACACCTTGAATGGAAGGGTCACTTGAAGCAGATGTAGCCACAGTCCAAAGACATAATTTAGTTTATCTGATAATTGGCAGCAGACAACCATAAGCCTTTAAAATTGAGACTGGAATCTTATCCCCGATGCCATGTTGAGGGCTCGCCGGTTCATGTAAGGTAAGGGCACACCAAAAGTAATTGAATTGAACCACATATCTCAAATGCCACTTGTTTAACTAATTTAACCATTTCTAACATGCTTTGCACTAATGATCAAGCCAATAACTTCACCAACACAAATCCATTCCAATACCCCATATGTAAATTAGCAAAGTGTCTAGTTTAGATTGAAGATAAAGATAGCTGTAGCCTCTGGATAGCTGTGCCCTTCCTGATTAAGTACTAGCTGACTTCCCCTTTGAGTGTAAATTCCTGATTAGGATAAGTGACAGCCCCTAGGGTGTAGATTAAAATTAACACACACATCCATTTACATCATGCTGTCTGTGCTGAAGTATTTTAAAGCAAATTAGAGACATTATAACACAAGGTTTTACGATATACACAGTTTTAATACCATTTCAGTTTCCTCCAAATGTATTAAAGCTCAGGAAAAACTTCAGAAGAATGGAGTTTTGTCCTCTTCCCTGGAACAATCTATATGAAGTATACTCCTTAATGACAACTCGACTAAGAAAAGGAAAAAAGTTATTTTAAATTTATTTATCTATTTATTATTTTTCAGTCTAAGCTGGCGGGCCTAGGAGAAATGCAGAATTCCTCTTAGAGTAAAACTTCCCTTTTGTAGAGTGAAATAGCGTATTTGATGCTAAAGGTCTATAGGGCACAGCCTGGAAAGTGAAGATGAATGCCAATAAAGACCTGAATTACTCTGCATTACAAAGTAACCAGGAATTTTTTTTCCCTTGAATAAAGGGAGTGATTAGGAGGCTCCAAGTTCAAGTGGAAGTGCGGTGGGCATAGGGAGAGATGGCGAAGAAACGTCATGGCCAAGAGAAGAGACCCAGAGAAATGGAAGCAAGTGGAGTCTGGAGAGGAGAAAGGACCCGCAAAATATTATCTGTGGTAGAGATGACCTCTGGGTCTTAACACAATCATGTCTGATACTAATTTTATGTCAATTTTATGTGATTGCTAATTCTAACTTGTCTGTGCATAATTAATTTGCTAGCTTAAGCCTTCAATAAAATGTCTGCTACACAGAAGAGCTGTGGTTAGTGGTCCTTTGAGAAAATGAAGGAAGAGGGGTGGGGCAGAGCATGGATTAAGAAAGTTCAGAGAGAGGACAGCAACCCAGGTATTGACCAATGAGTACTGGTCTTTCTCTGAACTCAGTTGACCAATTGAGAATTCAGAAGGGGCATACATTAAGAGTGGGAGGTGACCAGGAATTTGTAAGTTTCCTCTGGGAATCTTCTAAAATCTTGGCGAAGGCTTGGGCTTCCTACAATACATGTCGCATAGGTTGTTGCCATCTTACTTCAGGTATTAAAGGGAAGAATAGCCACAGGAGACGGGAAGACATCCAGCATTAAATAAAAGCAAATCTAAACCTTAAATGCATCTCTTGACATTTATTTGATTCATTTGTTACATTTTGTCTTAGAAAGCTAAATAAGTTGAACTTACAGTAGAATATTGAGAAAAGTTTCACCCAATATTAACTGTCTCCAAATGCAGGGAGTTTATTCATGGAATTTTTGTTTATTTAACTGAGAAAGTAAAATGTTTTCTTACATTGGAAATTTGTTTTTTATTTAAAAGGGGGAAATATTCCCTCTATGATTAAAAATATGTTCTCCTTCAAAAAATTTTTGGCACCCAGAATTGTTACTGTCCAAGGGGGGTTGTCTGCCCACTGCAAGACATGCCCATAGTCAAGAGGTAAGGTGCTAGGAGAGAAAGGGTTGTTTATTACAGCTTGCTAGCAAGAGGGAAGATGGCTGACTAATGTCTGAAAGAACCATCTTACAGAACGAAGACTACAGGCCAGTCATATAGGGGCTGATCTCTGGGTGAGGAGGCAGCTGGTCTCTGGGTGGAGGTATCCGTCTGATCTCCAGGTAAGGGTAGACATCTGGTGTTAGTTCCTGATAGTCTTGTGTTACTGGATATGAATCAGAGATGGAGCAACACCCTATATCCAGGTCTTCAGTTGTCATCGATGATGGCCATCAGCGTAGACTCTCTGCATGGGGATCATCACATTCTTAAGGAACTCAAAAGAACAAAGTTATCAACTTACAGCAGCTGGGAAAGCCCATAAAATCTACAGAGCATGTCTGGGCTAGTTAATCAGAGGTCATTCAAAGTTACAACATCGTTTCTTTTCTACACTATGGCTTCCCTTATGTCAACCTCGTGTTGAGCCGGTATCAGAATGACTTGGTGCTGTACAGCAAGATCATAACATAAATCATAGTTGCTGTTCCTCTATGCCCGGTACCCATGTACGTGGGTCTACCCAGTGCCAAGGGTCTGGCATGGTACTAGGTGGTGAAGATACACAGAGAAAAAGATGGTTGTTGCCATATTCAAGCTCCTGTTAGCAGAAAGGTAAATAGAGTAGTCCCTCCTTATCCACAGTTTTGCTTTTTGCAGTTTCAGATACCTGAGGCCTGAAAATATTAAATGGAAAATTCCAGAAGTACACAATTCATAAATTTTAAATTGTGTGCCATTTTGAGGAGCATGATAAAATCTCATGCAGTCCCTCTCTGTCCCACCAGGGACATGAATCATTCCTTTGTCCAGTGGATCCACACAATATATGCCATCCGCCTGTTAGCCACTTAGTAGCCATCTGGATTATCAGATCAACTGTCGCAGTATCATAGTGCTTGTGTTCAAGTCATCCTTATTTTACTTAATAAAGGCCCTAAAGCGCGAGAGTAGCGATGCTGGCAATTCAGATATGCCAAAGAGAAGCCAGAAAGTGCTTTCTTTAAGTGAAAAGGGGAAAATTTTCAATAAGGAAAAACTTAATAAGGAAAGAAAAGCATCATATGCTGACGTTGCTAAGATCTACAGTAACTTTTATAATAGTATATTGTTCTATTTATTATTAGCTGTTGTTAATCTCTTACTCTCCCTAATCTCTAAATTAAACTTTATCATAGGTACGTGTGTAGGAAAAAACATGTATAGAGTTCGGTACTATCTGTGGTTTCAGGCATCCACCGGGGGTCTTGGAATGTATCCCCCACGGATAACAAGGGACTACTGTACTACTGAATTTAATGAAATCTGCTTACTCTTTGTTCAAACTGAGCAGCCTTCCAAAACTTAATATGATAACTTCGAGATCATAAAATATACATTCCTCTAAAACGTATCCCAATAAGCTGCTAAGGTGTTATGATTGTTTTCTAGGTCACTGATCATTTGGGCTTTTCGTTGATCTTATTTGGGTTTTAACATGTCTGAAAGCATTAGTTTGTCTTGTATATTTGTTTGGAAAATCTGATTGTTTTGATCTTATAGGTACGCTGGCGGTTTGTTCCTACACATTCAGCATCCAGACAACATGGAAAAGGAGGTGATTGGAAGCTTATTTGGGTTTCTGAGATGTGAGTGATATAATCCGAAGAATGCCAGGGGAATTACTTTTGTGGTGTTGGAGTGTCCTGAGTGGGATGGGTGTTAGTTACAACATGGAGGAAAATGTAATATACTAAGTCTGAGTATTTCGAGTTATGACTTTTAGAACAGAAATGGGCAGACTGGAATTATTAGATAAGACAAAGGGTATCTGTGGTTGGATATATGAGTGGGTATGTTGAGGCAGAGGGTGCAAGTGCAGATGATGCAGAGACGCGAAGTAGATGATTTGTATTCTGGCTCCTCACCTACAATTTGGTGTCTAGACCATTCTTTGATGCCGCCTTCTCTTTCCGCACCATCTGGCCACTTTGCGTGTACATCTTTGTTGTAAATAATGGTTCAAGAATCAGATTTCAAATTCAAGATCCACTACTACCTACCTATAAACCTTTGTGAAAAACATCTTACCTCTTTTAGCCTCAGTTCCTCCAACAGCACAATTACTATTATTTATACCAAATGGAAGATTTGGTCAGATTACTTTATTTCATAGCATCTAAGATATGATTGCTTATAAGACACAATTACTTTATGTACAACTAAGGAAAGGAAAAAATGCTGCCACGTGAACTGTAGCACCATCAACTATAAGATGGATCCTGATGTTGGAGAGGCTAAATGTGAAATCTTGAATCAACGAGATACACAAATGAAATATTTATTGTTAAGGAGTCATGGAAAACATAAGGTACCGTACAAATATTATTTATTATTATTCATATATTGAATTGTATAATGACGTGAACTTGATGGATACACAGAAGTGATTAACTTTCATCAAATTCTGGCGCACGAAAAGGAGGAGCTCCCCCATGAAACTTGAGAAGGCAGTGACTTTATGAAATATCACGTTAAGGTTTACATCATAAAAGTGGAAATAGATTCAAAAGATAAACATGTTCTTACAGAACCATTATGTGCCACAAGTGAAAATTACATATGCGTTAGAACATAAACATCTGAGATCTACTACATATAAAATCATGTCATTCTTTTACAGTTCTCTCCTAGGGGAAATCCAAGAGGTCAGATTCAGAGCGCCAAGTTTTGTTATCTTCACCTTAAAAGTTCACCTTGCAATGGACGGTGAAATTAGTCAACAAACAATCTTTGGGAGGGATAAGTAAAATTCTAAGTTATTTTTCATGTCCCAGACTATTGACACAGCTTCACACAGGAAATATTCCACATTCTTTGTCTTGCTAAGGGAAAGGGAAAAATGACTTTAGCAATGAAAAAAACTTTAGCAATGAAACTAGAGAGTGTAAGTGGTGGGTGACTTTAGAGCTTCTAAGAAACCAATTTTTAATGATGATTAGCTATCTTTTAAAGACTTTTCTTAGTCAAACTGTGGAGAGGAAAATAGTATAAATAGAGTTTTAAAAAAGATATTTAGAGAATAGGATATTCACTGACCATTCCCCTGATACTTTAAACTTATGAGTATACTTCTACTCCTTGAGCATTGGAGACATACTGATTCCGTTTCTAGAATATTCAAATCTTGATGAGATCTACTAATAGGGTACAAAAGAAGCATGGTACAAAGTGGTTTTACATTACAAACACATGTGTATTTACCTTTCACGTAATTCAGTCAGGATATTTCAATAGAATGTCACATCACCAAATAGCTAAACCATGTTCAGAAAACTAGTCTCCACAAGTTGGAGGAATTCTCTAGTTTCTTCATTCTGACCCCAACTATCACACAACCTGTCTTTCCAGCCTCGTCCATAGTGAAGGGCATAAAAACTGATTGCTTTCAGCATCGGACCAAGACACGCAGCTTGGTCTCAAACTTCTCCTAGGTCAAGAGTACAGCTTGAAGGGGCTGGCCCCGTGGCCGAGTGGTTAAGTTCGCGCGCTCCGCTGCAGGCGGCCCAGTGTTTCGTCGGTTCGAATCCTGGGCGCGGACATGGCACTGCTCGTCAGACCACGCTGAGGCAGCGTCCCACATGCCACAACTAGAGGAACCCACAACGAAGAATACACAACTATGTACCGGGGGGCTTTGGGGAGAAAAAGGAAAAAATAAAAAAAATAATAAAAACCTCATAAATTAAAAAAAAAAAAAAAAGAGTACAGCTTGAAGATTGGATATTTTGTCAACCTCTTGACACTTTGCATCTGAGCAGTAAGTGGAGGAAGGTGAAGAAGTTGAAGTTGAAGGTGAGGGGCTTTGACATTTTGCTCTGTATTTTTTTTTTTAAAGATTTTATTTTTTCCTCTTTTCTCCCCAAAGCCCCCCAGGACATAGTTGTACACTCTCAGCCGTGGGTCCCTGTAGCCGCGGCATGCGGGACGCCGCCCCAGCGCGGGCCAGACGAGCAGCGCCATGTCTGCGCCCAGGACCCAACCAACGAAACACTGGGCTGCCTGCAGCAGAGCGCGCGAACCCAACTACTCGGCCACGTGGCCAGCCCCTTTGCTCTGTGTTTTTTAATTCGAATTCTTTACATTGAAAAACCTACTGCTTATATAATTTATTAAAAAATTTAGTCTTTCCCTGATGAGAAGGTATGGAGAAGAGTTAAAGAAAAAAATGTTTGTAAAACATTTGTTGATATAACAATCTTAGATGTGTGGGCACTTAATAACAGAATTTCAAGATGCATAAAATAAAAACTGACAGAACTGACAAATCCACATTTAAAAATAGTCATTTTAACAATCCTCTCTTAATAGTATAAGGAGACAGAAATCAGGAAGGGTATAACAGATTCGAACATTACTATCAACCAATTTAACCTAATTGTCATTTAAAGAACAGTACCCTCAACAATTGCAGAGTACTTATTATTTTCAAGGATTCATGGAATGCTCATCAAAATAGACTATATGCTGGGCCATAAAACAAGTCTGAGCACATTAAAGGATTGAAATCATACAAGGTTTGTTCTTTAGCCACAACAGAATTAAATTAAAACTGGAAAAAACCCCAAAAATCTTCAAATATTTGGAAATTAAGCAAACCACTCCAAATAGCCTGTGAGTCATAGAAGAAATAAAAGAGAAGTTAGAAAACATCTTGTATGAATATGAAAACACAACATATCAAATTTTGTGAGACGTACCTGAAGTAATTCATAGAGAGAAAATTTATGTCTCTAACTGCTTATATTAGAAAAGAGGGAAGGCTAAAATCAGTGATTTAAGGTCTCATTTTGACAAGTTGAAGAAGTACAAATTAACCCCAAAAATAAAAAGGAAAAGAAAATTAAAGATAATAACAGACATTTCAATTAAATGAAAAATGAATAAACAATAAAAAAGTGAAACCAAAAGTTGGCTCTTTGAAAGGATCCAAAACTGATAAATTTCTAAATAAACTGATAAAGAATAGAGACAGAAAAGCCAAATTATCAGTGTCAGGAATAAAAGAGGGATGTGAACATACATTCTAAAGGCATTAAAAGAATAATAAAAAAAAAGTATGATTATGCCAATGAATTTGATAACTTAGATGAAATGGACAAAGTTCTTTAAAGATACAAATGCCCAAAGTGACACAAAATAAATGCCAATGCATTTGATCACTTGACAGATGTAAATAGTGTACTTAATACCTTTACTTATTATTTAAAACTCAGCTTAAATATCCCTTCAGAGAGGTCTTATTACTCTCATAGTTTTAATTAAAAATATCAAATAGATAAAACATTTGTAAACATGTTCATAGGTGTATTACCTCGCTTGGGCTGCCATAACAAAATACCACAGACAGAGTGGATTAAACAACATTTATTTTATCAGAGTTCTGGAGGGTGGAAATCCACGATCAAGCGCCAGCAAATTGGGTTTGTGGTGCGAGCTCTCCTCCTGGCTTGTAGAGGGCCACCTTCTCATTGCGTCCTCACATGGCCTGTCCTCTGTGCATACATTGAGAGAGAGCACTCTGGAGTCCTCTACTCTTTTCATGAGGGCACCAGCTCAGTTGGATTAGAGTCCCACCCTTATGACTTCATTTAGCCTTAACTACCTCCTTAAAGCCCCTATCTCCAAATACAGTCACATTGGGGGTTGGTGCTTCAATATGTGAATTTTGGGGGACACTATTCAGTCCATAACAATAAGATACTAAGAACAACAACATAAAGAACATTAGATATGGTCCACCGAGTTTAAGAAGGAAAGCATTAACTTTGAAACCCTCCTTCCCTTTCATAACCATGTCCCTTTTTATCTCCACTCAGAGATAACCATTACCTTGAATTGTGAGTTTGTTGTCTTGCTTTGATTTATAATACTATCGCACATTCATGTACCTAAACAATAAAGTGCCACAATAAAATCTATGTAAATAGAACCACACTGCCTGTATTTTTCTTGACTTGCTTCTATTTCGCAGCATTATGCATCTGAGATTCATCCCGTTGTTGTCTGAAACTTTAGTTAACTCATGTTTTTATGCTCTATAGCAATTTATTTTGATCGACATCTGGGCTGCTTTCAGTTTCTTGCTGTTCAAAACAGTGCTGCTCTAAATATCCTTATAGACATCTTTTGGTGGGTAAATGGAAGAATTTCTTTAGGTCAGGAGTTGGCAAATTTTTTCTCTTAAGGGCTAAATAGTAAATCCTTTAGACTTTGAGGAACATAAGGTCTCTATCACTACTACTCAACTCTGCCCGTATATTGTGAAAGCAACCATAGACAATACATAAATAAATGGACATGTCTGTATTGCAATAAATTTTTACTTATAAAAACAAGAGTTGGGCTGGATTCGACCCTCAAGTCATAGTTTGTTGATCCATGCTCCAGGTTATTAATTAGGAATGAAACTACTGGGTCATATTTAGTGTATATCTACTTTTAACTTGACTAAATAATGCCAAGTTTTTTTTTCAAAGTAATTGTACCAATTTACACTCCCATCAACTTTTTAGATTTCCAGGTACTTCACATCCCTGCCAAGACTTGAAAAGCTCAGATTTTTCTTTTTGCTAATTTGAAGGGGGTGAAATGACATCCAATTGTGATTTAAAATGCATTTCCCTGATTACTAATGACTTCAAACATCTTTTCACATGAATTCTTTTCTGTGAATTATTTGTTGAAATGATATCCCCATTTTCTATTGGGCTGTTTGTCTCATTGTCATCAATTTGAAGGGGTTATTTTTATATTACAAAACCTAATTCTCTTCCAGTTGCAGTTTTGAAAATATCTTTTCCCATTGTGTGGCTTGTCACTTCACTTTCTTAATGCTGAATTTTGAGAAATGGGAGATCATAATTTTGATGTTATAAAACTTACCAGTCATAAAAGATTGGTTTTTATTCTTTGTGTTTAAACTCTATTTAGTCTGATAGTATTATGGACATGCTAACTTTATTTTGCTTACAATTTGGATAGATTGTCTATGTTTTTTTGGTCAAACTCTTGTTTCCTGTAAATAACAGATTTTGATCTTTTTAGCCAAGCTGACAATATTTCCTGCTTTCGTAGATGATTTAGTCTGTTTTACACTGAGTATGGTTACTCACATATATGGATATATTTCTATTATCTTATTTTATGCTCTCTTTTTCTGTCCTATATATATTTCTCTTTTTTTCTTTTAAATTGTTAATCTAGTCTCATTCCATTGTTTTTCCTTAAGTATCTTGGATAATATGGACTCTTATTTCTGTCCTTTTAGTGATTGCCCTAAAATTACAACATGTATCCTTAATAGACTTGAAACTGATCAACAGGTCACTCCCATATCTGGATTCTATTACTCTCTAATCTTAAACAACTAGAAAATCAGACAAAATATACATAACAACAGCTTTGAGACATGGGGCAACAGGCAGCAAAGAACAATGATCTCTGAGAGTGAGTTGAACACTGTGAGTGCACCCGCTCACACCTAGAGAGAGTTTGCAGCCACAGCAAGGGCTGGAGGGAAACCAGCAGTCTTGTTGAGTTCAAGAGACAGAGTTTAGAGAAGAAAGACAGCTGGAATTTTGGGACACACACACATGTACACACACACACACACACATAAACTGTGGAGAGGCAGTTTTTGGCTGAGTGCCCGTCTGTGAATATTTTTGAGGAAACTACTGAGCTTGAGAAAAGGACCCTTGGAAAGGAGTAGGCAGAATTAATCTTGAGAGCTCATAGAAGGTCAGGAGGAGTTTGTTTTCACCAGACAGGATGGAAAGACCTCCTAATACACAAGCTGTCAAGTCAAGTTCTCAGAAGTGCGTTTGTCAGCAGTGGGACAAAATTAGATCTGGACTAAAGGCTGTTCTGCACACAAAGTGTAAGTGATGCTCATAAGGACCAAACTGATTGCAAGTAACTTAACCGCATTCTAGAACAGAGGCCAAAATCATTTAGAGGAATAATAATAATAAAAAAAACCACTCAATAATGTAAATACATGTCTGGTAGCCAATAAAAAATTGCCAAGAATACAAAGAAACAGGAAAATACAATCTGTAACTAATAAAAAAAATTTAATAGAAACATTCTCAGAAATAACACAGATGACAGATTTAGTAGACAGGGACGTTAAGACAACTGTTATAAATATACACATGCTTGAGAGGGGGAAGGAAAGCATAAGCACAAGCAAAAACACCCAAAGGAGACTTTTAGAGATTACAAAGTGTGATACCTGAAATTTAAACATTAATGAATGGGATTAACAACAGATTAAATATGTAAAAGGAAAAATTAGTGAACTTGAGGATATAGCAATAGAAACTATCCAAAGTAAAACACCCAGATTTAAAAGACTAGAAAAAAAATGAACAGAGCATCCATGAGCTGTGTGACCATGTCAAGTGCTCTGATGTATACATGTAATTGAAATCCAGAATGTGAGAGAACAGAAGATATAAAAAATACATATGTTTTTGAAGAACTGAACTTCAAGCAGAAGAAATATGAGGAAAACTACACCAATACACATCATAATCAACCTACTGAACACCAGTAATAAGAAGAAAATCTTAAAAACAGCTAGAGAAAATGGACAGATTATATACAGAGGAACAAAGACAAGAATGAATAGAAGACTTCTCATTGGAAACAACAACGCAGAACTGAGGACAGTGGAACAATATCTTCAGAGCACCGAAAGAAAAAAAGAGCTGTAAACTTAGAATTCTATATCCAGCAAAAATGTCTTTCAAAAAGTAAGGCTAAAGACTTTTTCAGATATACAAAAGCTGAGAGAATCGACCTCTAGTAGACTGGCACTAGAAGAAGCACGAGAGGAGGTCCTGTTGGCAAAAGGAAAATGATACCAGAGGGAAATTTGGATCCACTTAAAAAAATGAAGAGCAATGGAAATGGTAAATATGTGGATAAATAAAAAAATATAAAAGACTTTTTTGTTATTTTTAATTTCTATAAGCTTAATTAAGTGAGAGAGCATATCTCTTTTGATTATTATACTTGGTACCTGTTAAGCATTTTGTAAACAGTATTGAATGACTTATATACTCATGCAAAAAAAGTTATCTATGAAAACTATGATATGCACTATTAAGTAAAAGTACAGAATACTATGAAAGAAGAGAGAGCCTAGTTTGATTTCCTACTCTTTGGGGAAGAGACATTTAAGCTGAAACCTCAAGAATGGCAAGGTGTTAGTGAGGCAAAGCTGGGCAGTTGTCCAGGCAGCTCTTGCAGAAGAGATCTCAGCACTTCCTAATAATTGAGAGGAATGACAATAGGACAGGAGATTCTTGAGCAAGAGGGAGAATCACATGGCAATTTTTAAAAGTAGGCAGGGAAAGTTTTTGAATAGGGAACTGTTAAGAGCTGAATTGTGTCCCCTCAAAATTCATGTGTTGAAGTCTTAACCCCTACTGTGACCAGAAACTAGGCAAGGAAAGGGTTAATGGAAATCTGATCCATAACTACACATAGTCCGTCAAATGTTTTCCAGACGAGGAGAAAACTAAATGTGCTGTTTTTCAGAAGTTGATGTCCTTGTTTTTGCAGATGGTGCTGTCCTCCGGTGAAACTTACACAGTTGCAGCAGGACCCCTGTAAATTGCTCCAGCTCAAAGTGTCCAAAAGTTACCTTGGACCTGTTCTCTAATGGCGTGTTGCACTGTGCTCATTATGTAACGTCTGCACATGAGCCCTGATTAAGCCCAGTTGTTACACAGTGGTAACATATCCTCTGCACTCTGGGATATAAAGTCTCCAACTGCACTAAGCTTGTGGGCGGACATCCTTTGGGAGCTATCCCCTGTGTTCTCCATTGCTCATCCAAGCAATAAACCTTTTTCTTCACCCACTTCAGCCTTGGTTGTGCTTTTCTGCTCCACACTCACCAAGAGAGGGACTCACTGAGTTCTGTTACACTAGTACTTCAGAACATGACTGTCTTTGGAGACAAGGCCTTTAAAGGGTAATTATGGTAAAATGATTGGGCCCTAATCCAATAGGACTTGTGTCCTTATTGCAAGAGGACATTAGGACACAAACACACACAGAGGAAAGACCATGTAAAGACACAGGTAGAAGATAGTCATCTACAAGCCAAAGAGAGAGGCATCAGAAGAAACCAACCCTGCCAATGCTTTGATTTTGGACTTCCTGCCTCTAGATTTGCAAGAAAATAAATTTCTGTTGTGTAAGCCATCCAGTTTAGGGTACTTTGTTCTGACAGCCCTGACAGACTAATATAGAGACTGACGTATTGTGATACTTTAAAACACTTAATTTTGATTGCCTTCAAGTGATCATGCCAATATTCAAGTATGTGTCAAACAAACCAGGGAGTTATCATTTGGATAAACTACTGGCAGATAGTCCAAAGGTGGCTTTTTAATCCTCAAATACTAGATAAATACCAAATGAGAATAATTCCCTCTGCCCTTAATAGTGAGTGCAATTGGTAAGGAAAATATGCCTCTGTGGCATTAAACCTCTGATGCCCTGGGCTGTCTGTTTATAGTCTATTTCAGGAAGCATTCAGGAGTTAGTAAAGTTATAGGATCAGGTGTCTTATTGGTAGCTAAGTTCTAGCTGATATCTGCAGGCGGGTTCAGTGTGCAGTATTGGCTTGGTCTCACATTTAAAAAGACATCTTGGATCACCCCTACCAGCCTTTTTTGGAGATGAGCTAGGTGGTCTTTCAAATTTCAGATTTCTTTCAAGTTTAATATCAGAGGATTCTGTTGCATCTTAATCTACTCTGTTTACCATGCTCAATATTAAGGCTATAGGATACTTGAAATTGCAAATATTTTCTCATGCAGGAAATATTAATCTTCAGATACTCATACACAGTTACAGACGAATGTGATGGTGTATGTTTAGCTGTTGCAAAACTAAGATTTCTTGCCATCCATTCGCTGTACCGGACTGTTAAAACAGCCCCTCTCTTTGATGCCCTCTCAGCCTGCTGTTCAGTAAGACGTAATTGTGCCCATAGAGGAAGATGGGTTGGAAACGCAATAGCAGGATATACTTAAAGTAACTCAAGTTGAGTGGAATTACATTATTCAAACTGAAAACCCAGGGAAAAATTTGTTACAAGCTTGCTTAACAAGTCAGATGTCTTCATTTGGAGAGACGTGGTAATAATTTGCCATTTGTCGTGAAGTATGCCTTTTATATCAGTAATTGAGTAAGATAGATAACAGGCGATGGCTTGGATCAGAGTTTTTCAGAATAGCATAGCAGCTTCAAAGACAACGTTAATCATTTGCTCTGGCTGGAACACAAGAAATAACAAAATATCAAAGGTTTTATTTTGACATATGGTTTCCAGCTAGTTGACTGAGCAAGCAGTAGATAATCAGAGTTCAGGAGTAGAGAATCGAAGGACGAAGTTAAGAAAAGGTAAACAGCCTAGTTTTCGAGGGTTCAGAAGAGTGGATTTAAAAGAAGAGTGCAATATAGCCAGAAGGTCAAGATTTATATATCTCAAAAAAAATCCTATTCACAATAAGAACCGACAACAAAAGCTATCCAGCAAGAACCCTAGTGAGAGTTGCGACGAAGTTATATGAAGCAAATCACATTTCACCGTAACTTAAAAAAAGACAAATGAATAAAGTGAGGATCTTAGGTGGGTGACATAATATAGTTTTGGGGTGATTAAATATAGTCAATTCTTTGCAAATTAATGCAATTGTAATAGATATATTTGTGGTATATTTCCTGCGATTTCTATTCCCTTGGTTATGCTTTTCTGGAGATACTAAATCTTACAAAAGGAGTGTGTATTTTTTTCAAATCAGGAAAAGGTTATTAAAACTTTATTCTGTCCATTTGAAGTGCTGAACATACCTTTGTATGCTGAGTGACAGCGTAAAATTGGTGATATGGAAGTCCACTGTCTTTGCTTGAGACCACGGGGAGGCTGTATTGCACATCTCTGGAAGTGCCATTATCATTGTAGTCTACATGAATAGCACTCTCTGTAGTTGTGCAGTGCACAACGTCAGCTGTGGTACAGGGTGACCTGACCCTGCACACTGAGAGATTTTTGTTCTTGCTTTTTCCCCAGCTCCAATAAAAGTCTCCTATTATTTTTCTTTAAAAAAATGTATTTTTAATAGATAATTTACCTTACCTGAGAGGTCACATCACCAAGTTACAGCAATTTACCAGACTGAAAACAGGATTGTGGTAGAGCTCTGAGGGTATTTTAAAGCTCTCCACTGTTTTAATGAAAAAGCAGCACACTCTATCAAGAAGTTTCTGAACCCTAGCCAGAGCTCTTCATCTAAAAGGGAATTTAAGTGTTGGTGTATTGGAAAGCCAGTCATTCACTGCCCATCACTCAGCTGACTGGTAGTAGCAATGATGCCAACACGGATTACAGATTGTGCTGTAGAAAGGACAGATTTTGCTTTTAAGAAACCCACCTAACTATTAACTTTTGTGAATGAATATGTAATTCCATAGTCCTTTGCAAAATCCAAATATTCAGCAAATATTTGTTTTTCTCTTATTAAGTTCTAAACAATGTTTGTTTCATATTTCCTTCAAATAACAATGAATCTCCTGTCCATATTGAGCACACCACATAAATTTCAAGGAGGCTGCATGGGTGATTTCTTTGATAAGATCAGAGATTTGGCTTAGTGAACACACTGTTTCCTTAATAATTCTGTGAGGAAACATAAATGGCCTTGGAAGCACGTATTACCCAGCGATGTGTGTAAGTACAGTCATGCGTCACCTAATGACGGTATATGTTCTGAGAAATGTGTCATTAGGCGATTTTGTTGTTGTGCAAACATCGTAGTGTGCATTTACACAAAGCTAGATGGTATAACCTACCACACCTGGGCTGTGTGGTACTAATCTTATGGGACCACCGTCACGTATGTGGTCCATCACTGACTGAAATGTCATTATGCACTGCATGACTGTAATGTCATCACTAGAAAAATAAGAGGCTGAATAAAATGTTGCACGTTAAAAAAAAAAAACTTCTCCAAAAAAGAGAGATATTTTAATTTCCCCTCCCCAATTCTTCTATTGGACATTTAGCTTTTAAAATATAGTTGAGATGAATTTTAAGAATAAAATTTTTTGATTTTGTTAATAAATTTACTAACAAAAATGATTACTTTTCAAATGAATTTTTATCACAATAATATGGTTTTATAGTTAAAAAGTCAAACAGTTATAAAAGGATTATAATGGAAAACAGCTGTCCCTTTGTAGCCTCTCCCTAGAAGCAACTGGCTTCAAGCTCTAAGCTTTCTCTTTTGCTAGATAGCTGGTAATGCCTTTCTCTTCTCTTCTGAAAATAGATGCAAACCATAATTTCTGGTTCAGTCTGTCATCAGGGTTTTATTATTATAACTGTATCTGTTAGGTTCCATCAGAGAAGCACCCACTTGGAATAGCCCTGCACACTGCTGTAGGGAGGGAATGGCCACAGAGCCTTCTCTTCAGGGCTCTATTCCAAGCAACTTTTTGGATCACCTGGTTAATGGGTCAAAGTAGCACATCAAAACAGATATCTAACATCTAAAGTTTCCCAGCAAGCATTTTGACTCTTCTTATGGGTAGGGGATGAAAGTTGAAGCAATCTGTTCTTTACTTTGGGGGAAATACCCTGACATTCCCAAGAACACTGAATCCTTGGAAACTTCGGATGGCAGAGTCTTGCTTTCCCTTGAGATTTGCCCACATCTTCCAGCACGCCTGTGTGTCGTCAAGGCAGCGAGGGTTCCTGATCCGTCTAGCTCTCATGGCCCTTTCAGCAAGATGTCATTAAGATAGTGGACCAGTTGATGTCTTGTCTTGCAGGATTAAACTTGTATTTCTACATTAACAAGAGGCATCAAATAGCACCTATTGATTATACAGAATATATTTAGCTTGGTTTCACTTATTCCCTTTTTCTAAGTCCTCAGTTTTCCTTGGAATGATCAAAGCTTTTAGGTCCACATTATGCTTATTTCTTATGTAATATATCTAAGTAATTATTTTTGTCATCTGAATTAACTTTCAAATCAAGCTGCCAGACCAGATGTCAATAGAGCCAACATGGCACCTTAAGATCTTGTGAAGATCTCCTTAAACCCTAGTCTGTGGAAACTCTATGGTTTTGCCAAGACACATAAAAATTTGAAGAGAAAGTGAAAGGCAATAGTGGGAAGGTGAGAGGTAGTTTTGGCTTCATTTCAGCCTCACACAGTAGGTCACTGAAAGCATAAGACTAAATGTATGTTCTTATGAAGCCACCATTCTATCAGCTCAGCTCCAGCTTCTCATCAGGATGCACAGCCCTTCTCTCATCTCCTCTTATTGCTCCTCTCCTGCCCCCCACGCTCAAATTCCCTTTCACTGATAAATCGTACCACTAACTGTCATCAAGCACCAACCGTGTACTTGCTACTTTATATAGATTGTCCTCTAATGCTCTCACAGCCCATTTCACAAGTGAGAAAATTGAGATAGAAAAAGACTCAGTAAATTGCCCCCAAATGCACATTTTAGAATTGTCTTTACCTGCCACCTAACCAAGCTCATCAAGACATTGTTCTAAACAAAATCAGTTTCTACTTTAGGAGGAAGTCTGGTGACAGTTGGTAAAATATGTATTTTATTCATCCATCATGGGTATTTAGACATTACCCCTTGTCTTACAGGTTTCATTGTTCTCTGCCTCTTCCTTTGAATCTCTCAGTGCCAATACTTGAATTCATTACCTTGGTTACTTTCACTGAGATGTAGAATATTTCTTTAGGTCATTGTGTGTATGTGTGTTTAAGACTATTTTTTTAGAGCAGTTCAAGGTTTACAGCAAAATTGAGAGGAAAGTACAGAGATTTCCCATATACCTCCTGCCCCCATAGTTGCATAGCCTCCCCCATTATCAACATCCCCCCCCCAGAGGGAACATTTATTACAACTAATAAACCTACATTGACACATTATAATGACCCAAAGTCCATAGTTTGCCTTAGGGGTCACTCTTGGTGTTGTACATTCTATGTATTTGGACAAATGTATCATGACATGTATCCAACATTATAGTATCATACAGAGTATCCTCACTGCCCTAAAAATGTTCTGTGTCCCACCCATTCATTCCAACCTCCCCTCCTCAAACTCCTAGCAACCACTGATTTTTTCACTGTCTCCATAGTTTTGCCTTTTCCAGAATGTAATACAATTGGGATCATACAGTATGTAGCTTTTTTCAGATTGGCTTCTTTCACTTAGTAATATACATTTAAGATTCCTCCATGTCTTTTCATGGATTGATAACATTTCTTTTTGGTGCTGAACAATATTCCATTGTCTGGATGTACCACAGTTTATCTATTATCTGCTGAAGGGCATCTCGGTTGCTTCCAAATTTTGGCAATTATGAATAAAGCTGCCATAAACATCCGTGTGCAGGACTTTGTGTGGACATAAGTTTTCAACTCTACTGGGTAAATACGAAGGAGCAAGACTGCCGGATTGAATGGGAAGAGTATGTTTACTTTTGTCAGAAACTCCCAAAATGTTTTTCAAAGTGGCAGTTCCATTTTGCATTCCTACTAATAATGAGTGACAGTTCCTGTTGCTCCACATCCTCACCAGCATTTGGTGTTGTCAGTATTCTGGATTTTGGCCATCCTAATAGGTATATAGGGGTATTTCATTGTTGTTTTACTTTGCATTTCCCTGATGACATATGATGTGGAGCATCTTTTCATATGCTTATTCGCCAGCTGTATATCTTCTTTGATGAGGTGTCTGTTAAGGTCTTTGGCCCATTTTTTAATTGGGTTGTTTATTTTCTTATTGTTGCTTTGGGTCACTTTTTTTTTTTTTAAAGATTTTATTATTTCCTTTTTCTCCCCAAAGCCCCCCGGTACATAGTTGTATATTCTTCGTTGTGGGTCCTTCTAGTTGTGGCATGTGGGACGCTGCCTCAGTGTGGTCTGATGAGCAGTGCCATGTCCGCGCCCAGGATTCGAACCAACGAAACACTGGGCCGCCTGCAGCCGAGCGCGCGAACTTAACCACTCGGCCACGGGGCCAGCCCCGCTTTGGGTCACTTTTTTGGTCAAGAGTGTAGTAAGGAAATACATCCAGACACTCTACACGCCTGAGAATATCTCTCTGTTTTTCCCACTGAAAAACGATACATCGGCCAAATGTAGATATGCTATAGACATTATCTTAATATGATCCTCTCATTTTGGAGAAAACTCTGATGACAATCTGAATTCAAAGTACTTCCAAATATCACAAAATTACTAATAAAGAGGTGGAATGATGAGAGAGAAATCCAACATGCAGAATTCATCAAGGAGTTGCAACTATCCTCAAAGGAAATAGGCAAATTGATAGGAAAGAAAATGTATTATAGACTTATATAAAAAAAAATTTAGATTTGAAAAACACCCAAAATAGAAGATTAAGCACACTAACCATGTGCCAGGAAAAATTAACCAGGGAAAGATTAGGAAACATCCAGCTTGGAACCATTCTTTTCCCAACAGTGGGAAGATACTGAGAGGCCACAAGCTATTTTTATTTTTAATTACTTGATGAACTTTCTAAGAGAGTGTTGGCAGACAGAAGAGCTGAAGAGAAAGGACGCAGGAAGCCCACAGCCAACTTTATAGCTACTAAAAATAATCTACTGAGCAAAGAAAATAATACATTAAAAAAAAAGCTAAAATGCAGTGGATCCGATATTCCACAAGGCGGATTTGGAATAAAAGGAGGACAGTATTCCTGGGCTGTGGCTGTTTCTTGTCCCAACTTCCCACAGACCCACAAGCACCCAAATGGTTAAACAAAGACCCCAAACCATCACCATGCAGCTCCCACACCACTCATTTTGAAAAGGGAAGATTCAATCAGTGTACAAGTAAATAAGAATAGGAGTTGTGAAGGACCTAGCCATTACTATTCTTGGCAAAATCATGGGTATGGATGGAACTGGCCCATTCCAACACGAATAAACTGAAAATAATGACAAATCAGTGTGGAACTCATGCAAACACTTGGCAAAGGTATGTAAGAAAGAAATAAGAAAAATGTAGAATGCCAACCACAGATTGAGTACTTTTTGAAAAATAAGAAAAGATAACTTCAGACGGTACTAGTAACTTGGAATTTCAAAGAACATGAATGCTATGAAAGCATCAACGAATATGTGATAGAAGAGTAAGAGATGAAAATGGAACCATTCAAGCTATGAAAAATTGAAAAGAGATAAAATGCATTGCATTTTTTTGTTTTAAGTATCTTTTGCAGCAAAAGAAATCTAACAGTCTAAATATAGCTAAAGCTGACCCCGCCTTTCTAATCCTTCTATCCCCAAGATAATCACATTCTACTTTGGTGTGTTTCCTTTCTATGCATGATTTTATTCCTTTACTACGCATGTATGTGATCATAAGTAAGGTATAATATTATTGTATCTTTTGAAATTCACACAACCCATATCATACTACATGCGTTACTAACGCAACTTGTTTTTCTTTTTTAACTAAATATTACCTTTGAAAAGCTTTTCCATGTTGATCTATATCAGTCAAACTGTTGTATAGTATTCCGTTGTATGAAGAAACCTCAGTTTATCCATTGTCCTACTGATGTTAGGATTTTCTTTATTTATCTTTTACTACTGTAAGTAATTCTGGAGTAAATATCCCTTTTTGTTTTCTTAAGCTCATATAGATGCAAAATTTTCTGTAGAGTAGACTCCAAAAAAAGAGTCAAAACTCTGCACATCTTCAACCTGACAGAGTATTGTCAAATTTTCTCTAAATTATTTTTCTCATCATAATGTAGATAGTAACAATTTCCTCCCATCCTTGCCAAACACTTGACAATTTATGGTTGTGAAATGGTGTTTCAGACAGGTTTTAATTTGCATTTCCTGATTGCTAGTACGGTTGAGCATATTTTCATAAGTTTAATAGCCCATGATGAGTCCTCTTATGTGAATTGCTCATTCATATATCCTTCTACCATTTTGAAGATTTAGTTAAGCGAATTTTTCTTATTGATTTGTAAGAGTTCTTTGTGCATTCTGGACATCAATCTTTCATAGGCCAAAGGCATTGCAAATATTTCCTCGAAATTAATACTTTTCTTTGAACTTTTAAAGTGGTAGGGCCGGCCCAGTGGCGCAGCGGTTAAGTTCGCATGTTCCGCTTCTCCGTGGCCCAGGGTTTGCTGGTTTGGATCCCAGGTGTGGACATGGCACCACTTGGCAAAAGCCATGCTGTGGTAGGCGTCCCACGTATAAAGTAGAGGAAGATGGGCATGGATGTTAGCTCAGGGCCAGTCTTCCTTAGCAAAAAGAGGAGGATTGGCAGTAGTTAGCTCAGGGCTAATCTTCCTCAGGAAAAAAAAAAAAGATTTATTTTGTTAGAGAGAAATTTTAAATTTTAAAATGTATCAATTTTACCCTTCATGATTTGTGGCTTTATGTCTTAAGAAACCATTTTTTCCCTCATGTAATAATATTATAATCTTCTTCTAAAATTCTAAACTTTTACCTCTTCTTATTTAGGTCTAAGAAGTTTTTTAAAAAATCATAAATAAGTGTTGAATTTTACCAAGTGCCATTTCTAAGCCTATTGAGACGTTTAAATGGTTTTTGTTAACTTGTTTATGTAATGAAATACATTAATAGATTTTCCAATTTATTGGAAATGCAAGCCTTCTTTGCATTTCACAGAAAACACTATTTATGATTTATACTAGTTTAATACTGTGATAAAAAAGGTAAGCCCCAAATAGCTTTTATTTGCAACTGTCAACCCAAATTAATGAAACCACCTAAAGGGAGACTTTGCAGTAAAGAAGCTGTCCTTGCAAAAGTTATTTTATAAATATAATAAACCAATGACTTCCAAAATAAGTGTAAAATACAGTGCAAAGTCACCTCATATTTCTCCAATGCATTGATGAAGTTATTTCCTAACATATTATTAGAAGTTTGTTCCTTCGGTTTTAAGTGAAACTGACTTGTCATTTTCCTTTATTGTAAGCCCTTGTTCAGGCTTGATATCAAGATTACCATGGGTTATAAGTGAGTAATATAAATTAGAGATTATTCATTCCTTGAATATTTGTTAGGAGTGTAAAATTGGCTAGGCCTGATACTTTTTTTGGATAGATTTTAATCTATTGATTTTTAAGTGATTTTTGGCAATTTATATTTTTATATGACGTTCATTTCCATCGTTTTCAAGTTCCGTGGCATAAAGTGTTATTAGTTGTTATGATTCTAGAATCTCTCTGTGGTCATCTTCACTTTTAACCCTGATATTGCTTATTAGTGCTTTCTCATTTTAGACATAATCGTTATTGCCCAATGGTGTCTATTTTATTAGTTTTATCAAGACACAAAATAGCTCTTATACAGAGGGAAAGGGACAGCTCTTCCTTAGAGTAGAATTTTAACTGATAAATATTGAAGGAATGATATAACAGCCAATCATCTTTTGGAGTAATAAATTTGCAAGCAAGAACCATTAGTGGATTAATAGGTCAAAATTAATAAGTCAAAGCATGATAAGAAATGGGATATTTGCATAAAGTATCTCCCCACAAGATACTTGTTAATCTAAAAAGAAACATAGTAGCTTTACATCAGAGAAACCTGGCAGATATCACCTTAACCAAGTGACCAAAATTAACATCACCAGTAACAAAATATACTGACATCAGGTACCTCCTGTTCTTATGCACTGAGAAGAGCGTATTTTGTCTCTGTGGAATTTGTGCCAAAAAATACGTAACCTGAGGAATCGTCAAATAAATCTATATTGAGAGACATTCTATACCATAACTGACCAGTACTCTTCAAAATTGCCAAGTTTGTGAAAAATGAAGAAAGAATAACACCTGTCTCAGATTAGAGCGTATTAAGGAAGCAGAACAATTGAATGCAGCCTAGAATCCTGGATTGAGTCCGGAGCTTGATAAAGGACACGGGTGGGACAATTAGCAAAATCCAAATCATGCCTGTATATGAGTCAATCTAGTATGTACACTAAGTTAATCATATCAATGTTAATATCTTGGTTTCAATAATTTTCCTGTGGTTATGTAAAATGTTAACATTAGGCAAAGCTGGGTAAAGGGTAAATGGAAACTCCGTGTCATATTTTTGCAACCTTTTCGTGAAACTGAAATTAGTTTGAATAAAAAATGGAAAACGAAAACCAAAAGCCCAGCTATTTGATTTTATGCTTTCTCCGTCATGTCTGTGGTTACCTTTAGTAATTTCGTTCCTTTTATTTTGTTTTGGTTTACCCTCTTCTTTGCTTTATTTGTTTTTAACTTCTTCAACTGGATGCTTAGCTTATAATTTATCATCCTTTTGTCATTTCCTCCAAATGTATTTGTGTTAATCACGTATTTCTGCATAAAATCCTCAAACTTGGTAGCTTAAATTACCCCTGAACTTGGTAGCTTAAAGCAACAAACATTCAGTAACCTCACAGTTTCTGTGGGTGAGGAATCTGGGCTGGGCTGAGCTGGTTCCTCAGACTTCATGGCTCTCAAAAAGCTGCGATGAAGCTGGGGCTTCACTCACTCAGTGAAGCTGGGGCCGCAGTCATCCGAAGGCTGGACTGGGGAGGGGTCTTCTTCTAAGCTCACTCACCTGGATGTTAGCAGATTTTATTTATTCATGGGTTGTTGGACTGAGGGCCTCCATTCCCTGCTGGCTCTTGGTGGGAGGCTGCCCTCAATTCCTTACTACATGCGCCTCTCCACAGAACAGGTCACCACATGGCAGCTCCAACAGAGCGAGCAAGTGAGAAGAGCCCACAGTGCAAGCAGGACGGAAGCAATCGTCTTTTATACCCTGATCTTAATGATATCTGGTCATGTTCGCCATATTCTATTCATTAAAAACAAGTCATCAGGTCCAGCTCGAGCTCAGGTGGAGGGTATTACACAAGGACCCAAACACCAGGAGGTGAGAATTATGGGGAAGTATTTTCGCAGCTGCCTACCGCAGTACTCAAGGGTATAAATTTTGCCCTCTAAGTAATTTATATTTGTAACGGTTCACAATTGATCTCATTGTTCATGATCTCATTGTTCACCCTAAATATTTTATCATTTCCAATATAATTTTATCTTGGATCCATAAATTATTTGTTTTGTATTTTAAACTTTCCAATATATATTTATTCCTATCATCAAATGATTGGCTTTACACTTACAATGTATTCCTCTCATATTTCTTTCCTCTCTTGCCTTCTGTTGAATGGATTCTACTTTATTTATTTACTTTTACCTTTCTGTTGGCTAAGAAGTCATATTACCATTTATTAGTGATTACCCATAAAAACTTAACATGCATACTTGGTATTTAGAGATTATCAATATTTATACCTTCCTTCTGAATAATAAGAGACTTCTCAATATTTTAACTCCAATCTTCATCCCTTCCATTTTATAAATTGTTGTTATTTAGTAATTTAATTCCACCTTATTTTTATTCTTCATCCCCTATTAATGATATTCTACTTCTTTCCCCTCAGTCCTTGCCTATTTAGATTTACCCGCATTTACCAGTTTTGTCTAAGTTTAGGTTTTTAAAAAAATTGTTGTTGTTTATTTTTTGGGCTTTTTCTGGGCTTATCACTGGGTCTTGAATCCGTCAATCTGGGTTGAATTTTCTTCTTCCTGTAGTACACATTTTACTAGTTCTCACAGCAAGAATTCTCCTATGTCGCCCATATGTTAGACCTCTTTGTCTATGCTCCCGTTTCTGAAGCCCTCTGTGTACTTTTCGTCTCTCGTCTTTGAGCGCACCTTCTTCACTTCACTCTCTTCGTTTAAATTCTGTTATTTAGCCTATCTATTGACTCTGATTATAGTTAAAATTTTCATTACTAGAAGATCTATTTGATTCTTTGACATTCTTTTTTTCCCATTTCTTTCTTTAAGATTTACACTGAAAACTATAAGACATTATTGAGAGAAATTGAAGACGACATAAAGAAATGGAAAGAAATTCCATGCTCATTGATTGGAAGAAGAAACATAGTTAAAATGTCCGTATTATCTAAAGCAATCTACAGATTCAATACAATTCCAATTAGATTCCCAATGACATTTTTCACTGAAATAGAACAAAGAACCCTAAAGTTTATATGGAACAACAAAAGATCCCAAATAGCCAAAGCAATCCTGAGAAAAAAGAGCAAAGCTGGAGGCATCACACTCTCTGAATTCAAAATATACTACAAAGCTATAGTAATCAAAACAGCATGGTACTGGCACAAAAACAGACACACAGATCAATGGAACAGAATTGAGAGCCCAGAAATAAACCCATACATCTATGGACAGCTAATCCCACCAACAGTGTATGAGGGCTCCCTTTTCTCCACATCCTCTCCAACACTTGTTATTTCTTGTCTTTTTAATAATAGCCATTCTAATAGGTGTGAGGTGGTATGTCATTGTGGTTTTGATTTGCGTTTCCCTGATAATTAGTGATGTTGAACGTCTTTTCATGTGCTGATTGTCCATCTGTATACCTTCTTTGGAAAAATTTACCAATTTTCATTATAATTACACTGTAAACAAACAGGAAAAGTAAATTTCACAATTAAAACTAGTCCTAGTAGCTGGGACTAGTTATGGGTTTCAAACAATTGGAGAGATAAGCTACATAACAGGGCTTGACTCCAATTCATATCTATCATTACTAAGAGGCCTCAATTCCTATTCTTACTGGGTGTGAAAATCCCAGCTCCTCTTTATTATCAGACCTAAAAGTCCATCCCCAGTGTTTTTGTATCCACTTGCGCGCTCACCGTGTGGGTTTTCCATTTTCTTTTTATGTCTGTTTCCCAAACATTTCCCTTTCTTTATGGTCAGATCCGCTTTGCCTTAAAAATGTATTGTTATATGTTACAACATGATATTGTGCTTTTTTGGTATAGTTTGAAGTGGGGGCCGGCAATCAGATTATGAGCGATCCACAAATTTGCTGGGACTGCTATGTCTCCCAGGACGAGAAGTTGCACCCAAAGTCTCACCTGGATGGGGACCTCCAAGTTTTCCTGGTACTGATACCTAAATCAGACTGTTGGGCACATGGCAGTTTGTTTAGCTTCAAATCCTACCAGGCCACTCATGCTTATATGAATAGCAACCATGACAACGGAAGGGGGCTCTCTTCTGAAACACAGCCCCCTAAGTTGTCCAGCTGGGCCTGGCCCAACCATGCAGAAAATCACACAGAGGGAAAAGACTAATAGATTTAACTGATTACGTAATAGATGTTAACTATGTCTATCAGAGAAAGAATGTTCAAATAATACATAGTTGGGAATAAATGGAACAAAAAATGCTCAAAGATGGAAGAAATTTAAGTTTCCCATAAATGAAAGACTGAATATGTTCATTAAAATGGCTTCTCTTGTTTCTGAAAAATAAATAAGTAAATAGGTAGATGTAAAATGACCAAAAATAAGTTGCATTTTACGCACTATTTTACTTACACTCTAGAGTACAATAAGCACATAATTATGTTAATGTTATTTGGCACCAAAATATTTATCATAAGAGAAAATAAAGACAAGAGATAGAAGTACAAAATAAAAGGAGTCAAGAAAAGTCTCTAATCTCAAATTTTGAGTTGGAAATATCAGTTAGAAAGCTGGTCTTTCTCCCTTAAACTTTTTTTCTAGTTTTGCCATCTGAAACAATGTATAATCAGTGGTTCTGAATACTACTCTTCTCTAAAAAGAATCTAGGACTGGTGTAGGAAATGTATGGGAAGATTCTGGAACATCTTGTTGGTATAAAAAGCAAAGAAGCAATCAAAGGCTAATGGGATCATGTCAAAAGTACATACAGCCAGCTTGATGGGCTCCCATGGCAAAAGATGTGACAATTTGAGCATCAATAGAATAATGACTCCAATTGTTTAAAACTCACTGAAAATATAAAAACCTACGAGTTATTAGTGATATTGAAAAAAGAATAAAAAAGAAAGAAAACATAACTCGTACAATATTGGAGGTTGCTAGAGCACAAACTGACTTTGAAAATTGATAATGAAAGGAAAAGAACTGAGCGTTTATCCTGCCTTTGCCGTATGAACTGTGTTTCAGAGGAACCAAATCTCTTCAGTGGAGGAGGGCAAGCTTTTCTCTGCAAAAACTGCTGATAAATGCAGAAGGAATTACAGAATTTAAAAAAATCACCATTTTGCAACTTCTAAAGAATAACAACTTCAGACAATGCTCATCAATGAGCCATAAATCTGCTGGATGAAATGTTGATGGACATTTTTTTTTTTTATTAATGTTATGATAGATTACAACCTTGTGAGATTTCAGTTGTACATTTTTGTTAGTCATGTTGTGGGTACACCACTTCCCCCTCTGTGCCCTCCCCCCACCCCCCCTTTTCCCTGGTAACCACCGATCAGATCTCCTTATGTTGATGGACATTTTTACAGTGAAGGGAACAGGTTGTCCGCCTGAACCTAAGCATCTCTTGAAAGTGAGGCAACCAGCCTTGAGGTCCCTCCTAACGAAACGCAGTGTGAAACGACAGCACCATCCACGGTGCAATCTGAACCTGAACATACGCAAGTCTCCAGCTCTAACTCTCAGTTTGCAGGAAATACAGGAGGAACAAGTTACATCGTACCAGGAGAAAATAATCAGCAATATTCAGAACATGCAACAGACTTAGTTCCTTCAACATTTAAAGCATAAAAAAATCAAACCCTTGAGACAGAATAGCCCCAAGTTTACTTAGGTTTAAGAAAGAAGAAACGATGGGCAACATGACCTGCAGAGTGATGGCATAGAGGACGTCTGTGACTCCTCTATGAACTGCCAATTTCCTGGTCATTCTGCACTTGGGATGTACAGAGTCACGAGATGACATCAGCTAAGGGAAGGCATGGGCTCAGGGTCTCTCCAGCTTTTATACCTTGCCAGTCACGTAGCCCCCTCAGGAGCAAGTTCTCAACTTACAGTTCCCCTCTGCTTGGTCTGGTACCTAGTCCTCCAGCAGATTCTCATGCATCAGGCTGGTATAACGTGGACCCCTCACAATTCCTTGTGTTAAAGTTGCAGGAGGGGCTCAACCACTAGTCAAATTCTCAGGTCCCTGGGGCTAGAGGACAGCTCATAGAACCGGCTGTTAATCCTTTCCTTCCAACAAGAGAATGATTCTAATTATGAACCATGAAGTTTAAGCTTGTTGAGGAGGAAAATAGAATTAAGGATGCTAAAGGTTGGTGGTTTGGGGTCCCAGTGGAGTCAAAGACATGATGGAACTGAGGTAAATTCTCTATATATGGAGCATAGTATGAGACTGGGATGCTTAGAACAGAAATTTGGAGGTGTGCAGTTATTAGTATGACTCAGAGTGAGCTGCTGAGATGGAATGGGGACAAGAACACTGAGGATGAGCAGGTCAAGGGCCAATGTAATGGAAGGGTCATCTGTTGGTTCCATAAACGATATAGAATAAAATAGATTGAGATGCTGATTTTCTTTTTTTTTTTTTTTGGTGAGGAAGATTGTGCCTGAGCTAATATCTGATTGCCCCTGAGCTAACATCTGTGCCAATCTTCCTCTATTTTGTATATGGGACGTCACCACAGCATGGCTTGATGAGCGGTGAAGGTCCATGCCTGGGATCTGAGCTGGGAACCCTGGGCTGCTAGAGCAGAGTGCATGCGCTTAACCACTGTGCCACCAGGAGGGCCCCAAGATGCTGATTTTCTTTTTGAGTACTCAGGTTTGGCGGCTGCTTCTAGCAACGGCTCAGAAAGACTTCCAGTGCCAAGGATGTTTAGTGAAATTTATCATTTTGTTTTGTTGCATTCTGAATAATCCATTCCTCTAAGTCTGATTCTTGTGTTTTCAGCTATATTCTCATCTTATCACCAGATCGACTTTGCTCTTCGTGCTAGGCCCAGACAAAGGCCAGTCTCCACTGGTCCTTTCACTGGTCTTTTTCATGCTATCAGCAGTGCTTCTGGTCAGCCCCACCACTTCTGGCTCCTTTAACCTCCACACCAACGGCATCTGCCAATTTGAATGTGTTCACTAACGTCATGTGTGAAACAGAACGAGTACACTGCAGTGTTTTACTGATGTCCCTATCGTTTCTATTTATTGTTAGGGCCCCAGATTTCTATGTGCTGCAATAAACCCAACCACACAGGTATTTCTCCATCCCACGGTGACCACTCATTTTTTTATGTTGTTTTATAATTTATAAATCTTCTTTCTTGTTTAATAACAGGGTTTCCGAAAATCAACACTATTGCTTAAACTCCAGGTTATATGCACTATATTCTATAGAGGAAAGAAAAGGAAAGAAGGAGAAGGGAATCACAATCTGTAGGACTGTACTGTTATTGCAGGCACTGGCACAGGTATCCATGAGCATTCTCTTTTAAAACTCAAAACAACCATCAGGTCAGCTGAGGTCAGCCTGTCCTTTAACATTTAGATAAAATTGATGCAAACCTTCCTTATCAGGCAGCCCTCACGGATTCACAAAGTATTTGTGAATTCTCAGCAGTTGTGGACTTTTTTTTAATCACCCCTCTTTCTACCCAGCATTAATACTCCTTTTCCTAAAGCCCCCTGATTGCTGTTTGTAGATTCACATGTTTTCAGAGCTCCTGATTCTGCTTCCAGTAGAAGATCCTGCATCAGATCACACTACAGAGGCTAAGTCATCCAGTTTATTCTGTCCCTTTGACCAGGAAGTTGAGGGCTGGGTGTGTAACCTAACCTGGACTAATCAGAGAGAATCCCTGGACTTTTGTTTGGATATTTGAAGCAAAGGGTCTCTCTCCTGTTCTGGATGATGTGGTTTGTGCTGTGGTGTAAGGCCTGGAGCCGCTCTAGACATTTGCTATCATGAGGGAACCCAGTCTGAGGCAAACCAATGCTCGGATTGAAACAGAGCCAAGACACTCAATGGGGGATGTAGTTCTACTGACATTATAAACCTCTAGATCAAGCCAGACCTGAAGCCTGCACACCTGTACCTTTCAGTTTCGTGAGCCAGCAAATTCTCTTTGTTGTCTCAGAAAGTCAGAGTCCAGTTCTGTATTTCTTGCATGACAACAGATACTAGTTTACACTCTGTCACTTCTTCAGGCTCTGCCTGAACTCATTGTATTTCACTTTCCATAACTCTCCTGTCTACTTGTTGCTATTGACTCAGGTGTGGAATTTGGCTCTTCCTTCTTCTGAAAAAAGGTCCCTCATTCGAGAATTTGTGTGTGTGGCAGATTTTGCTGAAGATTTGGGAATCGAAGAGAATGTACAACACAGGAAAGAGCAATAGGAACAACAACATCTTCAATGAACGTGGAATATTAGCTCTCCCTCTTTTTTTTTTTTTTTTTTTTGAGGAAGATTAGCCCTGAGCTAACTACTGCCAATCCTCCTCTTTTTGCTGAGGAAGACTGGCCCTGAGCTAACATCTGTGCCCATCTTCCTCTACTTTATACTTGGGACGCCTACCACAGCATGGTTTTTGCCAAATGGTGCCATGTTCGTACCCGGGATCCGAACCGGTGAACCCTGGGCCACTGAGAAGTGGAACGTGTGAACTTAACCGCTGCGACACCAGGTCGGCCCCTGCTCTCCCTCTTTCTAAGAGTCTCTCTGGTTCACTTCATGGGATGCAGGGGGGCATTGCTCACCCAGTCCCATTCTCTCGGCTCCCCATCCTTCCTGTCTATTCTCCCCTGACCTGTAATGTGATTTTCTTTAGCTGTGTCACTGTGACCTCGTCTTCTTCCACCCTGCCTTTGGACCTTCTTGGCTAAGCAGTTTATCAAAAATTTTCCTGAAGAAATAAAATTCCCTCCTGAAAAGGAGAATCCTGAATGGCATGGCTGGATAATTATGCAATTATATACTTTCTGTTCTGTTTCATGGGTGTCATCATTTTTTTTTTTTGATCCTGCCCTTCAACTACGGTTTTACAAACACATGGATGCTGAGAATCATGGATTTTAATCTTTTATGTTCCATGGAGATCTGTCTGTCTACTTGACATGGGGATTTGGCAGATACAAAATATGATAACTGGAAAGGGCATGAAAAGTCCAGCACCTTCAGTGAGGCCCAAGGTCATAAAGGCATTGATGGTACAGATGGGAGCAGAACCGGACACTTAACTCCCCCTTGGGCTTCACTTTGAGGCATGTGCCAGTCACTAGGGACACTCTTGAATTGCTGGGACATAGACTTGATCCTAATCGTGGATGCGTATTCTGCACAAAACCTTTAGAGACCCTAATTTAATGATTTTTACCACACTGCCAGCCAGCAGGAATTGCACATCTCAGTTTACTCATTTATAAAATTGTTGGTTTGCGTGGGTTCATCTCTAGGAAGCTTTGCATTTATCATAGTCAAAACACTACAATCTGTGTGGTCATTTGTAAAATCAAGATAAAAAAAAATCTACCTTCTAGGGCCAGAGTGAGGATAAACAGCGTTAATATATATGAAACGCTGAGGACAGTACCTGGCATCTAGTAAATACTCTATTGTGTCTGCAATTCCCAAACTTTTTGGTCTTGGGACCTCTTTACACTATTATAAAATTATTTAGAACCCCCAAAAGCCTCTGTATTTGGGGGGTTATATATATCAGTACTTACTGTATTAAAAATTAAAATGAAGAAACTTTTAAGAATGTTTATTATGAAGTCATTTAAAATAATTACATGTTAAAAAAATAATAATTACATGTTAACATAATTTTCAAATGGAAAATAACTATATTTTCCCCAAACAAAATAATTAGTGAGAAGATCGGCATTGTTTCCCATTTTTGCGAATCTTGGTAGTGTCTGGCTTACCAGAAGATTCTTGGAACCATCCCCACTGCTGCGTTCAGCCTGCTGTGAAACCACATGTCAGCAGGCCTTGGGAGAAATCCCAGAAAATGAAAGCGAAAAAGGCAAATCTCCTTTTAATATTATTTTGAAAAGTTTTGATCTATGGATCCCCCAAAAGGGTTTCAAGGACCCTCAGGAGTCCTCCAACTAGAGTACACCTTGAGAACGACTCCTGTGTTTTCTATTGTTATTATTGTTACGATTATTGATGATGACACAGAGAAACAGGATAGAAATGGATTTTCCAAAGTTGGAGCTGTGCATTGTGAAGTTCTCTTAATGAAGCTGATTCCATGCAGATATCCATTTAAAAATGCTTGCCTTTGGGGCGTGCCTGGTGGCGCAGTGGTTAAGTGCACAGGTTCCACCGTGGCTGCCCGGGGTTCTCCGGTTCGGATCCAGGGTGAGGACGTGGCACCGCTTGGCAAGCCATGCTGTGGTAGGCGTCCCACATATAAAGTAGAGGAAGATGGGCATGGATGTTACCTCAGGGCCAGTCTTCCTCAGCAAAAAGAAGAGGACTGGCAGCAGATGTTAGCTCAGGGCTAATCTTCCTCAAATAAATAAATAAATAAATAAATAAATAAAAATAAAAAATAAAAATGCTTGTCTTTGAAAAAGAGGAATTAGGTTCAGGCCGAAGTGCTGTGACCCCACTGATATGAGGAATAAAGGACAGTGGTATTTAGTTTTTCAGGCATGTGGAACTGTAGCCATGAAATAATGAGAAAAAAGTCCCCCTCGTGTACTGTTGCTGTGAGGACACACTGTGTGTTTGTACCACCCTGCAGAATTTTCCTGAGAAGTTATGTGTTGGCGTTTGTGCTCAGACACCAAAACCTTGGATCGTACGGTGAAACCCGGGAGCGTTTCAATGCCTTTTTCCAAAGATGTTCAAGCAGTAGAAATATATATTCTGGAAGACCAAAATGCGTAACTGGAACCAAAGCATTTCACGAAAGAGGCAAATAGAAATTAAAGGACACTTGGATCCTTGTGCTGGACTTTTCTGTTTTTATCCAGGATACAGTCACCTGGCAGAAGAAATGACAAAGTTGGAGGTCTAACAATGCATTGGGATAGTCACAGGCCATCCTTGCCCAGATTCAACGGACTCTTGAACTTCTCGACTGTTCATCTGAAAAGCAGAATCTTGTCACTGTCTCTCAGGGGAAAAACAGTGCTCCCAAATTATGTCGTAGAAGAAAACTAAATCACAGGTCCTCACGAGCGACGTCACATGGCTCAGCATTGCCAACCCACTCCCGATTCTGTAGTCCCTGGTCTTGGTCTGCTGGAGTTTCCTCCCCCACCCCCCTCCTCCGCCGTCATCTTTTAAAAATAAGCATTCTGCTTTGGGTATTTTTCCTGTGCTCAATTTCCCTAGAAATATGAAAATAGAAACAAAAGATCCCAGGATACAGAAGTATCCCGTGGAAGTAAAATCCGTCTAATGTTGCTTAAGGAAACTGATAATGGTTGAAAAGACCATTCCAGAAAAATGATCTACAAAACTTGAAAGTATAGGCAAAAATGTGATATTGAGGGGGATGCAAAGAGAGAAAGCCATGGATCATTCCAGAGGACGATGCTGCCAAAGGAAATTCTAGGAAACACTGACCTTGAAAAAGAGGACAGGAGATGTGCCAAAGGGGAACAAGCTAAAGACTGTGGAAAGGGAAGTCACGGAGAAGTCTTGCCTTGTAATCGACCTGTGCTGTCTCTGTCCACCTGTCATCTGGCTCCTACAGCAGCCTTGAAGACCACTCAGCAGCTGCATGGTGAGCATGCTCGAGAGAATGCTCCGCCCTCGTGCACATTCTAGGAAGAAGGCCGAAGTCATGTGGATACATAAGAAGATGGAGGGTGGGAGATCCGGGGAAAAAATAAACAAACTAGCTGGAGGAATGGTGAGAGTAATCTTCTGGAGACCAGAAAGCAGAGGAATGAAAAGCAAAGATTAGCAGAGAAAGGAAACAATAAAACTGTAACCAACAAAGGAACAAACACTAAACAAGAGAAAGAACAAGTCTTAACAGAGAGAAAGGACCAGAGTGTGGAATTGAAGTAAACCTAAATGCTGTGACAGCGTAAGTGGAAATATACCAACTCTCCCGAGGGGCGGATTCCTCTTGGTGACTTTCGTTGAGGGTTTTCTTCTCTGGGTTCTTGGGTTCTAGAAGTACTCAGCTGTCTTATGTCTTCTTACCTTAAACATTGCAAAAGACTTGAATAAGAGATGACCACCACCTCCACTTTATCTTGGTTCCCTGTGCGGCATTTGTCTCTTAGAACCCTTTGTGGTTTAATGATTAAGAAATTAAGGACATCTCTATCCTGAGAAGTTGGGGACTAGGTCTGATTTGTGGGGACCTGTTGCTGTCTTGTATATCAGATGGTCAGCTGTTGGCAAAAGGGCATGTCTAGCTGATCTGTGATGCAAAGAGGGGGCCCTACAGGACTGGAAAAAGCACCGTTTTATGGGCGTTTGGAGGGCAGAGGGCAAAGCAGAAGAGATGATGGCAACGGTGACTATCCCACTTAAGGAATTTTCTTTCCTAAACTCTATTGTGGAAGTGGGAGTAAAAAATAGTCGAACTACTTACTGTCCTTCTCCATCTGTTTTTCACTGCTCTAACCTTAAGAGTGTCTGCCCCCAAAACTGATGGAGATTTTGCTCATGCTATTCCCTTTGCCCTGAACAGAAGAATAGAAAATGCCCTCTGTTTATATCACCACCAAAAACCTCCCACCGTCTTCATGGAGCATTCCTCTATGCCCCAGAAGAATTCATCTTTCCTGCCTCTCTATAAGCCTCCCATACAGGAAAATAACTAACATTTGCCGACTACCTAGAGAGTATAACTCAGTAAGCTCTCCCAAAACTTTATCTTCCCAAATCCTTACAGTTCTTATGCTGAGGAGTTCAGAGAAACTCATGACACAGAGAAGTTGCCAGTGGCCACACCCAGTCAGAGGTAAGGCATGGAGTAGACCCTACCCCAAGCCTGTACATTCTGGTGCCTAAAAGTATGAGCATCTTCCTCTGGACAGAATCAAACAATCCCCTCACACAAATTTTTTATGCATTTGGTTTATTTTGTTAAAGTAATCTGTGCTGTATTTGCCATTTATGTGTCTGTGTTTCTCACTAGATTATTCATCTCTGAATGTGAGGAAGCAGGTCTTATTCAAGTCTCTGTATTGCCTGGAGTACCTACCAAGAGATCTTATGCACAATACTAAGTTGTTAATTGAATAACGGAAAACTACTTTTGTGTTTTTCTCTTGACATCCTTCCTGCCATCGCCATGCTAGACCTGCAGACCCTTCTTTCTGTTTTATCTGGGCAGGGTCTTAGAGGCTCAGTCGAACCTTCATGCCAAAGTGAGATGCCTTAATTCATGCCATCTTGAGACTTTTCATTATGGGGACCCGTTCTGGGAATGGCTGTGGTCATCAATTTTACCTTGGTTTCCTGGTAGGAAGATTTTAATCAGACAAGCCCAGAACCACCAACTCATTCCAAAGCAGTCTACTGCAGAGGTCAAGAGCCTCGATTTCCCCTCAGGTGAACCTTACCTGCTGCTGTCTGGTTGTGGGCAAGTCACTTCATCTCTCAGACCCCTAGATTTTTCATCTAATAATCATTCTTACCCTGAGGGTTGTAGTGAAAATAAATCCCAAACCAAAGTCATGATACCTACTGCCCTTTTCCAGCATGGTTTTCCTCCTGATTGCCCAGCTCAGTAAGTGGCATTACCAACTGTGTATTTTGTGCAAACCAGAAAGATATCACCCTCTTCTTCAAGTCTCATTGTCAATAAACCACGAAGTTCTGTGAATTGTACCTCTTATCTTGAAATCCTCCAGTTCCCTGCCTCACCAGCACTGTCACCCTATGACTGGCTGGTCTCACCAAATTCACTCTGTTACCCCCCACCCCTAACTTTCCTCTATAACCAGAAACATCTTTCAAAATTTCAGTGTGGGACTACACTGCTTAAAATATTCTCAGTGGCTTCACAGAGCTTCTGGCTAATGTAAAGACTCTTTGATACGACCCAAGACACCCTGTGTGCTCTGGTCTTTGCTCCAGCCTCTCCCTGCCTCACTGTGCTCCACACAAGGCATGGGGCTCTCGTTGAGCGCCTCCAAGAAGCCAGGCTCCTCTCCAGCTTTTGAACATTTCTTCTGCAGAGTATGGTCACCCCCATCACCCCTTTCTTGTTTTCTCCTAACATTCTTCCAATTTTAGTTTATTTCAAGGCAATTGCTTAGCGCAGGTTTGCTGACTCCCCTGTGCTCACACACACACGCCCAAGACTAGGTCATTTCCTCTGGTGTAGGTTCTCATACTACTCTTTTGCTTTCCTCTATAGCTCTCAGTACAACTTAAAATTTTACATTTCTGTGATTATTCAACGAATATCTGTCCAAACTACTACAACGTGAGATCCTTGATGGACTACCTCTGTTTTGCTGTATCTCTAGCACTTAATAAAGTACCTGGCACATAGTACAGGCTCCATAAATATTTATTGGATGAGTCTGTACTTTATATATGGTGGCCATTATTCTGAATGTTACCTGACTTCCGGTTTCCTATGAAAAGTTCCATCTTGGCATTCAGAGCAGGTTCAAATGATGGCCATGTTCATCTTGGGCAGTTTTCTTTTTTTCAGTCTCATCTGTAAAATGGGAATAATTGTACCTGCCTCATTGAGTTTTTAGGTGGGTTTAGTGAGCTAATGTAACGTCCTGTCTGACCCAGTGCCTGGCTCACGGCTCCATCAGTGTTGGCTAGTAATGATTGTAATTAATTTAGGCCAGACGGCCACGTAAACAACCTGAGTGTAAGCAAACAGTTGTCCCTGTACCAAGGGGACCACTACAATTTGGAGAATGGAGCTTTAAAGGGGATGGATCTTCGGCTTCATCCTGCAACCTGGACACCCCCCGCCTCGGCCCCATGCCCGGGGAGGCGCCCAGGAAGCTCGATCTCTGGGGGAGGTTGAGCCTCCAGTGAGGCGGCAGCTGGTGGACACCCGGGCTGCGCTCCGGAGGTGCGGGGCGGCGGCGCACCCAGGCTCGCCCCAGCCCGCCGCCGGCTCGGTCGCGGTCCCGGTCCCGGAGGGCGCGGGGGGCGGGCGCGGGGCTCGCGCGCGCCGGGTGGCGGGATCGCGGCGGGGGCCGCCTCGCCCGCCCCTCCTCCGCGGCTTTCCGGGTCCAGCCACATCCGTGTCTGTCGGGTGTCTGCCTAGGCAGGGTCCCAGGACGGTGACGCCGGAGCGGTAGCGCCCCACCAGCCCTCCGCGAGCCCGCGAGCTTCGGGCAGTTTTGGCACAGCCGGTTCCCGCGGCGCCTCGGCCGCCCCTGCGTCCCCTCCCCAGGCAGAGGAGGCGACAGACGCGCGCCAGCGTCCGGATCCGGGGGCACTGCAGAAACACCCGGTATGTCTGTGTCTCCAGGAGCACGGACAGGGTTTCACTGCCAACTGTGCATTTTAATCATGTTTGGGAGGACCGTCCCAGTCGTCAGTTCCCAGGAGGGCTGCCCAGTTGGTGCACGGTTTCTTTTCGTTTGGCGATGCAGATTTAAGTGTGTGTGTGTGTGTGTGTGTAAATCTGTTTATATTGTGGGGCAACTGTTAATGAGAAGTCTATGAGACTTCCATCCTTCGTTCTTTTCTCCTAAAGCTTCCTTTTAAAATGTTGAAAATTGTTTTTTTCCTTACTTGAAATTCTTTTTATTTCATTTTCAAGCGATGATATAATACAATGTTATAATATACATAATAGTACATATTCTGTGTTAAATATTTCTCATGACTTCTCTACCTCTCAAGCTTAACGTTAGTTTTGAACTTTGAAAAAGCCATCCCCACGTTAATAACGCAAAGTTTTTCTGTAGAAATTTTTTGAAAAGTTGCAGAGTATGCGAGCTAATGAACTTAAGTTTAAAAAGTGGACAAATGCGAACGTTAGTAACTCCACAAAGCCACCAAATTAATGGATACTACTTATGGTTTTGGATTTTCAAAGACCTGCTTTGCAATACCTGTCAGATTGTCCTTAGGATCAGGTTCTGATCTTAATCCTGAAAGGGTTAAACCGCTACCAGGTTATGTTGAGGTCACTCTTACAACGCTGACCCGGAATACGTCAACAGTCTGTCCTGGAGTGTGGGGGACCAAACAGCTTAAATTAAATGAAAAAAAGTTGAAATATTTGTCATCAAACTAGTAAACCATTTCTTAGCCTTTTAGAAGATGAAAAGTTTAGTAACTACTGTTTACACACTTTGAATATTTCATGTTTGAGTGGGCCTCACAGTTTACACAAATGATTGTATATATCTGTTTACAATCAACAAATATCAGGGTATCTGTGTTAAGCGACAGTTAACATTTCGAGCTTTTCTGTAAAGGTGATGTTATAAAAAACTACAGAGATTACTGCCTATTGTCAAAAGGTCATTTAGAGAATCTGAAAATAAAATCATTAGAGACAGCTTAAGAGAAGTAGGGTAGTGAATTATAATTGAAAAAAATTTATATGGTGGGTGGAAATCAAAGTCGCAATTAGCACGTGAAATAGTTAATTTTGTTTTTGTTTTTGTCCTAAACATAGATTTCTAGAGCATTAAAAAAATCCTCTTAGGTTTGTTAAACCTTTAGCAGAAGATTACAGCCCATGTTTTGTCGTTGGTGAATAGCTGTTTGTCTCACTTTATTTACTTGGTATTGGGTATTTGTCAATGTCATTTCATATCTACAGAAAATTCTTACGCTCTATGGAGGTAGTGAATGTGTGTGTGCGTGTCTGCCGGAGGTCACATGACGGTTTCATCCTATTTGGTGGAGCAGCTTGACTTTTTTTCCCCTTGCTTTTGGTGATGGTTGTGAGTGCGGAAGTTGATTGACAGATGCATGCCAGAAACCCCCATTCTCCTTTTCAAAGACAACATATGATGGATTGCGGTCTCTCAGCCCAGCAGGACACGGGGACCATGCAAGCTGTAATTGGTCAGGTATGGAGTCAGCCATTTCTCAACTCCCCTTTTTTCCACAAGGGTCTCACCATATGATTCACATAATTCATATTTACAGTACCATCTTTCTATCTGTATCTTCAGCTACCTGCCAGCGTAGTGCTGAAGTGCGGAAGGGAAAAGGCACCCGTTAAATCTAGCCAGGAAACCTCAGCTTACAACTTCAGTGTGCCGCTTAAAAACCCAAACTAAAACAACCACAGAAAGAATCGAAGAACGAATCTAATTTAGAATTTGGTCTGAATGTTTCAAAAAAATCTGTGTCTAAGAATTTATTTTCTGTTGAGATTGTGATCCTTGGAAGAAATAAAGTGTGAGAAGAGAATAAAGTGTTGTGTCTCCTAGGCAGTAGGTAAAATTTTTCTGTTCAATATTTTTATTTTCACTGTACTCTCTCTCGCTCGCTCTCTATATGGAAAATAGAAAGATATAAATACACGTGCCTTTACTTCTAACCCAGATAATGTGTGACTGAGCCTGGTAAATGTAGTAGTGGTCTTGGCTGCTGCAGAGGGGCAGGCTGCAAATTAAACACTGCCACAATCTGAAAGGTCCAGGTGGTCTGCTCGCGCTTCCTAATGCAATCCAGCACAACAGCTTTAATAAACAGCTCTATTTAGTTCCTCCTTGTATCCAGGGAGGTGAACTGGTCTGGGGCTGCTGTGATGAAATGCCAGAAGAATATTTCTCAGAGGCCTCACAAGCTGATTTTTAGAGCTTTCCCGTTCTGTCGTCTTTGTCTTCCAAATGGGTCAGTGAGTCTCGCTTTCTGTTTGGTGCTTTTTGTTAAATCCGTCGTGTCTGTTTGTGTTTAAATGTTTGCGTTGTAAGCTAAATCAGAAGAGAAAAGGATCATTGTATTTTCATTTGCCTTCAAATAACTGAAGTGGTGAAAGGAATGATAGTGCCCTGCTGCAGAGGGAGGGTAATTTTTCTGACTGTGATGGGGGTGGGGTAAGGAAAAAGGGAATATATATGGTTTCTTTCTTTTTTTTTGTAATGTATTTTTGACCAAAATTTTTCTAAGTGAACCTTGCTGACTTATGAACTGTTAACTCATAAATCAGAATATGGTTACGAATATTGATAAACTCCTGAAAGTTTTTTTTTTTTTTTTGGCACACTTTCCAATCAAGACAGGCTGGTGAGGTGATGACATAAAATTTGTTCGCTGTATGTTAATAGCGTGGTGGAAAATATACCATCTTATTCTGTTTTCAACAAAATTATAGCAGAGCACTTCAGGGTTCTGAAAGCACATGGTTTATTAATACCAGCATGCTTCATAATGTATTTTTAGATGGAAAATGTCAGCTATATAATACTATGTTTCCACAGGCTCACGCTATTTTAAAAGCAGTAGATATCTATTTGAACAGAACAATATTTTTTAAAACTTTCAAGTTGGTTTTTCTTATACAGATATATATAAAGTGAAGTCTGCAGGCATGTATTTGTCAGGAGAAAATATGTAAGGACTGATTTTCTATATTGTTAATACCCATTTCAGTGTAAGTGTTCTCTGATAAGCAAAGAAGCGTATGAAATAGAGCTAAAAGAATTGTGGCGTATAGAATTAAATAAATACCCGTTCAGAAAGATGACCTTTTTGCGTATAAATAAAAATTGAGCTCCTGAAAACTCTCTTGACCTGTTTAATAAAACTTTTCTTAGGTTGCAAGCATGTTCTGTCTCCCGTATGTCACAGTATTTCCTTAATACTGTGCAAAATTACAGTGTTTCAGTTCCAAATAAGAGACAGGATTTCCTTTTGTATGTATTTCCCTTCCTTGGGAAAAGAAAGCTTGGTGAAAAAACAGGGTAAAGTTATTCAGTATTGTTTATTGGAAATAATTACAAAAGTATATGCTTTTAAAAGGTTCCAGTATGCACTTTAAAAAAGGAACTGGTATACGCTTTATAGACACCAGACGTAACTTCTAATTTGTCAGGATTTAAAATTGGTTGTTGTTATTACATAGCTCTGTGTTTTGTGTGTACTCTAAGCAATTTTTGAAGGCTGAGCATGTCTAGGAACTATATATGTTAATGACTTGTTATGAATACTTTGTAAATAGTTGTGTCAAAGTAGCCACATGTTTCCGGAAGATTTCATTTCTCATAAATTATTTGTTTAAAAACTCAGATACTTATGTCAAGCAAATAAATTATAAAAACAATTGTCCTGAAGGTTGTAAAATCTTCTGTATGAAAACTGTATTAAATCTTCTGTATTAAAACAAACTAAAATCCTTATTTTTTTTGAAATTGAAACACTAAGTATTCAAAAGGAAAGAAAAATAGCACATTGTCTCATAAGCATGCCATAAAAGTTGGAAAACCTAAATGAAACCTCTATCTATATAAAAAGAAAGATGACATACACATTTGAAATGATTTTCTTTTAATTGTTATGGCACAGATAACAATATTTACTTAAACGACTGTCACTAGCAATAAGGACAAGAATGTGAAAATAATTTTTATTGCTTTTCAGTCACTCATAACCAGAAAGAGATGGTTTCTTTCTCAGCTCTTGATTTCAATATCATCTTATACCTACTCAGCAGGTGTGATCAGTGCCATTTGATAATGCAAATGTTTGTGTGTGTTTCTTCTCAAATACGTGTTGAAATAATAATAATTTTCGTCCTTTTTTTTTCTGTTCTGAGTTCTGTTCCTAAATGGCTTTGGTTTGGAGGAGCAAATAACCAGTTTGCAATGATATTTTCCATTCTGAAGAGGGAAAGATTCCCATGAAATATGATCTTTAGGTTTTTTCATTCATCTCTAGGATCAAATATCCAGTTGCTTCCACTGGAGAGAAGGGTAGACTTCTCTGCCTTGCTGGCCATGATCCAGCTGGGGAGAGCGTACTGGCTTCATGGAGCACATTATTGCTCTTATATGCCTTTCCCCCAGGAGTTTCCCTCCCCCAAGCAAGCAATTAAGCAGTCTAGTACCTAGGAACAAATTCCCTGCCTAGTGTATCAAGATCCAGACACTTGATTCATTCGCACAGGTTTTGGAAATCAACCAGATTTTTGATAGTTATCTGTAGCAAGCTTCCTAACCCTTTGAACCATAGGATGGCTTGATACCTTCAGATAATTTTCAGATCAAGTCAAACTACACAGTTATGCAGCTTCTGAGCCATGGGGTTGAGTATCATTTGAAAATGAAGGCTTGCATTTCCACCTCTCGTGGTCATTCAGTGTTTACTGCATCTTTTCTTTTTTGCAGACCTGAGCTGTGAGTGACAGATTAGTTCATCAGTATTACAGACGTCCTGTTTTTATTTTTTTTCCCTCATCTCATGCAGACGGGTCACTGTGTCCAATCCTCCTTCTGGCACCGCCGTCCCCAGAGGACACTTGGCCAACCTGCCATCTTGATGTGCCGCAGGCCTGAGCGTCCAGGCTGGCTGCATGTTTCTATATACTGACTTCTGCAAATATTACAGAACAGAGGATATTAAATTAGTTGTTAATAAAAACAACAGATGAAGCAAATTAGAGAAAAATACTTATCAAGCATATCTAAGAGTTTGCTAGGAATGGGGGAGACATAGCTGGATGAAATGCCCATGGGTGCGCATCCAGTTGACATGCTGAGGTACAAACAGAGGAGCAAAGAAAACATTTAACGGCTTTATAAGCGCAATCAAAACCTTTTGCAATTTTCCTTACCAGTAAAATGGGTCTTTTTTTTTCAAGATGGATTTAGATAATTTAAAGTGTTGGAAAGTGGCACATTAGGAAGCATTGCGGTTATCGGAGACAGGGCTCAGTGTGTGTGCTGCGCGATGGCTCCCAATGGGAGGGCGGGTAGCTGGGGGCATTTGGTTTAACAGTGTCTCAGTGCATGTTTTCTCATATGAAGATTTTAAAACACAAAAACGTTTTTTTTGTTTTGGTATTTAAACAATTTTATATGTGAGTTTGTTTATACTCTCCCTTATTCTAGAAAGTATTTACTGTGGCTTTAAGAACAACGTGCTTACCTAGGGCATACTCAAGCTGACGTGAAATGGAGGTGGCCTAGGGAGGAGGGACCCCGGCAGTGTGTAAATAACACACTTGCAGATTGTTCTCTGTCCATTTAGACTGATTTTCATGCCCTTTATATAAAAAATAAACTTTGGGGCTACCCAACCCTGTTTTTCACACCCCAAGCATAACTTGCGTATACTCCAAAAAGTCACTTTTATATGTGTGAATGCCCTTTTTCTCAAATTGACATATCACTTTAGCAAATTTATATATTTTGGGGATTTGAAATTATTGTCGTTTGGATTTAATTGAGAATACTTTTTTCAGGGTCTTATAGGTGAATAGTATACTAGAAAAATACAATGAATTAGAGATTTTTCTTTCTGAGCACAAAATGGTGCTAATATTCTCTTTGTAAGTGCAGGACTCATCAATTGAGTTTGTACTACGTATTTCTAATTGACCTTGAATTATACTTCACTCAATACTCCACTTATACTTAAAGGAAAGTTGATGTTAACCTTTTATATTCTATCAGATGAGCTCAATTTTCATTGCCTCTAAAAATTTTTTAAAGTGAAGTTCAGTCTGTTACCGGAGCCTGTTTAAATTATGAAACCAAATTTGTCCATTAAAGTAAAATTTATCTATATAATAATAATACTATACAATAATGTTGAATGTAATACTAAACAACGAGCACGTGGAATCTGGTCTTGACACCGAATTTTCTTTTCTGTTTCTAAGGTCGGTTAATGAAACTCCATGTACTATTCAAGTATCATTTCACTGCTTAGGAATGGAAAGCTTTTGGGTTCCCATTTCTAGAATATGGGGAGACGGTGCTGCAGCACTTAAGATATGAATGCTTATGAAAGAAAGTTCGACTGTAATGTGTTTCCTTTACGTAAAAATCTATACCACTTGTTCCAGAGGTCAGTGAAAAAAGATACTCCTTTATGGTCTTGCTGTGTAAACTGCATTTTATCAGATGGTTGAAACAAATCTCTCTTTTCATCTTTCTTGTTTACCAAAATTAGAACTTAGCTAACATGTCCTCAAATAATTGAAAAACTCCACTTTTTAATTGCGCTGGGATACTGTATAAGCTGTCGCTTTTGAAAAAAAAACTTAAGTGGAAAATAAAATTGTGAAATAAAGTGCAAGTATAAAAGGATCAGACCTGGAGAAACAATGCACAGAAAGAGAAATACTGATTAAAATTTGAACACTAAAAGAAAATCCAAGTTACACAACTTTTAAATTAATTTGTATTTTGTGGCCTAACTTTTACTTGGGAGATAGTAATAACTACCCTACGTGCAATTTCAAACCTGAATTTATATATTTATCTTTATGTTCTTCTTTTTCTCCCTTCCTTCTTTCTTTTTTTTTTTTTTTGGTAGATGAAGTGTGTGTCCAATGAAATAAATTACTGAGTCAAGCCTTGTTCTGGGATCACAATGTCAATTACTCTGTTGGGCCATATTGTCTTGAGATGGTCCAAAATTGTAATCAAAATCTGTACCAATTTTGCTTTTTAGACATTTCTTCGGAATCTTCGATTGAAGAAGGGGTTGTGAGAGACTCACATTTTATTAAGATTCATTTTTATTTCTATTATTTTCTTGTTCCTCCCAACTCTGCAACATGAGCCGATTATGGTGAAAATTGCCTAATTTTTATTTGATAGATTCCTTCCGGGTTTGCCCTATGCTGTGTTCTTCTCTTTGCCCAGCTAGGTATGACCACATTATTGTTATTTTGGGGCTACCACTTCTCCTAAATAAGAAACACTTGTATGGAAGTAGCAGCGAAATAATTGAAGACATTTGTGATTATTTATATTAAAGACAATTCTCTAGGTTTTAAAACATTTTATTTTCCAAGCTCGCTGGTGTCGGAAAATAGCTTTTTGTTTTATCACTAGTTTTAAAACCCCCATGATATGAAGGACTCTTTCTCCAAAGGACAGAGATGAGCTGTTGATTCTTGGTACTGATGCCGGGTGAACTGTAGCCCTATTACCTTCGGCAGTGTTTTTCTAACCAAAAGAACAAAAAAAAAAAAATAATTAGGATGAACAGAATATTCTAAATTTCACCTGTTTTCAGTTTCTTCCCCCATCCACCCCAACCCCCTGCCCAGGGAGTGGATAATTCCAGTGGGAAGAGATTCCCATAGAGTTTCCAGCTGGCACCTCCTAAGGTCAAAGATAAAAATAAATGTGTTGACACCTTGAATGAAAAGGAAATAGTTACTCAAACGCGTTGCTCTGGTATTTTGCGGTCTTCCTTCACTGTCATTTCTCCATCAGCTTTCCTTCTCTTTCCCATTGTAATCCAGAGTCAGTGTGATGAGTAATAAGTGGAAAGTGAATCCTTGAGGGCTGCCCAGACGGCAAAGGGCGCTGGAAAGGGAGACAGACAGCAGCAAAACAAAGCAGAAAACTCACCCAAACGCTTGTCTCGGTTGTTAATCATTTTGTTAAGTTATTTTGTATGCTTGCTTCAGCTCACCTGGCGATTTTAGATCACACAATTCTGCAGGGAAACGAGACTTGAGGAGGGGACAGTGGAAAAACAAAGCCAAAAGGGAAAAAGAAAAAGCTTCGCACTTGTGCCATGGAACATGAATTTCAAAATTAAGGAACGCTTTATTTTTGGAGCTTTTAACAAGAGTTTAACCAGTGCTTGGGTGCTGTGAAATAGCAGCCTTGCTAAAATGGATGTTTCTGGTAGTTAATATGATGCCGACTCTGTTTGCATATTTTATGACTTTGACTTTTTGTGAATAATTAGAAACTATTTTAAAAAGAAAATATCCATCCCTTACACCTCAAAGCTTAAAGAAACAGATATACTTAAAAAAATTAAATACCTGGTTAAATGGTGATTTTAGCATCGATCCAAAGAACTCAAGTAAACTCGTCTTTAGAAGAACAAAGTGCATCGTTTATAGACAGCTGGATTTTCAGTGCAGAATTTATATACAGATTTTTTTTAAAAAATGAAATATTTATTGTTGAGAGTGTGGGGCAAATATTGCACAAAGACAGAAGCATGGACACCAGAAACCCTAGTTGATATTGATGATATATGGAAAAAAAGGTAGCTATTTCTCAGATCTTCACTTGTATTCCTCCAAAATTGAAGGCCAGTGTGGGAGAGCAGGCAGCAAAACACATAAGGCGAGGCTCCAGCAGGCCAAACTTGCTTCAGATGGAGCTAGCAAATTTTCTAAGCCCTAAATAACACTAGCAAACAAGGCGCTTTCAACCTTTTGGAGAAGAGATTGAGAGTTGGGACAAATGTAAAATGCCGCTTAATGTGCACGAATAAGGCCAAGAACATCGGGATCATTTCACTCAGTGTCACTCCCGATGATTCATCATTATGGCCAGGGCAAACTGTGGGCTCTGGGCTGAAACCATTTTATCCTTTTTTTTTCTTTTTTTTGAAAAACAGAATGTTCCAGCTTGGATCTTATATCCTTAGGGTTACAATATTGAATTCTGAATCAGGAAACTTAATCTTGCAGCCAGATTTGACAAGATGCTGGTTGAATGGTAGGTAGAAGTGATGATTGTGGGATGAAATGCCCCAGGTCAAGATTTGGGAAAATAAGAGATTTTGTGGAAATTTGGCTGATATAAGGACCCCAAATTTGAAAATTTCTCACTGTTCATATCAGCAGATAGTGTTCAAGGGTCTAAAAAGCAGATCATTGCTGTGTTCATTTTCTCTGTTTCAAATCTTTCTTTAACAGAGTGACTTTTTACACATTCCTGGTGTATTTCTAACGTCGCTAATATAAAAGGTGTTTGTAGTAATATTCAAAAAGTTTCTGGGAACAAAGGATAACATTGTTGCTCAAATGCAAGACAATCATACTTTATTTATTGGCAAGATGTTAATACTAAATTCAGTAACTAAAGTTCTTTCTTTTTTGAAAACTTCTTCCATTTGTAAATGAACCCATGTCTAGATTTCCAGGGACCAAAGAATTTAGAGTGAAAATGAAAATGAGGCAATCGAATTGGTTAAAACAGACAGTCATGCCTTGGACTTTTTAGGAATACTTGATTATTTAACATCTAACAATCTAAAAATATTTTAACTCTGTTTTCAATTTTAATACATGAAAAAATTATGGTAGATGTTTACTTAAAATACTTGTCCTCTCAAGTAAGTTGATCTTGAGGGTGGAGAAATACTTTGCAGCTTCTGGAAATCAAGATTATTGTAGAAAAGTGAGTACATAGTTATCACTCTACTGCAGAGGATGGTTATTGTACTTATTTCCTTCCCAAAACTAGGGCACTTGGTTTTGCCTTGTACTGCAAGTTTCATAGCTAATTTCTACAAGTGCTGAAACGTATCAACTGGGATTGTTTCTTCTCTTTCTACCATTATCTATCAAATAGAATTTTATTTTACTTTTTTTCTTTTTGAGGAAGATTAGCCCTGAGCTAACTACTGCCAGTCCTCCTCTTGTTTGCTGAGGAAGCCTGGCCCTGAGCTAATATCGTGCCCATCTTCCTCTATTTTATACGTGGGACGCCTACCACAGCATGGTGTGCCAAGCGGTGCCATGTCTGCACCCGGGATCCAAACCTGCGAACCCTGGGCCGCCAAGAAGTGGGACGAGCGAACTTAACTGCTGCGCCACCGGGCCGGCCCCTATCAAACAGAGTTTAAACAGCTAGTTCAGCCGGAGTGGTGAGCATGTGTAAAACCTATAGAATGTGAAAACAGTTCTTATATGCATATGCTTGAGGCAAGTTACATAGTGGAATCCTATGAGTCTTTTAAAAATTATTATTAAACAAATTATAAAAGCAATGCATGCTTGTGACAAACAATTTTAACCACACAGGAGAGTATAAAGTGAAAAGTAAAGTGCCCCGTCATTCCACTTCCTACAAATAACCATCGTCAAGTTTCCTATATATCCTTCCAGAAATTTTCTATGTATGTATAAGCATAGAAAATCTTTATACAACCCAGGTAGATCCATCCTATACGTAGCCCTCTGCAACTTACTTTTGCATTTTAAAAACATATCTTGAACACGTCATAGTACTATGAATAGATCTGTTTCCTTCTCTGTAGTATTCCTTTCTATGGATAGTCAATGGTTTGTTTAACAAGTTCTCTCCTGATGAGCATCCAGCTTTCAAAAAATAAGTTAGTTTCTGCAATGAGACTAACAAGTAGAGATGTTTCATTTCTCTTATCATAAAAATTTCCAGAATCTTCCAAATGGGGTTTACTTTACCAAAAGAACTCTTAGGTATTGTTTCCTAAGAGAAGGTGAAGTCTAATGTTAAAAGTGAAGGATAGCTTTACGCCACAAGAATAGATATTTATCATTTGTATATTGAACACTCAAACCAATTAAAATAGCAATAAAGATCACAATATTATATTTAGTAGCAAAGAAGTAAGGATAAGAGATAACGCAAGGATCTCAGTCAGATACATTATGACTTTAAAACCTCTATATTTGTTCTAAGCCACCAACTCAGCTGAACAAAATGCATAACTTATTTTCTTTCATGGGCCTCGATTCTATTTATTAAGATAATTGACAGAGATGTATGTTTCCAATGCGTGATTCAGTTAGCGTACCTGGATTAGTGAAAAAGAGACCAGAAGAAATTCATGGTAATTAATGTCAGCTAAGTTCTTGTTTTCTATATTTCATATTGTCAGGCCAATCCTTCAACCGTGATTCATAGGTTAAATAATGCAGTCAGGAGAAGGGCTGAATCAAAACCAATCAGACATAGCCCTTGAATTCAATTAATTCGGGCTTTTGATAAGGTAGGCAAAACATATACTACTTAAATATTTAAGAGAAAGTAACAAGTTAAGTTCTTCATTTCTTTTAGGATATGTCTCCGCTCATTCATCTTAACCACATCACTCCACAGATGCTAAGAAAGTGAAAGGGGTGGTAATGAAATCTTCTGTTTGTATAAGAGATGGAAGCGCGAGCGGACCGTGACATCTTTCACTGTACAGATCCCCAGAATGGGTTCCATAGAGCTGCCGGTTGGGTGGGTGTATGCTTTCTCCTTCTTTGCTCTTCCCTACAAATGCCAGGACAAGGAACCTAGATAGGAAATGATAATGCTTCACTCATGGGTTTAAAAGTAGCTGGCTCCCTCACCTGAGACTCAAAACAGGCTCTCAAGAACAAATTGTATGGCATATCTTTGATGTTAACGCTCTCATTCGAAACCAGCAACTTTGAGAAGTAGGTGGAAATCCTTATTCCCATCTGTGGAAGTGGAAACTGGCTCAGAGAGGTCTTATTTAGAGCCATGTTGCTAGCAGTGAAGTGAGGTTTGAACCCAGACATTCCTTCTAAGGCTTCACTGTTTGTCTCTACACCAATTCTCAGCCTTGGCTGCCTTTTAGAACCACGTGAGGCAACCTGTGAAAATCTGCTGACGTGCAGGACCCATCCCCAGAAATTCTGATTCAGTTCATCTGGGTATTGGTATTTTTGAAAAGCCTTACAGGTGATTCTAATGCACTGTATCACAGTGCCTCTTACATTCAACGAATGTTATTTTAAGTGATAAAAAATGAGGCAATGAAGATTAAGCAAGGTACTCCTTCCCCCCACCCCTCCAACGCACAGTGATAAATCTGCAGCAGAAGAATGGAGAGAATTTAGTCTGGTATTCACTGTGTGTGTGTGTGTTCAGTAGGAATCCTGTAAGCTTTGTTGAATATCGGAGATAATGTTTAATAAGATTTTCCATCCAGAAAAGAGCTGGATATTTAGCCATCTTAAGAATAACAACAACACTAATGATAATCTACCAATTAGTAAGCACTTCCCAGGTGCCAAGCACTTTACGAGCATCATTTAATCCTCACAACAGCTCTGTGAGGTAGGTACTGTTTTTATCTCCATTGTACTAACTAGCTGACTGAGGAAGAGGCACAAGGTCACCTGGACAGTAAGTGGCAAAGCTGGAATTTGACCTAAGGATATTGGAGGCCAGGGTGTAAATCCTTAATAATACGCAAAATCACAGAATTGTAACATGGCCCGAAACATTGCCTGTGGGAAGTATTATTCTTAGTATAATCTTGATGAAGGCAGATTTCATTACAGAAATGCCTCCTGTTTCTCTCCTCTCTCCTCCCTGCCCTCCTCCTCCTTCTCTTTCTTCTTCTTCTCTCTCTCTCCTCCTCCTCCTAAGAATCTGTTGCTTCATTTCCTATATAAGAATTTTATTGTTGCCATCATTACCTGCTATAATTGGGCTCTACGTGGTGATCTGGAAAATGATTCTTTTATAAAATGTAAAAAGAGAATAGATGGTGGGTGGAAGGATGGAAGAGCAAATTGGTACTCTCTGGTAGGCTTCCATCAAAAGAGATGCTCGTAACCAAACAAGGAGTCACCCTGGCCTCAATTTCCTAGTACTCCATGAGGTATGCCTTCAGACACAACACATCTTACACAGTGTGGCCAGTAGGCACTGATCTGTATGTATGCAGAACAAAATTCCTATAGACAATTTCAGAGAAGGTTTGAAAATAAGTTTATATTTTATAATGTATAAAACAAGTTTATATTTTAAAATAGTCCTCACTATTTGAGATTAATAGCTACAGAAACACTTTTATCTTTTATCTCTTAACTGATTAACATTCTATCAACTATCCTTCTATTTATCTATCATCTATCTCTCTATCATCTGTCTTTTAAGTGATTAACATTCTTGCCTGCGTTTGAAATCAGAGCGTTAAATTTTCAAGACGAGCTTGCTTTCTCTCTTCGTTCTTTGTAAAAACTCAACTAAATTCCAGCTGTGTGCCCTAGCACATCTAAACTGATTTTTATGAGCTAATTATATTGTCATAATTAAGGACTATGGTGATAGGCAATCGCTGATTCTACCAAGGAGTCATTTCTTAACTCAAATTTTGGAAAACCTTTAAATAATATTGTGGCATTCCTCCTATTTCAATTCCATTTTTTTGAAATCGAAGTAAATAAAGGGTATCTTTTATCCTGCTTAACTATTTTCAACTGAATTTCTTTCTCTCTACTGGCATTTTCAATATTTGTGGCTCTGGAGGCAGTAGTGGGGCTGAAAAAGAGAAATCTCTTCTCTGCCTAGTAGTTTGAAATTTTCACAAATTATAATTTTGTTTGTATTTGTGTGTGATGGATGTAGGACCAAGTAGGGTTTACTCTCAAATCTCTCTTTAACTTTTACATGTAATTCAGTTGGGTCAGAACTGATGGATATGTGGATAGGAAACAATATGATGATTCGGTGAAATGAATCACTATCATCTTCAACAAAGTACTTATGGCTCTGGAACATCAGATGTGAACATAACGCTTGGTAAGGACAGTGTTGTTGCCTGGAGCTTGGAATCCATTGTATGTCTTAGATCTTGGTTCATCACCTCTTCCACACCTGTATCCTTCCTCTCAATGAGTGCTCTGAGTCAAAAGGAGGAGACACCTTCATTGTTCAGACAGACAGGCTGAGTCTTGATAACGTCTCATGCAACAGCCCAGTCCTGTGGGGTTGAGCTTGTTGAGATGGAGTAAAAGCGAGGTGTGTATGCTAGAATTCAAGAAGGTAGACAAGGATATGAGTTGGAGATTTTGTGCGTTAAGATTTTGAAGGTTTTCTTATCTATTCACACTCTCTTTCATCAGTATTTCTTGATGGTTTCGTTTCTTTCCAGTTGGCCTGAGTGTGTTGTAGAAACGGAATTTAAAAGGAGACATTGGAGCTGAGGGATAATGCTGCCTCCTGATTATTTGGTTAAAGTCAGCATATGAAGTTGACACCACATCGCAACACGGGGGCTCAAATTATATTTTTGAGCAAATGAATGGAAAAGTGTGTTCCTGATCCACTAGCCGTTAAGTTGCAAAAAAATTATGATTGTATATTAAAAAATAAATAGGTGCCTCATGCCCTCCTTTCTTGTATGCTTTTGGGATTTCAAGGGGCACCGAACAAGATCTTTTCTGTAATTCCTGAGTTTACTTTCGCTTTATTGCTTACAGAGCTCATTGAAAAATGTGGCGTTACATCTGCAGCCAGATGGGCTTGCTAATTCCGCATGTCCCTACATTTTGATCTTAAGACAGCCTAGCAAAAGACAGTTTGGGTCTGATGAAGGAAGCCATTTATGCAGGACATCTGCCTCCTCCTGGGAGCGGGGCAGAGAGGGAAAAGATCAAATTCCTGTATGGAAGTGGAAGACCATGGATATCGGACTCTGTCACCCACCAACGTGACACAGAATTTCTCCTCTACCGGGTGATAAGTCCATTCATGTGAAAACACAAGGCTAGGGGATCAGAGCTCCTCCCACCACCCATGTTCTGGGCAATTCCTTTCAGCCTATTTTTGACGAAATGGGTGATATCGGTGTCTCATTGAAGCCATTGTCAGATTGAGACTCCAAACAAAAGGGTTTGAATAAAATAAGGTTCTGGGCTTTTTGTATTTTCCTATTCCTCCTTCCTTTCTTCTTTCCTTCCTTCCTTCCTTCCATCTTTCTTTCTGTAAAATTGACCCATAATCATCTTAGAAATAGTTGAAGTGTTGAAAGAGTTGCTAGAGGTTGTACAGACTGTTTCTCTTTATCCTCACCATCTTACTCTCTCCCCTTGTCCTCTGCCTCCCCTAACAACTCCTAATTCTTTCTAGAGACATATCCTGGCGTGCAGCAGGTACTCAATAATTGCTTTAAAAATGATTCCTTCATTACAACTGTCACTCTAATTTGTATCTCAGTAGAATGTTCTTCTCAAGGTGTTTTAAGCCTTGAGGTGGCGCTGCTCTGTTTAGTCTCTTCTCAAGGATTTCATGAAAATATCCTTATATCTGTTTAGTGGTGAAAACAAATCTGTTCTCACACTTTGCCACCTCTAAAACGCATTCTTTAAAATATTGCTTTGGATGGAAAGACTGTGTTACTACTCACTTTAGCAATGTTTAATGCAATACAAATCAATTGACTGTAAATAATTCTTGTCTTTCTACAATCTGGGAAATGGATTATTCAAATCATGTTTTAAAATTTTTAACACAAAAGGCCACAGTGTAGCATGTTAAGTTGGCAGCTTTACATGTACTTACAAATTGGAAAAAGTTAATGAATGAAAAATACAATGAAGAGATTATTTTGGTACCTGGAAACAATGGCATGAATTTAGGATCTACTCTAGCTGATTCTTGAATAAAACTTTTTCAAAATAGTGTATAAGTAAAGTTGTGTTAATGAGCTGTTTTATATGTCTGTGGGATAAGCAAATGGCAATATCTGAACATTTGACATTTAATTTTTTTCTTGGTTTTCCTGCTGAATTTTAAACATGATAATGAAGATATTATATACATTATACGTAGTATATGTAAGAATATATTCTTTTATATAAGATTATATATATTCTTATTTTAATGAAATAAGTACTGCTCTTCTGCATAATAAATTGAGGGAAAAGGATTATAGGCATAGTTAGAAAAAAAGAGAAGATTTTTTAGACTAGATCAGTAAAAAAATCGTGTTGTTTGATTTCGTTTATTTGGATGGGTGTCATGCGAAACAGTTATGAGTTTCAAGTTTCAAATTAGAATTCTGTGATGTTATAAAATATGAAATGGTATCTAAAAAGAAAAGCATGAAAAAGGCAGGGATGCCTGAGGGCAAAATGGGGATTTTTCAGGGGCTGCAAGTTTAGGTTTATGATCCCAAAAACAACCTAAAGGAAAGTCTGCCTAGCATCTGAAATGAGACTGTGCAACATACAGTTTTTACACATATGTTTACTGTATGGTTTTGTACATACAGTCTGAAAAAACCAACTTTCCATGTAGGAAACCTTTATTTTTTTCTTCCCAGAAGAGTTCAAAGTTTGTGACCTCTGAAGTACTTCACGTTTGATCTGTCCATGTCGAATTCTTGGGAAGATGTGTCTAGTGCTCCGAGTGAGTTTCACAGCTTTGAGCTTTTTGGTAGGAAAAATCGTTCTCAGGGTTTGAGCTCGCCCTCTGGGGCAAAGTTTAGCTCCATTCATCCCTTAGTACCTTTTACAGCTCTTGGTAATATTCTTTTTTTTTTTTTTTTGTCTCTTCTATAAGTGATTTTCCTGCTTGGCTGAGCAAACTCTTTGTCCACCTAAAATTCAAAGTATCTGAGGCTAATAAAAAGGCAAAACCGTCCATTTTGTTATTGCCAACTCTTCTTCGTTATTCTCGATTCTCCTGTATTAATTGAGATGTGGATAAATATCATGTCATCCCTTCCTAAAAGGATGGGAACTCCGAGCTGCAGGAGCGCTCCACGGATGAGGCTGGCGGAGCAACAACCTGGGAATAGGAAAAGCTAGAGAGGAGATGTGGAGGCGCTGCAAATAGAGGTCTGGTGTGGTGGGGGTGTGAGGACTGGCACCCAGCAGGTCCCAGAAGAAGGAAGGGGACAAGGAAAAGGAGAACGAATTCTGCAGGTTCCAGAGGAGGAAGGAAGATGCAGTTACCAGGATCGGGATGCAGAGGGAGGGTTTGGGCATAGAAACAAGGTGGCTGCCTGATTATGAAATGCACAGGGGCAGAGCTGGACCAGAACGCTGCTATACCTGTGTGCTGTTTATAGTGCCCATGATGAGGATGTTAAACAGAGCTTGGGGCAGGCCTGAGCGTGAGGTGCTGGTCAGGGGCCCTTTGGATAAAGAAGATTGTGTGGTTAGAGAAATGGGCTGACTCCGTCTTCTTTTCCCTGTTGCTCAATTTTCTCCACTGCATTTGTTCATCCTCCTCGCTTCATGCCTCTACTCTGCTCCCTGGTCCTTCAATCCCCCTTCTAATTCATGCCGCCCTCAATCCCCAGATAAAACCTCACAACCTGCTGTTTTGATCTTGTCACTCCTCTGCTCAGGCTCCTCTCCCCATGACGGTCTCACTACCTAATGTGGTAATGTTTAAACTCTCCATGATCTGGCGCCATCTTTCCTTGTCCTGACTCCCAACAGTCCCCCACTGTCATGCTGACCCACTCAGATCTTCTTATGAAGCCCTTTAAAGGGATTCCCCAGAGGAAAACCCTGGAAAGCAGTGAGCCAACAGTAACTACATTAGCCACAGAATCTGAAGCCCAGTGCTTAATTGCTGAGGTTCCTTATCTGTCATTCACTATGTAGCATCTTGATGCCTTTTGTGCCTCAATAGCTTGTGTTTAAAACGGGATCAAAAATACTGAGTTGCTTCCTAGAGATTCCTTGGGATTTCGTGAATATATGTCTGTTCTGTGTCTTGAGCTACTATTAGAACTGTACAAACCAGGGCAATTTAATTAGAAAATTGATAACACTAAAACTGAAGTGATTTTTTTCACACCCAAATATTAAAATATTGGTAAAGAAACTGACTTCCAAGAATTTCGCCTCTGAAACTTGTCTCTTTCCCTGGGCTGTCTATCTAGCGTTTGCTTCTCCCGCGTCCTCAAGGCAATATTGCTAAGTGGTTAAAAGAGAGAGCTGGAAGGTCAGAACCAGTCTTGGAGTATCAGGCCATCACCTTTTATGCCTTGCTTTTATAAACCTTGGGCAACTTACTTGGCCTCTCTGTGCCTTGGTTTCTTGAACAGTGCAGTGGGAGTGATAAAAATGGCCACCTCAGAGGGTTGCTGTGAGGATTAAATCAGATAACTTGTATACAGAATGAAGCATAGTGCCTGGCACACAGAAAACCCTACTGTGCATTCACATTTTTAGGATCATCATCATTCACCTCTTCCTGGTCCTCCCTCCCACTCTGGCTCCCTCCTTATGTGAATTTCCTTGTAGGAGAGCTGGAAGGGCTCCTCCACCATTGCCTTTCGTGTGTGATAGTGTTGACCACACTTCCTGAAGCTCCTTAGTGGCTTGGCTATCTTGACCCTAACCATCTACTCCTAGTTTTCTTATGTTCTTCTATTTAACTTGCAGCTGCTTCTTTCTTCTCTCCAGAGACGAGGCATCCCCAGGTTCACTCCCGGGTTCTCTTCTACATTCCCACCAACTTCAGTAACTTTCACTATCATTTCTCTGCGTATCTACTCTCTAATCCATTTCCAGTCCTGACCACTTGTTTTTTCTGCATCTACCTAGATATTTGGCTTTCCCCTCACAAGCATCATGTTGGAGCCTAAAGACATCCTTACGACAAACCCGTTCTGCCTTAAAGAACAGTGATTTGCACTTATTGAGCTGTTAATACGAGCCACACCCTGTTCTCAGAACTTTACATGCATATCAATCTCAGCACAAGTAAGTGGCAGAGTTGGGATTCAAACTCCAGCAGCGTGACTCTATAATTTACACCTCTTGACTTGCTTACTTCTGCAAAGGATGTTACAGCCTCCCGTTCACCTCAGCTGGGAACCTCAGTCATCTTAGCTTCTCCCTTATCCTTGCCTCCCATGTTTAAGGAATGGACAGTGCTCATGGAATCTACCCAGGCTGAAAATCTTGTTGTCCATTCTTGCTCCTACCCTCCCTTTTAGACTTTTGTTCCTCTTGCCTGGACTGGGCCTTCTAGTTTTCCTGTTCCCACGTTTCCTGTACATAAGTGACCTCCAAACATTTTTATTTTCAAACAAATTTTACATAAAAGCCCCAAATGCAGAGCAGATAGTTTCATGGGATACATAGCAAGCCATCGGGAGATCTGAACATGGATAAATAAACATAGACATGCTCCGTAAAGTATTTTTAATGCAAGGAGAATGTTAGGAGCTGTAAGCAGTAAACATTTTTTGGTGTCAATTATGCTAGTTGTTTTAAGGGTAAGTTGGAAGAGGGCAGGGGAAGAAAGGGTAGACCACCATGTTAAACTTAAAGACTTTGCCGTGGAAAGCCCAGAAATGGGCATGAGAGTGTTAGCTTTAGGAGATGATGCTGGAGTTGAAGGAGTGGGCATTTGGGTGTAGACTCTACTAGCATTTCCGCTTTACGGGCTTCTCTACATGACATTGGAAGAATATTCTGGACAGTTTCCACTGTGTGGCTACAAAGGAAGGAATTCCCCATTCCTTTCTAGAACTGTAAGGTCCCAGTGGATGTATTATTTCCTCATAAGCTACTTGAGGCAGGGGCCGTATTTTCCCACAGCCTCTGGCACGATGCTTTACACATAGTAGGCACTCAGTAAAGATTTGTGCAGGTATGAATGCATATAGTTTCCATAAGGGTGTGATCCAAAGCTCTTCGGGTGATCCTTCCTCCATTTTTATTGCCATTCTGAGCTCACAGCTCCCATAGCAACAATAACTCATACCCCTCAAGCATACGGGGTATTTAGTATTTCTGTATGTGGTGTCAACTTTCATGTCAGAATATGCTATATATGTAACTGGTTGAGTTATGGTTGTTTGGGGAACCACAGGCTTTTTTCTATCTACAATAAGCCCTGGTTAGCCATCCTAGTGTACGCAGAGGTAAATTCACTGTACCACCTTTTCATGCCTAACTCTCTCCCCTTGACCCCGGACCCCCAATTTGATGGACACAGAGTTACAAGCTAACATGCCAATTATAATGACAATTCCGTGCTTAAGAATCCATTTGCTGGTAACACTATGACATTAATATTTCTAAAGGCCACCTTTATATTTACTACTGTTTTCTCTGGGGGACTTTTATATTATACCCACATTTTGAAAAGGGGGATCAATTCAAGAGTTGGTCTGGTGATGTGAGATGTTCCTAGGGACAATGACATAGCACAAATATGTTTCCTCATCGTGCCTGTGCAACCAGAGATGGAAATGTCATGGCTTTGTTTTCCTAAAGTAGCTGCTATAATTTTTCCTTTTCTGTTCATAATTACAGATGTTTAAAAGGGAGTTTCTTGAAACTTAGAAAAATAGCTTAACCTCACCTTACTTATTCCTGTACTTCAGCTTTGGGGACTGGAAAGCCAAGGAAAGGGGCAGCGTGCGGTGAGGGGGAGGTGGGGGAAGTCAAGTGCAGTCAAGTGCTCCTTCTCGAGGTTCCAGCAGCGTGTCTCGGTGGATGCTGGAGCACTGTTTAAGCCGATTGGCCTTGAGCCAGAAGATATTTCTGTCTGTGCTCCTTGAAGTTCAGAGATCTATCTTTTGTTGTACTATCTAAGGGAAAACTTAGGCGTATCTATTTCTTTCTAAATTGAGATCATCTTATTGTTTAAGACTGACTGACTTACAAGTCTTTTACCTTCTGGTGATCACTTATTCAGTTAGTGAAGCTAGGATGATATTTTGCCCATGTTTATTACATATCAGCAACTAGCATCAGATTCCTCTGCACTGTATTACTTCTGCTAAATGTTCTCTTCGTCCCTTCCACATCTCCCACCCTCTCTATTCTCTCAACACACACACACACACACACAAACACACACAGACACACACACACACACATGCTTCCTCCCCAGCTTGCAACTAGATCTTCATGTCCCTCTTTTACATTTGGAGCCCTGGCCTCAAAACGGAACACTTAGAATCTTTGTTTCTCCTTCGTAAGTCAGAAACGGATTCACTCAAACACATTTGTTGAAATGGAAAAGAATACTCCCAATTTTTTTATAGAATATCTAGAAAAGTCTGGAGCCAAAGGAGGCATTTTCTTCTCACTCTTGTCTGTTGATGTCTTCTTGGCTTCCATGCACAGGGTCTCCTGGCGCAGTATCTGGTCCATCCTTATCAACGACGTGACCTTTCCTTTTCCTTCTATCTTCCAACATCTCAGCTCTGGGCAAGTCAAAAATGACCTGACCAGTCAGGGTCTTTGTTCAAATAGTCTGATAAATGAGTTCATACCTAAGTGTTAAATATGTGATCTACCATGTAATATTTATATTTTAAAAGATATATTAACGTTAAAGATTAATTTAATGGTGGGGATTTCATGTCGGGCAGGTGAGAGGGATGTTTCTGAGTGAACAGTTCTTTCCTTTCCTCTCCACCCATACCACTTATAAGGCCACTTTCTCTGCCTTTATGCCATGCCAGTTCTTGATAGTGCCTGTATGACTTCCTATGGGGATAGCAGCACTACGGTTCCATACTGAGACAAAATGTACTGGAAAGATCATTTTGCATCACAGGTAATTTTTATTGTTTTTGGTGGGAGGATTGCGTTAGAGTTTATAATGAAAAAATTGAGGACAAGTGATGATAATTGATTGAGTAATTAATTCATGTGATTTTTCTTGAGTGTCTGCTATAGCCCAAGCACTATATAATGTACTGGGGATAAAATGATGACCAAGATAATTGTAGTCACTGTCCTCACCTAGATTGCAGTGTAGATAAGGAAAGAGAGGAAAACAAGTAAAAAACAAAGAAAAATTCTAAATTGTAAGAAGTGCCAGAAAGGAAATAAAAAATATTGCTAAGATGATGAATTATCATTGAGGAAAGGAAACCTACTTTAGATGGGGAAATGGAGGAAGGCCATGTTTAAACTAAGTCCTGAAGGTTGAAAGGTCAGCTTATGGAGAATGGGATGGGAGAGATATGGTTGTGATGGTGATGGTGATGTTGGTGATGGTGATAATGGTGATAATGGTGGTGGTGATCATGGTGACAATGGTGGTGGGGATAGTGATTGTGATGATGGTGATGATGATGATAGTGATGAAGATGGTGATGAAGATGGTGATGATCATGATGACGGTGATTATGAGCCACAATGAGGTTTAAAACTAATCTATGGTAAGAACAACAAAGCTACGTCAAATGTAACCCTTTGGCGTTTTATCCAAGAATACCTAGAAATAGTAACAAATAGGATGATATTAAATAGCTTGTTTAATCTTTGCCTGTGAACAATTTACTTTTGAAAGTACACTTAGTAGCGAAGGAGCAAGCAATATTTCTACAGCTTGTGTATTGTCTTTTGTAGAGTGAATTCTGGAATAAGCAAAGTGACTGCTGTTACTCTGTTCTTCTTTAGGCAAAATCCAGGACTTCTGAAACCAGTTTTTTAATATAGTACTGGTTGTGCCTTGAGGTCAATGATTTACAAGGATCAGTGAGAAAAATAACATTTTAGGGCAGTAAACTGATTGCAGACCTGCTGTTTTGGTAATTTATTGATTTGATCAATTTCTTCAAAGCAGTAAGCTGGTTGTTCTCTTCAAGGGGAATTTCCGAATATTTTCTGATGATTATTTCCTCCTTCCCTGCCATGCTCTTCCCTCTCTTCCTTCTCTTCCCTCTCCTGCCAAAACATCCTTAGCATAGAAGCATGAAGTTTTCCTTAAGGATCAGGTATTAGTGTTGGCTAATGAAAAGAGGTAATGTTTTAAAATTTGCTGAGTTGCTATTAGATATACTCAGCCTTATCTATTGTCAATGGGAGACCACTTGTGGAAAACCAACACAGTTTGGTTATCTTTTATTTTTGAATTTGGAAGATTTCATGACACGGCAAAAATCTCAGTTATTTTGTTAATTGGAAAAAGCAAATTATAATACATTATATACTATGTGCTTCAATTTTATAAATAATACAAAAATATAAAATGCATATCTAAATGTTTATAAATGCATATAAAAGCCATCATGGATATACTAAGATGTTAATCTCTCACTGGTGGGATATTTTGAGAAAATTTTCTGTTTTTTCCTTTCCTAAATTCTGAAATTTCAGCAATGAAATGGCTACTTTTTAAATAAACTACAAACAAAACAATAGCTTGTTTTGGCCTTTGACCTGATAATTCTAGTACTTTAGAAAATAACCCCAGTTCTGGGTGAACAAATTACATCCCTTATCTTAGCACTCACACACGAAAGGGAAGGATCTTAGGTTTTAAAAGAGGAGAGTGGTTAAATATAGGGTGGTAAATCCATAGATCATGGGACATTAAAATTATATTTTCAAGTTGAATAACCCGGATATATGCTATGATATAACATGTAATGTTAAGTGAAAAAATTCATGTAGTAGGATGCTAATTTTTAAAAAAGAAAATGTATGTGTAGGAAAAAAGTCCATGAAGAAGTAGCCAAACTTTTGGCAGTGGTAATTTCTAGGTTTGGGGAATCACATTTCTTAATTTTTCAATAAATAGGCATTCCCTTGAAGATGAGATCCATAAACTTTATTATAATTTTAAAGAATCAGAACAAAATGACCCAGGTAAGAATTTATTTAGACTTTTTGATGAAAATAATGAGGTCTAGAAGATATTACTTTTCTCTTTGTTCATCCAGTGGGTTAAGTAAATAATAGCAAATAAGCTTGAATTTTGCAGACACTTATTTATTGTCTAAACTTTAGAGAAATACAGAGGAATCTCAAGCTTTAGGGTTGAACTATTGGATTGTCTAAGCAGTTGTAGCTTGGACCTATTATTGTTAATATAATTATTAGACACATTATCAACTCTGTGCAATTGATCAGGACAGTCCAATCAGATTAATAAGCAACAGAAGAGATTCCCAAAGATTTTCTCACATACTGGGCACATGGAATAAGAATTGGCTGTGTTAACCTCAGTGCCCCTGGTAAGCCATAGGACAAACCCCGTGTGTGAACTGACCCAATTGCTTAGGCATCCCCGTCCATCTGGCTTAGGAGGAGAAAACCTGTGGATTAGCAGAGTCGCGCCCAGAGGAGGCCCTCAATAAGCCAATGACTGATCGGAGGAAACTAAAGCACATTTGATCCTGTCTATATCCCATGCCACAGTTTTAACTGGAAAGTGGGTATTTTGTGTATGATGTTTAAATGAACGGTACCTGTCTGGGGTAAAAAAGTAAAAACAGGAGCAGTAATTGTATTAATAGTAACCAAAAGATGCTGAAGATCATGGCTGCCAATCATTGGGCACCTGCCGTGTGCCAGGCCCCGCGAGAGATGCTGGCGTTTGTCTTTGAGTTCATCAGTGATGCCCATCCCCGATTTGCTATAGGGCTTGTCCTTTCCCGATGGCTATAAAGTGCCAAAAGACACAGTGGCCGGGCTCTCAGCACATACGGTGTCTAAAGCCCTTCCCCGCCGGCCACCTCTTGTTTTTGGTCTGCGCCCTGATGGTCTTCCATCTCCGTCTGAGGCAGATGAGATTCAAGGTGAGAGAAAGAACAAATCCTGTAAGGTAATTCTGTCACTCACCTCATCCTCATAATCTTCCCTGAGCTTCCTCTGCTGCTCACCCTGGTATTGATCGGTCACAGGCTATAGCCGACCGAGGCAGGGGGCTGAAAACCTTCCCATGCAGCCGTCGCCAGCGCGTCTGTTTCAGCTCCGAGAAGAAAAGCCTGCTGTGAAAACAATCAGTGCATTTGCTTTAGATCTAAGTGATTCCAACTAGGTCGATGCTTCACGCTGATGTGTTGAAAACATTTAAAAAATTTCTCAGAGTTTGATTTCCACTGGAACATTGTGGCATGTGTCTCCGAGTCTGAGTGTCTGCCACTGTTATTTTTCACTAACGCAGCCCACGACCGTTTCCTGCCACAGCACACAAAAGCGGTGGAAAACGGAGGCTTTTGTCTCGTAGATATTTGCTGTGAATGCTTTTTGGGGAAAGGGTGGACCATGTGTGCAGGTTTGGTTGATAGCCACGTGGTCTCTCGACCTGCAGTGGTGGCGGTTTTGTTTTTGTTTGTTTTACTCCTGAGCTGAATATGATCCGGTGTTGACTAAATATAAACATGAGAGAATGGACAACTTTCTGGTTTGGTTTTGAGATTTGGGATTTTCTTTGTTTTGGCACAGACTTTCCGAAGGCCAATCAGTTACACCAGTGCCAAGAGTGGCTTTACCTTCTGAGGGATCCATCAGATCTGTGCAAGTGCACGTTTATATTTAGAAATACTTGGACCTCTTCATCACAACCTGGCATCAAGAGGCAAAATAGGCCTTACAGAAAGGAGCTGTCCTCACCCACATTAATATTTATTTAACCTCTGGCAGAGACCCAGGAAAATATTTAATTGTAGAGTGTACAATAACATTTTTTCCATCTGAAAAGGCATCCTTAAAGGAAGGGAATGCTGCACAAACATTTATGAGGAGTTGGGGGACCTAATAGGGGGTGGAGGGTCCAGTTTAAAAGTGTGGGGATCAGAAGATTCACAAACTTATTATGCCTGATCACATTTTTAAGTTCCCCATTCTAAGTTATTAATAGTGGAACCTAGGATTTATTAAAAGCAAAACAAAACAAACTAATCTATAAGCCATACCTTCAAAATTGCTTTCCCCTCATTTTGAGATGAAGGCAGAGGACCCCAATAGGGCTTTTGTTTTTTCCATAAAGTTCTATGGGAGATCTGTGGCTGAGTCAGAGTTGGAACTCCGTCGTTTAGTGTTCCACCTGCTGAGTCCTATAAAAACACGCGTGTCAGTGCAGCTGAGTTTCTGTGCAATGCCTTCCTTTAAATCAAATGTTGGGGTTTTCTTCTAGGCGTGAAGTCTCTGGGGTTGTGTCACCCTGTTTGCCGTTTACTGTCAAGATGCTGAGAGAATGTTCTTATCATGATCCGAGAGGAAGTGGTAAATGAGTGCTCTTCTTCAGGTCTTTTGCCGGCTTTTCAGGATGCCTACTAATAGGAAGATTTCCACGAAACTGTCATCTGAGAGTTTATCGTGGAAATCCAAGGGAAAACATTGTGGTATTTCCCTTAGTCAAATGAGTGAGATCCCCTTTTGCTCTGATCTGCTGCTTCTCCATAAGGTTAGATTTATTTTACGCCAGAATTATTCCTTGATTCCATATCTGTTCCCACCTCTGGTTAGCGCTGTATCCATGGTGATATTAGGGTTTATTCTGTCCACATGGGGTGCATGTTGTTTACACACGTGACTGTTAGAGTTTAGGTTCTAAATACAAACTGCATTTAGATGATCCCTATGGAATTTTTATTGGCTATTTTTGTATCTCATTAAAAAATGAGATAGAGAGGGTGTGGCTTTTATGGGGAAAGATACTATAGATCTTTGGTATTAGTTTACACTGGTATTTCCATCTTTCTGTCTATCTGAGAAGCCCAAAGTGCTGTCAGGGTGTTTCAGGGTAGGTGATATTCACAGCTTCCTTATGGAGAAGGTGGGAGGAAAATTGCAATTGAAAGTACTCTGTCTTGAAGCCATCAAAGATGTGTTTAAGGGGGACCTTGGTCAGTGATAATGAATCTGGGAACAGAATTTGTCTCCGGCTTTCTAATTTTCTTCTTTCTATATTAGATGTATGATTCTCTAAAATGGGACAACTCATCAGAATGTCTTGGTCTATAGAGTTTTAGAACCCTGGGGATAATATAATCAACTGATTTTGCCATGATAATGATATTTCGTGGTGTTCCGTAGCTCTAAGAAGGCAGCATTTGTGTAAAACCTTGTCCCTTTCTTTCCAATAACAGCGTTTGTCTAAAACATTAAGAGAGTGGAGCTGCTACAAGTCAACAAGTGGGGAAAATAATTTTAAAATGTCATCTTTCCAGCATCATTTCATTCATTTTAAAAATGAACTCCTTGGGTGTGCTGTAGAACGATTTGTACTTTAAATGTATTATCAAGAGCCCTATTTGTAAAGAATTTATGCGCTTAACTTATGTACTCAGCTTGTCAAGTTACTTCGTTTCTGAATTTTACCCCCAGAGCAATGGGGAGAGTTCACATGAGTTGTGAAAAGAAAAACTATAGGCTTATAATAAGCTTATACTGGCTCATGTGTGAAGCTTAGGCTACTATAGATTTTCAAGAAAATCAAATATGGATGTGGCGGAAATCTCTTTTCTTGCTGGGAGAAGGGACTCCTTATGGAATGGTTAACTGTGTATCTCTTGGGAGTGTCTTTAAGCAGTTACTTAGAAGCCAATGTTTAGCAGCAGAACAGTTCAAGAGAAGCATAACCGGATGCTGGCAATTCAGGAAAGCTGCTTTAAATGCTAATTTCCCCAGACGAGATTATTTCAGGTGGGCCCCGTGGAAATGGCAGGTGGCATGGAGTTCCCTTCCAGCTGGTTGGAGAAGCATGTTTTTACAAGAGTAGATGCTACAACTATGAAAATGAAGGTATTCATACTGATAAATAAGTGGAAAAAAATAGTTTGGCAGAAATAATAAAAATTTCAGACTTTTTTTTAGTATTAGAAAAATCTTTCTTCCGTGCCTTGCGTAATGTAAAGACAACATTATTGAGCAGTTTTATGAAAAGTCTACGTGCAGAGCAAGTCTTAATTCACTTGATGAATGCTATTAAAATATCCAGTGTGGAATCTTATGGATTCAGACGAAGCTGAACTGTAGCGTTTTCAAAAACAAATTTAAATTGTCAATTTATTCTTATTCTTTTGTCACCCTCTACTTGTCCCTGTTACTAAGATCTGGAAAGGAAATTCTGCGGGTTTTTGTTTTTATTTATTTTTTTTGTAGTTCTTTTCCTGGCCTCCTCTGAATTTGGAGGGTCATGTGAAGCATCCACTCCCAAATGTAGGAGAGCTCTTTTTCATAGTAGGCAATAAAAATATATCTCCGGTTTAATAAATGATGGGCCCTCCCTAGTTCTTCATTTCCTTTTGGCAAAAGCTGAACTATTTCTATGAAGTTGTTGCTTGCTTCTTTCTGCTGCTGTCAACCCTTCTCTTCTATGAGCCGGGTTCAAGAGCCTCTTGGCAAAAGGAGGGCATATGAGGACAAATTACTGTCTCGCTCCTTGTTGTCCCCGTTCAGATGACCACTGAGAATATTTGCTTTTTCTTATGGATTAAAAAAAAAAACCACTGAATTTTTAAAAACCATATTAGTAACAATGTATGGTCTCAGGATACTCTATTTTGTACACGAGCAGAATTTGAAAAATATTTGGATGTCTAATAATTTCTTGTTCTTCAGATCTATTTTCTCCATTAAAAAAAATTATGGTGACTATGAATCATACCCGTAGGTCTGATTCTATCTATATCCTTATTCTCATGACATGATGTAGAAAGAGATTTAACTCGGAAGTTAGAAGTTGGTTTTAGGAAATTGATTAATTTGCATATTCATTTGTTAGTTCATTCATTCGTCTCATTCATTCATTATTCACTCACCAATTAATCAACAGATATTTGTTCAGCTTTATCATATGGTAGGAATTTTGTTGAATGCTGAAGAGAAAAGTAAAAACATACATGGTTTCCACCCTCAAAGACTTCATGGTTTACTGTAAAAAAGTGTCGACAAATAATCACAATGTAATGATAATTGCCTAAATTCACCCAACTACAAATATTTATTGAATTCCTACTGTGAGCCAAGCACAGTTCTAGGAATTGGGGTGTGATCAGGGATCTCTGCCCTCTTCTAATCCAGTAGACCTCATCTCCTACCACATGCTCCTTTGTCCAGTCTGCGGTAGCCACATCGGACATTCTCGTGGTTCCTCAGACATGCCAGGCAGCCCTCACCTCACAAGCTTTGAAGTTTGTTCTCTTTGCCTGAAAGTCCTTCCCCTAAATCTTTGCAGGACTCCACCTTAGTATAAGACATTCAAAATTTTTTATTAAACTTATTCCTAGATATTGTGTGTGCCTGTGTATGTGTGATTCAAGTGGATTTTTTCCCCAGAATTATCTTGTTAGTTCTCTTAATTTATTAGGTGATACTCCTGGATTTTCATATTCTCTGTAAACTGTTAATCTGTATTCCTTTTTCCAATAGTCATACTTTTGATTTCTTTTTTCTTGTCTTACTGTGTGGGCTAGTACTTGCAGGTCAATGTAGGAAACTCATGGGAAGAGCTGGCATCTTTATTTTCTTCCCAGCCTATTGAAATTGCAATTTGTGTGAAATATGGAATCAATCTGAACTCATTCAGTTGCAAATGTCAGAATCCCAAATCAAGCAGTTAAGCCAAAAGGGAGTAATTCCTGGCTCGCCTATTGTTAACTCCAGGAATAGCACTGTCTTCAGGCGGAGGTGGGCTTCGAGGTTCAGATAATTCTACTGGGCCTATGTCTCTGTCTCCATCTCTTATCATTATTTTCCTTTGTATTGGTTTATTCTCGGAAATACTTTCTCCCTGAAGTAGGAAATATGGACTGATTCCGATTGGTCTTCCTGAGGTTCAAGGCTACCCTTTAGTTCAATTTTAGTGTTGGTTGGGAAGATTGACATGCTTAAGGCAATGACATGAACTTATTTGGTCATAAAGCCTGACCTGAACTAATATGTCAAACACACATTTTTTTCCTGAAGAAATGTTAATAACTGTGATGTTCCAGAATGTGCTGGAAGTGTCCCTTAATACAAATTCTAAGCATTGTAGTATCATTGAAAAATCTCTAAAATTCTGAGTTCTGATTTGTATCTTGCTCTGGTGGAAACGCATAGGAAATTGTGAGCTTGCGTAATTAAGTTTTCTATAATAAAGTTAAATCTAAAAATGGGAAAAAATTCCAGTGTTTTAAATATTCACTATGAAACAAAATTGCGTGTTTCATAGCTTGACATATAATCTTATGTCTTTAAAGCAGTGTCACTGAAAGTAGAAACGCATTTAATGAAAGTTGGAAGCGGGGAGGGAAATGGAGCAGAGCATTTTCACTTTAAAATTTTTAATACGCCTTTACCTTTTCATCAAGAAGATGCCCTCTTCATCGAGGAATTTATTGCTTAGAATTCATTTGCTTCTTGGGAACACTCTTTTCAGAGTTCCATAACTTAGAGTCCTATTGCAGCCTGATTTTCTGGGCCCGCTGTGTGGCCATCTTCTGGAATTTCCTTTCATTTTGCTGCCTTATTTGGTCCATGATTTCATAAATCTCATTTTTTCCTCACTCCTGAATTCCATTTGTTGTTGTTATTGTTGGAGTACATTTTCAACTCATTCTTTAAGAACAAATCTGTAGATGCTGAGTTTTGTGAGTCCCTACATGTCTGCAAATGATTTTATTTTGTCGTTACTCGATTGATAGCTACAAGTCTTAGGTTGAAAATAATTTTCCCTCGAAACTTTCGAAGGCATTACTCTGCTGTTTTGTGGCGTCCAGCATTGCTTATGAAATGTCGGAAACCAATTTGGTTCTTATACCTTTGAAGATAAGTGTTGTAATCCTTTTGGAAGCTTTTAGGATCTTCTTTAGAATCTTGGTGTTCTGAAATTTTATAAGAATGTGATTAGATTATTTTCCCCATTCTTTCTGCTCAGCACCAGATGGAATCTTTCAAAAGGAAGACATATTCTTTTTGTTGGCTTGTTTAAGCTTTGGGTAATTTCATTCTTTTATTCCTTTGGTAAATTGCTCATGTCCCTTTCCTTAGCTACTTCTTTCTGGAAGTACTAGTAGACAGATGTTTGTTCTCCTGGATTGATTGTCTGTGCTGAAACCCTTCACGTTTTCTGTTGGTCATTTTTTCTAGATTCTGGAAAGTTTTCTTGACTTTTTCATCTAGTATTCTATCAAGCTTTCCAATGTCAAGAATAACGTTTTGAATTTTTACAAACCCTTGTTCCTTTTATCATGGCAACTTGTTTTATGGATAAAATAATTTGTTAAATCTCTCTCTTAAAATTAGTTGAAATAATTTTAAGATTCCCTCTTTTTCCTGAATTATTTCTGTTTCTTCCAGCATGAGTGGATTATTTATTCTTTTTTATTTTTTTTCTTATCTGCTACGGTATTTCTCAAGAATCTGATGATGGCTGGTTGTCCATTTGCATTTATGAATGAAGTAGGGTAATTATTACATGTTGCTGTCATGGCTTCCTTTGTAGCATAGGTACCTACGTCAGACTTCGCTCTCTGATGTGTGAAACTAGGAGCAGGTGAATAGATTGAATGTGCCCTCCCAGACCCCAAAAGGAAGTTGCTCCCACTCTGGGGTCTCATCCCTCCCTCTGGAAGCCAGTGCTTCTGTTTTGAAAAGTGTTGAGAAAGATCAGAGGGGATTCCGTCATTCAGGCCCTGATAAAATTAAGAAGTCTTATAAGGCTGTGAGGTGAAATGTTCAGAACGGGAAGACAATGGGATAAATGATTTTAATCTACTCAAGATGCTCAAATATCTACTCTGGATATTAGTACATAACCATCAGATAGTACCCATAGTATTTTCTCAGTCTACTATTGATGTGATTTCTTTCATTTCCAAAGTCTGTGCAGAAGTGTTAATTTCCACAACTATAACATTGAGGACAAAGTGTGAGGTAGCTGGTATTTCTGCTTTGAGGAATTTGTTGAGATGGTCTTTGCAGTTTCATCCATGACTCCTTTTCATTACTGTTTCGTGAAAATTTGAAAAGAATATGTATTTTCCATCTGTAAGATACAATGTTTTCTGTCTTACTCTTTCTCCTCAATAAGTCAAACTCCTTAATTGTGTTATTCAAGCACTCTCTATACTTTTTATCTACTTGATCTGTCACATGCTGAAAGCGGGATGTTATCGCTCTTAAGATTGCAGTTCCTGCCAATTTCTCATTGTATTTCTAAAAGTTCTTCACCTAATGTGTTTTGAGATTAGATTTTTTTTCACTGTATAAAGTTTCTTGACATATCTGTTTGGCAGAATGCACCTTTTATAAATATGAAATATCCCGTTTAGTGCATTTTGCTTCTGCTATACTTTGATAGTAATATTGCCATCTGCTTTCCTTTTGTTTCCATTTACTTATTATATCTTTTTCTTCTCCTTTTATTTAAAATGCTCTTTTGAATAGCCTCTGGCTGGGTTCTGCCTTTCTTCTCTAATCCCAATTTTAGACATTGTCTTTTAATAAAGAAATGTAGTTCATTCCGTTTGTTATGTTAACTGTTGGTTTGATCTTTGTCTTATTCTTACTGGTACGTTTTATGTTTTATGATTTTCTTTCTTTTGCTATCTTTCCCTGGAATCTTCCATTTTTTTCCTCTTACTGATTTGGAAATTCTCTGTCTTATTTTTCTTCTGCCAGTGGGTAATATTAATCTTTGTAACAAGCATGTTTGATCAAATTTTTTTTTCTCACAGCAGAATCTAAAGTGTCTTTGTAGCCTCTCTCCATAAGCTCAGGATAAGATAAAAATTTTAACATTGATTTACTCCATGCCAGTTCACCATATTTTGTTGAAAGTATATGAAGTTTTAGTTTCCAAATTAGAATTTACTAAAAAATAAGTTTATTTTTCCTTTCAAGAATCTTTTCTTCATAATTGATATGATTCAAAACCATATTAACAAGTTTTTTTCCTATATACTACAAATTCCCTTCATTCTTTTACATTTATGTTGATTCCTATCATCCTCAAATAATGTTTTACAAAGGCCACATAGGTGTCATAAATTATCTCAATCCTTGCATATAAAAATAAAAAATTATGATTTATGTAAGAATAGAATTCCAGAAAAATAGTTCCTTTTGCTCAAGATTTCTAGAAATCTTACTGCATTTCTTAAGTTTGTTTGGAGACTCCTGAATTGTACGAAAAAATTTTGACTTGTCTGGCAAAGAGATGAGGAAATACGAACAGTGTGTATATTTGTGTGTGTGTGTGTGTGTGTGTGTATATATATATATATATATATATATATATATATATATCGTCATTTTTGAGGAATGCCTACCTGTAACTTTGACATATCCTTCCCATTTTTTTTGTGGTGATATTAGATGATGGTGATAGTAGATGATATTTTAAGTTTTTTATTTGTACAAATTAAATTTGGCAACCATTAAAAAAAATTATTTTGATTCCTAAAATCCAATTCTGGCAACCCACAGCTCTAGCATTTTCTCTTTGAAGGTAATCTTTTTCTTTCTTTTTTCTATACATATTCAGGGTTTTAACTTTATCCTTGGAATTGAGAAATTGATCAGGATATGGCAAGAGATGAGCCCTTAAGAAATAATCCTGCCTTGCTCTTAGCAAGACCTTCAGATATAAAGACTTTTGGCTTTCGTCAAGTCGGGGAAAATTCCTTTTACAATATCTGTGACTAATGCTTTTCTTCCATGTTCCCTGTTCTCTTCTCTTTTCTTTTATGATATCCTCTATTTGTTCTCTCTGGCATTCCAGTTTACTAATCTGTCTCTTTCTTGCTTGTGAATTGCTCATTTTTCATGTATGGCTTCCTTTTGTTTTTTTTCTGGATGAAATGTCTTCTCAAAATTCAGTGAAATGGCTTGAATATGTATATATATTTAATGTACTCCAGTTTCCCACACTCACTCTGTGTCATTCATTCTGATGGCTCAGCCCGATTACCCCATCACCCCTCATTTTTTACAATACAATGCTCAGATGTGCATTTCAATCCATTTTGACCTTATGTCTACCCGTGTAACCACTACCCCAACCAAGACATAGGACATTCCCATGGGCACAGAAAGCTCCCTAATGCCTCAGAGGCAACCACTATTTTGATTTTGTCTTCATCATTTATTTTTTCCTGTTCTAGAGCTTCATATGACTAGAATCATACAGTGTGTACTCTCTTATATCTTGCCTCTTTCCCTTAGCATAATGTCTGTGAGATTCATTCATGTTTTTGCATGTATCAATATATCTTTCCTTATTTTTACTTTTCATTTCTTTTTCCCCTGAGGAATATTCCACTGGGGGATAAACTACCATGTTCACCCATTCATCTCTTAGACATTTGGGTAGTTTTCGGTTCTCAGCTACTAGGAATAAGCTGCTTTGAACATTCCTGTACAAGTATTTGCATAGACGTATGTTTTCATTTCTTTAAGGTAAATACCTAGGAGTGGAATTGCTAAGTCATAGGATAGGTACCTATCTAACTTTATAAGACACTGCCAGCGCTCCAAGTGGTTGTACCACTTTACATACCCAACAGTAATGTATGAGAGTCTAGCTGCTCCATATCCTTACCAGCTCTTAGCATCGTTGGTCTTTCTACCTTCAGCCGTTCTAATAGGTGCATAGCGGTATCTCATGGTGGTTTTATGTTGCATTTCCCTGGTGAATAATGACGTTGGACATCTTTTCACATGCTCATTGACCATTTGTATATTTGTACATTGACCACTTTTGAAGTATTTGTTCAAGTCTTTTGCTAAGTTTTTAAAATTAGTTTTTTTTAAAAAAATGATTATTTGCAGGAGTTTTAAAATATATTATGTATGCTATCCTTATTGGATATATGAATATTGTGAATATTCTTTATCAGTCTCTAGTTTTTTATTTTCATCCCTAAACAAAGGTTTTTCAGAGCAGAAAGTGCAACTTTCTGGTAAAGTCCAACTTGGCATGTTTTTCTTTTGTGTTTAGTGCTTTTTGTATCTTGTCCAAGATGCTTTGCCCCCCAGGGGACATTTGGCAATGTCTGTGATGTCTGGAGACAGTTTTGTTTGTCACAACTTGTGTGGGTGGGAGCTCCTTGTATCTAGTGTGTAGAGGCCAGGGTTGCTGCTAGCATGGTACATTGTACAAGACAGCCCCTGCAATGTGGAATTATCCAGCTCCAAATGGCAGTAGCATCAAGGTTGAGAAATCCTGTCTCAAATTCACACACAAATGTCCAAATGAGTTTTCCATTTTTCTTAGTGCAGTGTTCTTATTAGGAAGGTTTTTCCATCTAGTTTATACATTTATAAGGTCTTATATTCTCCTATATCATACTATAGCTACTACTTATTAAACACTAACTATGGTGCAGGCTCCATTCTCTGTACTTTTTATATTCTCTCACTGAACTCCAACAAGGCGGTATTCTCCCCACTTTACAGATAGAGAAACTGAAGGCAGCAAGGAGAAAGGCCGATGGTTAGCCAAAGAGCCAAGATTTCTGTTTAGGTCCGTGTGACAGTTTAAGACTCTAAATGTTCTTTTGTCTTTATTTTCACATGAAACTTAAATTATCACTTAAATTACTTATTTTGCTCTAATATAATAATAATCTTTATACTGTGATGACAGAGTACTTCAGGTTGAAATGTGGGCCAATAAGGAAAGAGATATTTCACTTCCACTTTAGAGATTGGCGAACTAAGAAACAGAGGTCAAGTGCCTCATCTGGTACCCAGGAATGAATTTAGGCAATTGACTGCTCGTCCCTCTATTTCTGTTTTGTTTTCCATTTGACTGTCCAACTTTCTGACGATTGAAAGTAGTATCAAGTAGGTTTTGCTTAGGATTAATAAAAGACATAAGCAATTTTTCCTGACAGCACAGAAAACAATGTAAGTAAACTACTTATGAAGATTATAGTGTACTTCCAGAGTGCTCTGAGCAATTTAAATGAGTAATAGGAAATATATTTGTATGCTCGAGACCTTTGAGGCTCCTTTCGAAAACATTGGATACCTTTGATATTACAACTGGATATCTTTCCAGAAATCCTACCCAGTGCCATGTGTTGAGCAGGCGTTCTCTAAAAACACCCCTTAGGCTTTCTGCCATCATCCAATCGCACTGATCTTCTATGATGCTTCTGTAACGTAAATTAAGATTGTGGCGCTGCAGAGCTCAAAACCCCACTGCCCGCAAGGGACTTTTTCAAACTGTGCCCAAGCCTTAGGAGCACTGTGCCATGTCTTCAGGGACCTCCATGGGGAGCACCGAGGGGCCATGCCTGCCTGGACCAAGGTCTTCCAAATTCAGTTAGAGTAGCTCTGCTATTGTGATTTTTTACATTTTTGGGAGTTTGATTTCAAGAGGCCCTGGGACTAAAAATGCTTGGAAATTTTTGATGTGCGGGACAAAATACAAACATTTAATGTTGCAAAAATGAGTGATCATGAGTTGCCTCTTTGACAATCACATCTCCTTCCCTTCCCCTGTAAACATACAACTTGTGCTCCATCTGTAGAAAATTGGTCCAGTTTTCTGGAATTTTCTGAAGATGTCTTATTATTTCACGCCTTCATCTGTTAGCATGTGCTAGATTGTTTTGTTTTGCATTCTTTGACATTCTTTTCTATTTTGGGTACACAAGTGTTCAAATTTATAAGACCATGTCGATTTGTATTTCAGGTGGATAGACCAATTTATGATCCTACAAAGCAATATTTAAGAGTCTCCTTTGATCCACATTCTCTCCAATACTTGGTGTAATCAAACATTAATTTTTCCCAATGTAAATGGAGTAAAATTGTATCTCACTGTTCTCTAATTGCATTTCCCTGAGTATTAATGAGGTTAAGCATCTTTTCCCACATTTATTTGCCATTCTTATTTTATCTTCTTTGTAAAGGCTATTTATGTTTTTTGCTCACACTTTCTCTTGTTTTTCTCATATTATATATTCATTAATATATTCAGATTACCAATATTTCGTCTATAATATGCATTATAAAAATAGCCTCCAATTTTTGCCTTATATTTTTTCTTTCTTTGTGGTGCCTTTTGATGGGCAAAGGTTTTTAATTTTGCTGCAGATGAAATGAAGTTTAAAACTATTTTATGTTTGTTTCTTTTAAGTGTCTTACTTAAGAGCTCTTCATGTACCTCAAAGTTTTAAGGATATTCTCTTTTATATTTTTTAAACGTGTTAAAATTTGATTTTCACATTTAAGTGCTCAATCCGCCTGGAGTTAACTTTTTTTCTTAAAGATTGGTACCTGAGCTAACATCTGTTGCCAATCTTCTTTTTTTTTCTTCTTCTCCTCCCCAAACCCCCCAGTACATGGTTGTATATTCTAATTGTAGGTCCTTCTGGTTGTGCCATGTGGGACGCCACCTCAGCATGGCCTGATGAGCAGTGCCGTGTCAGTGCCCAGGATCCAAACTGGTGAAACCCTGGGCCACCAAAGTGTAGCCCACGAACTTAACCACTGGGCACTGGGCCGGCCCCCACCTGGAGTTAATTTTTTTGTTTGCTGAGTACAGGAATCCAATTTCATCATTTCTCTATATGGATAACCTAATGTCCTCACCAGTATTTATTAAATACTGAATCTTTTCCCCAGTTATCTGCAATGTCACCTCCATCATAGATTAAAATTCCATATTTGTGAGGATCTCTTTCTTGGCTTTTAATTTGGTCACTACCATTCTGTCTTAATTACTGCTTCATAAAGGTTTTGATATCTGGTAAGGCAAGTCCCCAAAACCTTGTTGTGATTTTGATTTGAATGTCTTTTTAAAAAATCGGGGAGAATTAACATCTTTGTGCCATTGAGTTTTCCAATCAATGATCATGTATATCTCCTCACTTCTATAGGTTTTCTTTAATATCTTTCTATAGTAGTTTATACATATTCGTAGAAAATTTGTACAGTTCTCTTTGTACAGGTCTTGAACATCTTTTTGAGATTTATTCGTAGGTAACTTGTTTTGTTGCTTTTGTTTTTAACTGAAGTTTTCCAAAGATTCGTGCCCTTTTTAACTTCGCTTTTCTACTTATCATTCCTGATGTATAGATGAGAAATCAGTCTTCTTGTCTCTATTTCTAATATTTTATCTTATATTCTTTTGGATTTTCTATGACAACAATTATATAATCTTAAAAAAGTTTTGTTTCTCTCTTTTCTATTTTTTATGCCTTTGGTTTTGTGTCCTATGACTTTGGCTAAGATCTTGACTCAATATTTAATAAAACTAGTGATAGTGACAATGTTTGGCTTCTTCTTCATTTTAAAGGTACTTACTGTTTTTTGTGATCAAAAATGATGTCTTCCGTAAGTTTACTGTAGAAGTTCTTTAAAAGAGTATGACATTCTTTTCTATTCTTAGTTTGCTAAAAACTTTATCTTATATTTTATATTTGTAGTGGATTTTAATGAAATGTTTTTTCTGAATATATTAAAATGATGTTATAATTGTTTGCCTTTAACCATTTCGTATATTGACTGTCCCTTGCAGATTTTAAAATATTAAATCATCCTTTCATTTCTGGGATAGATGAGACTTAGTAGTGATGTATCATTTTTATACGTCACTAGATTCTATTTTATATAGTATTTTTGCATCTTTGCTCATGAATGGGATTAGCCTGTAAATATATTTTGTCCTATGTCCTAGGCTGGCTTTGGTATTAAGTTTTTAGTGACTTCATAGATTGAGGAATAGTCCTTCTTTTCTTATTCTTTGAAAGACTTTCTAAAGATCAGAATGACTTCTCAGAAGTTTCATCTGTAGAATCATCTGAGCCAGTTTGGGTGTATGTGTGTGTGTATGTGTGTGTAGACTTAAAATTATGGATTCCATTTATTTGATAATGATGGGAGGTGTTCATGCTTTCTGTCTCTTCCTGAGTCTTTTGGGAAAGTTTTATTATCTAGGAAATTGTCCATTTTGAATAGGAATTTACATTCATTGGCACACATTTCTCCTTTTCTATCTTTTAAACATCTGTTTTATTTGTGGTTATATTTTTATTTTTAATATGGTTTACTTGTACATTGCTTTTTGTCTAGATCATTCTTGCTTGAGATCTGAGTAATTATTAGCTTTTTCAAAGGAGCAATTTGTGCTGATCTTCTCTATTAAATATCTTTTTAGTAGTTAACTAAACTTTCTTATCTTTATTAGTTCTTTCCTTCTGCTCTCTTTGAGTTCATTCTGTTGTTGTTTCCATTAACTATTGAAATAGAGGTTTATCTCATCAATATTTGTTCTTTATTATTCTCCCAAAAATGTGTTTAAATCTACAACTTTCCCCAGGAGAACTGTTTTCTTTGTATTCCACAAGTTTTAGTATATAGTATATTCATCATAATTTGGGTCTAAGTGTTATAAATTTCTATTATAATTTCTCCTTTGACCCACGAGTTATTTACTAGATTTTGTAAACATTACTGAATATATGGAGATTTTAAAAATATATATTTTGATATTGACTTCTAAATTAATCACATTTTGGTCAGAAAACGTGGTATGCTTGCAGTTGACTCTTTGAAATTTTTTGTGACTTACTTCTGACCAAGTTAGTTTGCATAACTGTTCCATGTTTTTGAGAAGGATATTTAGTATTATTAATAGGTACAGAATTCTATATAGATCCATTAGCGCAAGTTTGTTAATTATATTGTTGACATCTTCTATATTTTTACTAATTTTTGTATATTTGTCCTAGCAAAAATAATGAGAAAGGTATTAAAATCTCCCACTCTGGTGGTAGATTTTTAAAATATCTTTATAGTTATATTATTTCTTTATATAGTTTTAAGCTTTTTTGACTAGATGCATATAAGTTCAGTATTGTTTTAGCTTCCAGATGAATCAAATATTTTATCATTATCTAGTGATCATCTCTATCTAATAATAATTTTTGTCTTAAAAGTTATTTGTCTGGGGGCCGGCCCCATGGCGGAGTCATTAAGTTCATGCGCTCCGCTTTGGTGGCTCAGGGTTTTGCCAGTCTGGATCCTGGGTGCGGACGTGGTGCCACTCATCAGGCCATGCTGAGGCGGTGTCCCACATGCCACAACTAGACGGACCTGCAACTAAAATATACAACTATGTATTGGGGGGATTTGGGTAGAAAAAGCAGAAAAAAGAAAAGGAGATTGGCAACAGTTGTTAGTTCAGATGCCAATCTTTAAAAAAAAAAAAGATTATTTGCCTGAATTAATATAGTTTGACTTAATTTATTTTGACTAGTTCATATCTGGTATATATTTTTCCAAACTTTTATATGTATCAACTTTCCTATAATTTTATGCCCTTGTGTTTTATGTATGTCTCTTGTAAACAGTAAATAACTGATTTAAAAAATGCCTGATAATCTCTTTATAAAATAGTGAGTTAAGACTCTTCACATTTATGAGATTATAAACAATTGGGCTTATTTCTTTCATCTTCTTTTAAATTTACAACATATACTACTTTTTCTATGTATTTCTCTCTCTCTTTTATTTTTACACCTTTTTTGAGACAGTTTGAGTTTTTGAGGAATCTCTTTTATTTCTCATCTCTGCTTTACTGTCTCCCTACAGATTTAGAAGTTTTACATTCTGTTTTGATTCTCTAAGTGGTTACATCTTGATATTTCTATCAGGCATCTTTCACTTTTAAAAAGGCCTAAAGCCAAACACTTTAACTTCCTTAAGAAATAATGAGGGGACATTTTGTTGTTTTGCTGGAAAAGATCTGCCCTGAGCTAACATCTGTTGTCAATCTTCCTCTCTCTTTCTCTCTTTTTTTCCCCATCCCCAAACCCCCAGTACATTGTTGTATATTCTAATTGTAAGTCCTTCTAGTTCTTCTGTGTGAGTTTCTGCCACAGCATGGCTCCTGACGGAGGAGAGGTGTCATTCTGCACCTGGGAACTGAGCCCAAGTCGCCAAAGCAGAGTGTGTTGACCTTGAACTGCTGGGCCATCATGGCTGGCTCAATAAAGGGATATTTCTAAAGATGTCATTCCACACACCTCCTTCCCTAACTTACATGTTACTAGTATTCCATATTTTAGTTCTGCCTTTTGTTAATACTCTTCAAATTAGTGATCATTGTTTTATATAGACAGTGTTTACTTGAATTTATTTGCGCGTTGAGCATTTTAAATGATTGCCATAATGTCTTTCTTTCCAATTCATTCTTCTCTCTAAACTGTGTGATTTTTTCAAATTTCCACTAGCAAAATTCTGTTGAAGGTAAATTTTCTGTTTGTACTTCACGAAAATGTCTCTTTTTCACCCTTATTCTTGAAAGATAATATTTATAGATACCTAATTCTGTTTGTCTTTGGTGTTCTACAGTTCCACCAAAATATGTCCAGGTTTACATTTTTATTTATTTATATATTTATTTTGGGAAATGTTATGTTTCCTGAATGTGTGATTCATGTTTCCTCCCTTCTGAAAAATTTTGATTTATTATTTCTCTAAATATCACCTTTCTTGATTTTCTCTATTCTCTCCTTCTGGGACTCTGTTAAAGGGAAGTTGGACCTTATCCTTGTATCCACTATGTCTCTTAACTTCACTTTTACATTTTACTTCTGGAAGGCCCTCTGTACTGCATCCTGGAAAATTCGTTTGGCTAAATCTTTCAGTATTTCAATTCTCTCTTTGGTTATGTCTAATTTGCTTTTAAATTACCCTATCAAAAAAGTGCTATTGTAGCAGAGATATGAAGGGATGGAAAGGGCACCGTTTGGGTATTTAGAGGAGAAGCATCTAGGCAGAGGGACAGCATGTGTCAAGACCCTGAGATAAGAGTGTGCCAGGGGCTGTAGACGAGCTGCAGAGGGACCAGGGTGGCTGCCACAGAGGGAACAAGGTTGAAGTAGTAGGAGACGTGGTGGAGGGGGTTGGTGGGCTGGGTCACGTGTGGTTCTAGGCTATCATAAGGACTTTGGCTTTTCCTCTGAGTAGGCTGAGAAGCCATCAGAGTGTTTACTCAGAGTGACATGACATGAACAAGGGTCCTGGATGACAACAGACTGGCAGGGCTGACAGCAGGGTAACCAGTTAGGAGGCTGTTAAAGCAATCCTGGTGATTGGTGGCATGGGCTGGGGTGGAAGAGCTGCTGTTGGTGAGGAGGATTTGGATTCTGAATATATTTTGGTTTATTATTTAATTGGAAGTGGGATGTGAGAAAAGGAGGAGTTCAGAGGCTTCGATCTCAGCTCTGGAAGGATGAAACTGCCATTTGCTAAGATGCCTAAGACAATCATCTGGATCACAGAGAATCGACTCCTTCTGTTCTCTGGAGACAGCTTAAAGGAGGAGCAGGTTTTGTGGGATGAAAAGCAGTCACTCAGTTTTTGACAAATGAAGCTTACGATGAGATTAGATATTCAAGTGGAAATCTATTGAGTGAGTGGTTGAATGTTTGAGACTGGCGCTTAGGAACCAGGTCTAGGCTGGAATTAGGTATTTGAGGATGTTAACAAATGGCTGGCCTTTAAAGCCACGAGCCTAGGTGATGTTTCCAAAGGAGAGAGGGTAGATGAAGAGAAAGCCAGGAGACCAGGCTCTAGGGCAATTTAGTGCTCAGAAGGTGGGAAACAAGGAGGAACCTGCAAAGGATCTGCTGAGGCCTGGGAGGTAGGAAGGACACCTGATGAACGCAGTGTCCCAGAAACCAAGATGGTTTTATGGAAAAGGAGTGATTGATTACATCAAAGGTTGCTTAAAGTTCACGGTGTATGAGAACTGAGAATTGACTACTGGATTTAACAATGTGGACGACCTGGTGACCTTTAGTAGAGCAATATGTAGGACACAGTACCAACCTCCTTGGCTTGTTAAAAGGAGAGCCATGTCGAGCACCGGCACGGTGTAAAGCATCCACCGACCCTTAGCTATCATGGTTCATCCGACTGCTGGAGTTCAGCTTCTACTTCACTTTGTAGAAAATGGATGTCAAGAGGAACATGTGGTGTTTTCACCCACTCATGTGCTGCTACCTCAGAGACATGTGGTGTCTCTAATAAGTGGGCGGAAAGAGGCTGCCCCTCATGTTCTCCCAGTGACAATGTGCTGGAGCTGCTGTCCACTAGCACTGAGGTCATTACATTCCCTCTGCTTCAGTAGATCGGGGCCACACCAGGCAGATGACAGCCAGGCACTGGAATTCAGTTAGGGACTGTCTATTTCAAGTGGTCCTCAAGATAAGAGGGGAAGGATTTTAAAAGCCCTGGGGGCTGGGGGGAGACACTGTTGCTATTGCAGCAGAATTAAAATCTTAATTAGATAAAAAATAGTATTGACCCTGCCCCCTTCCAACGATATGGGCAGAAGATGAATTGAGCTCTCAAAGTGAAAAAGACAATGCCAGGATGGAAGCAGAGAATACAAACTCAATCTATACATTACTGATACTCAAGAAGAAAACCCTAGGATGTTTAGAAACAGCAAGGGAGACTGAGAAGGAGTGGCCAGTGGAGTAGGAGGAGAGCCTGGTGAAGTGGATCTATAATCTGTGTTCTGACAGCAGACCTCTTTCCTGTGCTAAGGTAAGCTCCAAGTCTGTACCGAAGGGCTCCCCAAGAACCATTCTTCAATAGCTTATCTGTTAAAAACATTAGAACTTCATCTCACATTGTACACCAAAGTAAATTCCAGATTGATTTAATAGTTAAATAGAAAAGAAAATTATGTTGAAAAGATAGGGGAATATTTATCTGCTACTGGTTTAGGAAGAATTTTTCCCAGGTATAAACAAGCCCAGAAGAACTTGCAAAAATGAAAAACTAACAGATTTGGCTAAATAAAAATGTGAAACTTCTATAGGTCAAAACATGCTAAGAAGAAAATTCAAGGGGAAATTGAAAACTCAAAAATGTTTGCACAAATATGACAAAGGGCTGGCATCACTCCTATAAAGAACTCATACAATTTGATGAGAGAAATAATACTTCAGGTTAGAAAATAGTCGAAGAAATAATAAAGACATGAAATAATAAATATATGAAGTGTCTAGGCACACCCAAAAATTAAAGGAAGAAAATTAAATTTATGAGATGCTATTCTCCTCAAGAAATTTACAAAGATTTGAAAAAATTGACAATATATAGAGATGTTAAAGGAGGAGAATGTTGAAATGCAAGGTACTTAGACCATTTTGGGAAATAACTTGAAGACACCATTTGTTTTGACATTATTTGTTTAAGTCAAACAAAAGGACTAAAATCCTTAAGATTATTCATAACTTTCAGTGAAGTAATTTTTCATATTATAAGCTGTTTTGTGATTATGGTGATCTGGACAAAATATATATATAAAAAAAAGATGCTTGTCTCCTTAAACATTACAGTATTGTAAATAGCTTAAACATCTAGCCATAACCCAGTGATTACCTTAAATGTTACACAGCCATTTTGGTGCTACAGTTGAGGAATGCTAAGTTTGGAAAAAGGTAACAATATAATCTTAAGTAAATAAAATAGGATAGTAAATATACCATATGCTACCAAGTGTGTGAGTGTAGGCATCAAAGAAATATATCAAGTAGTGTGACTATGGGTGATATACATTTTCCAATTCATATTTTTATTTTCCAAATTATCTCCAATAAATACATGCTTCTTTAAATACTGTTATTTAATATTATATTAATTCTTACATATATTATTATTAATACTTAAAATAATAAATATTATTTTAATAAAAAGAGGTCAGGAGAAAAAAGAGAAAAAATAAAACCAAGGAGTGATTCTACCCAGAGCTATAGAGTGCATCCAGGGCCATCTAGGCGGCAGAGGGGCATCTTCTGAAGCTGATGCCTTTTCCATTCTTCTTCCCACCTGTCTCCAGAGAGCAGATGGAGTTGATTCTTCCCAAACTTTGAGGAAGTTGGCCCAGAGAGACAGATGGGGTGGTTTACATTTTGCCTAAGAAAAGCATTTGCATCACAGAGATCATTTCCTTGCACCACGAAAGTGTTTCACGGAAGAAATGAGAGTGGACAAGAAGAACTACTTGATTCACCAAAACCTTGATGCCACAGCTGCACATAAGAATGTGGGTGAAGTGGTCCCTTTTATGTGGTTGGCACCTCTTCTTATCTAGTAAGCATCTGCATCATAGTCAGCTCATGATGTTGCTCAAGAAGTGATGCCTTTGGCCAGAACATACTGTTAAATTGATTTTAGAAACATTATCTCTAAGCCATGTTATTAGAAGCTTAATAAAGAACAATTATTAGGATCAGCAAAATAAATTTTTTTCCAGTAATTTTATTGAGATCATAATGGTTTATAACATTGTGTAATTTTGGGTGTACATTATTATTTATCAGATTCTGTATGGACTGCATCATGTTCACCACCAGTAGTCTAATTTTTGGCCATCACCATACATATGTGCTCTTTACCCCTTTCACCTGTCTCCCAGCCCCATTCCTCTCTGGTAACCACTAATCTGTTCTCTTTATCCATGTATTTGTTACCTTCCACATATGAGTGAAATCATGCAGTATTTGTCTTTCTCTATCTGGCTTATTTCGCTTAACATCATACCCTCAAGGTCCATCCCTATTGTTGCAAATGGGATGATTTTGCCTTTTTATGGCTGAGTAGTATTCCGCTGTACGTTTGATACCAATAATACTTTGCAAATTTAGAATGCAACTTGAAACAATATCAGAGGAAACATTCCATTTTAAGGCTCCCGTGTGAATATGAGCATGTGACAATACACCTACTGTATACCTCTAATCAGTATTTTATTTACTAAGTGGCCCTTATTTCTCCTTCAAAAAGGAGCTGAATTTCCTCCGTCCTATAATTTAGCTTTCTTAGAATCGCACTTCCCATATGATAGGTAAGACTCAATCCCCCATGCCATCACAAGCTCTGACTTGGAGGAATTTGGGTTTTCATATTTTAATAGCTGTGTCCCACTGAATCTGAATTGTGAATCAAAAAGGATGCTCCTAATTGTTTCTAGATTGATGCTCTATTTGAGATGCTTAACAGAAGACACATTTCTCCAAAATCTTTAGAGATAGCAAGAGTTCTTGTTTCATTTTCTACCCCTACAGACTTTCCTGTTGCATATTGTTTACTAGTGGGCTTTGGATGACAGCCTCCATGGAGGGACTTTATGCTTTTTAGAACTCGTATACCCACTGGTCAGAAAACATCACAAAGGCCAGATGGTGGGAGAGATTATAATCACACTGAGTCCTTCTTCATGCCAAAAGAAACTATAGTTCCTCTCTATTGTGCCTGAATGAATGTCAGTATAGCATTATTCAATGAAAAAGTGGAAAGGAGGCATTTAATAACAGCTTTGGCACAACCCCACCCCTGAAAAGATGCTAGTGGATGTAAATCCTATAACATACGTGGGCATTCAGTTGAACAAGATTTGCATACATTAATCACATCTGTTTGGTAGTCTTTCCCCCTTTCTCTGTTAAGGATGCTGGACATGGAAGTGGTGCATCCCCTGGAAGAGCCTGGTATTCCCAAAGGAGCTATCCTGATGTGAATTCTGACATAAACTTGCATGAAGTGCAGAGAAATTCAGACTTAAGCCCGCCACGCTGAGATTGGCTTTGTTTTATCCGGGTATTACAGGACGCAGGATAGTCAGCATGCTCTGAGGCCCCTGAAATGCCTCGCTACCACACAGGCCATATTTTTTAATAACCACTTTAACACAATGCAGGAGAAATCTCAGCCATGCATGGCTCAGGGTGCTATAACCAGGGAGCCTCCTGGGAGCAGCCAGGCCACTCCTAGGCTTGTTTTCTCGTGACACACATCTTCTGTCTAAATTCTTCAGCAAGGATTCTCAGGCCTCAGAGTGGTAAAGAGCATGGACTCTCCAGTTGTGAAACAAATGGTGAATGTGTTGGTGAGGAAAGGCTGGTGGCTACACCAGTTCAGTGTCATTGAGTGTGTGTGACAAAACCAGTGTCTGAGATCTCCTTGGTGTTTGCCCAGGGAGAGAAAGAAATAGTTCTGGGAAGACTAGTAACACCCCACGATCCTAAGCATATCAAACCCCAGGTATTTTTAGGCATTGAGAGAATACCCACTATATATTAATGAACAGGTGCCTAAAAACAATGCAGATATATGGGGCTGAGGAATACAAGAGCATATGCTGTGGCTACCCAGAGAACTGATGTACTTACTGACATATATGTGTGTATGGCTATAATGCCATTTCCTTGTATCACATCTATCGGGTTACAAGCAGCTTATAATTTTCTTTTTCTAGTCACGCCAAACATTATAACGGCACAAACCATAAATCAACATCCACACGGAACATTGCTTAGCAAATATAAATGTATGTGCATTGCGGAATGATCCGAGATTACAAAAATACATCAGAAGTCGGTAGTAGCTGGTGGAGAAATGCTATGTCTTTAGTTTATTGAGATTGTTCGGTGGATCCTAATGTACTGTCACTGAAAGAATAATTTTTCCTTTACAATCTACTTAGCAAAGATTTATCGATCCTTTCCCCCTTCATAGAGAATTACTGATCCATTTTAGAAAATCAGATTTTCACACCTTTCATGAGAATGTGCCCAGTGAAGTCCTCCGGGGACCGCCCGGGAAGTTGACTTTGACAACGCTGTCCCTTGAAACTTGCACACCACAGCCCAGAGTCTCATCACCAATTTGTTGCACCAGGCAGTAAAATACTTTCCTACATTTATAGAGAAATGATTGTACTGTGAGGACTTATTTTTCCATGCTAGTGGATGTATTCAGGGTACCGTTATTTGTGTAAACAGCATTTTTCAGATGTGGTGCTTTTCCTTTTCCTTTTTTTCCCCTGTCTTCTCAGCTGTGATGTTATGAACAGTAAGGTAAGATAAAAGTTGTTGAAATTCATGCTGCAAAGCCGTGGGATGCTGGAGAATTTCTCAGTGTGTGTGTAAATAACTTTCTTAGAGACATACGTGTCTGCACTCCCCTCATTATGGGAGGATCCGAGGAGCGACACAGCCCGCATGTTATATTGAAGTATGCATCATAATGAAGGTGATTTATTATAATTAAAACCGTGTGGAGAGAAGCTCTGTATTAGACATATTGTTTCACAGAAGAGCTTAATAAAGAGCATTATTATTAGTTATGGATTTGGGTGAAGGATGTTGTTTGCTGCGAGTTATGTGAATATTAGTCAAAGTCTGAAGTTGCTCTTTTGACTTGTTCTGTATCGGGAGGGAAGAAACGTTCAGTAAATGAAGAATTTTAACACCGGCAGGAGGCTAGTGTGTATGTGTTTGCATGCAAGTGGGAGAGAGAGAGGAGAAAGACAGAGAGAGAAGAAAATGACGTGCACCTGAAGTGTTCTCGGCAGGAGCAGTTCTGGAATACTTTATTACATATCTGTGGAGAGGATGGCAAGGACGGTAAGTAGCTCCTGTCTCTTGATATAATAATGCACATAAAGCCGGGGTCAGACTGGGTTCGCTCTGGGCTTTGATGCTGCAGAAGGTCAGTAGGGGAATCGATGGACCAAAATGAGCCCTGAGTTTCATACAATCAATGCGATTTTTCTATTTAAAGTGGACACTGCTGAGCGTGAGTCTCGAGCTTCAAATGCAGTTTGGCTCGGCTTTTCAGATCAAGAGTAGACTGCAATGCAAATAGGATGCTTCTTATCATAATTGAAGTGAGAGGATATGACGTGCGCAGGACAGGACAGGAGAGGCAGTCTGCAAAGGCTGTTTTCAAGTTTGGCGCCCTGTTATTTGAGCAACCAAATAGGTAGCCACTTGATTGCTGGAGGATACCTTGTTCTCTGTATTGTTTTGGCTATTTTTAATGAATTGAAAACCAAAGGAAACCTTTAAAAATGAAAAGCAAATTGTTGCTAAAACCGAAACATTTCTAAATCTTTTCTATATTCTATCTACCCACCTATCCATCCCTCCACAATCTATGTATCCATCGTTAGGGTTTGCTGATTGAAAGGAGGATTATCTAAGGTATATTTTTTTCATCAATATCATTTACAAAATAGAATTTTTAAAAGTTTCATCCGGTCAGACTGTGAATGGAAGAGTTTTGGTTGTCCACGAAGCTACAAGAGTTCTGATTTTGCAGTGACTCTTGAAACTCTCTGACTCTCAGCAGTGGCAAGCAGCCTCCTATTTAAAAGGACAAATTATAAATGCAGTTTGCCCACCCGAATGGAAGTTCTGGAGCCGCTGAAGGATCTTTTATGGGTTTCTCTTCATCACGTCACATTGCCACAGAGATATGCTGTATGTCATTTAGGGAAACAGATTACAGAGGGAAGGCACTGTCGCTTTCTGTTTGGGGGAGAAGGGCAGTGAGTAAAGACTGAGATTTATGAAAACATTCTAAGTAAGTCTGTAAAGGACACCTCTTTTCCTCTCTCCTACAGGAGACAGCCAGTGACAAAGACAAGAGTAACTGGCAGGTTCTGCATTTTCCTTGGGATAAAACTTCACTTCTACCCACGTATTAGGGTTCTAATCTACAGAGAAAAACAAGTGAAAAGCCTCCAGTTATTAAAGGGTCAGGAAGCTGGAGAAATTAAGGAATATTATCCTCCTATTACATTGAAACACATTCGGCACTGAATGGCTCCTTGCTGTTTTCTCTTCCACTCTCAAAGATAACGTTGCTGCCCAGCTTTTAATTTCAGCTTAATTTAATCTTAACTTCCAGGGTTTTGATTTAGTAAAAGAAGGTAAGAGGAAATAAGTTGAGAGCACTGTTGACCCAAGGCAGAAAGCCAAGTGCACGCTCCCTCACACAGGCCCTGGCAGCCTTTCACATTCAAATAAACATCCTTTACGAAGAACTAATTGAGTATTTTATAATTGTACAGGTCAAGTACAAAGCGGTCTAAATTTATTTGCTGAAACTAGGAAAATGCCCCCAGAAAATAAGAGGTGGTAAGAAGGAGAGGAGGAGAGGTGCGCAGATGACCCATCAAGAATTCTGCTTACGGGATGTTGTTAGCGGGGCATTTGCAACTGGAACAGAGTGTCATGCCTGCAGTTATGGGTCTTTGTGTGTATTGCCCAGTTGTAGTGTTGTGGTTTGCTTTATCATTCTTATCCTTCAAAAGTCTTCTTTTAAGGACCTCTAGAATTTTGTGCAGTAGGAATTAGAGTTCTTAGCCAAGCCATTTTGAGTTTGCGTATTTCCTTATCACAATCCCAAAACAACTCAGAAACAAGCCACTGAAAATGACATTTTAGAGTATGTTTCCATTGAGTAGAACCTTACATCTCAGGACTCTAAAATAGTATGCAAACAACTGGAAGGTATGGAAAGCATGATGTAATTATAATTAATTGTCACAGATGATGCTGTAGGGTTTGGTTCTAGTCACTAAGTTATTTTCTTTAGTGAGTTATCAACATTTATTCTATATAACATTAAATATGAAATTTCACTTATGGGCAGGATGATTATTTTTCGTTGTTTTACCAGTAATTCTATAAGACGTGTGCCCCTTAAAAATGAGAGGAAGGGGAAACTTTGAAATTTGTAGCTGTGATTCTTACTTTTCAGAATAAGTTTATTTGTGAAAATAATAAGATGCTTAAATTTTCCCTGACATGGGTTTTTTTAATCATATATTTTATATTCCAAGAAGGAATACCTAGTAGATGGAAAAAGAAAATTTAATTTGCATATGAAATTACAACATATATCATTTTATATTTTGCAACATATGATAGGATATTTGTATTTATTATGTTACATTTATCATTCTATTTAAATTTATTTATATTTATTATTTTACTTTTATCTTTATTATATCTATTGTTCCATTTAACTCTTAGTGTCCTTGTATTTTAACTTGTAGGGTCCGTGATAAAATGAAAGAGTACCCCTCGTTGATTATGAGTTTGAAATTTTTCTTACATGGTCCTCATTTGAAAAATGGATTTGAGAGTCTCAGTCACTGTTTCAAGTCCCTGAGGCCTTTGGGGAGGGAGCATTAAGACTGCCACTGAGACGCTCCTTCCTCCAGAATCACTTCGCTTCAGATGAGGATACTGGGATAATGGAAAAATCCTTAATCTCACAAGCATCCCTGAATGTGCCACCCTGAAAATTAACCTCATTCATCCCCTTCCCCCACCTTCACTTTTTTTTTCTTTTCTGAGATCTCAGAAAAATTGAGCACATAAATTAAAGTGTCCCTTTGGCTGCCCTAACTTATGCAACCAGCATTCACTCAACAGAACCCGGGGTTTCAGAGACCTTGACAACATCACAGAGGTCATAGTTTCACCCAGAAGAACTGCTCATGAGCAATTTTTTCAATGTCTTAGACCCAAACAGGCCTTTCTTTGATTCCAGAGGTGAAGGTTGCCTTCTTTCATGTCTTAATTTTTTTTTGAAAAGACGTTTATTGTAGCTATTTCTGGGAAAATCCCTCTTTCCTGTGATATTTGCTTTCTCCTGTGCATCTCCAGTAATAGATCAGGCAAATAAAGAGGCATCGGATCTTATTCTGTGCTTATATGTTTTTGTTTTTATTAGGAGGCACCCCTGCCATGTTGCCAGTACCACAGGCCAGCAAGTCGTGTTTATTGATCTTTCTCAAAAACTGGTCTAGTTCTGGAGAAAGGCTTTGATTGATTATGCTCTCCAGAGAGATCCTTTTCCCCATCCTCCTGATTGTTTAGAAGGACCATCAGTAGAGGTTAGGATAGCTTTCTAGCTTTCTGAAGGCCAAGAGTAAGTTAAACATCCCCTTACTATTTATCACCCCAAATTAGATTAGACAAAGAGGAAATGTGCAATAGGCAGTTTCCCATAAATCTCCCATAATTCAAATATGTGGTTGGTTTATGTTGATGGTATTGAAGAGGGGGCCCCTGCTGGAACCTTTCACTATCTTGGGTCATCCTCAGAAGGGACCAGTTGAATGAATGTGTGTTGTCCCCAGACCTGAGACACTAGAAGCTGTAGCTAACTGAGCATTCAAAGATTAAGGAAGAAAGTCGTTTGCCAACTCTGTGTCACTCTGTTTTGCAACATAAATTGGTCCTTTCCACTGGGAAGAAATGTCTAGAGGACTTCCTCCGCCCCTCCAATGTGTAGGTACAGTTCAGTTTTTGGCCATGTCCATTTCTTTCTTATGGTGTACTTTTCCATTGTCTGGGTCATCTAGGTCCCTCTGGACACTGCAAAATTTGCCTTTGTTTTAGGGAAAATGAAGCTGACTGTTTCTGAGGAATTTGAAACTCCTATGAACATTTGTGAATGTTGTGACTGTTTCTAAGGAATGTGAAAACTCCTAGTTTTCACAGAAAATGGTAGCTTTATTTTGCCCAGAGTAAATGTATTTGAATCCCAAAAGGTTTAAGTTAGTTTAAAAAAAGATAACCAATAGCAAAGGTCCCACACAAAAAACTCACATCTCTAAGACTTAGCCTTAAGGCAAGTTGAATCTTGGAGAAATGTCTTCCCATTTTTCAATATGGCTTGACTTTGTTATAACCTTGGAATTAAGCGCAGCATTTATTCTTTCTTGTAGATCCCTTCAGAACCCTCTTTGGTAATGCTACTAAACTCCTGAAAATCTTGCCTTATTATCTATACTCACTTTAGTTTTTCCTGTTACCTTAATTAACTCCTTCAGTCCTCTGTTTAAATCTTGACTGGTGTAGAGTGCGCCCCATGAATATAACACTGGTTGGGCTGACCTTAACTGCATCTTCTTAATTGTCTTGGGCAATTGAGAAAGCTTCCTCTTGCCCCAGTCTCTCCTCCTGTTGACAGAGAATAGTAATATGTCGCCACAGAGACATCAGAGGGAAAATGTGGGTGCTTAATCAGGGTGGAAGAAAAAACTGCTTATAAAATGCTCTTAGTTCCTTGGGATGAGGTATTACATAAATACATGGATTAGGGGCATAGATTCAAGTGAGTTTGAATTCACATAACTTTTGTTGGACAATTGTATCACAATATCGACTCGAGTCCAGATTAGGGCCTCTGGGGTGTCCGTTTCTCTACTGATTTGCAGTTTATTGGTTCTGCGATTCCATTACTCTCTATCTGATTTTCTCAACATTTCCCTTGCTATTTTACTGTGGTCAAAAGTTCTGTTTGGGAATGGCAGATACAAGAGGTTACTCTCATATTGCACAGAACGCTGGCGTCACATTTAATTTCCTTGATACGGGGCATGCTTTGTTCTCTACCATTTATTAAAAGAAGAAGAATCGATAGTTGAGAAACCTTATTAGTTAATTTCCATTGAAATCTGACATTTTGTTGTCGTCTATGTCCTCTGACATCTACATCTTTAATTTTGTGAAGTATGGATGAGTCCCTTTATGGATGCATCAACTAATTGCATTCACTTAAAGAAGAAAAGAAGAGACTATTTTTTTGCTTTACTCACTCACTGTAGACATTCTCCATAATTGCAAAAAGAAGAGAAAGGTAGAATAGCGATCGCAAGTAATCCTCATTAGTTCAATGGATAGTTGAGCTCTATCAATCACTTAAATAACTTAGGGAGTTGGGGGAGGGTGCTGGGTGAAGAACCATCAGCATGTGGGTTGGTAGTCCCAGGTAAGACAGTTGGCTTGAAATGCAGATAATGTCCCAGTCTCTGGTCTTGAGAAAACTCTGAATATGGTACCTGATGGAAGGCATGTCTAAAAATGTGTACTTCCAGCTTTTGAGCAATGGATGAAGTTTAGGCAAAGAATGCATTTGGAAATTAGCCTGTGAAACCAGAAGTTTGACGGGGGCTCGATTTGGTGATAAATTGGTTAGGTACAGAGCTTGATGCAGTGACTTCAGATCCCTGGTGAACGTAGGCGTCTAGAATCCTGAGCTTAAGGGGGTTCTACTGAATTCCCTCACCTGCTTTTTATCAGCAGCTGTATTGACAAGATTTTCATTACTTCCTAAATGTCTGCACTGGCTTGCTTTATTTTTCTTGTTAAAGTTTGATATTTATATATATATAAAAGCCATCGGTAGCTCTACCATTTTAGTTGCCACCAGTTTCATCATCTTTCCCTTTTATTAACGGTCCTGCTTGCTCGCTAAGACCGCTCTGCTTCCTGACACATCTGTGAAACGCTTCTTGTTCCCCTTAAACTCCTTTATCTGGAATTAACCCAGTCAACTTCCGCAGTCTTTTGTTTCTACTGCAAGCCTTACAGGGCCAACAGTTTTCTTCATGTAATTCAATGCATAGGTAGTAAAATACATAACAAATATATTAAAAGCTTTGCTTTATCTCTGCTGCCATAAAAACCTATTTATATATATTTTGAAATTTAAGAAATAAAATTTGGTTACATAGTATTAGCCTGGATCACATTTAATAAAATCTAGTTATCCTCTCTTTAAGATATCTCCTGTAATCTCACCTTTAATCAATAATTAATGCCACTTCTAAGATAAAAAACAACATTGTTTCCTAAGGAAATAATCAGAAATGGAGTCAAAATTTATGTACAGATAACAAATTACTCATAAAATGTAAACATGGTTTTAAAAAACTCCAAAGCTTTGTTTTCCTAGGAAAAACAAATGGAAGGGCTAGCCCTGTGGCACAGCAATTAAGTTCGCAAGTTCCACTTCAGCAGCCCGGGGTTTGACGGTTCGGATCCCAGGTGTGGACCTACACAGCGCTTATCAAGCCATGCTGTGGCAGGCATCCCACATATAAAGTAGAGGAAGATGGGTACAGATGTTAGCTCAGGGCCAGTCTTCCTCAGCAAAAAGAGGAGGATTGGTGGCAGATGTCAGCTCAGGGCTAATCTTCCTCAATAAAAAAAAAAAAGGAAGAAAATACACCAAAACATTAAAATTAGCTATCCTGAAGGAGAAGAATTGTGGGCTAGTAATATTTTCTCCTTTACCCTCTTTTATATTTTGCAATTTTTCTATAGTAAAAATGTATTACTTTTGTAATAAAACACTTAAATCTTGATTTAAGAAAACGATTAAATATGTTCAAAGGAACAAATGCAAGCAATGCCCAGTATGAGAAGCACAAAGTGGAGTTCGCCCTTTGGCCCACGGTGGTTCTGCTCTAGTTTCTGTTTACCCTTCCTGATAGTTTTCCTGTGCTTCCACAGTCACACACAAATACATGTTGACATACTCACACACGCATGTACTTGTTAAAAAATGAAAATAGTCCCATATAATGCCCTGCAAGTTTTGCAAGCCGGTTATTAAACCATTGGTAGCTTGAAGGAAGCCATGGTGAGAATCTTTGCTTCATGCAAATCAGCTAACACTAATCAAAGCTTCCTTTTTATATGAGAGCTGGCTTCCCAGCACAGCACTGACCAGACTCCGTATTTTATTCCGTAACTTACTTTTTACTTAGCACTGCAGGCCATGTTCCATGTCAGTACTTATAGCTCTTATCAGATTCTTTTTACGGTTGCATGGTCTTCTATTGCATGGATATAGTGATCTTTCCATTGATAAACTTTTATACTTTTTCCAATTTTTCATATTAAAAACAATGCTATAAGAAGTATGCTTTAGGGGCCGGCCTGGTGGTGCAGCGGTTAAGTTTGCGTGTTCCGCTTCTCGGCGGCCCGGGGTTCGCTGGTTTGGATCCTGGGTGTGGACATAGCACCACTTGGCAAAAGCCATGCTGTGGCAGGCATCCCACGTATAAAGTAGAGGAAGATTGGCATGGATGTTAGCGCAGGGTCAGTCTTTCTCAGCAAAAAGGGGAGGATTGGCAGTAGTTAGTTCAGGGCTAATCTTCCTAAAAAAAAAAAAAAGAAGAAGAAGAAGTATGCTTTTAGTCCTTGATGTATTTGTTCAAGTCATTCTGTAGGACAGATTCCCAGAGGTGGAGGTCCCTTGGTCATAAAGCATACAAGTTTAAAGTTTGACTACTACTGGCAAATTGCTCTCCAGAATCATTGTTCTAGTTTGTACATCAACCAGTTCTCCATCTTCCGGCCGCTACTTGATGTTATCAACCTTTTAAATTTTCCTAATTTTATAGTCAAAATAATCGGGAATTTGTTTAATTATCAGTAAGACTAATCATATTTTTATAAGTTTATTGTTCATATATATTTGTTCTTAGTCTTTTATTATTGATTTGTAGGCACTCTTTATATATTATCAATACTACGTGTTTGTTATATTTGTTGTAAGTATTTTCTTTCAATGAATCATTTTTCTTTTATATTATTTAAGGTTTCTTTTGCTTTGTGGAAGTTAAAAATCTTGCTTTATGACATCTAGGTTTTATGTCAGAATTATAAAGGCTTCTCTAATCTAAGTTTATGAAATTATTAGGTGATGTCCTTAGACTTTACATGTTTTCATGGAAAAGGACACTTCCATTCCCACCCAAAGAGCCAAGAGTGTTGGAATGATCTCTTCTCTGCTTCTTTACTTGTCCCCATGGGAGGAGGAATTGCCAATTTGATTGCTAAGTAACGTGAGCATTTATTGGGCCGGATTTACAAATGTGTGGCCTGAGTGTTAAAAGTGATAGTTTTCTATGGCTCAGCCTCTTAGCTTCTTGGATATATGCACTCAAGTATGGAGAGAGGGTGAGCAGAGGAGGATGTGGGAGAAAGCAGTTGGTGAGTGGTCAAGCCAAAAGATATCTAGAGATAAAGTAAAACAGATGGTGGTTTTAAAATACTACTCCCCCTTGTGGCATACATTCCTAGTGTTTACAGTTTTCTGGTTCTTGGGAGAATTGTACTTCTCTGTCCCTTCAAAGTTAGGAAGAACCATTTGAAAAGTTCTGGCCAGTGGATTGTAGGGAGAAGTGACATGTGTGACTGCCCAACCGGAACATTCCATTAAGACTGTGAGAACTTCAGCTGTGGGGGTCACGGAAGCAGGTGTTGGGAAGGATCCTCTGTCAGCAGGGTCTCTGAGTGACTATGGCAGAGCCCCCCCACCAGCCCTTGTTGGACATACACCATGAGCAAGAAAAAAATGCAGTTGTAAGTCCTTGAGATTTTGAAGCTGTTTGTTACTGCAGCCTGACCTAGCCTATGCTGACTGTCATTTCATCAACAAATGGAAGGTCCCACCCCTAGGCTCATTCCTTTCCCTGTCAGCCTCTTTAGTGGGGCCCCACCAGTCTCTAAGTGGGAAACCAATCTTATCAAAACCTGCTAGAGACCAAGAGAGCTGCCTGCTCTCTTTTTCTTTCAGCTTTTCACTTCCATGTGGATGGCTCAGTCACGCCTTCAGTGCCCACTGACCTGTTTTTCAATGGGGCAGAGGGAATGGAAATCTTTTTGTCTCAGGCTCTGTCCTATGCTGCTCTCTTCAGTCAGAAACCTTTGGGAGATTGGAAACACGTACCAGGATGCAAATAAAACTGGCACATTGATCTACATTGGGCAAGTGATTCTTGAGTGCCTGTATGTTCTCTGTAGGTTGGAGCCCAGAAGGGATAAGAGAGAGTGTCAGACCTCCTAAGATCCCACAGAAGACAAGTTCCTCCATTTGATTCTTGTAGGAATTTTGTCTATATATCATAAGAGCAATGCTTTAACAAGTTATATTTTGCACATTATTGTGTTTAACATCACAAATTTAATTCAGGAATGCAGTCCTCAACTCCACCACCTTCAAGTGCAAAAACGGCAAGAAAACACAACGGGGGAAAAAATGTAACCCTTGGAAATTTCACTATCTGGCCTACCAGTGGTCACCAATACTGCAAAGTAGCAAGGGCTATTTGTGAGAGCAATTTGTGTGACATTATTCTGCTGTCTGTAAATATGTCCTAGATGGAAGAAGACCGAGGAGGGGGACACTCCCCTGTGATGCTTACTGAGGAAAGAGAAGGACTCCTTTCGAAACCAAGATGAGTGCTATTGCAGTAATGGGGCATCAAACAGACAAAATTGTATGTGTCGTCAATGGCTACAATGTAATTTTATTGATTTACAATGTTAAAGTGAGGACATGATTTCTAGCTTCTATAAGGTGTCACATTGGAGTAATTGCACACCACCTGGATTTTATGACCAGAAAAGAACGTGGTCATGCCCACACACATTCCTCAGGTTGCCTTGCATTTATGGCTATTCAGTAATCAGGGAGTTATTATTAGCAATTGTCCTGCTTCAGTTCTTATCGAAGGACCAGATACTGCAGGCTTGCGTTTGGTGTTAGTATGCTTTTTTTGAATCATCCAAAGGAAAACATCTTCCAGTTACTTCCTTGGTTTAGTCTAGATCCATTCTGTCCTTTTGGTCTTGGACTGTCCAGGTTTTCACAGCCGTTCTCCCCATAACACTCTCTGTGATGCACTTTAACAGATCTCAGCCTCCAGTACAAAATCTTTGGGAGCTACAATCTCTTTAAGCAGAGCCCTGGAGCCTGGGGCAGTGTCGCTCAAGAGATGATTCTCACGCCACATGCACCAGAGCCACCAGGTTGCGAGGCCATGTCTCAGATGCACTGAAGCAGAATCTCAAGGGGGTAGCACCTTGAAGTGCATTTTGAACGATCACCCTAGTGAATTCTTATGCACAGTAGAGTCTAGGAACCTGGAAGTGAGGAAAAACATACATAGACTATGACTCATATGAAATTTTGAAAGAATGTATGGTTTTGTTTTCATTATCATTTTGTTTTGCATTTGTGTAGTAAGTTCATTCAGAGAAACTCAGAAAATCCAAGTTTATATCAGCTTTCCAAACAATTTCCATGCTGCTTTAAGCCATGTCACATTCAAGATTCGTTGTGCATAAGAATCCATGCCCTTATATTTATATATAGGCAGAGATTATGGCATACTTTACATAAAGACCTCATTTGGAGTTCATTTGTGCCTTTTCTAGAACGATGGAATGCTTCAAGATATTTTTGAGAGAATTGTATCTAAGGAAGGAGCAGACTGTAGCATTTTTATTTGAAATTAAAACATGTTAGTTTTTCTGAGACTGATCCAAGTTTATAAAGTGATTTTCAAAATATTGCCACCTCCATTGTGAAATAATAAATGTTTTCTGAGGCTGACCCCTACTGTGATGCAATTAAATTAGAATTCCATTTCTGTTCTTACAAGTTGTTGTAGGCAACACGGGATGTCATTTCTCACAGGCTAAAACTTGCTGACCAAGTCCGTGAATAAGTTGATAAATATGAGCATTTTTCTGCAGAAGAAAAAATGTGCCCAAGTTAGCGTTCAAAAGAAGAAAAGATATTTTTTCATACGATGTTTTTTTGTAATTGTGATTGGTTTAGCTGAGAAACATATTAAGCAGTAATTGCCATTGGCCCTCTTTAAAGGCACAAAACGTGAATTCCTGTCTGTGATCATTCTAGGGGCATAGGTTTTCCCTTTTCTGAGGCCTCACCAGCTACAAATCTTGTCTGATCTTCTTTGCAACACCTGTGAAAAGGCAGGTTGGCACAAGGGTATATGGCCTTCTAGTTAGCGACTTCTCTGGGTACACGTGCACTTCCCTCATCTTGCAATGACTTTCCTTGAAACTTTTTAAGGTTAACAACCCTGTAGTTATGACTCTAGTACCCCCCTCTATCAGTTTCAATTCCTCACAGCTACAAGCGTCACGAATTCACACCCTGTACCCACATCTTGAGTCGAGAAATTATCAGCACCTTGGTCAGCTCCATGACCCAGTGGGTAGTCGTCAGAGGAGGGGACCTGGAATTCCCACTCCCCACCTTAAAATGCGGGAGGGCACCAGGGCTTCCTAAACACAAGCTGGTGGCAACCTTGGCCCTCATTTATCCAAGGAGGTAGAAGGAGAAGTTTCAGGCTAGGTCATACCTCTTTTTGCTCTCCTTGCCAAGATTGTAGGCACATCGCAATTCATAGACTTTATGGCATTTTCCAATGTCTGTTTATTTGCTTTAAACCTTACTCTCTCTGACTTCCTCTCCATCATTACTTACATTCTCACACTGGGATTATCTCTTTGGAGTGATGACCGGCCTTGATCTTTTTTTAAATCTTTATTGAGATGCAATTTACATAGCATACCTTCACTCATTGTAAAAGTACAATTTAGGGGCCGGCCCGGTGGCGCAGCAGTTGAGTGCGCACGTTCCGCTTCAGAACAGTTTTCCAAAATGGCTGTACCATTTTACATTACCACCAGCAATGTATGAAGGGTCCAGTTTCTTTACATTCTCACCAAAAGTTAGTATTGTCTGTATTTTTTATTATAACCATTTTAGTGGGCGTATAGTGGTGTCTCATTGTGCTTTAATTTGCAGTTCCCTAATGACTAATGAAATTGGGCATCAATTTCATGTGTTTTTTAGCCATCTGTATGTCTCTTTTGGTGAAAGTATATTTAAGTCTTTTGCCCATTTTTAAACTGAGTTGTTTGTCATACTTTCAAGATGAAGAGTTGATTACATATTTTTGAAACAAGTACTTTGTCAGAAATATAACTTGCAAATATTTCCTCCAAGTTTGTGGCTTACCTTTTTATTTTCTTAATGGTGTAATTTGAAGTGTAGAAGTCATTAATTTTAATAGTATTTTTTATCTTTTTAAAAAGACGTGTTTTGGGTGTTGTATCTAAGAACTCAAGTCATAGAGATTTTCTCCTATGTTTTCTTCTGGAACAGGGTTTTGCAACAGCAGCATTATTGATATTTGGGACCAGATAATTCTCTGTTGTGGAAGGCTGTCCTGTGCATTGCAGAATACAGAGCAACATCACTGGCCTTTACCCACTCCTTGCCATTAGTGCCTACGTGTCCCACGCCCCTCCCAATTGATGTTGACAACCAAAAATGTCTCCAGACATTTCCAAATGTTTCCTGTAAGCGAAATTGTCCTAATAGACCACTGTTCTAGAAGTTTTGTAGTTTAAAGTTCTAACAGGTTTCTGATTCATTTTGAGTTTATTTTTGAGTGTGGAATGCGATGGGGTCTAAGTTAAATATATTTTTTCATATGAGTATCAAATTATCCCAGCACTATTTCTTGAAAAGACTATCATTTCCCCCATTGAATCGTCTTGGCACCAAGAACACACGATGGGGAAAGAATAGTGTCTTCAATAAATGGTGTTTGGAAAACTGGATATCCACATGCAGAATGAAATTGGACCCTTATCTCACACCATAAATAAAGATGAACTCAAAACAGATTAAAATAAAGATTTAAATGTAAGACCTGAAACCATAAAACTACAAGAATAAGACATAGGGAAAAGCTTCTTGACATTGTTTGGGCAATGATTTTTTGGATATGACACCAAAAGCACAGGCAACAAAAACAAAATAGACAAATAGAATTACATGAGACTGAAAAGCTTCTGCACAGCAGAGGAAGCAATCGACAAAATGAAAAGGTAACCCGTGGAATGGGAGAGAATGTGTGTAAACCATTTATCCGGCAAAGATTTAATATCCAAATTATATAAGGAACTCATGCAATTCAATAGCAAAAAAAGCAAATAGCTCAAATAAAAAATAGGCAAAGGACCTAAATAGACATTTAAAAGAAGACATATAATTAGCCAACAGGTAGGTGAAAAGGTACTCAATTTCACTAACCATCAGGGAAATGCAAGTCAAAGTCACAGTGAGACATCACCTTACACCTGTTAGAATGGCTATTATCAGATAGGTGGATCATCACAAGTGTCGGCAAGGATGTGGAGAAAAGGTACTCTTGTGCACTGTTGGTGAGAATGTAAATTGGTGCTCCCATTATGGAAAACAGTATGGAGGGCCCTTAAAAAATTTAAAAAATAACTACCTTATGACCCAGCAATCCCACTTCTGGGTATAAACTCAAAGGAAATGAAGTCATTATCTTGAAGAGATATTTGTAGTCTCATGTTCATTTTAGCATTATTCACAACAGCTAAGACTAAGAAAAAACCTAAGTGATCATTGACAGATGAATGGATAAGAAAATGTGATTGTATATATACTACATATTACATAATACATATCTACACATATATATAATGAAGTATTATTCAGCCACAAAAAGAAGGAAATCCTGCCATTTGTGATAACATGGATGAAACTGGAGGTTATTATGCTAAGTGAAATAAGCCAGACAGAGAAAGACAACTACTGCCCTGATCTCACTTACATGTGGAATCTAAAAATGTCAAACTTAGAAGGAGAGTAGAATAGTTACCAGGGGTTGAGGGAAGAGGATCTGGGAAGATGTTGGTTAAGGAGTACAGAGTTTCAGTTATGCAAGATAAATTTTGGAGATCTAAGGCACAACAATGGGACTGGGGTAAACAATATTGTGTCGTATACTTGAAATTCTCAAAAACGATAGATGTTAATTTTTCTCACCAGACAAAAAAGTAACTATTTGAGGTGATGGATAAGTTAATTAGCTTGGCTGTGGTGAATATTTCACAATGTATTCTTATAGCAAATCATCAAGTTGTACACCTTAAATATAAACAATTTTTAATTGTCAACTATGACAATAAAATTGGGAAAAAATGTTGTGAAAATCTAAGTGAGCAGAGGAAAAAACCCAAAATTAAAAATTAAGAAATTGTCTTGGCATCTTTGTCAAAAATCAGTTGATCAAAATTATGTGTTTATTTCTGAAATTTCCGTTTGTTCCATTGATATACCTATACTTACACCAATGCTACACTGTCTTGATTACTGTAGCTTTATAGTAAGTTTTGAAATAAGGTAATGTAAGTCCTACAACTTTATTTTTCTTTTTGACATTTTTTCTGGTTATTCTAAGTCCGTTGCATTTATGTATAAATTTTATATTTGGTCAACTTATAAATTTCTACCAAAAACCTTGTTGGAATTTTGATAGGAATTGCCATGAACCCTTATAGGTAAATTTGAGAATTGCCATTTTAACATTTTCCCTCCCAGAGGGTTATTATCATTGCTTTTCTTTTTATTTGTTTATATCTTTGTTTAGTAACTTATTTGGACTAATTTTTGAAATTCATATCCTCTGCAGTGTGTGGCCACTGATCTCTCTGCTCAGTTGCCCTTTCCCCCTTGTTCTTATTTTATTTTATTTTTTTGCTGAGGAAGATTTGCCCTGAGCTAACATCTGCTGCCAATCTTCCTCTTTTTGTATGCAAGCTGCCGCCACAGCATGGCCACTGACAGATGAGTGGTGTAGGTTCACACCCAGGAACTGAACCTGGGCTACTGAAGTGGAGTGCGCAGAACTTAACTACTAGGCCACCAGGGCTGGCCCAACTCCTTGTTCTTATTTATTTATTTATTTTCCTGAGGAAGATTAGCCCTGAGCTGAAATCCATTGCTAATCTTATTTTTTGTTGTTGTTGTTTTCTTTTTTTTTGTTTGAGGAAGATTAGTCCTGAGCTAATATCTTTGCCAGTCTTCTTCCACTTCATATGTGGCTGACAAGTGGTGTAGGTCCACGCCTGGGATCTGAACCCACAAACCTCGGCCACTGAAGCAGAGCACGCCAAACCCAACCACTATGACACGGGGCTGGCCCTTTGTTCTTATTTTTAAGGCTGACTTCGTAGGAGTCCCCCTCTTTCTCCATGACTTAGTGGTGGGCCAATGATTGGTCGGAAGTTAGGCACAAACATCTCAAGCCAGTAGATGTCCTACCCTCAGATGATGGATCTGTATGTGGGTTCAGGAGCACATTCAAAGTTCGGGTAGTTTTCAGGGCTGTTCCCACCAGGCACTCTAGTATCTCCTATGCTGATGGAGAGAGGGTCCTAGGAGGACAGAGGTGGGTGAATAGCTTGGGCCTCCTCTAGTCTCCCCTGTGTGTACACATCCCCTTCAATCAACCAAGAATGTCAAGTATCTCTAAGACTGTCTCATTGCCTGTATATCCTGTTAAATTTCTGGCTGGCTCTCTAGGGTCCCTACCACGTTGGCAAGCTCAGGCTATCAGAACTGCTGGCCATCCCAATTCATTTTTCATTGAGATTGTTACTTATTACTGACAACTGTGCTGGGCATGCGATTATCCAAACAATGCTCCAAATCAAGTCCCTTTCCTCCTACCGCTAAGCTGCTAGTTATTCACCACTTGCCCTACCCTGTTAGAACTAGCATGAAGAAAGGGCTGGCGAAGGGAATGGGAGCAGCCCCAGGCAAGGATATCATGGATTCCCATGGTTCTGACCCCAAATCAGTAGTTTTTCATTACTAAGTGCTTATCAGTTTAGTCAATTTCTAGGGTACTGGAATGGCTGGTTTTGATACATTTGTCCAGTTTTATAGTTACTGTTTGGTGATCTCTTCACTCCACCAACCCACTAGCTTTGCTTTTTGCATCCCCATAAACTGCGGCATCTTGGATCACTCACTGAGAACCTGTGGGTCTCAAGTGGAGCTCAAGCTACAGAGACCCTCCCAGAGCCCAGGCTAGTGCTGTGATGATGGGGCTCAGGCATCCTGGAGAAGAAAGAATTAAATATGTTTTTATTCTTTTGTATTTTAAGGCCAATGAGCCTCAGGTCATTACTTAGAGTGGATTTCTGATGGACAAAGTTCTACCAGCATAGGAGGACACTAAGAGAGTGAAGGCCATCAATCCGCAATGGTCACGTCACTGAACACAAACAACTCACTTTGCATTTTTGCTTAGGGTCAAACTGTAGAGCTGGTTAGTGTTTGTGTTGTCTTGTATCTTAGTATATATGTTTGAAAGGATTTGTTTAGGAAATACCCATGAGAACTCATGCTCAATAGTCTACTTGCTAGTTTACGCGCACATGATATTCAGAGTGCTGAGAAGTCTGATAGGAAAACATCAGGGCATTTGAGGAACGATCACATCTCTCTACTTATGCTTTTCAGAGATACTCTGCAGAAATATTAATCTTGAAAAAGAAAGTGAAAGCTCTTGGTGTATGAATTGAGCAATATTTGAGTAAGGCGTTTGCTAATAATCTTTGAGACTTTTACAGGAGAGGATTTTTTTCACCGAGGTGTAGCTATTCCTCTCATGGTGATTGCTGTCCTCATCAGGAAAAGAAAGACGTTCTGTTAGAACAGTTACTGAGGCATTTTGTCAGTCGCAATGTGGATTGGGTTGGGGGCAAGGCGGTGGGAAGTGGACAAGAAGCTCCTGAGAAAGGGTTTGAGCTCCTTCCTCAAACTCAGTGAATCCATGAGTGCTTTTACTTCTCTCTCGTTCATTTATTCTGTTTGATGAAGCTGAGGGTACCCTTGTGATGCACAATTATGTGGTGTTGGAAGGCACATAAATCAACTGTATACGTGCATTTGTGTCGCTACTCACCTCTCACATACTCATGACCTCTGCACCTGGGCAGGCTTCTCTTACCACTAACTGGCAGGTGACGGGTGGTGAATGCTGACCATCTGGGTGTCTGTGATCCAGCCCTGAAGCACACTGCCCATCAGGTGGCACGTGCAACCTTCAGGAAGCTTAGCACAATGGCAGGAAACGAACACTATGTATTGTGTCTTTACAATATGACACGAGCTGCACTAGGCTAGGGTAATGTCCATTATTCTTAATCTTTAGAACAACTCCCTAAGATAGATATTATGACTCCAATATAGATAAGAGAAAAACTTAGGCCCAGAGAAATTGAGTAATAATGAAATGTCACAAAACCAGTAAGTGGGAAGGCAAGATTTGAAACAATGTATCTGATGGCAAAGCCTGCGCTCCTGCTTCCTTAGGCCAATCATAGCAGCTTTAGCAAAAAATGATGTCACTCATTCATTCACCCATTCATTTATTCAGTATTTATGAGATGCCCAGTGTGTCCCAGAACCATGCTAGATCTTGGCTTTGTCCACTCTCCCAGGTCTTTTAAAACATGACTCTACTTCCAACATGTTCTGTCCTTGCCTATGGGCTTTCAGAGCTTGCCGAAGAGCAGCATCCCCAGATCAGCAGCATCAGCACCACCTGGGAACTTCTTAAAAAGGCAGATTCTCTAGTCTGCCCCAGACCTACTGAGTCAGAAACTCTAGGGGCATATTGAAGAGGCAGCGTCATCATGCTCTTTGAAAGGCCGTGCAGACCTCACCTATGATGAAACACTTCCTTTAGGATGATGGGAGAAGAAAACTTAGTTCTCCTTTTTCAGAAATGACTCCCAAAGTGAGGATGGAAAATTCAAGAGACTGCATCACGGTTCTATCATATGGGCCTTTCGTGCTTATTCCAGACAGTAGGCGTTCCCTGGGGGAAGTTCACAGCGTGTCAACTAAGGCAACCTGCCTTTTCCATATTTGATCCCGGGTAACTTTGTCCATTATGGGACACTATAGTAGAGAGTCCTGATCATTCTTCTCTTTTTCCTCCCTCCTTTGTTTCTTCTCTGTCCCTCTCTCCCTACTTTTCTCTTTCTTTCTTAGACATATTAAATATATATACACATCTGGCAACACCACACCCTGCTTCCTCTCTGAAGATCCCTAGGGTGAAGATGGATTACTTAAAATATAAAATGTTCTTTTTCTGGGGCTGGCCCTGGGGCTTAAATTCGGTGCACTCTGCTTCAGGGTCCCAGGGTTCAGTTCCTGGGCACAGAACCACACGACTCATCAGTGGCCATGCTGTGATAGCAACCCACATACAAAATAGAGGAAGATGGGCACAGATGTTAGTTCAGGGCCGCTCTTCCTTAAGCAGAAAGAGGAAGATTGTCAAAAGGTGTTAGCTTGGGGGGCAAATCTTCCTCAGCAAAAAAAAAAAGTTCTTTTTCTGAACCATGAAATGGATATTTCATTTGTATGTTCATCTACACACTGGTATACATGATCTGTAAGCATATGTCACAGGTTATTGCCCATTTTTTTCTGTCCCTTACCCTTTAGTTTTACCGTTCTTCTGGAGGTATTAGAAACTTTTCCTCAGGATGAAATGCTGTATAAATAGTTTTGAAACACTCCAGGTCTCTGGCCTAAAAGAAATCAACACTGGCAAATAAAACAATGAAGTGAAATTAAAAAATATATCCTTAAATATTTTAAAAAGTTTGTATTTCTTCCTATTATAATCAAAACGACTACAAGGCACCTTTTTATATCTTACATTCAGATGTGTAACTGGTCAAATAATGCCTTTTGCAAATATTAATAATGATTATTCTATTAATTATTACACAATTCTTTATAAAAATTTACAGAATTCATCATCGACTTGAACCCTCACAGCGGTCAGGGAAGGTGTAATTGTTCTTATTTTGTAGATAAGACTAATGAGCCACAGGAAGTTGAAGCAATCTATTCAAACCTACAACACTGTGATGATGTTGAATAAATGGGGTAAATGGAAACCTGAAGGGGGAAGGGCTATCCTGGATCTCAGATAATCTTCAAAATAGCCGTGTTTTATTTAATTTTCTGGGATTGAGAGGTAGAATGGAAATGTGAATTAATGCGGGTGATGGTCCTTCAAGCTTGGGTATAGAGTTGGGAGAGACAAATATTAAGAGGAAAGGGGAGCAGTGGCCCAGGAAATGCTACCCTGAGGGAGGATGTTGAAACAGAGACAGAAAAGTTGAGTATGAAGTAGCTGTGAACTACAGTGAGGGCGGAGGAAGAAAAGGAGGGAGAGGAATGCTCCGAGCAGAGCACAGGGGGAAGATCAGAGCTTTTTGGAGGAATTGAAAGAACAGCTATGTGAGCACATCAAAACACCCGAGAAGCTGAGGATGAGCAGTGCGTGAGGGCACTCGTGTAAGGATTATTCATTATCCTCAAGGTAATGCAGCCCTCCAAGGGTCTTAAGTGGGTGGAGTCTGTTGGTAGGGGAGGATGACAGGAGCATATTTGCTATATAAAATGATCACTTTGGGTCATTTTATATGACCCAAAAATATATGTTCTCTATGAACATAGAGAATAGATTGGATGGGGTCAAGAATGGTTATCTGAAAGTGACTTGGACTAGAAGTGGTGGGCTGTGGGGACAAAGCAGAAGGCGAAGTCAAAAGATCATTGGAAGAAGGAATTGTGAATTGATTGGACTTGGGGATTAAGTGTGAGTGGTGAGCAAGGAGAAATGACATTTCAATATGTGGCTCTTAGAATGTTTTTATGTGTTTTTTTAATGCTAATATTAAAGTTATAAAAAAACAGTGTGGTCTTACCATTTACATGTCATTTACAGCTTTCTTTTTGAATATGAGAATATAGTCATGCTCTGTATAACTACATTTTGGTTAACTACGAACCACATGTACGACGGTGGCCCCATAAGATTAGTACCATAGAGCCAAGGTGTGTAGTAGGCTATACCATCTAGGTTTGTGTAAGTACACTCTATCATGTTCAAACAACGATGAAATGTCCTAAAGACGCATTTCTCAGAACGTAGCCCCGTTAAGTGATGCACGACTATAGATGCAATGGCAGGTTCTCTTCCTCCAAGGCAGAAGAGGATTCATCATTGTATTCCAGGAAGCTGCCAGGCTCAGAACACTGCCAAACTTGAATCATTTTTTGTCAGCAAATTCTGTTCTTCTGAACACTAGTAGAGCAATTCATACTTTAAAAGAAAATTCTGCCTTCATGAGTGAGAATATTAAACAACATTGCTGAGATTTCCCTGCCTGTTAAAGATGTTTATCCTTAAAGCCCTTTGATTAGGAGCAATTGGGAATTTTTTTCTTCCTTCACACTGTGAGTTCTTTCTTCCTCTTTACCTTCTCTAAGTCCTGTTTCTCTCATTTTGTGGTCAGATTCCATATGTTTGACTGAAAACAAAAATACAAAGCAGGTAAATAATATTCTATACATTGGTAGAAAAAAAATATTCCCGAAACTGAAAATAGCAGATCTACTCAAACATAGCATACAGTTTTCCTTTTTTGGTCCAATAACATGACTGTGACTTGATGCTGATTGTTCTATGTCAATTTTTCCTGAGTCAGAGTGGGCTTTTCAGACTCTAGATTCAAGTTTTCTTTTATTTCTAGGAAATGTCATTAAAGTATACTTATTTTTTCCCCCAATATTTTTATTCTATTCTCTTTGTATTTACTTTGAATCTTTTTTGTCTGGATTGTTCACCTATCAATCTCTCTCTAATTCTTTAAAAAAATTTTCCTTTTGCCTTGTTTTGTTTGCATTTAATTTTGCTTGACTTCCAATCCATTCTACTATATTTTCAGCGATGTCATTTCCCCAGATATGGCTTCCGTTTTGTCTTTATTTTTGTGATGATGTTTTTCTTGCTTTTTTCTTGAGCTCTGACAAGTCATGTTTTATCCCTGTGGCCTTACCATGTCTTCCCTGAGTTACTGAATCTCTGCTTTATATTCTTGTTTTATAGAGGCTATTGTCCCATTAGGTTTAGCAAGGTATAACCATGTATTTGGACACGTTCTTTAAACTGCCTCCTGGCAGAAGTTTTCTGGTGACTGTTCCTTGCCTCATGCTTTCTTGCTGTTGTCTCCTCTTCTTTCCTTTTTATAGGATTATTTTTATATGAATAAAATATTGGTTTCTTTTATTGTTATTATTATTACTTTAGGAATGCAGGACTTCCTAGAACTCAGGACTAGACCTCAACAGAAGCTATGTGTGTGTGTCGGGGGGAGAGTTGCCAGTGCTATGTTCTATGCTAGCAGGAGATTTTTAATGACAGGATTGGGCATATGAGGGTGCTATTTTAGACTTTACTTCTCCCCAGTCAACTGAGACAGGCTTATAAGCTGACAATACAGAATTTTTCTTCTTTACTCTGTCCTACCAATAGACTACAACCTGAAAATATGACTTGTCTCCATGATTTTTTCTTCTCTTCTCGTTGGAATCAAACAAGATTCAGAGAAGATTCATTTCTCTGTCAGGTCCTGCTCCCCAGTTCCATTGTTGAAAAGGAATGATCATTGGTTTTGACCTCAGAGTGTGGTCTTCATCTTGGAGAGGGTGCGTTGGAGCCCCTTTCTGAGCTCTTCAGAGTGGCTGTCCTCTCTCTTGGGTCTTCTCTCACTCCTTTATACCTTCTTTGCTTTTATGGTTCAAGGTTCAGATATCTCCTGGCCTTGTTGAAGGTGGAGCTTGTGCTTCTGTTTCTCACTCTCTTATTACTTTTGCATGCTTTTAAAGAGGTAACTGAGGAAACATCACATTTACACCATGATTCTGAAACCAAAAATAATAGTTTTAAAAAATCTTTTTAATTTGAAAAAAATGGTAGATTGTGGTTTTAGTTTATTTAATTTGCATTTCCTTTAAAATTAATTTGATTTTTTAGTCTTTTCCTGTTTCTTCTTATGTGCTTTGTTTTTTACCTTTTCCCATTTTTTACTGTGTTTTTCTTTTTTCAATTTGCAAAAGAACTTTAACCCATTGTATCTCTAGTTTGTTGCATTCATTAGTTTCAGACTGTCGTTTGCCTCCTAATTGTTTTATGATGTTTTGACATATAGAAATTCAATAGTTTTGTGTAAATCGATCTTTTTCTTTGTGATTTCTTCCACTGCTCTATGCTTAGAAAATAGCTCACTATTCCAAGACCAGTTCATTGTCAGATTTTTATTGTATTTTTCTTTTGTTGTTTCATTTTTTTGTGTTTAGCTGTTTATTCTACTTGAATTTATGTCAGTGTTTAATGTGAGGTGAGGCATTCCCCGACTAGTCATTTCCCCAAATCATTCACTGGAAAATCCCTTCCTTTCCCAATAATTCATGTTTTCTGTGATAAGTGTCTTCTAACACAGCCTCTTCCTCACATAGTGAGGCCCACCTTGGGTGTTGGTTTATTCCTCTGGGTGGAGATCAGGATTGTCTCGAGCTGTCCACCTGTCCACCCTGGTCCTGGCTGACCAGCAAGGTTAATGAACAGAATCTGCCTACCTCTGGCTCTCAGGCTGTAAGGTCTGATAGACTTTAGTTACTGTGTTTCCTCTTCCAACTCTCAGATTTTCTTATCATTCCGTAAAGCCAGAAACAGGATCTCTTTGCTCCTTCTTTAAAGATACTACCTGGAGAGTGGCATACTCCAGCACGCATCCTCTTCTCCAAACCACCTGCAGTTCCCTCCTGTGACTCAGTCTCCTACAAGGCAGTACACTAACATCTTGGTGAGTTCTGTACTGAGTGCCAACCAAAGTCTCCAGATGAATTGAGAGTGAGAGGAGCTACTCATGGAGGTGGGGATGGGATTAGGAGAAAAAAGGGAAATAATCTTAGTGGTGAATCCTCAAGTATCAGGAGTAGGACAGGCAGAGGCAGGAGCCAGCCAGGCTCCTGCACAGAGCAGGTACCCATATTTTGGGAACATATTTCTGTAGTGATCCCAGCTCATCATCAGTCACTGACACTGCAGTTGCTGTACATTTTCCCCTGGAATGGGGGAAATCTTTTTTCATCAGTCTGCCTTCTTCTTTCTCATGTTTACTCATTTTCAGGCTCTTAATGAGTAGAATTTGGAAATGAGTGAATTCATCACCATGGAAACATGGAATTACAAGGACCAGATTTAGATGATTCTAATATTTGCAAAGTCTTAGGGGAACAAATTATTCTTTATATAATTAGTTATGTATAGGGTTTACTTACTTATAATTTAGTATTGCAAATATTTATTAACATTTTCATGTAATTCAAATGATGAAGGGAACATCTACGAAAATTCAAATTGTAGGTGATTTCTACTTGGGCAAAGATTTTCATTTATTTGAATCTTCACAGATGCTGACTCCAAACCAATCCCCAGAATCTTTGTTTTATTTTTTAAATTTATTGTTATGAAAACAATCTAGATTTTATGGAAATCAAGTGTTTAATTTCCTGAGAAAGCAAGAAGTAGTCTCAAAGACTTAGGAAAACAAAAATGTAAAAAATACACCTTTTTAGAAAGACGCTGTCGCAATGAATAAAGGTTCTTGGAACGTTTTTGTGTAGTACTTTTTTGGTAACTTGATCAAACAGCATGAAAATAAGGTAACAGCATAATCGTTTTCATAATGTCTTCTCAGACAATGCGTCATGTCATTCTTAAGTGTTCACATAGGCGCTCGATCATAAACTTCGAGAAGAATTTTAGAATATTATACTTAGAGACAGGGTAAAGATTTCCATTAGGAAGGAAAGCAATGTTGAGATCTTTGAGATCAAGCTCTGAGATGGATGCGTATGTACTTCTAGAAAACTCAATAGAGCAAAGAAAAGAAGCAAGAAAAGACTGCTCGAAAAGCTTCAGAAACTTGCATGTAATATTTCAAATGAGTGACCAGACCTCATTCTTCAATGTAATACTTTTTTTTTTTTAAGATTTTATTTTTTTCCTTTTTCTCCCCCAAAGCCCCCCGGTACATAGTTGTATATTCTTCGTTGTGGGTCCTTCTAGTTGTGGCATGTGGGACGCTGCCTCAGTGTGGTTTGATGAGCAGTGCCATGTCTGCGCCCAGGATTCGAACCAACGAAACACTGGGCCGCCTGCAGCAGAGCGCGTGAACTCAACCACTCCGCCATGGGGCCAGCCCCTCAATGTAACACTTAAAACATGCTGAATTTCTTAAAACCACAATGAGATACCACTTCACACCTACCAGGATGGCTATAATAAAAAAAGTGGAAAATAACAAGTGTTAGAAAAGATGTGGAAAACGCAAACCCTCATATATTGCTGGTGGGAATACAAAATGGTGCAGCTGCTGTGGAAAACAGTGGCTGCTCCTCAAAAAGTTAAACATATAATTGCCATATGATCCAGTAATTATATTCCTAAGTACATTTCCAAGGGGATTAAAAACATACATACATAAAAAAACTTGTACACAAATGTCTACAGCAGCATTATTCATAATAGCCAAAAATACGGAAACAGCCCAGATATCCATCCATACAGTGCAGCATTATTCAGCCATGAGAAGGAATGAAGGACTGAGACAACATGGATGAACCTTGAAAATATTGTGTTAAGTTAAAGAAGCCAGACGTGAAAAGTCACATACTGTATAACTCTATTTATATGAGATGTCCAGAATAGGTAAATCTATAGACAGAAAGAATATTAGTGGTTTCCTAGAGCTGGGGAATAAGGAGATAGGAGAGTATAGCTAACGGATTTCTTTTTCTGAGGTTTTGAAGTGTTCTAAAATTTCTGTGGTGATGGTTGTATAACTCTGTGAATACACTAAAAACACACTGGATTGTACACTTTGGAATGGAGAGTTTTACAGCATGGGAATTGTATCTCAAATTTTTGAAAAAGTTCTCAATTTTCCACTAAAATATATGAAGGAATTGAAAACATGAAAAATTATAAAATCTCCAAGGAGAACTAATATCCATCTATTTAGTATGCAAATCTGAGAGGAATTTTTGCTAACTTCAAGATAGATGAAATTTGAGTGAAAAACGCAATTGGTGGTCCAACAGTGCCCAATAGCCAGAAAGAAAAAGTAGAAAGTTGTCTCTTTCTATCTTCACAAAATGAGTGGTGGTTCTCAAACTTTTTGATCTCAGGACTTCATTACAATTTTAAAAATTATTGAGAATTACAAAGAGCTTTCTTTAATGTGGTCATATCTATTGATATTTATCATGTTAGGAGTACAAATTGAGGAAATTTTGAAATATTATGTATTAATGCATTTTAAAATAATAATAAACTCATTATCTGTTAACATAAATTTTTGTTAAAAAACTATATTTTCCAAAGTAAAATAATTTAGAAGAGTGGTATTGTTTGACATTTTGACAAATTTAATAAAAATTTCATAGAAGACAGTTGGAATCTTAGACCTACTTCTGCATTTATTCTGTTGTGGTATATTACTTTGGTTGAAGTTTATGAAGAAATTGAGTGCCACCCAGATAGTCTGACAAGTGGTAGTTTCATAAATCTTCATTGCCATGTAGAATCAAAAACCGTATTAATAAACTTTCTGTACTCATTTGCGCTAAAATCCACCGATCTGTCTTGCACTTTGAATTCATCTTTTACCAACGCATAATTTTGCTACATCGTGCATTGATCATTTGGAGAATACTGCTGGACTGTGTTCCACAACTCTTCCAAATATTGACTCCTTGATTACACAATTTGAAAAACTCATATTTGTTAATATCACCATGTATTTCTCTAGAAAAGTCTTTAAGTATTGGGAAGTTGTCAAAGTTTTGGTGGCAAGTTGTCCAAACTTCACGTGTACTTCCAAGCTTATTATACAGAATATTTTTTAAAAATGTATTCAAGGGTTGCAATTTAATAAAATTAATATTTTTACCACTCCATCAAGGCCATTTTTAAGTGAAACTGGCTTCTTCTTTCTTTTTTTTTTTTTCATCTTAGTGTGAGTTCATGTGAACCACAAGAGTAGTTTGGTTGTTAGGATTTATGCCAAGACACCAGCAATTTTGTCCATGATGCTTTTGCGTCATGAGTGTAGATGTCAACACAGTGAAAGGCAAAAAATGTCCAAGTATCATTACAAAATACTTAGAATGACAATATCATAGTATTACTATGAAAATACTTTTGACTCTGCCCACCCGCTTTAAGGGTCTCAGGGACCCTCAAGGATTTGCAGATCCTGCTTTAAGAACTGTGGCATGAAAGAACTCTTAAGATTTCGTTTTCTCAGGGAATGTCATATTTTAAGGCAGTTTGAAGACAGATCACTGCTTTTCAAACTTCCATCACTCTTCTCCAGTTTTTATCTACAGTCAGACTTTATTATTGCCAAAAGCAACCACCTAGAAAGCAGAGGGTAGAAGGCAATTGCCCATTCTGTCCTGAGAGAGGAAGGTTGCCCAGGAAAGCACTACGGGTGGTGGCAGATACAGATAGAGTCCTGGGAGTATTACATCCTATTGGTTGTACTTGTCAGCTACGATATCCAATAGTGGAGTGTCAGAAAGGCAGAGAGGGGAGAAGAAGACCCAACGTCAGTCCCACAAAGACATACTAGATAAAACCTTAATAGACACATAATCTTTAGTGCGACAGTGCTCATTGGTGGGAAACAATCATGGTAGGGACAAAGAAGACAAATTATAAGACACTGAAAATGGAATCAGGAGTTATGTGTGAGCAAACTCCTGGCCACCGGAGATCTGAGACATCTGGAGATTCACTTGAACGGGCTTCTGAAAACGGGGCCCAAGTCACCCTTTAGCTTAGTAAGGAACAGTCTGGATAGCTTTCTTTTGATGCATAGATAAATAGAAAAAGAATAATGTTGGATCTATATAAAGATGCTACAGAACAAGGAAGAAGAAACATTATAATGAACGTCCTATAGCAGCAAGCTTCTAAATGTGATTTAGGGTAGGAACCAGAAGAAAGTTTTAGAAAATTCATTAGTGCTCTTAAAAGTGTATAAAAGCCCATAGCCTTTCTGTCCCAGGATCAGAAAATCGTAATAGGAAGAGGAACGAAGAGAAAGACTGCAGTGTAAGGTAAGACAGCATTTGAATGACAAAATCAAAATTAACGTTAGAGGATCAAAATGGAGGCTTTCCGTTGGCAAATTAAATCAGTGTGTAGAGGAGAAACTCACAAAACGCTTGCAAAACAGAGAGACAGCCTAAAATGATGAGAAAGACAATGGAGATGAAGAACAGAGAATGGAGCAGCTAAGACCCCTGAGGACCAGATGAGGAGAATTTAAAGCCATGATTAAGGCCGTAATTAAGGGAAACTTAGCCAGAACTGAGTGGGGAAAAAAACATCCCTGAGAAATTAGAATGAGAGGATTCTCTCAGTTGTGGGAAAATCAATGAAAGAGACCCACCCTAGAGATATCTTGGACATGTTTTTAATAACAAAGAGAAACAGAATAATGTTATCAGCATGCAGCAGGAAACAAAAAAATGTTATTTACAAAGGAACAAAAATCAGGTTAGTTTCAAAACACTCCCGTTTAGAAACAAATTTCAGTAGACACTTGATCAAACCTCTATCCAGCGTTTTGAGCCCAAAGTAGCAATATAAGAAATTTGCTCAGTCAAATATCTTTAAGACCTGAAGGCAATAGAAAGACGTTAACAGATAAGCGAGAACTTGGACAATATGCCACCCACATAATCTTCTTTTAAAAATTACTAAAAGGCAACTGAGGGATGAATCAAAAGGAGGAACTAAGGAAAGGGGGCCTCACAAAGTGAATGGCTGCTGTGGCACTTGGAAGCCAGTTCAGTACAAAGTGGACTAAACAATTATCATAAATTTAGCTGGGAAATTGAAGACAAATACAAAATAATATCGCAAGAAAATATTTCAGAATATAAAATATTTTTATAATAAAAATAACATTTTTATATTTTTATAAATAATTGTAAATTTGGTGTGAAATTCCAAGTTAAAGACTAGGAATGAGATGTGTGTTGGTCGTTGTGTAAAGCTTTATAGGACCATTCCTTTTTTTTTTTATTGTTTTAATTTTATACAGAGAGGGTGCTTAAGTGATATCATTATTCTCAACTATGATAGTTAAAAATTAAAACCTAACGTATACCCTGATATATATATTTTAAATAGTAGTACCATTTGAAGAACTAAAAGCAGGATATAAAACTTCCAAATTTCTGGCGGAGATCAAAACAGATGCAAACGAAACAAAAAACAGATAAATGAAAAACTCCAAAAAACAAAGGAGGCATAATAACTGAAAATAAAAATTAAAATAAAACAAATAATAATAAAACTGCAAATATCTGAAAACAAAATCTGAGGTAACCAAAATAAGATCAAATATATTGATTATGACCATAAAGATAAATGTTTTGAATTTCTCTGTAAGAGACTAACTGTAAGTTTGCATTAAAAAAGTCCAGACATCTTAATAACAAGATACGCCTAATATAAAATATTAGAAAAATGGTAAAATCAAAGAAGCAGCAAATGTTTATCAGTAAAATTCAAACAAACAAAAACCCAAAGCAGAATTCAAGACAAGAAGTACTACCTTGTAAAGAGTTCATTTATACTGATGAAAAATACAAGTGATGACTAATTGAAACATTACACATCAAATAAGAAAATTAAAAAATACAGACATTTTTGCAATGAAGACATACAGATGGCCAACTTTAGAATTTGAGAAAATGACTCTAAAGTTCATCTGGAAAATAAATAGCTGAGAATATGTAAGAAATTTTTGAAAATGAGGAATTGAATTTAGAGAGGATTTTTGCTCTATTATACTTATTACATAGTACATAATACATATATAATTACATATAAATATACTAATATAATTTATATTTATAAATTATATTTAGAAATATAATATCTAAAATTTATATATTATATATATAGCATATAGTTACATACTTAACACGTCTATATGGCATTATGTATGGTCACACATATATATGGTCCAAAAACAGACCCAAGATTCCATTAGAACTTAGTTTTTGATGAAAAAAAAAAGAAAGCATTGGGCTAGCCTGGTGGTGTGGCAGTCGAGTTCATATGCTCTGCTTCGGCAGCCTGGGGTTCACAGGTTTAGGTCCTGGGTGGGGACCTACACACTGCTCATCAAGCTATGCTGTGGTGGTGTCCTACATACAAAATAGAGGAAGATTAGCATGGATGTTAGCTCAGAGACAATCTTCCTGAAGCAAAAAGAGGAAGATTAAAAACAGATGTTAGCTCAGGGCCAATCTTCCTCAGCAAAAAAATAAATAAATAAATAAAATTTGGAATTCTTACAGTTTGGAATCAGAAAGACTCTACCAAATTACATGTTATTTAACTTCATTCAAATAGGGATAATAACACTCTTGGTTCTTTAGAGGGCTAGAAATAAAGTATGCATTTATAGCACAGCCCAGTGCTCAACACAATAAGTGTCAGCCACTATTTTTTATAGTTATTACTACTTTTATATATATATACAAAGTTCAATGAGAAAAATACTTAGACCCCAATAAAAAGACAGACAAAGGATGTGAGTAATTTATGAAAGAGGAAACTTAGCTAATAAACTTGGAAAATTTAGCCTTGCTAATGAGATGCAAATTAAAACATTAATAAAATGCCAGTTTCCATCTAATGATTTAGAAAAAAAATTTTTAAAGATAATATGAAAGAGAAGCCTTGTCATACACTGAGAGCATAAATTTTCCACCAACTGACCTTAAAAGCAATTTGGCAAGGATCCATACTCTTTTACCTGTAATTTCCCTCCTGAGAATATATTTAAAACTGTCAAAATTTTATTTTTGTGTGAATAATTGGACAAATCTTAAATCAAGGGACTCCAAAGTTTTGTGATAACCCAACTTTCTCAATGAAAAGCATTTTTACCATGTGTTCCTAATGTACATGAATTTATTTATTTACCTTTTTTTGTACCATACATTTTTACCGCTAAAAAATGTACACAAAATAGAATTGAAAAAGTTGAAATAAAAATAGAAATTTGGACGCTTTCTTCCCACACCTCTATGTACTGTCTTGTACATCTCCTAGAATGTTTGGTGATTAGAAAAGAGTTGAATAAATCATGGCACATCAATCATAGTAAATATTATTTAGCTATTTGAAATCACAATTTTGGATAATATTTAATTTTGAGAACAGGTTACAATATAATATACTAAAGTCTGTGAGGATAAATATAGCGTCCACCTGGCTCACCATGTAGCCCCAGGACCTGGCTGGTAGCACACGTTAGGTCTTTAACAAATATTTATTGAATGAAATATTTATTGAATTATAAAATTAGGATGCTAACTCTTATATGCAATGTGGATCTAAAAACATAAAGATAACAAAGATTATAACATATATGTATACCCAGATATATACACACATATGTATTTTTTTAATATATTTACATATATAATTTTCAAAGAATTCTATGAGTTCCATAATTTTAAAATAAAATTCAAGGTAGATATGGATGAAAAAATAGAATTTAAAATAACACGACTGTCAAAATGAATGGCAACTTTGAAAGGATAAAAAGATAAAGTCTGAAATACAGGGAATATGGAATAAAGAGTTCAAGACCCCCAATTTTATGACTCAGAGGACAAAATAAGAGAAGTTGTAAAACATTTTCTCTTATTTAAGTAATTATGAATCTGTGTACTGTTATGGCGTGCTTCCTTCTGAAATGTTGGGTGATGAGGATTTTTAGCCTGGTTACTTTTAAAACTGCAGGTGAGAAGCAGGCTCCGAGGAGCAGAGTTTGCTTGCCCTTTGTTGGGAGAGATTTGCATTTGTGAAGGAAGGGGAGATGGCCTTATCTCTGGAAACTCTTAACGGGAAGGCAAGAACTTAAGTTGGTTACTGTCTGGCAACCTCATGTAACTGATTTAGGATGGTGGCTTCTGGCCTTTACTTAATCCGATTTGATTCTTATCTAAAAGTTGTGGGACCACCCAATGGCCAGACCCCACCTGCACTGATACCATTTTAACTTTTTTACATGTTCTTTCCTTTGTCTTATAAGGAGATGGCTCACATACCTATGCCTTAAATTTAGCCTTACTCTCCACCCATGTTGGCAGCAGTAGCGGGGGGCAGCAGCAGCACCTCCTCCTGCCCATGGGCCCTGTCCCCATGCAGCAGCTCTGCCTGCCCATGGGTCCTGTCCCCATGCTGGCAGCAGCAGAAGCTCTGACTGCCCATGGGTCCTGTCCCCATGCTACTCTATACTATTCTCTAAATAAAAGAGCACTACTGCCAGATCTTGAGAGTCCAAGAAATCTTTCTTTCGACTCCTTGGCTCACTGACCCAACATCATTGGGAAAACTCTGTAACCCATCACTTCTTATTCCTAGAAGATACCTTTAAGGTAGCAGTTCTCACACTTCAGTGTTCATAAGAATTTTGTGAGAAATTTGTTGAAAGTGTAGAGTCCTGAGCCCCGCCCTGATTCTGATTTAGCAGGTTTGGAAAGGATCCAGGAATCTCCATTTACGTATGTGCGTGCCCACTCCCCGCCCCTCCCCAGGTGGTTCTGATCCGCAGGACTTGAGAGTCAGAGGTTGTGGAGAATGGGACCAAGCGCTTGCCCTGAGTCCCAGAGATCTTCATGACAATAGCCCACTGCGGGTCTGAGTGACTCAGAATGGATGACAATAGAGAGATGGGGTAGGATTGAAGTGGAGGCTTCAAAAGCACACGCTTCTTGCCAGTGCCACCGCGGAACCAAAAGCTGCAGTAAGAAAAGGAAGCAGAAGTCCCTAAACTGAGGTCTGTACAAACCATTAACAGTTGGAAAAGCGGCTTTTGATTGTGTGGGACGAGAGCAGAAAGCCCAGAAGGCAAGTGACCAAGTGTGTTAGAAGAGACTTTGGAGATGTGGAGCAGAGGCCACTTCAGAAGGATGGCCAGGCTGTGGGAAGGGCATTCATGCCTGCAGGGTCCGGTAGGTGACGTTCTTTTCCGATAAGCTCAAGATTGTGGGTAGTCCTTAAACCCCACTAGAAGGTGAGAGAGATTATTTTAGTTGAAGGAAATAGAGAAGTTGAAGTGACTTTTCTAAGACTGCATTGGGAGCTATTCAAGCGTCAGCAAGAATGGACTTCAGTGACGTTAGGAACCCCTCCCTTCCTCACCTGGCCCCACACGTGCGCGTAGGGTGACTTTGGTAATAATCCAATTAAGCCTGAAGGAAGAAGGAAGCAGCCCGTGTAGGTTCTGCAAAGGCAGGTAAAGCTGAGAGATGACTCATTTGATTGATTTCTCACAAGAAGTTCAGTTAATATAAAGGCTGTTGGGGTATGATAGAACAAAATGTGGCTTAAATTTGGGTTTTCTTAAGATTTGAGTTAATGAAACTTTTTCTGGGTCCGTAGAAATAGCACCTTTTATATGCTACCATAGACCTTTGGCAGTCTTTCATTTTTAATTAAAAATTTATTTAAAAAATGGGACATGAGGAAACTTTTGGAGGTGATGGATATGTTTATTACCTACACCGTGGTGATGGTTTCACGGGTGTGTGCATATGTCCAAACTCACCGAATTGTATCCATTAAATATGTGCAATTTTTTATATCAATTATATTTCAATCAAGCTGTTAAAATTTTTTTTTTAAAACTAGTGCTCAAACCACAAGGCTTCCACTCTGGCCTCCCCACAAAGCAGCCTTTTGAAAGGCAAGTCAGATCCTGTTTCTTCTTGCTCAAAACCTTCAAGTGGTTTCTTCTCACACTTGGAATTAAATCCTCACAAGGGCCTGGAAGACCCCTGTGATCTTGCCCTTGCCACTCCCCCGGCCTCACCTCCAGGCACGCCCACTCACTCCCCCTCAGCCTCCTGGGCCTCCTGGTCCCCGGAGGGCACCAAACAGGCCCCCAGGCCAGGGCCTTCTGCTCACGCTTCCCTTATGAAGCTTGCAGGCCCTTCCCCTCGCTCCCGATGGCCGCTGACTGATGGTCCCTATCTGCGCGACCCTTCCGATCACCTTATGTAAGTTACACACCTACACTCCTCTGCGCGCTTCGCCCTGCTTTATTCTGTTCAGAGCACCCATCGCTACACAATGTCATGCTGTTTCCTTGTTTATGTGGCCCTTGTCAGTCTCCCAACTCTTGTTTCAGCTGCACTTAATCTGTCTTTTCAGTGATGTGTTTCCATCACCTTGAAGGGTGGGTAGCATGGCATACAGTGCTCATTCTATACATATTTGTTGAATAAATAGCATTAAAAACACTACCAATATCAACGTTAAATGAGGAGAAAAAAATCTCCAATAATCCTTGTGCAACAACAAATCAAACTGTTTTCCACTGGATTTAAAAAACTCATTCAATTTTTAAAAATCTATTGTAATTGACTATATCTATTTTTATATCGAAAGCTTGGAGATTCATTTCCTAGTTGATCTCAATGCTAATTTGAATGTACTTTTCTGCTTGTTTTTAATCAAAAAGGTGATTTCTGGCTGATTTCTTTTAGACTAAGTACTCTGCAGGTTTGATTAGAGTTTTTCTTGACATACTAATGAAACGAGTGCCCACAGGTGGCCCCCTCGGGGTCCGAAAGCCAGGGGCAAGCCTTGCAGGCAGAGTGCACATCCCGCAGGGTTTCCCAGCAGGACCCATCTGTTAGCGGATGCGGAGGAAAGTGGAGATTTGGGCCCTTGTAGCCAGAGTTGAGAGAAAGTAGGAGAACCCACGATAGACCATTTCTCGTTAGTTTTGTGTGGAAAACAGAAAACTTTTCAGGCAAAATGCATGTGCATGTGGAGAAATAGTGCAGAACCTCAGTGAAGTAGAATGCAAGAGGACTGTGTAATGAGGCTAGGTTCCAACCACGGGCGAGCCTCCTTGGGGCACTGGCACATTAGTGTCATTGGCACGGACCCCACTTACATAGTCAGATTTGGGAGAATTCATCAGGCATCGAGTTGAAATTGTCTATTTTCGATCTATGAAGGATTCGTCTAAGCATTTTAATGGTAGAGGAGCGGGAATGGGGGTAGATGGAGCTTTCTAAACCCAGTGAAAAGAGCCAATTGCTTATAAAGACTTCAGCGCATCTGTTTTTGTATGCCTTTATGAGTGTGCCTTACTGATTTGTTAACACAGGTCTGCCTTCCTCTTGACAACACATAGCCGTTCTCTTTCCTGCAGGTGCTTGAAGATATTAGAGAAGCAATTCTTTAACGATACTCAGTGATAAACAGCAGTGACTGGGAGGCTGCAACCGCTCCGTTGGGGTAGCACCGCCCTTGATTGCCATTGGGATGGCTGGCGTGATACCTTGTTTCAGCGTGTGACTCAAAAGATAATGGGTCACCCGTTGCAGATTCCCTCCCTAAAGTCAGGAATTTAATCTAGAAAAGCCCAGTTAAAACTCTGTGGGTGAAGCAACATGTTTATTCATTAGGATCTGTAACGATGTTAAAACAGGGCTTCCAGGAAAGGGTATTCTGTTTGTGGCTGTGTGTGCGTGGTCCAAATGCCTAGTGTACGTGGACATTTAGAGAAAAGGAAGATAATGGGGCCCAAGAAAAGGTTGTGTCTGTGAAAGAAAGTACTCTTGGCTCATGGAAGTTGCTGAATACCGTTACTCTCTTTCCTTTACTGATGTCTACTTGAGGTGAAATTTCTGATGGTAGTGTGGGGACCTGGAAATGGCCACCCCAAGATATGTCTCTTTGGCATGAGGATTATTTGAGGCTGGTTCCTTTGCAGACAGGAAAGCAACAGAAAAGTAGAATTTACTTACCCTTTTGTTAAGAGACATTTACATTGTGAAGGAACTCTCCATCTATAAAGATATCCCCCTCTCTGTACCAGGAAGAAGAAAGGAGATGACCTTGTCTCTAGAAACTCTTAATCAATGGGAAGGCAAGGACTTAAATCTGCATTTGTTTATTGTGCTTGTCTGGTAACCTCCTGTAACTGACTTCCCTCCCCCTCCCAACGTTGGCATTTCTTTAAGGATTAAGCATCTTTCCTTAGGCTAGGAACTGATTGCTGTGCTCACCTGTGACCGCCCAGCTCCAGACAATAGACTTGCCTCCTGCTACACCCACCAAGATAGCAGACCCACTACCTGCTGTGTCCATCAAGCGCTGTGCCGACAGGGCAATCTTGTGACTATTGTGGGAGGGACATTTCAATCACATGTGAAACACCCTGTTTGGGGGTATATGACCACTCTGTGCACCCCACTTCTTCGGTGCCCTTTCTTCCTTCGGGAAGAAAGGCCCTGGGCCATGGTCCTCATAAAGCTCTGTTTAATTTTCTCTTGCTATTCTGTCTCACGTGAATTTAATTCGTTCTCTGGCCAGACGAACCCACATTAGGTACAGGAAAAGTCTTCCTCCCCTTCAGTAACATATGTTTTTTGATCCTTACATCCCCCACAGTCCGGAGCACAACATCTCACGTGATGAATGATCAATAAATATTTGTTGAATTGTATCACTTTTGTCTTAAGTAGACCGTGATTCAGAGCCATCCCCACTCATGCAAACAAAAGAGGACATAGACAAATGTTAATAGAAGCTGGCCTTGTTTCAAAATTGCCCTTGGTTTCAAAGGCTAGAGATTTAAAGAAATATTTTGGTGAGTCTCTTTTTATAGTTTGGGTTGGAAACAAAGTATTTTTAATAGGGGTTAATAAGATAGCTGATGGGGTGGGGAGAAGCCGTAAAAAACAAACCTGCCAGTTCCTGTATTTGTGAGAGGCCAATCCCCAGGAATGAGAAGATTTAGCTAATCTTCCCAATCACGTTCTCCCTCCCTCCCCACCCCCAGCGCCTTGGAATTGTGTTATCTCTGCTCCTCTTAAAAGCTCAGAAGCCTTTTGAATTGGAGCGGCATTCAAAGGACAGTCAAGGGTCACCCTTGGAATATTACAGGAAAGTGGATTACAGGAGAGGGAGGGAATGGGGGCTGCTGGGGCTAGGCGCACCACGTACAGACCCAAGGCAGAAAGGAGAGTAAAACTCCACCGGAGCTGTGTGCAGAGAGAACGCTGCCTGGATTGCTACAAACGACAGGAAGTAGCAACGTAGCAACCTACATCATTAGTGTCCAGTGCGTGCTTCTTGCAATTAAGAGGAGAGGAAAGGAAAACACAGATTAGTGAAATCAATTAGGCAATGGCCTTTTGAGCAGAAACGGACTGGTTCCTTTAGAGAATGTGGATGTGCGAAGCTTGGAAAATTAAAAGCCAGAGACTGTTTCGATTCAGGGATACAATTCTACAGAATTTACGGCCCTCTGATCGGTACTTACTTTTTAAAATAATAAAGCCTTAGAATTTATAAAGCCAATTCCTTCTAAAAGATGTCAAAGTCATTTAGTTTCCCAAAATCTATATTTTGACCTTTCTTCTATCATTTATAGCTATCGATTCTTGTTTTGGTTTATTATATAAAATCATGGGCTATTTAGTGAGGACTTACTACGTGCCACACTCTATTCTAACATATATTTGGAGTCAGAGGACTGGGCAACGGGCCCCTACTCCTCAGAAGTGGTTACTTACTGATTTCTGGAGGGAAGATGGAGAGATGGATCGTGAATCCCTTTGAAAATCTGATGAGAGCTGAGGAACTTCTCCACAATGAAATGCACACACGTTCACACGTTGTCAGAAGAATCGCAGACCTAGAGCAGTGAACAGATGCCTCTCTTGTTATTACGACCTATTCTAAGCACTATTTGTGAATTATTGAGTTAATCTGCAAGGCTATCCCATGAGGCATATACTGTTATTACTCCTATTTTCCGCTCAGGGAAATTGAGGCTCAGAGAGATGTGGTATGTCCCTTGCCCCAGGCCCAAGCGCGGGCTCTTGGCTCCAGCACCCAAGTTCTCCCCCAGGCACTGTGGGCCTGGGGACATTCAAGGTCCTGGTGAGGCTGGCCAGCGTCAGCCCTCTGTGGGCCAGAGGGAGGGCGTGACAGGCTGTCCAGGCAGCCCCATGACACTTTATTGCCACTTGCCAGAAAATCACCTTGATATGTTTACAATCATTATAAAACTGTGAAGCCACATTCTATGACTGTGCATTGCCTATCCATACTCCACAGTGTGAGGAAAGCCAGACCTGGCCAAACATGGAGGGTCTGGTGTGTTAGGAGTTTGGACCCAACTCAGAAGGTCTTGTGGAAACGGTCGGTTTCAAGCTGGATTTTTAGGGATATTAGTCTGTCAGCAGGGGGCAGAATGGATTTTTCTATTTATTTATGGAAATTTGAAACTATTGGGAACTGGATCTTTTTGGAATAAAGAGTTTTTCTTCTCAACCGTATGTCCTTTGCCATTCAGAAAGGAGAATAGAATTAGATGTATCCACATATTTAATGTATTATTCATTTAAATGAATATTTTCCTCTGAGAGAAGTGATAGAATTAGAACATTTGTAATATAATCGTATTTCTTATGTGCTGGGCCTTTGATGGTTCCGCTCCTGAGTGACCAGAAGGTACTGGGAGGAGGGTTACTTTGTAGCAGTGGGGCCCGGCTCCCCTTAGGGAGATGGAGATTCTTCCAGGCTGGACAAGGAGCGTGGACAGAGCGGTGAGGCTGAGGCCCACGGAGGGTGAGCTCTGTGCTCATCTGGGGCCACCCGGAGCTCTAGTGCCGATGCCTTTGCTTGGGGGAACTTCTCCCCCGAACCAGTGATAGCTTTTGTCTGATTCAGCCTTAGTCCCACGGAGAAAATTATTTTCCTTTCCTCTTCAGTGTTGTAGTTAAATTCTTCCATTTTCTCCCATGGTAAAACGAGGGAACACACTCACACAAAACCAAACTCACTATCAACCAAGGACAATCCTTGCCCTTAACTTTCTCCCCATCCTCCCTTCTATCTCACAAATCAATCAATCAATCAATCGATCAATCAAAACATTTATTGACAGCCTATTTTGTATCAGACGCAATGCCCAGTATTGGAATTCTGAGATGTGTCTGAGTCTAATGCTTAACTATTTTGGAAAACTAAATGATTAACCCGTAGGAAAACTGTCATGATTTTGTTGCATCTGCATTGCGCTGCAAATATGTAATACGGGCAGACCTGTGAAACCCTTTCTTCAAGTATCTTGGAGACTCCATGGAAAGTAGAGGAGAGGAGCCAACATGGTGTTAGAAACTGGGAGTGAGTGCCTTGGTCCTCTCCTGCCCCCCTTTGAGGTCCTGGAGGGCCCTCCCTAAAAACCTTAGGGCTTCTCAGTTCAGTTTGCAAAATCTGAGACTAGACACCAGATCTTTTCGTTCTGTGAACCAACTATGTCATCCACTTTTGTAAAAGATTGCAAATGTTGATATACATATACAATTAATATAAAAATATATACTTTAAGTACCTCTTAGAATTTTTAAGATGCCAGAAAGTGAGCTTTTTTAGAACAGAGATTGAATATCTCCCTCTTTGTACATTCAGATCACTAAATGCAAATTCACTGTAATCTGAGTTGTATTCTGATGAAATCCTGATGCTGATTTGAAGCCCTCCGATCCTGAAGAATGCATGAATATAGGGTATGTGTATGTGATGTCAATGCTGCTGTATAACCCCATTACCAAAAGACCAGCTCTAGATGAGCCTGGATTGAACTCTTATTGATGCTTTTCACAAAGGCAGCAGAAATTGAATTGATGGTGCTATTAGGTTGTCAATACCACTGTCTCCCTTTCTTCCCAGATAAGTATACATGAACCATCACCCGTACAGTCATTTTAACCTCTTGGGGGCAAAGGCGCTGTGGAGGTTCAAGGTGATGCTGTAGATGAGGGTGTCTAACTGCATCCTCGATGCTTTGTACAAAGTCCAAAACTGGCAGACTCCTGTTTGATTGATTGTTGTGTTGTTATTTCCACCTACAAGCTTGCATTGATGAGATGTTTTCCTTGTTTGTTTGCTTGTTTGTGTTTAAACACAGCTGCCTCTGATGCTTTAGTCTTTAACTGGAGTCATCTCTGGAGTATAAGCTTGGTTAAGAGGATGTGGCGCTCGGGAGTTGGAGAGACACAGAGACCGTAGGTGACATCTGACAGTGGGGAAAGAGGTTGCACATGTATCTGAGGTTCAACAAAAAGACAAGAGACTCTTAAACTGTGCTAATATGTACACATTTTAATGAAATACCATCCTCTGAGTCCAATGTACTTCAGATATTTTGCCATCTTATCATCTTTCAAGATGATTCTGGACATTCGTGTTAACTAAATATCCCCTAGATAAAGTGTTGGGGATGGATGGGGGCAGCAAATAGTGTAATTCTCCTGGGGCATCTCCTGAAAAAGGGCTCTGCACCGTATTTCACTGTGTAATGACCTTGCCTGCCTCTAAGAGAGTCTCCTTCTAGCTGTGGGTCATCACCCAGTATAGTGGGTTGTGTTGCAAATGGCCTAAACAAAATCTTATGCACAACTATAGGGTTCTTTTTGGTAGATGACCAGTAATGGTTAGAGATGGGTGAGAGTTTGCTTTATCCCCAAAGCCTTGCTACCTGATTATAATGGAAACAAGCTCTCAGACTAAAAGCTGTGATACGTACAGGTATTTATTAAACACTCTTTTGTTAGCAAACAATCCTCAAATAATTTGTTCACCCTCTCTGTAAGCGTGATGAAGTCATAGTTCCCTATCTTTTTGGGTGAAACTAGCACACCTGGCATGGAAGGTTCATTAAGGCAGATGTGACAAGACTCTAGAAGCAAGATGTGTTTCTTTCACAGTCACCATCAAGCAGGTAGAACTCTCTGACCCAAAGACTGGACATGGGGCAGTTTGGGGACCAAGCCTTAGGCCCTCAGTCCCTAAGGGCATATGGACAGGACTTGCTGGATTCTTAATATTCTCTGGTTCTGTGCAAGGCTGGGGCATGTCTCCGAAATATTTTAGCCAATACATACATCGTGAATATGACTAATTTAACCAGATGAGAACCCATTTCTAACCTCTGTTAATGCTGATCAACAAGTAATTAATTTCATTCAAATTAATATAAATTATACTAATTAGCAAAATGCAGGGGGAAGGAGTGGTGGACAGTGAGCAGAGGCTGCTGAAGAGCTTGTGGTGGCCAAGCCTGGAGTTTGGCCTTTCTGCTGAAATGCTAACCCTGCAGTGTGAATGTTGGTTAAAGCAACTGCCTCAACCTAGAGTGGAGGTCAGGGCTGGGAACACCTTTTCTGTAAAGAGGCAGAGAGGAAATATTTTAGGCTTTGCAGACCATGAGGCAAATTCTTGGCTGCCCCTTAAGGAAGGGATGTGACCTGGAAGAAGCAGCTTCTTTCAGAAAAAGGCAGTTCCTGGGGAGGAACTCAGCTGGGAGTCATCCTCAGCCAGCATTCCTGGCAGAGGGGAAATGGGTGCCTTGGTCCTAAATGGGGGGAATCTGGGCAGCACACCACAGCGTCTGATACAACACATACACTCCTGTTCCAAACTGAAGGCACAGAGAGAAAAGAAACCCACAGTCAATTGGATGCCTTTTTGTGGAAAGCAGTATGGTGGAAAGCGGTCTGTGTCAGGTTTCCATCTTTCAAAACATATTTACATACATCATCTGTACATTACCTCACTCAGGTCTCACAACATCCTGCTTGAGATGTATAGAGCCGTGTTGGTATGGAAACCAAGATGGGAGAGATGGTGAGTCCCTCATGGCCATACAGTTGCTTAGGGCTTAATCAGGGAACATCCATGAGGTTTCCTGAAGCTTCTTCAGTAGTCACTCTCTACACCCAGCATTTGTTTTCACTTTTGAATGTTCTGCTTGATTTTCACAGAATACTCATCTTATCTATTTTGGGATAGGATTAAATAAAATTCTAGCCACACTAACTGTAAGGTTAGTGGTGAGACGAGAGACATAGAAAACAGTTGAGAATATTGGGTTG